>NC_139226.1:71819823-72502323 GCF_055691185.1 Crinia signifera
TTTATATCAAACAAATACATCAGTTCATTAATACTATAACCACTATTCAAGGTGGTCCCCCCCCCCCCAAAATTTTTTTTTTTACTTTGGAGGAAAACACTTGAGGAGAGAGGAAAAGCACCAAGCCTATTAGCCACCCTATATTCATTCATAAAAAACTGTGCAATCCATGCTGTTCATTTAATCCACGAGGAGAAATGGTGTCCAATACATGGATCCACCTTGCTTCTGCTTGGAGTAATTTTTTACCCCTGTTTCCCCCCCGAAAATGGAGAATAATCTTAAGATTCTGAAACAAAAACATAAAACCAACCCCAAAAATATAATGCTCCTGAAGGAAATGGATAAAACCAGGGAGGGTCTGGAAGCTCAGGACCTTATATTAATTCAGAGAGATATGGAAAAATTGAACCAAAGACATTATGCGGAAGGTAATAAGGCCTCTAAATTAATGGCTAGGAAGTTAAAAGGGCAGAGGACAAGGAACTCGGTTAGAGCTTTGTATAATAAAAATGGAGTTAAAATGAGAAATCCAAAGGAAATTTCTAATATATTTGCTGATTATTACAGTAAATTGTATAATCTGAAAGAGGATGTAAACATGCCTAAACCACTCCCAGAAGAGATTGATTTATTTCTATCTAAAATCAACCTCCCTAAGGTAACTAGTGACCAACTAATTACATAAAATGCCTGTTGGACACTAAAAGAAATCACAGAAGTAATAAACGGGCTTAGTATCAACAAGGCACCGGGTCCGGACGGATTTATAAATAACTTTTATAAAATTTTTAAAAGGGAACTTGCTCCAATTCTCTTGATGGTATTTCAGAGTTTAGGATCGGAGGGCGGTTTTTTAGAGGAGATGTTGGAGGCCCGTATAGTCTCAATTCATAAAGAAGGTAAGGATCCAACAATCCCTAAAAACTACAGGCCAATAGCCTTACTTAATTCAGATATAAAAATCTTTTCCAAAATGATAGTGAATAGATTGGATGTGGGGATACGGGACTTAATAAATGAAGATCAGACAGGTTTTATACCCAAAAGGAATGGAACTAATAATGTCCGCAGAGCCATAAACATCATGGAATACCATGTCGATAGGGCAGAGGAATTATTGCTCGTTTCCCTAGATGGAGAAAAAGCTTTTGATAGGCTTAATTGGGAATATATGATTAAGACGCTTCAGAAATTTGGAATTCAAGGACACCTTCTTGAGGCTATAGGGGCCTTATACACGTCCCCCCGAGCTCATGTTTTCTGTAATGGGTACCTCTCTGGGAGTTTTAAAGTTACAAATGGGACCAGGCAAGGGTGCCCACTGTCCCCCATAATCTACGCCCTAGCAATAGAACCCTTTGCAGAAACCATGAGACAATCCTTATTGGTAGAAGCCCCCTCGATTAGCATATAGTCAGCATAAAATACTGCTGTACGCAGATGATGTGCTATTATTTCTAAAAAATCCAGAAAGATCCCTTAATGAAGCAATAAAAATTATAGATAATTTCTCTTTGGTCTCTTATTATAAACTAAATAAAGATAAAACTGAATTTAGGAATGAATACCCTAAAGCAGCTTAAAGATAAACATAAATTAAAATGGAAAAATCAATCATTGAAATACCTAGGGGTGCACTTAACTTTATCTCAGACAAAATTATTAGATATCAACTATGGACAAAGAAATGGTGGGGGGTGGGAGGGGTCAGGAAGGATTATGCGACTTCATAATCGAACGAAGATGAGGTTGGGCTCCACAGGCAGCTGTCTCTTAGTGTGGAGAATGTAATTCATCTATGCATGTGTTCTTTGGGTTAAATCTAGAGATTCTATAAACGGTCTCCATTTGTTAAGGAAAGCATCTGTGTTTTCATACAAGTTGAGCATCAGTGAGCGTTTGTCAAATAGAAGAATCTGGAACAATTTGCTCTTAAGTTCACTTAATGTTGGGGTAGTGGGCGATATCCAATGTGTAAGGATGATTTTTTTTGCTACTGTCTGGATTATGATAATAAGAGGTATATATTTTGAAGCTGGCGGAGATATATTCCAGTTTTGAAAATTAAGACAGAGGCAAGCAAGTTTGTCGGGTATTAGTTGAATATTCAAGAGCGAGTTTATATAGTGGAGAGTTTTTCGCCAAAACCTCAGTATTTTCGTACAGGCCCACATGCAGTGCAGAAATTTTGCATTGCTCATTCTGCATTTACAGCATTCACCCGTGGCTTCAGAGGCCATATATTTGCTTTGAGCGGGGGCTATATAAAGGCGGTGGATGGTTTTGAAGTGTACCTCTTGTAGGTAGGATGACTGCAAAATTTGCAGAGCTTTCGGATATGTCTTGAACAGTAATACTGGTGAGGTCACTTCAGGTATGTCTTTACCCCATGAAAGGCACAGTGATTCCAGTGAGCTTTCTGGTAGTTTGGCAAGCAGCACGTCATATATGAAAGATGTTTTGAATCTGGTGAGGTGTAATTTCATGAAAGTCTGTTCTAGAGGATCAGGGTGTCTAGGTGATAGGATATTAGTGGATATTAAATTCACGTAATGGCGTGTTTGTAAATACATATAAAATTGGGTTTTTCGCAAGTCATATCTATCTAATAGTGTCTGGAATGTGAAAAGGGTTCCCCCTGGATCAAAAAGTTTGGTGGCAAGGTCTAGACCTTTACGCTGCCACTCTTTGTACTGAGAGTTGGTCAGGGAGGGTGGGAAATTGGGGTTCCCCCATATTGGGATAAAAGGAGAGACATGAGGGTCTCTTTGGAGTTTACGGTTGATCAGGGACCATGCATTATACATGCCTCTGAAAAGAATGTGATTTTGGATATGTTGGGGTATTTTTGATATCGGTGAGTGTAGTAAAGCGCTGGGGGAGAAGGGGTGAAAGATGTTTTCTTCTAAACTAGGGTCTGTATATGTAGTGTTATTATACATCCAGTCTGCGATGTATCGAAAATGGATCGAACAGGAGTAGAATAGAAAGTTAGGGATTTTGAGACCGCCTTGTGGTTTAGCACGCATTAGCTTGTTAAGGGACATTCTGGTTTTTTTTTCCAGAACACAAAAATTTAGACATTAGTTTTTCAAGAATACGTAAGTCAGTTTGGGATAATGCATGGGATAATTTGTAGTTTGTAAAATATTTTAGGGAAAATAATGCTTTTAAGGGTTGCTGCTCTGCCCAGTAGTGAGATCGGGAGTTTCGTCCATACCTCTAGTTGTGAGGAAATTTTGTTAATTAGTGGTGTGAAATTTGCTTTATACATGGAGTTTGGGTTTTTGGTTATAGTTATACCTAGGTATTTGATACTGTCGGGTTGAGTTTTAAATTGTGCAATGATGGGGTGAGTGGCTAATTCCGGGGTAAAGGGTGTGAGGGGCAGGATTTCGGTTTTATCTACATTTATTTTGTACCCTGATATAGGGCCGAAGGAGTTTATTAAGGTCAATACAGCTGGGATGGATGATAGTGGGTCCGAGATGAATAATAGTAGATCATCAGCGAATAGTGCTAATTTTAGTTCCTCGTGTCGGACATTTATTCCTCTGTACTCTCGGGAGGATCTTAAGGCTATGGTGAGGGGTTCCATAGCTATTGCAGAGAAGCGGAGACAGGGGGCAACCCTGCCTCGTGCCTCTCTGAATTTCAAATGGAGGGGATAAGAAGCTGTTACACGCTATTTGGGATGTGGGGTTGGTATATAGGGTTTGAAGAAAGGAGATAAAATGGTGTGGGATACCAAATTTTGACATGGTGTGGTAGAGGTGTGGCCATTTCACCATATCAAATGCTTTTTCAGCATCTACAGTCAGTATTAGTTTGGGGATGTTATCTGAGTTTTGGGATAAGGATTGTTGTGTAACTGCTAGTACTTTCCTCACATTTCTAACGGAGTGGCGCCCAGAAATGAAGCCGGTCTGATCCCGGTGGATAATGTGAGGGAGGATAGGGTTTAGCCTGTCTGCCAGTATCTTAGTTAACAACTTGTAATCACAGTTTAATAACGAGATCGGGCGATAAGATCCCGGGAGGGTTAGGTCTCTTCCTGGTTTTGGAATTAGTTTAATGATCGCAGAGTTGAAATATTGAGGGATTTGTTTATTGACTAATATAGAGTTAAAAACTGATGTGAGGATGGGAGCTACTTTATCCGGATGCATTTTGTAAAAGTCGCCCGAGAACCCATCTGGGCCTGGCGCTTTGGCTGTTTTCAAGGCTTTTATTGCCCTGAGTACTTCAGTTTCTGTAATGGGATTTGTTAGGCTTTGTGCTAGTTCATCTGGGAGTTGTGGGAAGAGTAAATCTTCCCACAAGTCTGGGCCCTGTGGGTGGGAGGTATTACTGTGAACTGTGTTAGGGGCGTTAGGAGGGGGTGAATGATTGGGAGTATATGTCCTTGTAGAAGTCAGACATAACTTGTGTTATCTGCGCATTGGAGGTTGTGAGTTTTCCATTTGGGTTTTTTAGGTGGTGTACTATCATAGGGGGACGTGTGGAGTTTAAAATAGTGGAAAGCAGTTTTCCTGTTTTATTACCTAGTTTATGGTATTTGTAATTGGCAATGAACTGGCTCTTATCTGTCATGGTTTGTAAAATGTCCTCTACTGATGATTTTGCCTGTAAGTATTTGGATTTGTGTGTATGTGTCGGGGTTTTAAGATATGTGGCATATGAGTCTTCTAGTGCCTTCTGGGCTGTTTTGTATGATTGGGTCAAACGTTTTTTCTGTTCCTTTTCATATCTCATGATTGAGCCCCGTAGGACAGACTTAGCTGTCATCCAATAAAGGGTGGGATTGGTTGCTAGGCAGTCTCTGTGTGTAGAATGAAATTCCTCCCAAGTTTTTGTTATCTGTTCCCGGAAAGGGAGGGATTTAGTGAGGTGGGCGGGGAACTTCCAGGTTCTATGGGGGGAGAATTCTTTGGAGGTTTGTAGGGACACATGTAGTAGAGCATGGTCTGACAAGATGATGGGGTGTATTTTCGCTACAGTGATTTGGGGTACTAGATTAGTAGAGACAAGTATATAGTCTATACGTGAAAAGGTGTGATGTGCTGCCGACAAACAAGAATACTCCCTATGGGTGGGGTGAAGTTCTCTCCATACATCTGTGAGCTGCAAACTTTTTAAAAGGTATATTTATTCTAGGGGAGTTTCTGATTTTTCTGTGTATATTAGAGCGATCTAGAGTTGGGTGGGCAGTGAGGTTGAAATCTCCACACAGAATTAGGGGGGAGGCTATGTGAGGAGTGAGCAGCCTAATGATTTTTTTGAAAAAGATTTTTGAGTATGTGTTAGGTGCATATATTGAGCTTATGACGTGCGGCTTGCCATTAATTTTGACTTCTACTATAAGGAATCTGCCTTCGGTGTCAGCCTGTACCGACGTGACCTCAATCGGCAGGGATCTATAGACCAGTATTACAATGCCTCTTGATTTAGAATTATATGGGGCTGAGGCTAAAACCCTCCACCGCAACATTTGAAGTTTCAAGATTTCTGGTGGCATTAAATGTGTTTCTTGAAGACATGCAATGTCTAGTGCCTGCTTTTGCAAGTATACTAATACCTTACGGCGTTTGGCCGGTGAGTGAAGACCTCCCACATTGAGGGAGCCGATTTTGATTTCAGTCATGGGTGTCTGGGTGAACAGGGGTGAGAGACAGCAGCCTGACATGGAACCCTCTCTCTGTTTTGTAACCTCTGGAATCCTGTAGAAACATTGGGGGGAGACATGGAGGGAAAGACAAATATGCACGAGACAGGGGGAAAAGAAACATAAAATACAGAGTAGTGCGATCCACGCACTTAGGAAGCAGTCCAGAACATGGACATTCCGCTGAAAACAGTAAAGTTTAGTTAACAAGTTAGTGAACCCGATAACAAGGTTCACGGTATCAATGCAAATACGAAGCATGGGGGAAATTACTCTAGGCATATTCCCATTTTTTTTCTCTCTCTGCCCTACGTCCTAATAGGGTAGAAGGACACAGGCTCCACACACTAAGAAATATAGTGACCAATGAACTAATTTTGGGCGATGGGTAGGGGAAAGGAGGGGGGGGAAGAGGTGAGGAGAGAAGGGGGTATAGGGGAGAGTGATGAGGGTAGGGTTAGGTGGGGGCTGACTTAAGACATTAAAGCAGTAATTGTCGAAAGTATATCTACTGTTGGAACTCTTCTTAATTAGAAGGAGCAGAAAACACAGAAATTCTTCATGTCCCACTCATATCATTTATCAGTAATATCTACGGTCGATGTGGAAAGTTTGGCTCGGAGGAATCCCTTGGCGTCTTCTGAGTCAGAGAAGTCATAATGAGTGTCTTCTACGAAGATCCTCAAACGGGCGGGGTACATTAGCGCGAACTTAACTTTCAGTTCCACCAATTGGGTACAGATGGGTGAGAATGCCTTCCTCTGTTTGTACAGTTCCACAGAGAAGTCTTGGAATAAACGTAGTCTCTTGCCTTCCCACATTAGGGCCTGGACTTTGCGGGAGGCCCTCCAGAAGGCGACTTTATGTAGATAATTTAAACAGCGAAACAGGACAGGCCTTGGTCTGGGGTCGTTGTGCTTGGGTATGTAGCCTAATCGATGGACCCTCTCCACTACTAGGTCCTTACATTCAGCTGAGATGCCTAATAGTTCAGGTAGCTTTTTGGTGACGAAGTCCTCTGAAGCGGGACCTTTGACTTCTTCTGGGAGGCCAACTACTCTGATATTGTTCCTCCGTGATCGGTTCTCCATCTCGTCAACCTTATTCCACAGCTGGAAATTGTCTTTTTGTAGTCTGATGATATCTTTTTGCATAATGTACATATCATGTGAAATAACAAGAAGGTGACTAGCGCTCAGGCTATAACTTGATAACGGAGATGATATCTAGTGTGGTACAGCTTGCGTGTAAAGCAGGGTTATAAATAACAACAGTGTGCCAGTATAATGAAAGCAAAGGTGTTTATTGTCATTTAGTAAAAAATGACATCCAATGGTGGGGGGTGGGGGTGGTGAGGGATGGGAGCCCTCTATAGGAGGGGTGTGGGGGGCTGGTGGTGGCTGGAAGAGCCAGAGTCCAGAGTCTTACAGTAAAAGTAAAAAGTCACACAAGCACACTCCGTTTCACCTCCTGCGGTGAACTCAGTCTGTGTGCTGGGTGGAGATGGATGCTGTGGAGATATTAGTGCACAGAGAAATCGTTTGGCTGAAGATGGTAGGTCACAGTCTTATCATAGGGTCATGGTAAGTGTCCAGGTGTCGCTCAGGTTAAAGAGCATCCTCTCTGCTGGCCAAGCGGTGCACCTAACACTTACCTGATACCGCTGATGTCCTCAATCCTTCCGTCCCTCGCCGCTTCGTCGCTGAGTGGACTGTATCCTGCTGGTGCCTGCACAGCCGTGCAGATCACCAGTTAGTAACCGCGTCGCTTCAACAGAGACAGAAGTACTTCCGGGTCCCGCTGGCTTGCGTTCGCCGGGTGCTCCTGATCTCTGGAGTAACTCGGGCTGCACTCCCAGAGGGGAGGAGGCTTGTTGTAGATGGCTGTGTATGAGGTGCTGTCCAACGCGTTTCAACCCCGCTGGGGTCTTTTTCAAGGATAACTGAGCTGCTTTGCTGAAGTGTTTTTATGAGGGTTTGTTTGTGGGATACGCCCCTTGGAGGCGGGCGTCCATTGGGTGTTGTTAAATCCAACAGCTAGAATGGAGGAACACCTGGCAGGGGGAGTAAATCTTCGGGATTTGATATGTATACCAGGGAAAAATAGGAGCTTGGATACATCAGTCCTGAAAGCCACTAAAGCAACTTTTAAAGCTTGGGATGAGTGGATGGAGGAGAGGGAACCCTTTTGCTTCCCCCTCCAAACAGTTTCATTGCAGGCTATATCCAACCTTATCCCGGACTTAAAATTGGAGGGATGGAGACAGAGAGGTATCCTATCTTTAAAAGACCTATTTATAAATGGGGAACTCATGACCTTCGCCCAAATGACAGAAAAATTTGGGGTAGTGAAACATGACTTTTATAAATATTTCCAAATTCGGCATTGAATGAAGTCCTTTACTGGGGAGGGATCGAGAGTAAGAAGGATACCGGAAAAAATCTTTAACTATTTGAATACTAGAGGTAAAAAAGGAGGTATCTCCCTAATATATAAAGATAATTTAGATTGGAAATGCTCCGAAAAAACGAAATGGCAAAAGGATTGGGAACGGGATCTGGACCTCTCAATCGACGAAGTAGAATGGGCCCGGATGTTTGAATTAACTCATAAGACCATCAGTTCATCTAATTATATAGAGAGACATATTAGAATTTTTCACCATTTATACTGGACCCCGGTTAAGCTGAATAAAGCATGGCCTAACACAACGTATGTCTGCTGGAGATGTGGAGAGGGGGTGGGCGATATGATTAATATATTTTGGGCTTGTAAAAAGCTGATTCCTTATTGGGCAGAGGTTGAAACTCTAAAATATATGGTTCGTGGGATCAGAATCAAGGTTACACCCCATTTCCTACTCCTACATCTCCTGCAGATAGATCTGGCATATCCCCAGAAATTTATGGTATTACACATCTTGATGGCGGCCAAAACTTCCCTAGCACAGCTGTGGAAACAGGAACTTATCCCGGGTATAAACATGATAATCCGAAAAATACAATATTGTTACTCAATGGAAAGGGGAACACTAAGAAAAGGGGTACTTAAAAACTGGTCCCTGTGGTCTCAATTTAGGAATGCATAGAATAGACGCTGACGGAATATTGAAATACGAAGTGGCAATATGATCTTACAGATGGAGTAGGTCTCATCCTTGCTGGCGGGTCGCCAGGACGTCCCCTCTGGCGACCCGCCAGCAGCCTCGCCGGCGAATATACTGAGACGCGCGTGCGTGTCTCAGTCTCCATCGCCAGCGCGACGGAAACCCTGTCCGTCTCCGCCTCAGGGAGACGGACAGGGGTTGGGGGGGTGCGGGCAGGTGGCGGGGACCCGGGGGAACGGATGGAAGCGCCGTCGGAAGGGGACGCGCGCGCCTCTCGTGCGCGCGCGTCCCCTTCTCGCCATGGCGCTGGCGGGGGATGGCGGCTGGCGACGCCAGCGCCATCCCCTGCCAGGATGAGAGCTGCTCCATCTGTACCTCTATAGGTTAGCTATCTGAAAGTGAAATGTCTGCATATCTTAGGCTCTTGTGGGATAGGACCCCCACGGAATGAATGTGATTGTCTCGTTATTGTCTTCTGTTTGTTTTTTCCTTTTTTTTTTTTTTCTTCTCTTCTCTCTTTTCCGATTGGGTATATAAATGAATGTATGTGTTCTGCTATCTGCCACATCCCCAGCATTGTCTGCGTAACTTCCGGCTTACTGACACGCACAGTGGCTGGCTCTGGAACGCACGGCCATATTTAGGGTTGCCGTGCCGTTACTATAAACATATGTGTGTGTGTGTATATATATATATATATATATATATATATATATATATATATATATAAACATTGTATAGATCGGCACTGCTGCTGAAAGTTGTAATGGTCCGTGGTGCCTTCCAGAGAAGTTACAATATGCACAATGGCCTATTGTGGTTGGCGAATAAGCTCCAATAAGCAGGCGGCACTCCAACGGCGGAAGGTTACAAAAGTGCAATTTTTTATTTTCAAATAGCCATTGCCTACGTTTCAAGACCGAAGTCTATTTATCAGGGCGTGTAGCTGGAAACACAAAAAGTGCAGTGCAGAAGACCCATATATCATACAATCTTACCTTAAATAGCTAGTGACAGACCTGTGTGGCGTGGGATCCCCGGCGTCTGTGAGCGCTGCTTCCGGCCGCTGTTACTCCGCCCTCCTTCCGGCCAGGATGTGGTTGAGTCAGGAATCTGGCAGTTTCTTCATTGATGAATAGATTCACTTTGCCAAGCTGAATGATCCCATCAATGAGCTTCTTGAATTTCCAGGTCGGAGCACATAATCGGAAACCCAGCCTACAGTGGAGACATTGTCATGTGTGTGAGATACATTGACGACCTGTTCGTGATCTGGACAGGGGGTGAAGAGAAGCTCTTGAGTTTCATCCAATACCTGAATTCTATACCCAGGACCATCAGGTTCACCACCAGTCTCAGCCAAAAGCTCATCAACTATCTAGATGTCACTGTGATGCTGCATGAAGGACACCTCAGTACAAAGATTTATTCCAAAGAATCGGACAAAAACACATTGCTACTAGCCTCCAGCTTCCATCCTGAGCCACTCAAGCGATGTCTGCCTTACTCGCAACTCCTACGGGTGGTGCGCATCACATCTGACCCTGATACTATGAAGCAAGCCTTGGGAACTATGAAGAACAAGTTTCTGGAGAGGGGCTATCATGCCGCTGAGGTCAAAGAAGCAATGGAGAGGGTATCCCTACTCAACAGAGAGGACTTGCTTTGCACTACTGCCACGGCTTCCACAGATAAATCACCCAGATTGAATTTTGTCAGCACATATACAGTGGCATCGAAACACATCCGAGAGAAAATTTATGAACACTGGCACTTGGTAACCAGTGACCCCGTTTTATCAAAAGAGCTCAGCCTGCCCCCGAGATTTGCATATCGTAGAGGTCCTAACCTCAGGGATATGCTGGTCAAGACTGCCACAAACCCCACCGTATCCTCCAAATTTAATTGGCTTAAACTAAAGAAGGGTACGTTCAAGTCTGGCAGCTGTGTGAACTGTCAGTTCCTGCTTACTGGGACAAAATTCACCAATCCCTCAGATGGGGAGACCTTCAATATTAAATACCGCCTGGACTGTAACAGCAAATTTGTTATATATGCTCTGCAGTGTCCCTGCAAATTGGTCTATGTGGGCAAGACCACCCGCATGCTTAAAGAGAGGCTGAACCAACATAGATCGTCCATAAAGAAGAGTACCAGTCCAGATGTGATACACAGTGATTTGAAGAACTTACCTGTTGCAAGACACTTTCTCAATAAATCCCATAAAGTCACGGATCTGAAATGTACTATACTAGACCACATCCCTCCCCTCAAATATGGCGGGGACAGGGAAAGGATGTTACTCCAGCGGGAGCTCTCGTAGATTTTCAGACTGAACTGCCTTGCACCCTTGGGTCTCAATGAAGACTTTAAAATGGGTTGTTTCCTGTGACTTATGATTCCCTTTATTTTATTTTATATGTCTTTCCTGTATTGCTGTGATGGTTCTTGCTAACTCTGGGCACCGCTGAGTGCTCAGGGATCAGATGTATGCGCTGCCGTGCGCTTTTCTACCTACTATGATGTGCTGATGTGTTATTTGCGGTACTTTTCCCCCAATTTATGGTACAGGTGTTGACCCCGCCGCGTGTCGTCAGTTTTAAGGCAATATATACAATAGAGGTGTTGACACCGCTATGTGTCGTCAGTTTATTTCAACATGTGTTTTTTGCTTTAACACATGGCTATGTGCATCAATGTCGTCAGTTTTGAGGCATTATATACAATAGAGGTGTTGACACCGCTGTGTGTCGTCAGTTTATTTCAACATGTGTTTTTTGCTTTAACACATGGCTATGTGCACAATTAACGACCCTGCCGTTTGTTTGACACTGTACATCCATGCTTCCCTGTATTATGCTATACCCTGGGGTCAACCAGCCTGACACATGGACACAACATGATACGCTACTATCCACTTGATATTACAGCGCCAGCGCAGCATCTATGATCTTCCCCTTACGGCCCGCAGCATCACCCTTCCCCACTCCTTCAGCAACAATGAGCGCTCAGCGGCTCGTGTATAAATAGTGACAGCAGCCGCATCGCACTCATGATGTGCACGGAACCCCAGAGACAGCCGCATCTAGGCTGATTATGCTCTGGAGTTTCCCATTCAGTTGCATCACAGAGTCCCTCCCCCCGCCTTCCCAGCTGTCACTCAATGGAGATGACGAGCCAGGTCAGTGGAGGTCTGGTTGACCTCATTTACATGTTTTTTGGTGCAATTTTATGGTATATATGTTTGCTCTGCTGCAGTGTGCTTCACATCTGATGAAAACTGCTCACATGCAGTTGAAACGGCTGTCAGGTCGGCAGCTGTCTCTTTGTGCAATGATGTCATTGCAATAAACCCTTTTTTTCTTTACCTACTACCGTGTGCCGGCTCCAATCCTTTCTGCAAGGGGGTAAGTGCTTTATATATATATATATATATATATATATATATATGTGTATATATATATATATATACATACATATATACACGATGGTAAAGTCCGGCACTCCAAAATGTATTAAATACTTGCTGCGGTGCCTTCCCCAGAACCCACCTGTATGCGGTACAGGAATAACAGGCGGCACTCCAACAGACTTTCTTTTGCAGAATAAACATACTTTTAATTTGGTCCTACGCCGTTACAAGGAGGGTACTTAGTCATCAGGGACATAACATTACATTGAAAATACACACCGCCCACTTCCCGGATTAACCCAATACCTGCTGAACTCCTGCTACGGCCTCTCCATTACTCCACTCGCCTTCATCGTAGCCCTAAGGTTCCCCCAGCTACATGCGAGGATGCTGGCGGAAGTTGCTCTCATCTGACTTCCGTCAGGTCTTACCTCGCTGTCAGCCAGCTTCTCCCGGATCACGTGACGCAGGAAGTATGTCCTGCCGAGCTGGGTCAGCATAGGTTGAGCATTCCAGTTACTATGGAAACACAGTAAATGAAAACCTCATTAAAATGACATTAAAACCAAAAAAGAATAAACAGACAAAGTGCAACCTTACAGCAGATAGTTAGTGCAGTTGAATGAATGAAGTTATATAAATTAAATGAAATTATATAAGCGTAAAGACAAATTAAATTCAAGTACAGAAATACTATGCATATCATAAGAAACACTGGAGCCCCAGCATTTTGTTTAGCCCCCTTGGGGCAAGAGTATTTAATTTGAAGATCCAATGACTCTCTTTTTGCATAAGAATCTTGTTTCTATTTCCTCCTCTTAGAGATAGCGGCACATGGTCAATGAGCATAGTTCTTATGCTCTCAATGTTGTGTTTAAATTGTAGACAATGCCGCGCTACCGGTTGGTCAGAATAACCTTTGTCCTGTGCCCGATGGATTGCAGACCTATGTTGGGCCATGCGTTCACAAAAGGTTTGCTGGGTCTTCCCAACATAGGTCAGCCCACAAGGACAAGTTAAAGTATAGATGACAAAGGTAGTGGTACAAGAAATTGGAAATTTAATGGGAATTTTTGCACCTGTGTGGGGATGACAAAACATACTCCCCACTGACATGGACCTGCAGGTTGTACACCCCAGGCAACGGTGACAACCATTCTTTTTAGACAAAAAATGGGTCGACTGTACTCAATCCCATCCCGTAATGTCCAACTTGACCACTGTGTCCTTTATGCTCCTTCCACGAGTGTAACTCGGGAGAAGTTGCGTATCATGTAACGGGTAAGTGTTTGGGCCAGATGCACTAAGCTTCAAAAGTGATAAAATAGAGAGTGATAAACAGCCAGCCAATGAGCTCCTGCCTGCCATGTCACAGGCTGTGTTTGAAAACTGTCAAGCAGCAGGTTGTTTATCACTCTCCATTTTATCACTTTTGAAGCTTGGTGCATCTGGCCCTTTGTCTGAAGAGACAATAGACCATACATTTTTTACTTTTTTTGTGTTATATTTGGAACCAGATGTGTAACGGTTAACCCAAGGGATCATTTTATCTGTTTTCCCCACCCCATTATTTTTGGGCTGCAACCAGCGGTGTAGCTACGTGACATGGTGCCCGGAGCAAGGGTATGTGTGCATACCCCCCCAATTATTACATTATTGCCCAATTGCCCTTCCCAATAGTCATTTTTTAGGCCCCCCCTTGTTTTACATTCATACACACAAACACAAATAGTATGTACAGTATGCATACACACACACACACATTGCATACCTACACACAGATAGATACACACACACAGCATGCAGTGCATGCATGCATACATACATACATACATACAGCATAAAGTCATACACACAGCATACATATATACACATACACACACACAACATACATACATAAATACAGCATACATACACATGCAGGATACCTACAAACATACAAATAGCATGCATACACACAAAACCCACGCACAGCATATCATATACACACATACAGCATGCATAAACACACACACAGCATATAAACTCATGCAGCATACCTACAAACATACATATACTGTAGCACACACTGCCAGTGCCCCCCACCCCACACCCACGGAGCACTAACCAACACCATTGAGGAGGAGAAGAGGAGGACATCAGTCACAGACTGCCCGGGAGAGGAGCTGCTGCTGTTGCTGCAC
The DNA here is from genome assembly GCF_055691185.1 of Crinia signifera. Lineage (NCBI taxonomy): Eukaryota > Metazoa > Chordata > Amphibia > Anura > Myobatrachidae > Crinia > Crinia signifera. The sequence goes on from NC_139226.1 coordinate 71,834,193, forward strand.
ATGCTTCCTGTCTGTCTGTATGATCCAGTCTATGCTGTGCATAGAGCTGAGCTCTGCTGTTTGAAACATTGTTTCAGGCTGATATTGTTAGCCGAAGCAGAGAAGAAGACAGACAGAGCAGGTGCCGTTAGCAGTGCACGGCCCAATTGAACCTCTGGCGCTTGAGCTCCACTGGCTCCATGCTAGCTATGCCACTGGCTGCAACAACTGTTCTCTAGGAATTAATAGGACTTTTTCCCTTAATGCGTTTAGTTCTAATCTGGGATATCCTCGGGCCACAAATTTTTCTACCATAGCTTGTAAAGCTTCAGGGACAGCCTCCGCATTAGAGGTAATTCTATTTGTCCTTAACATTTGGGTGCAAGGCAGCTCCCTACGTAATGGAGTAGGGTGAAAACTTTCATCCCTTAGGATAGTGTTTCTGTCTGTTTTTTTTTTTTTTTTTTTAGAAAACTGTGAGGTTTCAATTATACCGTGTTTAACACTAATGGATGCATCCAAAAATTGCACCAGATGAGGATCAACTGTATGAGTAAATTTAACCACACTGCCACTGTGGTTAAACCCCTCAATCAGTTTTTCCAAATCCTTGATGTCCCCTCCCCAAAATATGAGGAGGTCATCAATGTATCTTGTATAGTAGCACTTTTTCTTTCAAAGTACCACCACAATAAAACAATTCCTGTTCGACATGATACATACAGGCGTTTGCGTATTGCACACCCAGCAACTTGCAAATAAGATTTTCCTCCAAAAAGAAAATAATTCTTTGTCAAAATAAATGTGAAGCCCTGTACACACGCTTAGATTTGCTTTAGATTTGATGTTAGATTTGATTTTCTATTAGATCTGGTATTAGATCATCCCATAACATTTGGCATTAGATCTGTACTTTTTGCATTCGATTTGATTTAAATTTCACAATGTAGGCACAATGTACTCATTCAATTTACTGGATCGAATTCAAGATTTCCTTGGCTGCACAGTAGATTTTTCTATTCGATTTTGAGAAAACGGGAGCGCGCATCGAATCGAATGCAGATCGAAAGTGTCCTAAAAACCATTCGATGTGAATTCGATTTTGCTTCTATATGCAAAATCGAATCGAAAACAGGGAAAAATCTAAGCATGTGTACACAGCTTAAGAAGGTCTAGAAACAATGAAATAGAAGGACCAACATATAGCGGGTTTCCGACTAGTAAACGATGCACCGCCTCCACACCTACATCATGAGGGAGGTGCATAGACTGGTTACGTCTGCTGTACACATCCCCTGTAAGGAACTCAAATTGACTTTAGAAGGCAATGCATCAAGAATACATAACAACGATGTGGTGTCTCTTAAATAAGAATCTAACCCCTGAATACAAGGATTTAGTATACTGTCTAGGTACACTGCCACTGGTTGGAGCAGTGATCCACAGAATGAGACGATTGGACGACCCAGCGGATGAACCGCATCTTTATGTAATTTAGGGATACAATAGAACAAGGGGGCTTTGGGAAAATCTGTAATCAATTATGCCTAATTCATCCACAATCTCACCCTGTGTCACCGCAAATTTTATCATGTTATCCAACTCTTTCTTGTATTGCAGGGTAGGATCCCTATCCAGCAATTTTTAGATGTTACCGTCATTTAACTATTTATAGCATTCAGCTCTATAGTCCTGAGTACTCAAAACCACCACCGCTCCCCCTTTGTCCACATTCCGAATTATGATATCTTTTCTTTTTGCTAATTATCCCAGCGCCACTGTCTGCTCCTTAGTTAGATTAGGCCTTACTTTATTATGGTCCGTCACCGCTTCCCCTACTTGATCTAATAAACTGGAGAATGTTCTTATGGACAGGTTTACAGTGGGTGGGTCAAATTTGGACCGGGGAATGATTTTCTTCAGCTGTTGTGGAATAATGTTCGATGGTGGAGTATCTTCCTTTGTAGACTTTCCAAAGTGATCCTTTAAACGCAAGGTGCGATAAAGTTTATAAGAGTCCACTTTCCATTGGAATTTGTCCATTCCCACCGTGCGGATAAACGAAAGGCCTTTGGATAGGACTTCTAATTCACTTTGAGTAAGGGTAGTTTCAGATAGGTTAAATACTAAGCTTTGTTCTTGTTTCTTCGTGGTGGACGGCTGTTTGTTTTGCCTGTAATTTTGTTTTGCGCGCCTCGTCCAAAGGATCAGAACTTGCAGCTACTTTTCTCTCGTGTGGGGGGTCTCTGGAATCCACAGAGCAACAAATCTAGAAGAGGGCAGAGAAAAGGCACTTCATGGTGCAGTAATTTAAGATAGAAGGTTTTATTTTAAAAAGTAAGAATCCACGGTACAAGTTGACAGAAACCCGTACCATGTATAAAAACTCTGTGGACTGGGTACCACAAGGCATAAGGTAAAAACCAAAGGCAAGGCTGTTCACACACTGTACCCTGACACCGGTTCCACTCGAACGCAGCAGGGCTGGATTGCAGGGAAGCGTACGGGGATACACCACGTCCTTGATTCAGTGATGGGAGGGATGGAGCGTCGTAGGCCATGCCCTGACGCATTTCGTCATACGACTTCGTCAGAGGGCGTGGCTACTACGTACGCTTGGCATATCTAAATAGCACCGATCCTGTCAATCAGGGAGCTGATCGGGCATCGGCATTGGTTGCCGTTTGTGAGAGGGCAGACGGAGTTTGCACATATCGTACCTGTCATTGAATGACAGAGTACGGCCAGTGAAGACTAGTAATTAGGCTAACTGGAGTACTTTGAGTGAGCAAAATGCCCTACTATAACTTCAAATGTTATAGTAGGGCATTTTGAACCATGACCTAAATTCGAATTTATACACAATCATACAACCCATAAAAATGCATTTAGTCTCCTCATAAAGAATTCAAACACTTAAGAAGAAGGTATCTCATAGATATTCAATAATTATAGCCCAAAGGCTGACATGATAGCCCACTAATTATAATATCTAGACAGATTGTTGCATGGCTCATAGCATGAATGACATCCTAAAAAAGCATTTTCTATACATTTACTTCCAATGTCTAATCTCAACCACATAGAAAATGCTTCTTATTAATACCGGAGTCGAGACACACACTCATAGATTTTTACAGCCAAGTTTTAGCATATAAACGGGAGCAGTGTATTGTTCTGTTATTCTGTCACCAAGAAAAAAAAACGAAGATTTACACAAAATCGTATAAACCACTAGTTTATGAATGGGGTAATCTTGTAACCCTCATTCAAACCATTGGGTGCCAGTGTGTTGAGTCTCAGGATCCAGGTAGTTTCCCATTTCAGTAGAAACTTATCATGGTCACCACCTCTTTTGCTATGTTGGACTAGTTCAATCCCTTGTATGTATGTATGTATGTATGTATGTGTGTGTATATATATATATAGATATAGATAGATAGATTTGTAGGGGCGGCACTCCAAATAGATGGTGGCTGTTGATGGGAATGATCAAATAAAGCGGTGCCCTCCTTTGTGTCAGGGAACTCCTGACACTGTATGCAACGGGTGGGGGGGGGGGGGGGGGGCGGCGGCACTCGCAAATGAAGAGACTGGAGACCACTTCTTCCACTAACGTTTCGGAGCTCTCTGGCCCCTTTATCAAAGTGTATCAAACCAACGTTTGGGTGCCTGTCCTGACATTGAGTACAAGTAGAAAAGAAGACTGGCACTCCAAGGTCTTTTCAAAGCGTGTATTAACAAAACATGGAATAAACCACCAACGTTTCGGGGCAGCACCCCTTTATCAAGGTATTGTTCTCACCTACACCTTGACAAAGGGGCGCTGCCCCGAAACGTTGGTGGTTTATTCCATGTTTTGGAGAGCGGCGCTGATTACAGCAGGTGAGTGCTAATGTTGAGACCCTATTTAATGCTTGTCCTCTATGCATACCTTTAATGACCCCTCTTGATGAAGGTGCTGCAAGGCACCGAAATGGCTGTCGAGGATGACGAGGTTTCTCTGTGCTGTGATGTCATGTATAGCCTGCTGGGTGTCAACTAACATTTCTTTGCAATGAGGATGCATTATCTTTTTAAAGATTAAATGGATTTTTGAATTTATTTGGGCTGGTGCTGGTCTCTCTGCAACAAGGGAAACTGTGAATATCAATTGATTTACCGTGCACAGTCAGTCAGGTACTTGTGGAGTATCACGGCTCCCATCGCATGCCATATGTAGTGGCATGCGATGCGATTTCTATGTATTTTTTATGCATTTGTCATAAAAATCATATGCCATCGCATGCAATACGATGCCATGGCATGCGATTTTAATCACAAATGCATCCAATTAGTATTAAACATGTTAAATGCACCCCAAATGTCATTTTTCACACTGTACCACCCCCACTATCAACGCCAACCCGAAGCGTGGCAAGCGCAGCGGTACGCGTCCTACGACCTTTTCATACCCCCACTATCCACATCGGCGTGGAGTTGAGAATAGAAAGTGTGGCGAGTGCAGCGAGCCCGAAGCCTGACGAGCGCAGTGAGTCCCGCGTGGGGACGCGGATACCTTCATAGGTATCGGCGTACCCTCGCGGCCTTCGCAGGTATCCGCGACGGTACGCGTCCTACGACCTTTTCATACCCCCACTAGCGACGTCGGCGTGGAGTTGAGAACAGAAAGTGTGGCGAGCGCAGCGAGTCCCGCGTGGGGACGCGGATACCTTCATAGGTATCGGCATACCCTCGCGGCCTTCACAGGTATCCGCGTCCCCTCGCGGGGCTCGCTACGCTCGCCACACTTCGGGCTCGGTGGCTGGCTGCGCTCGCCACACTTTCTATTCTCAACTCAACGCCGACGTGGATAGTGGGGGTATGAAAAGGTCGTAGGACGCGTACCGCCGCCGCTCGCCACGCTTCGGGTTGCCGTTTATAGTGGGGGTGGTACAGTAACAAATGCCCTTTGGGGTGCATTTAACATGATTTTAACACATGTCAATGATTTCTGTGAAAAATGGCATCGCATGGCATCGCATGCGATGCATTTTTTTCCTGTGCGATGCCCACAATGCTGTTGGAGTCCAAGATGGTGTCCGTGCCCGGTATTTGAGGGGTTATAGAGTTGCCTTCCAAAAGCAGAAAGATGTTTTTCCCTTTGAGAAAGGTGCACAAGGCACTGAAACTGTCCGTCAGGGGACCTTCAACTGACTACGGCCACAGATTGGACAGCTGCTCACAGTAAGAACTATTTTGCCTTAAGGGTGTTGGACGTGATTGGTCCTATACTTGCTGTCTATACTGTTACCTCACTGTGATTGCTGGACATGTCTAAAAGTTTAAGTAAAGCTTCTGGTCCTGTGCTGGTTCTTCCTTAAATAGGAATACATCTTTCTGCTTGTGGAAGGCAACTATATATATATATATATATATATATATATATATATATATATATATATATATATATATATATAATTGGTCTAGGGGACGGCGGCACTCGGAAAGAAAGAACACCAGGCTTATATGGTGAGCCAATGTTTCAAGGCCTCGTGGCCTCTTTATCAAGGTGAATATCAAACACATTCAATACAAAAGTGCTTTAAATACTGAGTATGCAGGTGAGGACCGAAATTATATCATTTAAATCTCATGTAGCGATGCATCCACACATACAATAAATTGGCTCCAACCACAAGCAGCTATAGTAACATAAAAGTATATCAACTCTTATTGTACATGTGTTAAAAAAAACTCCACCATTGCCCCAGTATTCAACAATAAATTGTAACTATATCTATAGAAAGTGTGGTCAGGTGGGTCCAGGCTAAGTATGTTTTGAATCTTAATGAAAGATGTATTATATATATTTTTTTTAAATATTTAAAAAACATTCAAAAAAAATCTATTTTATGCTGCAAGAAGAACAGTGGATACCATTAGCCCGGATAGCCAATGACATCTCCGGTCAATGTGCACTCATACAATTAGGACTAATCACTAATAGGAACATCACAGACCCACTTGATTTGAATTAAGTTTAAATTGCTGCACGGCCACTCATAGGAAGAACGACAACCCTAGATTTTCGTTCAATATAATAACCAGAGTCCCAAGGCGAAAAATCCAACGGCTCTCCAACTGAAGTAACCGCAAAGACCTGTCACCTCCCCGTTTGAGCAGGGGGACATGGTCAATAATGCGGTACCTCAGTAAGGCTAGGTTGTGTCCTGCTTGTGCAAAATGTCTTGTGACTGGTTGCTCGCTGGTCCCTACTAATAATGCTACCTTAATGGCAGAACGGTGGGCCGCAGCCCTTAAGGACCGGTCCGTTTTGCCTATGTAATGAATGCCACACGGGAAACGTATCAGGTATATAACAAAACGTGTGACACAACCCAATCAATGGAAAATCTTACATTTTTTACCAGAAAACGGGTGGTAAAAAGAATCCCCCGGGGTCATGTAGCTACAGGTGGTGCAACCACAACCCCTGTAGCAACCTGCTTTCGGTTTGCCCAAGAATGTCAAATTCTTGGGTACCGGATACACAACATCATTTGGCTATGGGATTTGGTTGTGAGAGCCTCTGCTCTGGATCTTGTTAAGACCTTGTTTTTAGCTTGTAATACACCCTTGGGATCATAGTCCCGAGAAATGAATCTGGTGTTCATGGTTCCAAGCGCTTGCTCCAACCCCTACGCCTCACTACAGATGCGGTGAGCCCGCAGCATCTGGGAATATGGAGTCTCTTCTTGAGGGGCACAGGGTGGAAACTGGATGCCATTAGGGTATTATTTCTGTCAGTAGGTTTGGTGTACAGTGAAGTGGTCAGGTGACCAGCAGAAATTTTAATGTCTACATCAAGATATTGGACAGATTCCCTACTCATGTTAAATGTGAACTTGACCGGGGATGTGCTGGCATTATGTGCAGTGATATGATCCTTGAGAGATTCCTGGTCAGCCAACCATATAATCAGGAGGTCATCTATGTACCTCGTGTACATGACCAAATTGCCACACACAGCTGGATTTTTGGTAAACAGTGTCTGTTCGATCCCGAACATGTAGGAATTAGCCAGAGATGTGGCCACCGAGGACCCTATAGCACACCCCTTTTTGTTGCACATAATATTTATTGTTAAAAATGAAATAATAATTTACGTGTCAACGTTAACTCCAGCAACTGGAGAAAAAAAATCAATTTGTGGACCTTGATACAGCCAATGTCAGTGATGAGCCGGCGGACTGCATCCAGCCCCGCCTGGTGCGGAATGCACATGTAAAGGCTGGATACATCCACCGTGCACAATACACTGGAAACAGGCAGCACAGGAAGTGCTAATAGTTTTAATAGCAACGTGTTGTTGTCCTTCAAGAAGGACGGTTCCCCCTGAACACAGGGCTGGAGAAAAAAATCAAGATAAATTTAACCTGGTTGGTACAGAGACCCTCGGGCAGAGAAAATGGGTCTGCCCGGGGGTCTCTGTGAGTCCTTATGTAATTTAGGGATGGAGTACAGGATGGGTATAATACGATGATGGACAGTCAATGACTCCTTGGTAATCAAGTCAATCACTCCATCACGAACGGCATTGGACAATATGACATCTAATTCTCCCTTGTTTGCTGTTGTGGGGTCCTGTAGTAGCAATCTATATGTGTCTTTGTCCTGTAGTTGATTGTTCAATTCATGAACATAATAAGCAGTGTCCATGATTACCGTCCCCCCACCTTTATCGGCGGGGCGTATAACAATGGAGGGGTCATTGCTTAAGCTGTTCAAAGCGTGCCAATCCTGGACTGAAAAGTTGGACCGAGGGGGTGTGGAGGATGATAGTAGCTTGTTAGTATCCAGTTCAATCATTCTACTGAACGTCTTAATGGAAAGATTGAATGATTGCGGATCGAACTTGGATCTCTTTTTGATGGAATCTTGAAGCCGAGGCACTTCCGCAGCTAAAGGTATGGCCGGTGTTCTGTCTTGAAAGAATTCATGTAATTTTAATTGCCTGTTTAATTTAAATTGTTCCACCTTAATGTTAAAAGGGTCCACCTTAGTGGTCCGAACAAAGTTGAGACCCTTACTGAGTACTTGTAACTCAGGGGACGTTAGGGCCCGAGATGATAAATGCAATATTATTTCATCGAGTGGCATGGAGGCTGGAATCTGTTTTTTTTTTGCCCCGACCTCTTGTGTTGACCCCCTCTACGTGTGAACCTCCTGGACCGTGGATGGCGGCCGCTATGTTACGTGGACCTAAAGGGGCTAGACCCGGGTTGGAAGATGTAGCATCAACATCACTTATTGATGAGTTCTCTCTTGAGGAATCCGTATCCAACCCCCTCAGATTATAGCGTGGAGCCGCTCGTTTCTTAAAAAATCTAGCTTGCGGTTCCCGCCAGTTAGCCAGGGGTAGACCAGATTTTTCTCATAGTCATGGTTTACTCTGTCCTTTTGGGGTTTTTTTATAGGCAATTAAATCTTTCTTGTATTTGGCCACTTGTGTGGACAATCAGTCCAACCAATCGGTTGAAGTATCTCCCGTCAGGGTGCGGCGATGTTGGCTCTCAAAGGCAGTTAATTTGCTACGTATGACTTGAAGTTCCCTTGTGACTTCTTTGATTACTGCCACCATCAAGTCAAAGAAACATTTGTTGAGTATCGAAGTCCAAGTCCTGCAGAAAGGGATATTGTAGCGCCCGATGGTCGGGACGTTTTTTAACACGAAAACCCTGGGGGGGGGGGTTTTCTCGCGGACGTAATCTGACAAACTGATGCCATGATAATAGAAGTCTAACTACTTTCTTTTGAGGTTAAGCCATTCGTGGTACAGTTGGATATGTTCCGGAGTACCGCTGGTAGATAATAGGTCCTCATTAAACAGCACCCGATCGTAATCCGAATTGGAATAACTAAACATGGCTCCCAATGTTAATTCAACCAGGGTTTGTGAGGTGGATGTTCCCTCGCCGGGTGCGGCCATGTTATCCATGTAAGTGTACCGGGCAAGATGGCTGTGTTAGGCGTAGTTGAAATAATCCACTACCGCGTGGAAAATCAAACGTGAATGTGGTTCCTGAGCTCTGCTGCAGGTCCCAGTGTGTGCTCCGTGGGTGCCCTCCTTGGTAACTGTAGTAGACAGTCGTCCAATGTATAAGCGTCTGTGGGGGCGGCACTCCAACAAGGTAAAACAGGTAAAGAACAAATGTGAACCGGTGCCCTCCGGGGGTCGGGATGCCGACAATGGGTATTGGTCTAGGGGACGTCGGCACTCGGAAAGAAAGAACACCCGGCTTATATGGTGAGCCAACGTTTCAAGGCCTCGTGGCCTCTTTATCAAGGTGAATATCAAACACATACAATACAAAAGTGCTTTGTCAAATGTACTAAATAGGGGTAGGTCTGATTTGTAAAACTCCACTTACAGATACTATGGGATTAATAGCTATTGATTACAAGTGACAAGGTGTCGACACAATGTATGTCGACCCTCATCTGGCAGTATACTTTTTGTAAAGCCAAATGAGAGCTATATGATCATTGGGGAAAAAAAGCTCACTTGAAAGTTGAGCAGATATATTGTCTTGGAGAAAAAGAATAAAATACAATTATGTCTGAAAATAAAAAAAGGGTTTGAATCAGATGATTTATTTATGCCTGTTCCCTCGCATAAATTATTTCTGTTTCAGTGTGGCCGTAGTTTAACTAATATGTATGTTGTATAGTGTTTTCTATCTGTGTGTTTTTATGGATTTTAGAGCTTAAAGGTAGTGGAGTCACACTTAGCTGAGAAAAGAAAGATCTGCCCATACTCTTAATGAGTGGAGTTAATTAACCCAGCTGTATGGAGTAATCCTGAGTGTTAGTAGTAGAAATACGAGGTCTTAGCATCTGTTAGGACAGCCCACTGACGAAGTCATCGACGAAACACGTCTGGGCGTGTCCTATCAGACGCAATTGTGTGCTGGCCACCAGCCAGGAGAGCGGAGAGGGGAAAAGTGCGCCAGCAATCCCAGCGTGTCAGACTGACACAGGACGTGGCAGCCCTACCTGATCGCAGGAGAGACTGGTGGTGGACGCGGTAATTGATATTTAAAAACCACGTGGTAGTTCTAGCCCACTCTAATGTATAACAGGGTACGAGTTGTACATTTTAAATGAATCTTTTAAAGTGAAATTTACCTTTTTTGATTAAAAGCAATACTTGCACTATGAAGCGCTTCCTTCCGTCTTCCATTCTAGATACCTACTAATCCCGTGGGGTCCCGGGATTCTCCTGTAAAGGTTGGAAAGCGGCGGCCTAGAAATCTGAGGTCCAGAGCTCAAAACCCCCTGGAAGCTTTGACTCTGGGACTTTGAAATTAACACTGAAGCCATTCAGTGTGAGGCTGTTAAAGCTAGCACTTCTCCATCTCATTCCATTTGATATATATATATATATATAGAGAGAGAGAGAAAAGGGGGGTTCAGGGTGCGCTAAACCTTATCTTATTAAATGAATTTGTCACAATAAAAACTTTTTGCATTTAATAAAAATGCCCTCGGGGCATAACAGTACGCAGTCAAGGTTTGTGTGATACAATTTCAGTGATTCATCAACATAAGGTATCCTCTTATACAGTAGACTTTCAATATAGACGAATATTGTAATTAGCCCATTAGCCCAACCGGTTTTTGTCATAGACATGACTTCATCAGGGGCACGGTACAACAGTTGGATATGATGATCACACTGTGAATCACAATACATAAGTATAAGTACAGTATACACAACTTATTTAATACAAATATAAAAGAATAGAGAGGATTGACATAAAAAAAATGGTGAGCAGGTGTGAAGGTGAACAGAGGCTTGGTTGATCTTTCATTTAATTATATAGAAGATTATTATAGGTCAAGTACCGATCAAAAATTGAGACTGTGGTCCTTCAAAGGAATAGAATGATCTGGTGTTGGACCTGTGGATCTATTATGTAACGATTAAGGTATCCTAAAATTAAAGCCGATGTGGTCTTAATACAACTTAAGTTTTCTAGACAATCTGGATAACAAAAAAAGGTACTTGTGAGTTATCTGGGCGTCCGATTTTTTGATTGTATGCCTTAAGTTAAGGCATACAATCAGATGCGATGCGATATCGCATCGCATCGCATGCGACCATCGGATGCGATGACCCGATTTTTCCATAGGAATCAATGTTAAAATGGACTGAGTCCATTTTAACATGGAATTCAATGGGAAAAAGGGGTCCTTTTCATACCCCTACTATCCAAGTGGGCATGGAGTTGGATATAAACCTGTGGCGAGCGTAGCGAGCCACCGAGCCCGAAGCGTGGCGAGCGGACCGAGCCCCGCGAGGGGACGGTATTCCGTGTCCCCTCGCGGGGCTCGCTACGCTCGCCACGCTTCGGGCTCGGTGGCTCGCTACGCTCGCCACAGGTTTATATCCAACTCCATGCCCACTTGGATAGTAGGGGTATGAAAAGGACCCCTTTTTCCCATTGAATTCCATGTTAAAATGGACTCAGTCCATTTTAACATTGATTCCTATGGAAAAATCGGGGCATCGCATCGCATCGCATCCGATGGTCGCATGCGATGCGATGTCCCGATCCGACCCGATTTAAAAATCGGACGCCCGGATAACTCACAAGTACCCAAAAAAATACTACATACCGCCAGTTGATGTTTTTAAGAACTACCAGGGTTCTTTAGGCAAGATAATGGCCTTCAGTGAAAACACAAAGTCATCTAATGACTAAAAAAGATAATAAGGGGCTTGACGTTTTACCACATCTGGTAAGATGACGCATAAATTGATTAAAAAAACAATAAGGGCTCGAGGCTAGTATGAGTCCAATTGGCTCATATTTCAGAGGTGGAAAAATAATTCATACTCGCAATTGACACATGTTAATTTTCATACATAGGTAAACACCATTTTACAAAGAACATTACACATTCAGTATATAGAGGTATGGTACATTTAGTGGTATTAACTTTTATTTATTTTTTATAAAATAAAAACGGTACTTATGAGTTATCTGGGCGCCCGATTTTTTGATTGTATGCCTTAAGTTAAGGCATACAATCAGATGCGATGCGATATCGCATCGCATCGCATGCGACCATCGGATGCGATGACCCGATTTTTCCATAGGAATCAATGTTAAAATGGACTGAGTCCATTTTAACATGGAATTCAATGGGAAAAGGGGTCCTTTTCATACCCCTACTATCCAAGTGGGCATGGAGTTGGATATAAACCTGTGGCGAGCGTAGCGAGCCACCGAGCCCGAAGCGTGGCGAGCGAACGGTATTCTGTGTCCCCTCGCGGGGCTCGCTACGCTCGCCGCGCTTCGGGCTCGGTGGCTCGCTACGCTCGCCACAGGTTTATATCCAACTCCATGCCCACTTGGATAGTAGGGGTATGAAAAGGACCCCTTTTCCCATTGAATTCCATGTTAAAATGGACTCAGTCCATTTTAACATTGATTCCTATGGAAAAATCGGGTCATCGCATCGCATCCGATGGTCGCATGCGATGCGATGTGCCCGATCCGACCCGATTTAGAAATCGGGCGCCCAGTTAACTCACAAGTACCATAAAAACATATAGCAGTGACACCACAGGCAAAGTTGCCAAATAATTGATTGAAAAGGGGGGGGGGGGGGGGAATTCTCATAAAGTGCCAAACAAGTCTTACTTACTAGTAGTCCAATGGAGGTGATGTGTACTGCTCAGCTCCCAAAATAGGAATGACTGCGAAATGAAATAATGAAGGTATATATAGGGCAGTCATGGATATGTAATTTCCTGTGGGGTGATTAGTAACAATAAACTGAATACCGCGTTTTAAAAGAGAAAATATGTTGTTTGCTGATAAGCGCTGTATTGGTGAACAAAAAGTGAAAGTGTTGGTTTAAAGAAAGTGAGATAGCTGAAAAATCTAATTGGAACGCATGGTGATAATGCCATGCATTCCAGGTGCCGGACGGGGTCCCGACAGGCTTCTTTCAGCAATACATCCCAGTACTATTATCACATTTTACAATGCAATCCTGGGCAGTAACATTCCACCCAGATCGCCATGCTGTCTGGGTCCGGCCAGTCTGGATCCCGACTTCGGGATACCACACACTGCATTCCATCTGTCTGCGTCATATCCGCCCAAATGTAATGTGGCATCTCTTACAGATGGTGATGTGGGGCGAAAGACGGGCAGGCGCCGATTTGCAGAGGAAGGGCGGAAGCCCGAATAGCCGGCTCATGGAACGCAATTTGCGTTCCACCCACGTAATGGACCTCCTGAACTCGGGGATTCTCAACCAGGATATGGGAGAAGGGAACGCTAGATGCGTTCCACTATACTCTGGGACTCCAATGGATCTACATACAATGTTTTAATATAAAGAGACGTAAATTGCGTTCATCCCGTTGTTAGGATGGGACCAGCCTTAAACTGAAAGAGGGGTGACCTCTTAAAACACCCATAGTATCTAAAAATAAGGGATGGTGTGTGATATAGGTGATAAGTGCTAAAAGGAGAATAATATAATGGGAAGTGACAAGATTATATGCTAATAAAGGCTATACTACATTTAACCAAGAGGTATCCCATAATTAAAGGGGCATGCATACATTCCAGTGCAATATTTAATAGAGACATATTTAGAATAAGGAGTGTTCAGGAGTGTTTAAACATATTGTTATATTATTATTAAAGTGTATAGATATACATATTGTGGTACTAAACATACTAATAAAGTGTATAGAATGTACTAGATATAATGGACGGTGTAGTCTAAAAAGAATATGTCTATATTAGATATACAGGGGTGGGGTCCTGGGGTGCACACCAATTGAGAGGTGTGACCATGCGGAGACCTTTCAGTAGAAATGCATGTCACTACTACATTTACAATCTGTTCATTACTTCTTATTCCATGAAAAAATAATGATTCTTATAGGATAAGTACCAAAAGACAAAATATATACATATATAAAAAGGGGGGCTGCTTCTCATAGGGGCAGAAAAAAGGCACAAAGGGACACAGAAAAAAGGAGACAACCTTATTTGTAAATAAGGGGAGGAGGTGGATGAATACTTGAAAGGCCAGCTGTTTTATCTTCTCAGGGTTCTCAGGGGGTGGTACTGCTGTTTAAAGGAAGGCCACTATATCTACTCTTTCGTTTAGGCCTTTCGGTGACAAAGTGTCTAGAGCAGGGGTAGCCAACTCCAGTCCTCGAGAGCTACCAACAGTGCACGTTTTCCATGTCTCCTCACAGAATAACAAGTGAAGTATTTAGCTCCACCTGTGGATCTATTAAAATGTGTCAGTCAGTAATGAGTGCACCTGTGTACCTGTGAGCAGTGTTCCCTCTAAGCTGTGCGCATGTGCGCGCGCACACAACTCGCCGAGCCTGCGCACAGACATTACAACTGAGCGCACAAAGGTTAAATCTTGTTTAGTGTGCCACGAGTTTAATAAGGTTGAAAATCACTGTTATAGCCTATATGTGTGGTGTGGGAAGTCTGTAAACATTCAAATTGCTTTATTAACTCAACAGAACTCGAAACCTAGGCCTGTATACGTTATGTGACGCACAAAAATGTACATTTCCTTCCAAAGTTGCACAGCCAATATCTTTTGCACCACATAGCCTTGGTAAAATTAGAGGGAACATTGCCTGTGAGGTGAGCTGGAAAACATGAGCTGTTGGTAGCTCTCGAGGACTGGAGTTGGCTACCCCTGGTCTAGAGTATAAATCCAATAGCATTCTCGTTGGATGAGTTTTAGGCCTCTGTCTCCACCTCTCGGATTGTCCTTAACTCTTTCAAGGATGGTGAATTTGAAGTTGTCTTTTGTAACAGTGGAATTGTGTTTGTCCAAAAAGTGTCTGGGTATGCTATGAATTCGGATTTTATATTTAATGTTCCTCATATGCTCCTGTATGCGTATTTTTGCTTGTCTGATTGTTTTTCTGATATATTTGAGGTTACAACTGCATGTGATCATGTAAATGATGTGATCGGAATTGCAAGTCACTTCATCTTTGGTGTAAATTCTCCCATTATCCAGAGTATAGCTGAAACTGGTCTTCTCTATAAACTTGCAGCAAATGCACTTGTTGCATGGTAATATTCCTGTTCTTTTGTCTAAAAAATTGGTGGTGCTAGCTTTCTTTTGTTAAGATGATTTTAACCTACTTGGTGCTAGCATGGTTTTAAGATTAGCATAGTAATCCTATTACTCACTTAATCCATAACAGGCTAAATGATGAGGGCTCCATCTGTATCACGCTAATGTACCAAAGGGTGACTGCAGCAGGGATCGCCACCGCTGGCCACATCCACCATATTTCTATGAGGGATGCAAAGCTGCCCAATTTGTCAACATCGGACAGCCCGGGTTTGCGTCCCTGGGCTAATGCCAAGATGGCGATAGCCCATTGTAGCCTATGGGCTATTGATCGCACTGCCGCCAGGGCAGTGCGATCGGCGGGAGGGTCAGCTCTATAACCGCACATGGGCCCCAGCTTCCGGCTCAGCACATTGCAGGGACAGGCTCCTTTCAGCACTACATCCCAGTACTATTCTCACATTTTACAATGCAATCCTGGGCATTAATATTCCACCCAGATTGCACTGTAAATACGATAAATGATAAACGGGCCCCTAAGTAAAAAAAAAAAAATATTCACGGCCAGTTGTATCAAACTTTAAAAAGTGATAAAATGAAAAAAGTGAAAAGCAACCAGCCATTCAGCTCCCAACTGTCATTTTTCAAACCCATGCTGTAACATGACAGATAGGAGCTGATTGGCTGGCTGTTTATCACTCTCCATTTTATCACTTTTTGAAGCTTGTTACATCTGGCCCTCAGAGAGAGAGATGGGACTAAAGGACACTGGGGCAGATTTATGGGTACTTATGTAGTATCTGGGCGTCCGATTTAGAAATCGGATCGGATCGCATCGCATGCGACCAAATCGTATGCGATGCGATGGTCAAGATTTTTCCATAGGATTCAATGTTAAAATGGTCTGAGTCCATTTTAACATAGAATTCAATGGGAAAAAGGGGTCCTTTTCCTTTCCCCACTATCCAAGTGGGCATGGAGTTGGATATAAACCTGTGGCGAGCGTAGCGAGCCCCGCGAGGGGACACAGAATACTTTTTAAGAAATATGCGTCCCCTCGCGGGGCTCGCTTCGCTCGCCACGCTTCGGGCTCGGTGGCTCGCTGCGCTCGCCACACTATATAAAATCAACTCTATGCCCACTTGGATAGTGGGGAAATGAACAGGACCTTCTTAACATTGAATCCTATGCAAAATCGCATCGAATCGCATCGCATCTGATTGTATGCCTTAAGGTAAGGCATACAATCACAAAATCGGCAGCCCAGATACTACATAAGTACCGATTTATGAAGTTTAATTATCTCCCCATGTATGAAGGTGCGGTTAATAACAGGGGCACTATGAGCCCCTGTCGATATCAGTGCTGCTATCTAACTCATAGCAGCAGAGGGCACCCTGCATAAATCTGCTATCTGCTTCGCCAGCAGCAGGTTGATGAAACCCTATCTCCACAGCAGGGACAGCGCTGCAGGAGTTGGGGACACTCACCAGGGCCAGAAGCTGCTGCTCCTGAGGTCTGGGCCACACTGCTGGGCAGCGCTGCTCATGACACCAGGCGTCGTTCATTACGAAGTCGCTGCGAGGCCCAAGCTGCTGCTGGATCCCATGGTGGAGGAAAGGAGGTAAGGCCTGGCGCGGAGTGCTACTGGCTTGGGTGCTGGATCCCATGGTGCGGGTATATACATGCGCGGTCAGTGAGACTGGGGGAAGGAGGCCAGGGAGCTGCTGGGGTCTGGATCCCATGGAGCATGCGGGTGCAAGGGCAATGACTGGGGAAGACGGCGGAGCCTAAAGTGGGGAGCTGCTGCGGTCCATGTCCCATGGTGCAGATACAAGGGCAATGACTTGGAGAAGGAGGCATGTCCTGGCGTAGAGAGCTACGGAGGTCCAGGTCCCATGGTGCAGGTACAAAAGCGGGGAGTTGCTGGGGTCCAATTCCATGGTGATTTGGGCGCCCTCCATCTCCATATTGCAGGTATGAGATCAGTGTTTGAGGAGGGAATGATCAGGTCTGCTGCTGCAGGGATTCAAGGATCTATGTCGGGCTGCTGCAGAGCTAGATAGCTGATAAGGAGTCGGACTGGAGAGAGGGGGAGACAGGGGATGCCACTCAGTTTGGAGATGGGAAAGAAGGGGGCCACCGGAGCTTAGTTGTGGGATGGGGGTAGGGGACACCACCAAAGCTCAGTGTGGGGATGTGAGAAGGGGGGACAGGGAGGTCTCGGAGCTTAGTGTGGGGATGGGAGGGAGAGGGGACAGGGGTTACCACCGAAGCACAGTATGGGGAAGGAAGAGGCAGGGGATGCCACCGGAGATCAGTGTTGGCATGGAAGGGAAGGGGGACAGGGGTCGCCATGGAGCTCAGTGTGGGGATGGGAAGGAAGGGGGGACAGGGGATGCCACTGGAGCTCAGTGTGGGCATGTGAGGGAAGGGGGACAGGGGTCGCCACCGGAGCTCGGTGTGAGGATGGGGGGAGAGGGAACATGGGTCACCACTGGAGATCAGTGTGGGGAGGGGGGACTGGGGAGGCCTACAGAGCTCAGTGTGGGGATGGGAGGAGGGGGACAGGGAGGCCACCTTAGTTCAGTGAGGGGGGACAGGGAGGCCACCGGAGCTCAGTGTGGGGATGGTAGAGAGGGGGAGATAGGGGTCGCCACCAGAGCTCAGTTAGGGGAAGGAGGGAGAGTGCATAGGGGTTACCACCGAAGCTCAGTATGGGGAAGGAGGGGGGCTCAGTGTGGGCATGGGATGGAGGGGGGGACAGGGGTCACCACGGAGCTCAGTGTGAGGATGGGGGGGGGACAGGGCTCACCAGCGGAGATCAGTGTGGGGATGGGAGGGAGGGGGGACAGAGGTTGCCACGGAGCTCAGTGTGGGGATTGGGGGGAGGGGGGACAGGGGTCACCACCAGAGATCAGTGTGGAGAGGGGGACAGGGGTCTCCATGAAGCTCAGTGTGAGGATGGGGGGGGGGGTCACCACCGGAGATCAATTTGAGGATGGGAGAGGGGCAACAGGGGACTTCATAAGAGCTTTATGTGGAGATGGGAGGGGGGAGACAGGGATCACCTTCATAGCTTAGTGTGGGGATGGGAGGGGGGATAAGTGTGGGGATGGGAGAGAGCGGGGGGTAGGGGTCACCACTGGACCTCAGTGGGAGGATGGGAGGGAGGGGAACAGGGGTCACCACCGAAGCAGGGCTGCCATCAGAAACCATGGGGCCAGGGACTAACAAAATTGGCAGGGCCCCCCTCTCCCAGAATGTAATGGTGTATGGCGGGGGGGGGGGGGTATCAATAAATGCTGGAAGCATCTGCTGCTGGCATTTGTGGCAGGGGAAGCTCAGGCCCAGCTCTGCCACATGACCGCTCTAATCATAACCTGGAAGACCCACACTCAGAGTCCGCCAACTGCACAGACGCAAAGTTTTCACCCAGAATGGTCATAGCCTCTCTGTCAGGACCAGGACAGTTGTCCCCATAGCACCTCCCTGATGGTGGCCCTGCACCAGGGCCCCGTTTGGAATGGGAGGGGGGACAGGGGTCAGTACCAGAGCTCAGTGTGGGGTGGGAGACAGGGGGGGCCGCGGGTGAGAAGTGGGGGGGTTCCACAGGTGAGAGGGGGTGCCGCCGGTGAAAGCAGGGGAGGGATTGCCCTGTGGGTGAGAAGGGGGTGAAGCAGGTGAGATCTCTGTATAATCACGTGAGGGCTCACGTGACCGGCTGCCCGGTCTGCGTCTCTGTCCCACAGTGGATTCCCCAAGCGGCAATCTGAGACTGATGCATTGAGTGGCAGGACTGGCAATGGACCTTCTGACTGAGTAGCGGTGGACTTGGGACCAAGCACCGCATACACCCGCAGCACAGGGGAATGGTCCTTTCTTTTTCATTTTTATTCCTCCTCTTCTCCCCTTTTCTCGTTACAATAGTTGCTATAATTATATGCACGAATTTTGCTCTCCCTTGACCTCATGCATGCCTATGAACATTAATGCTTATTCTGCATAAATAGCATAAGTGTCAAATGCTGAATTATTTTCTCCGTTCCAGGTTGATGTCACATATGCCTGGGAACATTAATCTATATTCTGCATAAGAAGCATAAGTTTTAAGTGTCAAATTATTTTCTCTGCTTCCAGGTTGTTATCTAAAACTCCTGTCTGACATGTGTGTGCAATACATAGGTGAACAGCTGATTTAGCATGCATGTAATTTCACTGAAATGTGGTATTTAGTCAGGCTTGAATGATTAGGCAGAGAGAAATTGATGCAGATGGTGATAGGTTGTGAAAGAGTATATGTAATTTGCTGTGAGTTGTTTCTTCTGTCTCCTTGTGGGTGAAATTTGTACTTGATTGATATGAACATGATATATTGATATAATTAACTGCAGTGTACCTCTCAAACCAAGGTGTTATGCACTAAGATGATACTTGTATTTGATTGATCTGCACATGGGAATGATTGGCTGCAGTGTGCCTTTCAAATTAGTGTGTCATGTAGCAAGACAGATTGTTACTAGATCATTTACTTGTCTACAGAATATCTCTTTGTTTGAATCTATTAAGTACAATTGAGAATCATGTGTAACCACCTTTATTCTGCTTTCCCACTTCAGAAACGGGTAAAGACCCGGTATTGTGAAATGGGACATTAAAACCGGTCTGAGCCTGAAACCCCTTTCCCACTGCATGTTGTAAATGGTATATTACTGGTTAATTATACCTTTCACATTGAACCCGTTTTGAAAGGTACGAAAATGGTAATTCACCAGTAGTATACCAACCCTCCCCTGGTACCTGTCCTGCTCCCCCCCCCCCCCAATCCCTGGTACCTGGTACTCTGCCCCCCCCCCCTCCCCTGGTACCTGGCAGTGCGGTAGGCAGAGTAGGCAACGGGCATGCCAGGGCTCCTAGTGGGCAGGTACCCAACTGGTACCCTGCTCTCCCCTGGTACCTGGCAGCAATCCATATGGGCAGTGGGGCAGTGCAGTAGGCAGCGGCGTGCCAGGGCTCATAGTCCGCAGGTCCCCGACTGATGCATGAAAGCATCATGCAGGAGGATGCTGCAGCTGGTGCACAGACAGCGGGGACACTGAGGTCCAGGCTCAGGAGGAGGAAGCAGGTCCATTAAGAGATTGTCATTTAATCGGCGGGTATCCCTGCCGCCAATGGGAACTAGCGGGCCCGCTCATTAAATATGTGCATATTTAATGAGCGGGTCTTCTACCCCTGCAGATGAAATTACAATCTCCTAATGGACCCGCTTCCTCTGCTTCCTCCTCCTGAGCACGGACCTGCCTGGATTCCCAGTGCCCGCGCTGTCTGTGCATGATCTGCAGTCTCTTCCTGCATCATGCTAGTGCATGATGCTTTCATGCATCTGTCCGGGACCTGCGGACTAGGAGCCCTGGCACGTCCTCTGTCTACCGTGCTGCCCCTCTGCCTGGATGGATTGCTGCCAGGTACCAGGGGAATGGAGGGTACGGGGGTAACCAGGGGAGGTGGGGGGACGAGCTGCAAGGCACCAGGGGAGGGGGTGGACTGGGGTACCAGCTGCAAGATATCAGGGGAGGAGGGGGGGTACCAGCTGCAAGGTACCAGGGGAGGGGGGGGTACCAGCTGCTGGGTACCGGGTGGGGGGGGGGGGGGGCAGACAGGTACCAGGGGGGGGGACTAGTGTGGGATCTTAAATACCATTTGAGACCCTTTCACACTGCCAAAAAAAACTGGTCTTAAACGTGTAGGACACTGCTTTTTACCCGTTTAACAAATACTGATAATTGTTAAATGGGTAAAGCACCCTGGAGCTTTCTCACTGCACCCATTTCAAAAGGCTATAAAAATAGCAATTTACCTTTTAAGAGCTGCAGTGGGAAAGGGGTATTCGAGAACTCTGCACTATCTCATTCAGCCTGAACAGTTACTTTGTTGTGGAATATGACTGAATTACATAGTTACATAGTAGGTGAGGCTGAATAAAGACTTGCGTCCATCTAGTTCAACCTATTTTTATAATAGCTAATCCCTTGTTGTATAGTATGTTCTGATATTTTAAAGACAGATTGTTACTTATTCATACCCGTGGATGTTTTTAACCAATAAATGTTTATCCAACCTTATTTTAAACGTATTTATAGTGTCTCCCGACACCACTTCTTCAGGAAGAGAATATATGATGGTCAATTGTAATACACTGTTTCCAATGAGGCATCTCTTGGTAGTTCACAGGCCGCATGAGAGATTATATAGGAAGAACTGCACAATTATACAAAGACAAACTGTAATAGAATAGAGAAACAGGAAGAATGCCTTCCGCTGGTGCACCTAAGAATTAATTGAACTCATAATACATAACTTTTATTGGGTATACATATAAAATTTTTGCGAAATAAAACCAAGACATACAACAATCACACTGATATATGCTTATACGATTTTTGGTCGTATAGGGGGTCAAAATCGCATCGCATGCCATCGGGTGCATGGCATGCGATGCGATCTGTTCGTCGTACGACGGACATCGGGGGCGCCGCCAAAATACACAAGTACCAAAATTTAAGATTAAAATAATAAGGGGAGAATAAGAGGAAAATGTCACGCGTGTGTATATATGTAGATAAAATGTATATACTTCATTTGTCCTTTTTATGATTTTTTGACCCATGATTAAATCCTTGTCTCAAACCAATTGAGTGAAACACTCCTGATATCATTGTGTATGGATGTCAAGAATATATGATGGTCAATTAATTATTTAAATAGTGTATAGGTAAATACCAGTCCTTTATTATAAATTTTTTGAAAAATATTCGCACAATTAAAGGCAATTTATTGAGGTAAAACCTCTAAAAATATAAATAAAAAACATTTTCTTTGTTATTTAGCTACAGTCTTACTCAGGCCTCTGGAGGTTCACACCAAAAAATAAATCAAATAAAAATAAAAAATGATAAAAAAGGTACTTATGTAGTATCTGGGCGCCCGATTTTAAAATCGGGTCGGAAAAATCGCATCCGATATCGCATGCGATTTTCCATAGGATTCAATGTTAACATAGTCCTGTTCATTTCCCCACTATCCAAGTGGGCATAGAGTTGATCTTATAAAGCGTGGCGAGCGCAGCGAGCCACCAAGCCCGAAGCGTGGCGAGCGGCCGCGAATTACTTAAAATGTTTTCCGTGTCCGCTCGCTGCGCTCGCCACACTTCGGGCTCGGTGGCTCGCTGCTCTCGCCACGCTATATAAAATCAACTCTATGCCCACTTCTATAGTGGGGAAATGAACAGGACCTTGTTAACATTGAATCCTACGCAAAATCGCATCGCATGCGATACGATTCGATTTTGCCGAAAATCGCGTCGAATCGCATCTGATTGTATGCCTTAAGGTAAGGCATACAATCACAAAATCGGGCGCCCAGATACTACAGTATGTTATTGCTTTCATCCTTGCTGGCGGGTCGCCAGAACGTACGCGCTGGCGACCCGCCAGCAGGATCGAAGCGCCGTCGGAAGGGGACGCGCGCGCCGCTCGTGCGCGCGCGTCCCCTTCTCACCATCGCCATGGCGCTGGCGGGGGATGGCGGCTGGCGACGCCAGCGCCATCCCCTGCAAAGATGGGACCTGACCCATCTGTACATAAGTACAGATAAAAATCCTAATAGGTATACAACCAATTTCCTACTTCTTTTGGGGTTCTAGCTTGCACCCAACCTGAGTTTCTTTTTTCTTTTCAATCTCTGTATAATATACTGATGTAGCCCCTGTCATCCTTGGCCAGGGCTCGCCAGACCATCCCGTCTGGCGAGTGCCGGCGGACAGGGGCTAAACTGAACTGGGACGCGCGTGCGTCTCGCAGTCCCAGTCTCTCGACTGTGGCACTGCGGGTCCCTGCCCTCCTCCGCTTCAGGGAGACGGGCAGGGTTAGGGGGGGTCGGGGAGGTGGGGGGACCCAGGGCAAGCTCCTGGCAGGAGCCGGTGGCTGACAAAAGTATCGCCAGCCCCTGCAATGAAGAGGCCGGCTCCATCTGTACTGTGAGTGTCCACAGTGTGAAGTAGATCTCCATACCTCCCAACAGGCCCGATTCCCATGGGAACGTCCCGGTTTTCAGGGATGTTCCTGCATCCCACCTGGGTCCGGCAGTGTCCCACGGTAGGGAGGCTGTTGAGAGTCCTCCATCTATTCCCACAGCCAAGGGGGCTGGGGGCATGGCTAGAGGCTCACAGAGACTCTGGGCTATGCCCCCACAGAGGCAAAATGGGGGCATGGCCTCACAGGAAGACACAAATATAGACCGGGTAGCCACGCCCCTTATTTTCTGGCCTGTGTCCCTCTTCTAAGAACTTAAAAGTTGGGAGGTATGGATCTCTGTATGTACGCTCTCCCTGTCTTGTCACCCTGCAGCTGAAAGCACACTGCCGCTCTCTGCTGCAGAGTGACAGGACAGAGAGAGTGTACATACAGAGATCTACTACGGTGGGCACTCAAAGTGGAGTGGGCGTGCGGGCACTCACAGTGGGGTGGCCATGAAGGACTGATCATGCTACATACACCAGGGGCTTCTGGAGGCAGCAGTGGCTGCTGGCTAGCTTAATACTACAATATGCTGTGAGGTTCTGCACTGAAGATCTCTGTATGTACACTCTCCCTGTCCTGTTACTCTGCAGCTGAAAGCACACTGCCGCTCTCTGCTGCAGGGTGACAGGATAGGGAGAGCATACATACCGACATAGTCTAGTATTAATAAGCCATAACAAGGTGTGCACGCCGAGGCTGCAGCGCACGGATGTCAGCAGCAGGCAGGCCGCCACACTCACCTCTGACAGCGGCGGGGCACCGGGAACATGGTCGGGAATCCCCTCGTTCCCAGCTGACACCATTCTCAGCATACCTGTCGTGCCGCTTCCTCCTCTCCTTGGCCCTTATTCTGATCTAAGCGGTAACGGCCGCATGCGGCCGTTCCGCCGATGTTTTCGCTCTGCGCATGTGCAGAGGGCACTCTGCGCATGTGCAGGCGAAATCGCCGCACAATTTTTTTTAACGCCGCAAAGGGGGTGGATAGGGGCGTGAGGGGCTACTTAGCCTCATTTCCCTATGCATACGCCCCGCGTTTCATGGGCGTTCCCATGCAAACGCGGGGCGTACGCATGGTAATGAGGCTGTGACGCATGTGTTGGGGGCGGGCATCAGACATCGCCGGATGTCAGCTGCCCGCCCCCATACATGCTTTCACACGGACAAGTGTCTGTGAGGTCTATGGGTGCGGGAGCTGGTGGAGCGTGCGGCCCTGCCTTCGATGGTCGGTGACCATCGAATGCAGGGGGCTGCTCCAAGATGGTGGAGGCGTATCCCCCGCCATTTTCATGCGGACCGCCACATGTCCGCGTACGGACGGCCGTGGCGATCCGTATGGAAGGCGGGGATTCGCCTGCACGGTCGGAGCCGCATATGCGGCTCCGGCCGTTCCAAGCAGAATAAGGGCCCTTGTCACGTCTGTTTGTCAGCGGCTATGAGTCAGGCAGGTGCCGCTGGCTGTGGGGGAGCTGGACAAGTCAGGCAGGGCGAGGCATGGGCTACCGCAGGCCACCACAGGAAGGTCCATGTTGCCGAGGTGCCATACCCCGGTGCTGCCCGGTTGCTCTCACCCCCTTCGCCTTCGCCATTCACATGCTTAGGCGTCCATACACAGTCCCCGGGTCTGCACACATGTTGAAGGGGGATGAATAGCTGATGTGAGCCGATGGGATGGGGTGGGGGCAGAGAGCACAGGGTGCCTGGAGTATGAATAAGCCTCCAGCGCCACCCACTCATTGCCCCCCACCCAGTAGCCTCAACGCTGGCCAGGCAGAAGTTTATGGAGGGGACCTGCAGGAGGTTCTGGCCGCAGCACTTCATAATGCTTTATAGTCGGCCATATTTGTACACCCATTTGAAGACTCTCTGATTACACCCCCTGCTGATGGCCACTGTGCAGGCGCAACAAGTTGAAAAGTCCTATCTTTATAATGGGGCAGTACGGATGGTGTAATGGTTAGCATGAGTCATGAGTTTCATTCCCACCATGGCCCTAACTGTGTGGAGTTTGTATATTCTCCCCGTACTTGCGTGGGTTTCCTCTGGGTACTCCCACAATCCAAAAATATACTGGAAGGTTACTTGGCATCTAACAAAATTAACCCTAGAATGAATGTGTGTGCATGTACATGTGGTAGGGAATATAGATTGTAAGCTCCACTGGGTCAGGGACTGATGTGAATGCTCAAATATTCTCTGTAAAGCGCTGCGGAATATGTGTGCGCTATATAAGAAACTGTTAATAAATAAATAATGGGGCATGTTTCACAAAATAAAAAAAAAACTGTATCTGAAAAACCTTAACCCAAAAAGGCACTACACTGGGACAAGCTCTATCTAATAAAAACAAACCCCAAGTCTTAACCACTTAACTGCACTGCCGCAGCGGGCTGTCCCGGGCATGCCACTATGTAGTAGGTGCGCGCCAGTGGTGCCTCCATCGGAGCACCACTGGCGCACTACCTTTAGGGATCACCCCTCCTGTTGTGTGTGTGTGTGTGTGTCCCCCCCCGGTCCCTCTGCTCCGGCGCACTCGGCGATCGTACGCCGGAGCTACCCCGCCGCCAGCTGCCAATCATCCTTCTGTAGTGACGTAGGCGGCAGGCTCGGGGATGTTCGGGGCGACTCGGGAGAGTTCAGGCACCCGAGTCCTCCCGAGCCACCGCGAAACATCCTCGAGCCTGCCGCCTGTCTGATGACTGACAGGCGGCTGGGGCAGCGGCGGCAAGGGAGCTCCGTACTAACGCCGAGGGTGGGGGTGGCGGCGGCTTGTTATGATCTGTGGTGGGTTTTGCTGGGGCAGGACAAACCTGCCCTGGTATGTTTGTCCTGCCCCAGCAAAACCCACCACTCAAGGGGTTAATTCTTCCTCTACCCTGAGTTATGCCTTCCCAAATATCCCCTCATAGAGTTTAATGAAAAATAGTGTGAAAAAGCCATTTCTGAAGTGGCAGAAAAAAAAACTAACAGTTGGAAGTTTAGATTGCTCACAATTGCTCATTTTTTACTATTTCGCCCTGAAATTTTGCATGCTGCACCGGTTGACGATTCTACACGTCCATGCCAAATTTCAGCTCAGTACGTCCAGGCACTTTTGAGGTGTTGCTCAAAAACCATGCCCCATCTCAAAAGTTCCCTATAGGAAAATTCTGTTTGTTCGATTCAGCCTTAATCTAAAGGCACGACCATGCCCTTATAATATATAAATTGATAAAGTCTGGAAAGACGAAACGCTTTGGGACTCTACCTCCATCCAGGACTAAAATCTAAAACTGCCTTTTATCCTTCTTATTCTCTAAGAACTGTTTTTCGAATTTTTCTAAAAAAAAAAATGATCCCCTTTTTTCCCTTTTTTTCTTTTATAAATTGTTCTATGGATATTTTATTGCTCCTTAATGGTAATTTTTTTTTTATATATATATTTATATTTTTACATATATATATATATATATATATATATATAGATATATAGATAGATAGATAGATAGATAGATATATTCCTATATAGATATACATGTGTCTGGCAAGATAACACTGTGTCGCTGAACCCTTATCCTTTGTTCCAATTTTTCTTTGTACGTAACTATGTATACTTATATATTTAAGGGATAGCTGACACCCTTCGAAAAAAGGGGGTGATTTTATATATATATATAGAGAGAGAGAGAGAGAGAGAGAGAGAGAGAGAGAGAGGGGGTTTGCGGCCCGGCACTCCTCCATATGGTCGATTGCCCCGATGCCCTTCCGCAGGGAGATGGATATACTTTGAAATAAGGATGACACTCAGGAGACTGTGAAAACGTGCTGTATTGAAGTGCAAAAGAAGACCAACGTTTCGGGGTGTGAACCCCTTTGTCAAGGTGCTAGTGAGAACAAATCGACTATAAAGTGCTTACCTTATAAACGTTGGTCTTCTTTTGCACTTCAATACAGCACGTTTTCAGTCTCCTGAGTGCCATCCTTATTTCAAAGGCAGGTATTCAATGCTGTTTGCGAGTGGTGACAGCAAGCAGGGCTTCCTGCTCGCTGTCACCACTCACCCTGACAGCATTCAACACAGCCCCCTCATACGCCAATCCGTTTTTTGAGCGAGGGGGAATTGGCGGATGCGGCTCCAGAAGCAGCGAGACCTGCGGCTAAAAACTGTGAGTTTTCTGCAGTAGCCGTGGGTCTCGCTGTTTGGGGGAATGCTCGCCGTCCTGTGACGGCGAGGATTTCCCCAGAACGCTGAATAGAGCAAGCGGCCGGCACGGGGGTTAAACAGCGAGGATCGCTGGTTTTCAGCAATCCTCGCTGTTTAACCCCCTTGCCGGCCGCTCGCTGCGGCATTGAATACCCCCCAAAGAATATATATATATATATATATATATATGTGGATGGTGGTACTAGCGCAAGGAATCAGTCCCCTTTTTCAATCAAAAGGCGGTTAGTAGTGCGTATAGTTCACACACGGATGCACAGTCCCTCCTCTTTTTGGAGTGGCAGCTCCTCTCCTATTGGTTCCTGTCCAAAGAAACCATATTGGTAGAGATCTGAAAAAAAGATGAGATGGGCGCCCCCTTGTGCAATATGTTTTTTACGTCACAGTGATACCCTTCACCGTTTGTGAGATATACACCCCAATAAAGTTCAGGTGTACCGTTAACAGTGGTCTCCAAACCACTCTGACAAGCGTTTTATAATAGATTTCCAACGTCAGGGAGTTTGTATTCTCCTCTCTGGTTCATCCAAGGTTATTCCTCAAAAACAAGTCCCCGCACATACAAAAAAATAGGGAGTATACTAGTGAAGTATTGTTAAAACATTTATTTTCTAACAAACATGACAAGTAAATTTTGCCCGTACAATGTATAAAAAATTTTTTTGCTTATCTGGTGTAAACACGTTGTCATCAGTCATCAAACACCTCCGAAAAAGCAGAGACTCCCCCCGCAAGCTGGGACTTGGAGAACCACAAGTCCCAGCCTGCGGGGCATTAAAGGGCCTGCTGGGTCTTGTAGTTCCACAGTAATAAAAATAGTACAATAAATACACACTGACACAATGAAAATAAAACTTTAATACATCCATTACACACTTACTGATACTTACCTATCTTGAGCCCGTAGGTAGCCCTCTGACCTGGTGTCCTGTGTTGTTCTCCAGGTCCATGTCGGCGGTCCGTGTTGTCCTCCAGGTCCATGGCGGTGTCCGGTCCGAAGTAATCCATGGTGGAGCTATGGAAGGAAATCCTACTCACCTGGTCCTGTGGTGAAGATGTCTTCTCTAGGTCCGCCGTAGTCCAGGTAATCTTCAAGCTGCCGGCACTCGCACTGAGGAGAGATATTTCATATTCTGCGCCTCTTCTCAAAATGATTCTATTGGCCGCCTAGCGGCCAATCAGGAGCCAACTTTCTTGACTCCTGATTGGTCGCTAGGCGGCCAATAGAATCATTCTGAGAAGAGGCGCAGAATATGAAATATCTCTGCATCTCTCCTCAGTGCGATGCGGAGAGTGCAGGGAGCGCCTGAAGCTTGACGATTACCTGGACTATAGCGGACCAAGAGAAGACATCTTCACCACAGGACCAGGTGAGTAGGATTTCCTTCCACAGCTCCACCATGGATTACTTCGGACCCAGACACCACCATGGACCTGGAGGACGACACGGACCGCCGACATGGACCTGGAGGATGACACAGGACACAAGGACAGAGGGCTACCTACGGGCTTTTTTTACACTGAAATCAGCCCGGTGACCACAGCCCAGGGTCACCGGGGACAGCACCATGCTTCAGCCTGGTCAGGTAAGTCCTGGAGGGGGGACCCCTTTATTGGGGGGGTCCCCACTCCCCCAGGGCCCCTGGCCAGACTGACATGTCGGTAGGGTTAATGTTTTGGCCGCGGGACCTTATATAATAAGTGTCCCCCGGCTGTGACATTACCCTGCTGGCTGGTTTGGCCTGGGGCTGGTTCTTAAAATACGGGGGACCCCTAGTCATTTTGTCCCCCGTATTTTGGGAACCAGCCCCGGACCAGGAGCCTGGGGCTGGTTGTTAAAAATCGGGGAACCCCTATTTGTCGGGTTCCCTGATTTTTAATTACCGTCCCCGGCTCTTTCAGCCTAACGCTGGTTATGGCTGTGGGGGGGACCCCACACCGTTTAAAAAAAAATATATTTATTTATTTTTCTATTTTTTTTTTACGCTAAAGCCTGCACGGATCTGACTGATCCGTGCAGGCTTAAAGCAAATACGACCGGACAATCAAGGTGTATTTTCCTGTCGTATTTTCGTGCCTGTTTTACACCAATTAGAAGCCGTATTATCAGTACGGCTGCTTAGTAAATCAGGAACCACCATTCTTTTGAATGGTGATTCCTGTCCTATTCTATCGATGGTGTACACCAGGCATGTCCAACCTGCGGCCCTCCAGATGTGCTAAAACTACACATCCCAGCATGCATTGCCATCATTCTAGCATTCCCTAATAGCCAAATTGTGGCATGGCATGCTGGGATGTGTAGTTTTAGCACATCTGGAGGGCCGCAGGTTGGACAAGCCTGGTGTACACATTCGTGTTTGTAAATACAAATATGAATGTCCCATCTTTAGGAATACGAATTGCTGTATTTTTGGGATAGTAAATCCCGAAAATACAAATGTGTAAAAAATAGGTGTATTTCTGCCTACGAATACACCTATTTTTTACGAATTCATATTAGTAAATTTCCCCCATAGTGTCCACTAGGACTAATGAAAGATCACCATATGTGCATGGCCAGAAGAGTCTATTTTCCAACCGAATCTATCAACATATGTTGCTTATGATCTGCTCTTATTTGATCAAATCACTATTTGGGCATTGCTTTCCATCTGTACACACTGATATAGAAGCAATTGCCTACTTTCCTCAGTGCCACAGAGCGATGGTAGCGCATCTCTTGATGCTTAACCCCTTGATGCTTAACCCGTTGAGTGCCAACATCTCTGTAAGAGATGTGTAAAACATTTGTTATAAAAATTAAAAATGTTTGTTAGAAAAGGTTGCATTTCCTATATATATTGTAAGGTAACCATTACAGGACATTATGATGAATATAAATATTTGGCAATTTGCACAGCTATTTTGACAGTCAATTGGCACTCAAAGGATTAACTTTTCATTTTTGAAGGAGATCATATTTGAATAGTATCACCTTGTGGCCAGATGACTTCATTAAGCAGTAGCAGTATACAAAGCATGTATCTTACATAGGAATAAAGGATTTTATTATAGTCACATGAATTGGAAACAAAACCCAACACATTTTTAGACTTTGATTCGTAGCAAGGATCTTGACACACCTTTGCAGTAATAAAGATATACAGGGCACTATCAGGTTTTATGGTGTTATATAGGGTGTGACTGTTGAGGGTTACTAGGACATTAGGATATTGTCTAGTATAAACATCTTGTATTGTATCATCAATAACTTTCTTTTTCTTGCAGAATGTACCAACAGGCCCCAACAATAAACCCAAACTACCCGTTGTAATTGCTCAGTGTGGGGAAATGTAATTAAAGGTGAGTTGCCTATTGAACTCCCATGCTGTCTTGTATAAGTGTTTATAGTTTTTTACATTGTTTATAACCTATAGTTCTTGGTTTCCATGTATACATTTAGATTATACATTGTTTTCTCTTTATATATATATATATATATAATCTCATATAATAGCCCAAAACTGTCAATTTGGGAGTTTGTGTATAACATTGGGTGTAGTCATACACTCACAGAGTGAGCCTGGAGCAGGGGCACACAGTATAAGAGCAGGGCGCCACACAAAGGGTTACAAAATGAAGATTTCACAGTGCAGATATACATTACCCTCGAGCGAGCCGCGCAGACGTCCCATAACATCACCACATGGAGGCGTGCCCTCTCAACCATTATGGGTGTGCCTCCAGGTAAAGCCCACAAACCCTGATGATGGCTCACGTCAATGGGAGGAGACGCTGACTCGCGTCCTCTCCTACAGCGCTGCCATGCTGGGCGTTCTGCCAGTGGGAGTAGCCGCTGAGTCGCAACAACCATCCTCTTGACTCCCGCTGGGTAGCCGCACACACCCCCATATGCGTCCCCCGCAGAAGTCTAAGCAGCTGTTGACTGAAGATCCATGTCGCCTACACACCACCAGACACTAACGCAAATGAGAGTGCCAGGATACGCCACCTGTTGCACACTAGCAGCTGATACTAAACCTGCTACTGGGGCAACAACAGAGAAGCCACAAAACTACACACACCTACAGCCGCACTGACCCCTGTCCTGCAGGACTAAATGCCGGAAGAACACCTATAAAAGCAGCAGGAAGGTAAACACTGGGGATCCCATTCCTGTTGAAACCCTTCAGCTGCTGCAGTTACAACAGCCTTCACCCACCCACACCACCAACGCACACCTGCCACCCACAACCACAGCAGCACTGCAACTGTCCCTCACTCACCCTGTACACCCCCCGCAACAAACCACCTCACACCACCCACAGGAAACAGCCCCACATGTGTAACTACACCACCACCAGGAGCCCTGCACCTGACACTACCCCACCCTCTTACTTCACCCTCACCCACCCACACCACCCGCACACACACCCGCTTCGCACCCACATGCAGTGGCAAAACACTAACACAAACTACACCCACAACCAACCCTCCCACCACCCACCAAATGCAACCCCATCCACAACACGACCACACCACGTCCCTTACCCACGTGAACACCACGCTCGCCCATCAAACACCACCACCACTACTCCCAACCATCATACAAACAACTTAAACACACCCGCCCCTACACCACATTCAATACACACATGTAAAAACAAGGCCCCGACAACTACACTACCTCCAGCACAACTGCAACACACCCTCCCACAACCACTGCACCAACGCACAACCTCCACTACCTACCACATCCACACGCGTGCTACTCACGCACCCACCTATGCATCACTGCACTAAAAAAAGCACAACCAGTACTACCCCTGCACCCAGCCAAGGCAACACTACACCCGCACATCCCCCACATGCAGTAACTACACACCCATCCATCTACCACCCACACCACAACTGCTTCCACACTAACAGCACCCACGCAACTTACACTCACTCTAATGGTGCACCCCTGCACCCACAAAACACGCAACACCCACACGCCGAACAACCACACAAGCAAGTCCACCATCACATGTAAACATGCACCTGCCAATACCCCACCTACAACACACAAGCACCCTCCCCTACCCACGACATCCTCCCGCTCAACCCTCACCCACCCACGCCAACACCACACACCCACATGCACTTGAAAAAACAACACAACCAAAATAACCCACAGTGCACACACACCCTACCCCACCCACTGCATACCTAACTTACCACCATCCACACCCCATATCTCACCAACCACAAACCCCCACACAACCGCTCCAACACCACACCCACCACCACTACCAACCATTTCGCACACAACTACAGCACACACCCACCCCAGGCATCCAAAACCCTTGCACCTACAATTTCTACATCCACAGCGCAACCACACAACACCATACCACCTCCGCCAAACCCACACCTTCCACTCCAACACCCCTGCTACTCATGCCCACCTGCACCCATACCTCTCCCACCCACACTACCCCCGCACACAGTAACTCTGCAAATAACACTTACTAAACCGGTGCACCACGGCACCTAAAAAACACGCAACACCCACACCCCAAACAACCACACGTGTAACTCCACCACCACATGTAAACACGCACCTGACAACACCCCACCCACAACCAAACACAATCACCCTACCCACGACACCCTCCCACTCAACCCTCACATACCCACGTCAACACCACACACAGCCCCAACACACCCACATATACTATACAAACAAACACAACCAAAATAACCCACAGTACACACACCCTACCCCACCCACAGAACATCTAACTTACCACCATCCACAGCACAACACCCTGTATCTCACCCACTTTAAGCCTCCACACAACCCCGCCAACACCACATCCACCACCACTACAAACCAACCTGTGAAAGACCTTTACAGGTAGAAACGCGTAGGTGAGCAGCTCAAGACTGTTTGGACTGACTTTTTTTTATAAATCACACACCCACCCGCCATTTAAACACTTATACCACACACATCCAGAACCCTCGCACCTACAATTCCAACATACACAGCCCTAATGGGGGTGGAGTCTGCTGAGGGGGTGGGGTCTGTGAAAGGGGGCGGGATCCCTACTTATAGAGTAGGATTCCAGGTTGCATGCATTTGCGGCCTTTCTTGCAACTTTTGCTGCAGTTTCATCTGCAACTATATGCTAATGCCGTTACACTGCCCTGGTGCATGGCCGTGCACCAAATATATAAGGACTGGCCCCACAGGAAAATACAAAGACATTTGCACCAGCAGAAAAAAAAACCATACCTGACCCCCAATATGGAAAAAATAATCAATTTGCCACCCCTCCTCCCCCCCCCCAGATAAAACACTGGCTTAAATAGAAAATTTACTGATAGCCCAAACAGGTAAAATAAATTCATTGACCCCTGACAGGTCAAACATTAACCATTAGCCCCCACAGGAATAAAATAAAAACACATTGAGCTCCACACACAAAAAAAAGTGTGGAAAGTATATGTCCCTATGGTGGGGGTACTGTGGCTAGGAGGACTTGGGGTAGCATGGACAGTGTATGTACCTGGGGGGCAGGGTTATCGTCGGTAGTATATGTCCCTGGGGTGGTAGGGTAGCTACTGTATAAGTCATAGAGGTATATTCTGGAAGCCAGGGGTTTGAGCGGATATCGGCTATGGGTGGGTACTGTACAGTGAGGCCTGGAGGGGAGCAGTGGGCAGGCTGGGAGCAGTAGTGGGAAGCAGAGGCAGGCTGGAGTAGTGGTAGTGCAGATAAAGGGACAGGCTAGGAGCAGTAGTGGGAAGCAGGGGTAGGCTGGAGTAGTAATAGAGAAGATAAGGGGATAGGCTAGGAACAGTAGTGGGTAGCAGGGGCCGGCTGGAGTAGTAATAGAGAAGATAAGGGGACAGGCTGGGAGCAGTAGTGGGAAGCAGAGGCAGGCTGGAGTAGTAGTAGTAGTGTGGATAAGGGGACAGGCTGGGAGCAGTAGTGGGAAGCAGCGGCAGGCTGGTGTAGTGGTAGTGTGGATAAATGGACAGGGGCCGGCTGGAGTAGTAATAGAGAAGATAAGGGGACAGGCTAGGAACAGTAGTGGGAAGCAGGCGCAGGCTGGAGTAGTAATAGAGAAGATAAGGGACAGGCTAGGAACAGTAGTGGGAAGCAGGGGCAGGCTGGAGTAGTAATAGAGAAGATAAGGGAACAGGCTAGGAACAGTAGTGGGCAGCAGGGGCAGGCTGGAGTAGTAATAGAGAAGATAAGGGGATAGGCTAGGAACAGTAGTGGGTAGCAGGGGCCGGCTGGAGTAGTAATAGAGAATATAAGGGGACAGGCTGGGAGCAGTAGTGAGAAGCAGAAGCAGCCTGGAGTAGTAGTAGTAGTGTGGATAAGGGGACAGGCTGGGAGCAGTAGTGGGAAGCAGCGGCAGGCTGGAGTAGTGGTAGTGTGGATAAATGGACAGAGGCAGGCTGGAGTAGTAATAGAGAAAATAAGGGGACAGGCTAGGAACAGTAGTGGGAAGCAGGCGCAGGCTGGAGTAGTAATAGAGAAGATAAGGGGACAGGCTAGGAACAGTAGTGGGAAGCAGGGGCAGGCTGGAGTAGTAATAGAGAAGATAAGGGGACAGGCTAGGAACAGTAGTGGGAAGCAGGGGCAGGCTGGAGTAGTAATAGAGAAGATAAGGGGATAGGCTAGGAACAGTAGTGGGAAGCAGGCGCAGGCTGGAGTAGTAATAGAGAAGATAAGGGGACAGGCTAGGAACAGTAGTGGGAAGCAGGGGCAGGCTGGAGTAGTAATAGAGAAGATAAGGGGATAGGCTAGGAACAGTAGTGGGAAGCAGGGGCAGGCTGGAGTAGTAATAGAGAAGATAAGGGGATAGGCTAGGAACAGTAGTGGGAAGCAGGGGCAGGCTGGAGTAGTAATAGAGAAGATAAGGGGACAGGCTAGGAACAGTAGTGGGAAGCAGGGGTCGG
Organism: Crinia signifera; assembly: GCF_055691185.1. Classification (NCBI taxonomy): domain Eukaryota; kingdom Metazoa; phylum Chordata; class Amphibia; order Anura; family Myobatrachidae; genus Crinia; species Crinia signifera. Next base: position 71,869,524 of record NC_139226.1, read on the forward strand.
CTGGAGTAGTAATAGAGAAGATAAGGGGACAGGCTAGGAACAGTAGTGGGTAGCAGGGGCCGGCTGGAGTAGTAATAGAGAAGATAAGGGGACAGGCTGGGAGCAGTAGTGGGATGCAGAGGCAGGCTGGAGTAATAGTAGTAGTGTGGATAAGGGGACAGGCTAGGAGCAGTAGCGGTGGTGGTGGGGTACCTGTGTAAAAAACTTGCGGCGCCGGCATCCCTGCAGTGCTGGAGCGGGCAGGGGTGTCCGTGCCGCGGGTCACCTGCGGCGCTGTCATTGTGTATAAAGCTGGCGGCGACCGGCGGGGTCCCTGCAGCGAATAGAAAATAACTAGCGCTTCCCGCGCCGCCGCGCGCATAGCGAACTTATTTTCTATTCACTGCAGGGACCCCGCCGGCCGCCGCCAGCTTTATACACAATGACAGCGCCGCAGGTACCCCCGCCGCAGGTACCCCCTGCCCACTCCAGCACTGCAGGGACGCCGGCGCCGCAAGTTTTTTACACAGTTCGCTCACCCTCCATGCTGGGGGTGAGGGGCGTACTGCCGCCCTCCAGGTGCCGGTGCCCTAGGCAAATGCCTAGAGCTGCCTAGTGGTGGCGCCGGCCCTGGGCCATGGCCTTACAATAGCGTGGTCTCAAAGGGAATGATGTAGAGAGGCAGTGGGTGACAGTGAAAAGGTAACAGGAAGAGGCAAAGAGTGATGTCTAAAAAAGTCAGAGACCAACAGGAAAGAGAGGGAAATGGGGAGATAGTGACAGTCACACCAGGGAAAGGTAGAGGGTGATGTAGTGGATGATGGGGATGGATAGTGGGAGATAGAGTGGCAGTGGTTTACAGAGAGAGAGACAAAGGGTGATAGAGAGAAGCAGTGGGTGACCCCAGGGAGAGAGTAAAAGATGTAGTAAGTGGATGATGCCAGGGGAAGGCAATGTGTGACAGATGATGGCAGGTAGAGGCATTGGATGACAGGAGAGAGAGAGAGAGAGAGAGAGAGGTGACAGAAAGAGATAGTGGGGAAGGAGGGGGGAAAGAGGGGAAGGGTGGAGGGGGATAGAGGGAAATGGGTAGGGAGAGAGGTGGAGAGAAGGGGAAGTGAAAGGAGGGGGATAGAAAGAGAGGGGTAGAGGGAAATGGAGAGGAAGAGACAAAGGAAGAGAGGATGAAAGGGAGGGAGATAGAGACGCTAAGGAGGGAGAGGGAGAGAGAGGAAGAGAGAGAAGGAGAGGAGGGAGAAATAGAGAGGAAGTATAGGAGAAATCAGGTGTAAAGGAAGGGATAGAAAGGAAAAGAGTGATGGAGGGGTGGATAGAGAAAGAGAGGGAGAGTCGGAGAGAGAGAGAAAGAGGGAGTTATGTAACATTGGTGCAAGTGTGGTGTGAAGCAGCTTGGGAGGTAGAGGGCCATACCGCCACATCCTAAGCTGCGCTAGACCCCCCGACTTACCTCCAGCTGTCAGCTCCAGGCTGCTGCACGGCTCCCGCTTCTGGTTGCCAGTTCCCGGCAGCTGCGAGGGTCAGATCCCATCTCCAGGCTCCTGCTTCTAGATGTCAGCTTCCGGCTAGCACCAGGTTCATACCTCAGCTGGTTCTTGCTTCTGGTGTCAGCTTCAAGCACCTTTGAGGGTCAGGCTCCCGTCTCTAGCTGTCTGCTTCTGGCTCCCGCAAGGTTCAGACCCCGGCTCCCGTCTCTGGTGTCAGCTCCCAGCTTAAACTAGATTTAAAAAAAAAAATCACCTAAATGACGGGGGGATGTTAGGGTAAAGTCCCTTACAGCCCTACCACAGAAGGCATTCTATACGGCATAGTCTACCCTCACAACACAGGACCCCAGACTCTCCCCTTACTATGTAGCATCCTTCACCCCTCACACAGCACCCCTCATTTAAAACCCCTCTTCAAGCACAGTACAGATCACAGCAGAGCACCCATCCCTGTATGCCATCTCGCCACACTCACCACCCCTGTTCCTGCACAACACAGCAACCAACACCTCTCTCAGCATGTCAGCACCCCTAACCCATAACCCTTCTTCCTGCACAGCAACCCTTACCTACCAGCACCGCACAGATCACAGCAGCAGCACCATCGATCTCCCTACACAGCACTCAGTGGCGGAACTAATGTCTAGTAGGCCCAGGTACAAACCTATGTTTTAGGCCCCCACCAACCTGCCTCCCACCACAGGACGTCAGCCGCCCGCCCAGGTCTAGGACCTGACTCCGCAAGTCTAAGCCAACCAGAATCAGGCCCTATATCTCTACACTGAAAGAAATCACTACATTACAGTACATTGCCCCCACTCCTCTACACTACAGTACATTCCCTTAATATGCAGCACTATATCACTACAATTTAAATGCTACACTACAGTGACATCACAGCTCGTGCAGGAAATCGATTTTTTCGCGGTCTCCACTCCCTCCAGCTCAGTGGCCAAAGTCTGCAGCATGCTGTGCCCTGACCCTGCCTGTAGCCCACATCTTACATCCCCCGGGAACCCAGCTTCTGCCTGCTGAACCTATACTGTTAGCTGAAATATAACTCAAAAAGCATGGAGACGCACATCATCTCGCCGCTGGCCATGCCCAGAGCCCCATTCTGCCTGTATCAAAGCATATGGCAGCTCTGGGATGGGGGAAGGGATCAAGCAGATTAAATCGGAAGGTGGGCTGCACGGTGGCAGAGGAAATGCAGGTGGCATGCCCAGGGGCGGATTTATGTGTCAGGCCACCCGCAGGCGCAACATTCTTGGCTGCCCCCCCCCCCTCCCCTCCCCTATTAGACCCCTTTCCCTCTCATGCCCCTTTCCTCCCCTGCTACCGCAGTCTTCCCACCCCCTTCCTCCCCACGTACAGTTACCTGTAAGCTCACAGCAGATGACAGAATGGCTGGAGAGAGGAGTGTGGGACGGTAGTACAATGGGACCCGTGGCTCAGTCACTGCCTTTGGTAGCTCTGGCGGGGGAAAGCATGGAGAGGTGGCGGTGCAGTGGGAGCGTGAATGCAGCTGCTCTGCTGGAGCAGGATTGCAGGACTAAGAAGGCACTGCTGGCGTAAGTAGGACTGCAGGAGGCCAGGGTGAGCATGGGACAACAGCAGCACTGGAGGCGGGTGGGACATCAGCTTAGGGTCTTTCTCTCACCAGCCCTGGTGGGGGAGCGTGGGAGGGGACTGCTTCAGTGGTATTGAAGGGGGAGGGGGGCACAGGACTTCCCGCAGCACTATATTAAAAGAAAAAAAAAAAGCTTCAAAGGGTGCAGGGGACAGCTGCCGCCCATAGAAGGTGCCGCCCCTAGGCACGTGCCTCACGGGCCTAGTGACGAATCCTGCCATGGGCATGCCTGCCCTGCAGAAACTGTCCCTTAAACGATAGCTTCCCATAAAGGATGGCTCCAGTCTGAACTGCCCCCTGCTTCTTTGGCTACTGTACTCTAATGCATGATCCAAATAAAAATGACAGGGGGGGGCACTGTAATTGGGGGGAGCATGGTTACTAGTGTGGCTAGATCTGGGAGTATGGATGTAGTAGGAAGGATGGTAGAGCAGGAGAGAGGAGGAAGACTGGGAGAGCAGGAGAGAGAGTGGGTGGGTGGGTGGGTGGGTGGGTGGAAGAGCAGGTGAGAGGAGATTTATGGTGTACATTGGGGCAGTGGGGCCAGGGATGGTAATCTCAGAGCAGCTAGGTGCCATTTTGCAGTGTCAGGGTCCTGGCTGAAAGCACCCCATTACAGCTGCTGTCATAGAAATGGGCAGGGGAGGGTAAACTAACATGCACACACAGTGACAAACACACTGTACAGTGGAAGTCATTACCTGTCAGTATACCCCGAGGAATCATGCCCTCAGCCACCACCTTTATAGAACTGGAGCTCAGCTTCGTTCTTCTGACTGTCACAGGAAGTTCAGCAGCAGCAGCAGCCTGTGAAGGGAGAGTGTAGAGTGGAGCCCCCAGGCATACAAATCAAGTGAGGAACACATTCGATCCCTGCCTGCTCTGCTTGTCATCCGGCTCCTCTGGCTGCTGATTCCCCGAGTCCGGCACCCAACCGCTGCTTCTGATCCCCAGCAGTATCCATTAGGGCACTCAAAGCGGCAATGAAAGCAGACTAGCTGTGGACATTACTTAAGAATCCCGCTTCTCTCTCCCTGCAGCCGCTCACATACATTTCTGCGCGGCTTCAGAGCTCCGCTGGCGGGGACTGGAGGAGGGTGGTGTCGCGAAACCCGGAAGTGTTTCAATCGGCCGTAAGCACCGCGGGAGGTGCTGTGTGCGGCCGCACATGCGCACCAGCCCTCCCGCAGCCATGTTTAATCAGGGCATTTTGCTGCGGCTGCGCTGGTAACCGCGGAGATGGCGGTTTGGTGGGCCGCGGCCCAGCCAGGGAGGCTGGGTGGCCCCTATGACCCTAAAATGTGCCGGCCCACCGGGAAACGGCCCGGTTTCCTGGTGGGCCAATCCGCCCCTGCTGTTCATCTTACGCTGTTTGGTTCATACCAACAAAACAAACAAAACCTTGTTCAAAATCAGACACGCTTTTCATCTACAACAGTGGTGTCAAACTCATGGCCCACCAGCTGTTGTGGAACTACACATCCCAGCGTGCCCTGCCACAAATGTTATATAATGCATTTATACAAATGTAGCAGGCATGCTGGGATGTGTAGTTCCACAACAGCTGGAAGACCATGAGTTTGACATCACTAATCTACAACATTTCATCTCTAAGTAAAGTAGCAATGCAGCGCATCATCCAATATCCAAACAATATTTCACGCAATAAAAATGTTCCCAAGTTAAGGGGGCAGAGCCCCTTACGACTGTGTGACGAGAATCACCTAGTATGTGTGTGTGTGTGTGTGTGTGTGTGTGTGTGTGTGTGTGTGTGTATATATATATATATATATATATATATATATATATACACAGTATATAATGGTTATCTCAGCTCTGGGGCGATAAGTTCATTTGCAAAGAGCAAAATGCAATTTATAGATTTAATGCCAGCATCGCTCACATTTGTTAAATAATTAAAATAAAAAATGTGTAAAAAAGTTCTATATTTTTCATTAGGATGAATAAAAATGTTTGCCAATTTTGACAAATTCATTGGCACTCAAAGAATTAAGTAGCAAGATGGCCGTATTTGAAGTACCGAAATAGGTGCAATCAATGTACCTCATATTACAGTGCAGTGTTCCATCCTATGCTCAGCCATTTCAGTTGTGCAGTAGGTCTTTCATTCTGCTCCAGCTGGCAGAGATCAAGACTTGCCCTATACTTTTAATGAGACAAAACTGACCCCATAAACAGTAGAATGTCTAAAAAACAAAACCCAAGTTTTAAAAGCAGGTATGCCCACTCCCTTAACCATTTTCCAGTACATGAGATCCTCAGCTGTTTCCACTATAGCGTGAAGATCACGAGGGCGATTTACAGGAGGAAAACCTTGCTGTGTGTGGTTTAGGCAAAGATGGAACCATGGAGCTAATTGAAACGTCCTACAGTATAAGAGTTTGGTATCCCCTAAATGTGGCAATAAAGTATTTCTATTTTAGTTAGCAGTCTGATGTGTCTGCTGTGCCATGTGGGGAAGGCTACCAATGCTGAGGCTCTTCCAGACCTACCCATATAATCGGCAGGAGTCATTAGCCACAAGTATATTGAACAGGCGTTTTTAAGTCATATGCTCATTATACCCAAATTGATTAATGTGTCAAAACAATGAAAGTGTTATTGGCTTGTTTGTGGTTACTGATGTATTCCTTGTTTTGGCTTAATATATTAGTGCCCAATTTAGGAAATACTTGTGTTTAACATCCGTGTAGCAATTAATCAGTTTGTCATTTCATTTTTTAGGTGTCTTCCTCCAATGCAGTCACTTTCATAATATGATTCAGAGGCCTGTGTACACAGTATGTTCATATGTGATGCAGTTGTATCACACTTCCCACAGAACTTTGTTTCTAAGAAAAATTAAATGGACCATATAAGGAACAAGGAGCTGTTTCTATCCATCTTTCTACTCAAAGTCTGTAATTAAAATGATACTCAGAGATCATTCATAGTATTGTCTTGTTAAAATATATTGTTTTTTTGTATTCCTTTTTCTAATAAACAGAACCATGAGCTATGTGTACTGAGCTTTGTTGTCTATTACATGACTACAATAGGCCTTATGATTAGGCTGTTTGGTAGTTGAACAACAGTTTGTTCTGCAAATCAAATGCAGTTGGAAGTCCTTTTGCAGGAGATTCCCCCTATGCTTCCATGCTTGGGTGCTGGTGTAGTGATAATATAGCAGGAATATAACATGAGGAACACTGATTTTGATATCTTAGAGACACAAATTATGATGCAGGAAATAATTTGTGTTCAGTAAATTGACAACTGTCATCAACAATGCAAGTTTGAGATGTCAAATTGTAATAACCAGCACATGTGGTAATGTTATACATGTATATATAGTAAATACCGTAAGTTAATGAACTATGGTCCCTCATAGAGGGAATAAAATATTAGAAACCAGAGACCTTTTTACAGAAAAGTATGTGAGTGTCATCAGAGACTGTTAGGTGAACTGACATGCCCCTCACTTTAGGCAGACTCTAGTCTGTTTGCTTAGTCCATGCGAAGGAATCACGGACTGAACTATTTCTCCTGCCACATAGGGGAGAAAATCTCTGAGAACAGCCACTGTGAAGTACTAATAAAGTTGGGGAGCTCATGCCACAAATCCGCATGCAGAGGCATAAAAAAAAAGGTAGGGGGCCGTTTGGAGGTGACAGTTGACCAGTTAGAGAGGAGAGAGACTGCAGAGCGGCACAATATAGCTGAAATGGAGAGCTGCTGTGTAAAGCAGAGTAACGTAGTATAGAGGAAGCGGAGAGCGGCTGCTGGGACAGGAAGGCCGGGGAGAACTTGGAGAGGTGATACTTATCTGCCCGAAATCCGGGGACCGGGTGCCGGAGCCTATCGCACTCTGGTCCGCCAGGAGGCGGGACACCGCTCGCTGGGCGGACCCGGAATCGCGGCCAGAATCATTAAAGTAAGGAGTGACACTGAGAGGCGCAAGAGTAAACATTACAGCAGGAGGCGGGCTGTAGACGGTGGTGGAATGTGGCTGAAATCCCGGCAAGTAGCTGAGACCAATTGCCCTAGAGGTGGGTGGTAACTGAGGCGAGGCCTTGGAGAAAGAAACCAACGGTAAGCGCTTGAGGCTGAGAGGGGGAGGAGAGTGCTGTGACGCAGTTAGGCCCCCATGGCTGTCAGTGGAGTGGAGCCCCGGAGGTGTGCTGACGAATAGCAGCATCAGTTAACCCAGCGGTGAGAAGTTGTACCCCCACCCCTGCCTCCATCCCCCTGGCTAGTGAGCTGTCTATAGAAGTTAGCAATTGCAATACAGTGAGGTGTTGGTGAGATTTGCCCAGCATAAGAAGAGCCGGAGTATAAGTACTATTCCAAATAAAGTTTCCAAAGATTTATAGTGCAAAAAGTATAGTCTTGAGACCCTGCATAAGGAGATAGCAAAGTATAAATTGCCAGTCGCAGAACTACAAGTGTCACACTAAACAGTTGAGAGGCTGGAGTCCTAGAGAGGAGCACCTTTATACAGTTCACAGTTCCATAAATATTGCAAAGAGGCGAAATAGATAGAGATAAAGTGATGAAGCAGTGGAATAAAGAAAGAAGAACTTTGCTAAGGATGTTATACAGTTAGATATTTATTCTACCTATAAAGGAAAGCATTTAGTGATGATTGACAAAACACTTGCCTGCAAGGAAAAGGGTTTTATACTTCAGGGTCTTCTCAGCTTCTGCAAATAAAAGTCAGACAAAGTAAAGCAAAGTCTTGTTCAAAGTGTGGGATTACAAGCTGGAAACAATAGGTTAATATTCCTTCTGTTGTAACCAACAAAGACTAGGAACTCGACATATTATAGGATAAAATAATCCATTGTTGCAAGAGTAGTTCTACCTTAAGGAGAGAATCGTTGTGAGGAGCAGTGCACAGTGTATACTCAGAACTTTGCGAGTTAATAGGATAGACTGTTACAAAATATTTTGGGACTCAATTTATGCTGTTAGCAGAAGAGTGAAATATGCGTTTTAAAGTGGCATTGCCGACTACAGTATATTAGTTGTAAATGTGTATTGTAATTGAGACGTTAGATGTATGCAAGTGAATTTTTGTCATATTCACTGTGGGTAACTATTGTTATTAGCTATTTGATGCATAAAAATTCTAATGTATTGCTAGAAAATGGTAAATTTAATTTAATTTGTTTTATGTTGCAATTTCTTGTTGCATAACCTGTTGAAGTGGAATTATTATATACTTCACAAATATATAAATTTATTCATAAATAAATACTTCATTATAAACTAAAAACCTGTTTATACTTACCGACAATGGAATAATCCTGGAAGTGGAAGATGAAAGCAGAAGTATCCTGCAAAATAGAAAGGTAGAGAAACATTAGAATAAAATTCCAGTTTATTACAAAATGAGTATGTCAATCAGTCATTTAATCAATCTCACAGTGAAGCTATTTACCAGAGCCTGCCTAGGGCAGGGGCTTGACTGGCTGCAGTGATCTGGCAATCCAGCCAGGAGCTGAAAGCAGCGGAGCAGAAGCCGCCACGGAAGTGTTGTGCATGCTTAGGTGAGGTGATGTCTGCGGCGGCGGCTGGGTTGTGCAATATACTTGTAGTATAATTCCAGGGATGCCCCATGTGTGCCGTGTCAGTCCAGGGGTGCTACCATGTGTCATGTTGTGGAAAACGAAATTGCAACTCTATGCCATTAATGTATTACGAACGACTTATACGCCATTTAATTACGCCATTTGCGTCTTCCTAGTTTAAACCAAGCGATTGAGGATGGACGTAAAGCATTAATGAATAACCGTAGTAATACTCCCGATATATGTACATTATGTATTCCCCAAAAGTATTGTAATATGGTCGTCCAGACTTTATAGTTTACTTTTGTATTGATTACCATCTCAGATGCTAGCCCAGCGAACCAATAGCAATGCGATTAATCACATAACCCCAGACAAAGGACCTCATGGCCAGGAAGGTACACATGTGAACAGGAAGACACCCACGTGGATGAAGAACCAATGAGAAGACGCCTGGTCTCTTTGTCTTACCCAATGATCACATAGATTGACTCTCCCACCCTTTAGCTTTAAAAGGGCAATCCCGGGAACCCAGACTCAGGTGTGATTTTATAGAGCACATGCCCGGGATCCTGCGGGAAACACATTGGGCCGCATTCCCTGCATCTTTGATGGTAATTGATATCCATATATGTGTGTTAGTTGTTGTGTGTTAGCTGTACCTGCATTTGTTTAAACCATAATGTAATACTTATCTATGTATATGTTGTATTGAATATAATGTTCCCTTCTAATCACCTTTGTCCATTAAGGACTACCATATACTAGGACATGGGGTTAGATCCGTGATCCCACCATAACTGATTGTCTGTGTGTATTAATTGTATTTATAAGTATATAGCGTATGAGACGCTTTAAAAGATTTTCTTGTTCTCAGTCAGCATAAGGTTAAAACTATTAAGACACAGTACAATGGTTTGTGGTCGCATGTATTCATATGTAAATGTATTTTACAACCTTACACATAGTCAGTGAATGGAGATGCCTTAGACAGAGCTCCACTGCTGTAAATGAAATGATGGCATGGTGGTTGCTAAGGGTAATGACTGATAGGTTGCAAGGTAAAGGAAACAGCGTAACTGCCTTTATGTCCACTGGTTTATGAAATAATAGACTTTCATAATGTATAATTCCAGGGGTACCGCCATGTGTCATGTATAATTACAGGGGCGGTGCCATGTGTCGTGTATAATTCCAGGAATGTCCAATGTGTGCCATATAATTCCAGGGGTACCACCATGTGTGATGTATAATTCAAGGGGGTACTGCCATGTGTGCAGTATAATTCCAGGTGTGCCCCATGTGTCTTGTATAATTCCAGGGGTGCTGCCATGTGTGAAGTATCGATCCAGGGGTGCTTCCCATATATTTTTAAGGGGAAAAAAGTTTTTTTTTATTTTACTGCAAGGGTGCTGTTAAGTGTGCAGTATCAGTCCAGGGGTGTTGCTAAGTGTGCAGTATCAGTCCAGTGTTTGTGCTGCTTAGCATAGTCATCCATTTACCTCAGTGCAATCCTTTGGCCTAAAAGTGATAGATTTGTTTGTGTTGAGCGATTGTAAGCATATTTTACAGTTTGCATATTGAGTTATGGAAGCACACGTGTGCATATTGACCGATAATGGCATGTGTGTATGTGTGCATATTTTCAAGTGCAAGAGGTGTGTGCATATTTTACAGCATGCATGACCAGCAGCCACTCCTCCTCTGATGGTCCTTTGAAAAGACATGGGGCGGTATTCAATGAGGCTGATTCGCCAGGTTTTTATGGTGATTTTGTGCTGTAAGGCGAATTTCTGACTAAAACGGTGAATCACCCTATTCAATGACCAGATGGCGAAGACATTTCAAGGTTTTTTTCGCCATGATTCACCGAGTAGCAATCGCTATCTTTTTATGGTGAAGTGGAAGGTAAACTTTTAAAATAAAGTGTTTTGTGTTTTACAATTGGTGTCAAAAAATCTGGAATTTTATTCTGAGGAGGGGCATGCTATTTTTATTCATGTGCTGTAAGCACATGAATATATATTTAATTTAAAATATATATATATATATATATTTTTTTTTTTACACAGACCAACCAGCAGGGGGTCGGAGTCGAGCCGCTTATTAGATATTCATATATTCACTTCACCCGATCATTCAGCCCACCTCCCCCCCACAAACGTTCTGGGGCAGGCAGGGAGACTTCCATCTCCCTGCCTGCCACCGTCCGCAGGAGCTCAAATTCGCCGGTAAGGGGCAGCGAAATACGGAGAAGGGGGGTCAGGCTGGGAATATACAGTGAAGGGGCACGCTGGGGGACATACAGTGAGTGTGGGCACGCTGGGGGACATACAGTGAGTGGGGGGCAGAGTGGGGGACATTCTGATGTGATTAATGGTTCAAAGAATGTCAGGCTGAATGGTCGGCCCCCACACATTTTCACTTCACCATATCTGGCCCTCTTTGCAAAAGGTTTGGACACCCCTGGGCTATATAGTTCTCCTTTAAGAGAACCCGTGAACAGTGGCGGAACTACCGTGGGTGCAGGGGATGCAGCTGCTATGGGGCCCGGCGGGTTGGGGGGCCCGAGGTACAGCAAGCAATCCCCTGCACAGTTTTGTATAATTTTATTATTAGAGTACTGACTGACTATCGATCCGGGCAGGAGCCGATATATAGCACCAAGTGGCTGTGGGAGCAGGTCATTACAGAGCGCTGAGCGGGAGCAGGTAATCATAGCGATATCATAGTAGCGCGCTGAGCGGCGGGGAGAGAAGAAGAGTAGTGCGCAATACAGGAGCTGGGGTAGCGTAGCAAGATGGACAGGGTGAGCCAGGCCAGAGCCGGAGCAGCGTGCTGGGTGTAGGGCAGAGCCGGATTAACAATGGGCCTGATGGAGCTACAGCTCCAGGCCCACTCTCTAAATAGGCCCATTTTATAGCTGAGGGTCAGGGCTTTCCAACAAGCCCGGCCCCGCATTGCTAGCCCCCCGGGAACCGGAGATAACGCCAGGCAAAGCTGGAACGTTTTCCCCATAGGATAACATGAGACCTGCTAATTCTGACCCCCATCTGGTTCCAATGGCATCACAGAAGCTCGTGGTTGATATCAGTCTAACACAAATCGCTTTGCCTTCAATGAGTTCATTGGTTCTAGAGATATTGCGGGTAAACCGATTTTTTCATTTTTGAAATGTAATTTCATGGCTGTTCATGTTGTTTGAGGACAGATTTCTCTGGAACCAAATGGCCCAGTTTCACAGGACCAAAATCATTTGAAAATCATTCGAAGCCCACATGTAAATGGGTCAGTTGGTTCCGAAGATAATGCTGGTTAACTACCCCCCCCCCCCCTTTAAACTTTAAAAGGGGGGGATTAGTTTTCTCTCCTCACACCAGAAAATGCAGGAACTAGGCTGGTGTAATAGGGGCCAGCCCGGGTAAATCCCTGCATTTTCTGGTGTGAAAGGGGTATTATTTCAAATAGCCGGGACCTGCATTGCTCTGAATACAGCGGGGCAGCTCTCTGTCCGGCTGTCAATGTCATTTCTGCCAGGCGGCAGCTGTCCCCCAGTTACCGCAAGCATGTATTCCCCCTTGGCAATGAGCATGCAATCCCACATGGCAATGAGCATGTAACCCCTTGCAATGAGCATATAGGTAAGCAGCACTTATGTAGCATAGATTTAATAGGCATTATGGTGTTTGGCATAATACGTAATGGACATTATGGTGTGTGGCTTAACATGTAATGGGCATTATGGTATAATTTTTAATGCGCACCTTTGGCGCACAATGCCCGTTTATGAAGCATATTGTGCATTATTGCTTAATCTGTTTGGTATAGTGTGTATACATCGGCGTTCTGCGGGTGCACCTTTTGGAGGGCACCCGCCAATATATCTTCCTTCATTTTTCCTATGCCAGCTCCCTGCTTTTTCCAGGCATATATAATTAGTTGAAATAATTTAAACAAATCCATGTGGCAAAATTTTGCCTTAATCTGTGTGGCATAACGTGAATTTTGACTCAATCCATGTGCCATAGTGTGAATTTTGGCTCAGTCGGTGTGAATTTTTGCTCATTCCATGTGGCATAATGTCTAAGAGGCAAGTACAATAAATAGGGGTTACTCTTTTGTTGCATGATTTGTATAAGGGGTATATGTGGTCCGGTATGATATGCTGGCGGTCGGAATCCCGGCGGTCAAAATACTGACGCCGGAATCCCGACCTCCGCAATGCTGACAGGGGGGGGGGGGGGGCTGTGGATCGGACACCCATAAAGGGACAAAGTGCATTGCAGTGGTCGGGATTCTGGCATCAGTATTTTGACCGCTGGGATTCCGACCACCGGCATATTGACCGCATCCCGGTATATGGTGTGGTAAACTTAGGTGACCACATAAAAGGTGCTGAAATGTTGTCTATCAAGTTTTGTCTTTCAGTATTCTTTTTATGACTGGAGTGCCGCCTCACCCCGCAAGTATCTTAGGATTTTAGGACATCAGCGTTCTGCGGGTGCACCTTTTGGAGGGCACCCGCCAATATATCTTCCTTCATTTTTCCTATGCCAGCTCCCTGCTTTTTCCAGGCATATATAATTAGTTGAAATTATTTAAACAAATAGAGACCCATGAGCAGACCGCCGAACCAGAACACTGGTCACGTCCCCACATTATTAGGTGCTGGCCACAACCCCTATTATTGTGCATAATAGGCCCTTGATCATTTTCAGCTCCAGGCCCATTTAGACCTTAATCTGGCTCTGGTGGAGGGATTGGTGCCGCAAGGGTACATGAACTCTGCATGTCAAGCCCGGTGCCTGCTTGCTCTGAAGAGGAAGACAGACTATCAGAAGTTTGGAGTGTGAGTGAGTACTGTAGCTGCTGGTGAGCTGGGCAACATGTGGCTACTAGTCCTTAATAAGTGTAGCATATGCTATTGTTAAGATGACTTATTTACAGAATAGTATATAAAATATTTGTTTAATATATGTTTTTAGTATATACAGAAGTAGCCATGTTTCCTGTGACACGGCATACTGCGCCGGACTGTGACTATTCGCAGCCCAGCGTAGCATGCTCCATCGCAGGAAACATTCACAGGGCTACTTCTGTATATATTAGAAACATACCGGTAAAAAAAAAAAAACAACACATGGCAAATATTCAACAAATACAAGGTTAAAAATATTACATTTAATTAAGATGTCATAAAATAAAATAAATAGCAATAATCTTATTTTATATAGCACACACACTTTCCAATGCATTTTAAAGAGAATATTTAGCCATTAATATCAATCCCTGCCCCAGTGGATCTTACACTCTATGTGCTAATTCAGCATGCATTGCTAATCTGCATATCCTCTAATTGAGCGATTATCAGACTACGTCGCTTGCGTATTGTATGTATTGCGCAGGCGCAAGAGGAAAAAGTGACTGAAAATGCATATGGAATGCAATCCACTTGCAGCTGTTTTCATGGAGTGCAGGGGGGCCCCTTTCAAAATGTTGCTATGGGGCCCACAAAGGTCTAGTTACGCCTCTGCCCGTGAATGTGTATACAGGAACCCCGGAGTGAGTAGACTGGACCTTTTAGGAAGGTATAAATAATTAAGAGCAACGTTCTCCAGCTGTGCCTTGATAAAGACCCGATAGAGAGAAAGGAGATTTATGAGAAAATTAGAGACATTTATATGCAGACCCCCAAGATGCCAATTGTGACATCTATGAGCAGCGTAGTAAGGGAGTCTTGCAATATCTTCCACCTGCCCACTGGAGTTAACCACCAGCTGTAAGCCGCAGGAGCAGGTGAGGGAGTAGTGCACAACTGATAAGCTGTTCAGGATCGCACACCCTGCCGGAGACAAGCGCTATCTGTATCCGGAGCCGCTTTATTGCTTTCCTGGTTTGATTAATAAACACAGGAATACGCTGAGGTTTGGTTCCATACTGGTGGCTGATCTTGAGGTGACCGTAGCAGTCTGCTAGTGTAAATCAAGATCCCCAAAAGACGGGTGAGAGTGTCTTATTCCTTTTTTTCTCATAATCCGGTCCAGATAAAAGGTCCTTCAAGTATATACATTTGACTATTATGGGATACCTGGGAATAACGTCTAATCCCTAAAACTCATCTGATATAGAGCCTTATTCTGGTTAGGTCGGTGCAACATACCTACGGTCCGTTTCACCGTACGCAGACAGTGAGCGTAAGTCCGCCCACAAAACATCCGCACACGGACGGTCACAAACACCGACGCCACCGTACACGGATGAGTCTCGTCCGTTTTCACACCGACATCTTCCGTGTATCTGAGTGTACGCCACAGTGCATGGACGGGTATTGCCTTTTTTCAATGGAAAACTCAGCGTGTGTCACCGATGGTGAGAGTGAGCGTACGTCCGTGCACGGTGGCATACCCTTCACATATATGGCACTGAAAATCTTGCCTTTCAACTATAATTAAGACAATTAATTATTCTAACTGTTATTCAATAATTGTTTTCTATTAACTCAATTGTGTACCTTAATAAACACCCTAATAAAACAACATTTTAACCCTCATTACATGTATATTTATTATGTTCTAATGTTGCATTTTAATCACTATCTATGTGTCCCCACATTGGTTTTACTTTTAAATAAAGTTATGTTGGTGTTACAGTGAAAAAGTTGACACATGTCGACTTCTGTGAATTGAGTGTCCTGCTTTTTAAAGTATACAAAAACACTTACTGAATGGGTGTAGATGGTTATAAAATAACTACCTTGACATATATAAGCAGGTCTTAGAATGAATCTTACCTAAAATTAAAACAACCTTTACATGTAGAGAAGTGTAGAAGGATATGCTTCCAATGTGTTTGAGGGCTGTATGTGGCTTGCAGGTAGTGAAATCATGGTTTTCACTTAATAGGCTGCAGCATTGCTTTTTACATTCAGGTGTAGTAATCAGCGTTATTTAGCAGCCCCAGGCATCCGCTCTCATACAGTATCTCTAGGGGTGTTCTGGAGCTATCTTTGGCGTCCGCCTGTTTTTGGCCCAAAATGCACGGTGCGTTCGCCGATCGAGCGGTTGTAGCACTGTACATTTTTGGTGCACTCCCCTGTGTACGCCCATGTTTACGCAGTTTTCCTCATTATTCCGGCCGCTCCCCTAAAAACGCCCCCATCCGAGCGTATACGGTCCCAACGTACTGAGCAGAATAAGAGAGAGAGGGAGTACCCCTAAAGGTCCACTGTATTCCATCAAAACCTTTTTGACTGTTGTGGAAAACGAAATTGCATCACTACGCCATTAACATATTACGGACGCCCTCTACGCAATTCTAGGACGCAGTTGCGTCTTATTAGCTTACATGTAATGATCAAGGATGAACGTGATATGTTAATGGTTAATTCTCCATGTTATGTCTCCCTCCTATGTGTATGAAACCCCCTTGAGTAAATCCAAACTTGGTTTCTATTTGTTTTATTACAATTGCCATCAATATTCACTATACTGGGCCTTACAGATACCCATTCTATGTTATCAGATGAACCTTTGTGTGTAGAAAGACATAGACCATTTCTCCAGTTCAAACCGGTTTCCAGTCTCTGTCCAAATACCTGAACAAAGAAGCAGCATGGTCAGATGAGATTCCCATGGACTGGAAGTCGTACCCATGGTTTGGAGGGCCATTGACCACCTGCCCAGTCCCCTTTCTGCATTCAATAATATTCCAGCTTGTCCCCACTCCCCCTTACTATAAAGTTTGGTCACTGAATCGGAGAGCTCAATGGGATCTAACTCAGAACACATTCTCAGGATAATGGAGGAACCCTATCCAATAGTGGTATCTGCTCCTTTTGATGGTAATTGTATCCCTTATATGTGTTAGTTAGTTCTTGTGTGTGTTAGCGGTACCTGCATTTATATCTATTGTAGTAATGTCTCTATTCCATGTATAAACTGTACTGTACTATTCTATAGATTAAATATATATGTATTGTGTGTTACTCTGTACCCCCCCTTGCGTTCACTTTGGACATCAATAATAATACTATACAGGGTCAGATCCGTGATCTCCACATAACCAAGGTCTGCGTGTATTATTTCTTTATAATTAAATGTCAGATCATGTGTAAGAAGCCTTAATGGGACATATGAAACCGTAAGGTCTATGGAATTTCATTGCTTTTTTTCATTATTGACGTGCAGGAGTGTGCTTCATTAACAGGGAGTGTACACACTAGGCAATATTGTCAACAATATCCCTCAAGAGAGGCGTCAGCCAACTAGAAGGTGGGGGGGTCAATACTGAACCTTTCTAAATAAAATCCCATCTAATAGATTTGTTTTTCAAATGTGTTTACTAATTATTTTCCCCAAAGACAATACTATAGTAGCGAGCAAGCAACTCGCACATTCACCCAATTACACGGTTTGTATGGCGGTTATTATTAATGTTATTATTAATAAGCTGCTGAATACAGACAACGTGCACACATGCTGTAATCAAAAAACTGGGGTTGTATGTACTAACACTCTAGGCATTATCAAATATGTCTATAGCGACATTTCATTAATGATATGGGCGTTATTGATATCGTTAATGATAATGTGTGAATATCATCCAGTGTGTACATTCAATATTGTTAACGATGTGTGCGTCTGTGGGTCGTTAACTACCACCATTATCGTCTTTACATGCAGATCAATCTGCCAATATTGTCAGCCACTGCATATACAGAATGTGGGGGGTAATGTCACTGACTGATATCGGTCAGTGTGTATGCACCATATCCTTCTTTCATGGCACCACGGGAATCACCAAGGGCCTTATTTTGGTTCATTCTTTCTGACAAAATCCTTCTTAGATGGACAAAACCATGTGCACTGCAGGGGGGCAGATGTAAAATGTGCAGAGAGAATTAGATTTGGGTGAGTTATTTTGTTTCTGTGCAGGGAAAATACTGACTGCTTTATTTTTACACTGCAATATAGATCTCACTTTGAAGTAAAACCCCACCCAAATCTAATTCTCTCTGCACATGTTACATCTGCCCCACCTGCAGTGCACATGGTTTTGCCCATCTAAGCAGGATTTTTTTCAGAAAGAATGAACCAAAATAAGGCCCCAAGTGTGTATTTAGCTTATCACTATAAAATAAAGCACTATAGTGTTCTTCTCATATATTTGTTTACAGCAGTCTAATTTTAACAGTAGATATATTGTGAGACAACAGCTTAGAATGGAATCAATTGCACTGCGATAGATAGTTGATATTATTCTTGTAATTTAAAATTGTCACTGTAGAAATTCTATCTGAGGGAAACGTCATGTGAAGATGCCTTTTACAGAGGTTGGACTAGAATTGTTTAAGAATAAGCTATGCAGAATATAACCATAGACATTCTATTGACAAGAACCAATTTGAGTAGAATGCACTAATAAAAAAACATAAACTATATTATACAAACGGGAAAGTATGGTTAGGGTAAGCTTGGCATACACTACAAAGGGCGGTATTCAATGAGGCTGATTCGCCAGGTTTTTATGGCGATTTTGTGCTGTAAGGCGAATTTTTGCCAAAAACGGTGAATCACCCTTTTTCAATGACCAGATGGCGAATACATTTCAAGGTGTTTTTCGCCATGATTCACCGAGTAGCAATCGCTATCTTTTTATGGTGAAGTGGAATGTGAACTTTTAAAATAAAGTGTTTTTTTTTTTACATTTGGTGTAAAAGAATCAGGAATTTTATTCTGAGGAGGGGCATGCTATTTTTATTAATGTGCTATAAGCACATGAATATATATTTAATTTAAAAAAATATATATATATATTTTTTTTTACACTGACCAGCCAGCAGGGGGCCGGAGCCGAGCCGCTCATTAGATATTCATATATTCACTTCACCCGATCATTACATATTCATGATCGGGTGTAGTAAATATACCCGATCCCCTGCTGGCACCCCCGGGGGGCAGCCTGTGCTGCCTGGCACCCGGGGAGCCCACCTCCCCCCCACATACGCTCTGGGGCAGACAGGGAGACTTCCATCTCCCTGCCTGCCACCGTCCTCAGGCTCCCTGCGGCGTTCGCCGCAGGAGCTCATATTCGCCGGTCAGGGGCAGAGAGCCCCTGACTCGTTGAATACCGGAGCCAGCGAGGCTCCGGAACGCGGCGACCAGTGGCGAATGTGCAGCGGTCGCCGGTATTCACATTGAATACCGCCCAAAGTGTTTATGGGTGTGTTTCACCTGAGTAAAAGTACAGGGTGTATGGGTGTGAGATCCATTTTGGATGGCAAGGAAGGCACTCTCTGGAAGCACATGATTAAGGGTCTCAGTGACCCCCCTCCTCCCTCATAACCTGCTGGGTGTATAGAGCTTGGAGGGATGGGGTATGGTAAAAACTGGCACTAGTTATAATACTATCACCAGGGTCACTGCTTGCACAGCACAGGGATGGTGGAACCCACAGTATACAGTGTATGCCCAGTTAAGTAGGTGGGAAGCAATTAGAGTGGATACCTGACTACTGGAGTAGATCTACAGAAAGAAACCAATTACTGGAGGAAAGTCTACTGTCGCCCCTCAATAAATGCAATGACAGCACATGCATAAAGTCCCAGTCCCCATTAAGAACAATTTGTGCACTCCCCCAGTGTGCTGCTATATGTCACTATGTCACTATGCTGTGCTTTCTGTGCTGCCATGCACCCCTCCCAGCCTCTCCTGGGTAAACAAATACCCCACACTACTCACTTGAGGGCACGTTTATGACAGCAGGACCCAGCGGACTCCTTTCTCCAGCCTGCCTTCTGCAGACACACACACAACCTACAGAGGTGAATAAGTGCTTCTTAGTGACACTCCGCCACAGCCGCTTCACATCCTGATGTCAATGTACTGTACCCCCCTGTTTTTGCTATGGTATTTCCTACTGTCATGGGGAAAGAGGTTATATGGTTGGAATAACATTTTTCTACTTTTCTAAGTAATTTGTGAGAGATATTTTTCTACAATTCGAATACCTTACTACAGATTATATCTGTTTTTTCGGTATATACATCTGTTATTTTGGCATGAAAGGAGGAATTATTATAGAAGCACTTTGCCAAGAAAATGCTACGGGAACACAAAGACTTACCTAACTGTAAGTCTGGTATGCAATTCCTCCTACTTCTTTCAGACATACCAACTCCTGGGTATACTGCACGTTTATGGTTATATGGTGAAGGATTCTGGCTCTTTTCCATAAAAGATACCTTAATGCACCTCGGTCTCGGTACGCTCTCTGTATAATTTCAGACAAACCACTTGTCAGAAAAATATTTTAAGGCAATTCTACACATTGTATATATATTTTTCACTTTGTATATCCTTCATGGATGAGAAAACCTGAATCTTCTGAAAAAACAGAGGACGTAAAGGAAAAGTACCCGCTACGGGCTTATACAACTCTAAGATTACCGTGAGTGGGGTACGCCAAATCCATTTGAATGTACTATAAATCTTTTTCACACTTAAAGAAACCGGTACTTATGTAATATCTGGACTCCCGTTTTTCTTATGAGACCAAGTCCCCTCGCGGGGCTCGCTGCGCTCACCACGCTTCAGGCACGGTGGCTCGCTGTGCTCGCCACACTATATAAAATCAACTCCATGCGTAGTTGGATAGTAGGGGTATGAAAAAATGGGATGCATTTAACATGGGAGTCCAGATAATACATAAGTACCAAGAAACCTTTATAGGTGTACCCCCACCTTTCACTTGTTGAGTGAGGTACGCTCATAAAAAGGAAAATCCCAGCTTTGTCCGTTTGAAAGGACTTATTAATCAGAGTAAGGAAAAAGAATCTACACAAACATATTCTTTTATTTTTTATGTACACATATCGGGAGAACAAAGGATTGATCTGACAGACAAGAATCAGAGGATTAATACTAAAAAGATAACGCTACATGCCTGTACTCCGCCTTAGATACTGTGAGTGGGGTACGCCCATCTATCTCTTCTTTTCCCCGTATCCACCTTGAGCTTTCTGAACCATATGGAATAATATGTAACAGTTGGTTTTCTTTTATTGGCTCTTACCTCATATCGGGAATACATCAAGAGTGAATATCCAAGGTGGTGATAACATTGATCGAGACACAGACGCTTGACATTCTTGCCTAAAATCCCGCGCCTCAGAAATCCGGAATCCCAAATTTTTGTATTGTATGGTATTGTGAATTGTTATTGGGTGATAACTGTGGGATAGTACAGACTCGAGGCTGTGATAGCGCCAGCAGGTGGCCAGTTCCTATATCTTTTTCTTGTGCTTCACCTCCTGAAGCTCTGGGGGCTTAGGAGGGTGGAACACTTCGCGCCAAGGCCTGGTTGATGTTGTCAGCGGCAGTTTAGAAAAATAACAGCCATTAATAGAGAGCGTCCGTTAAGTGTGCGGGTTGCGGGCACTGTAACAGCACCATGTCATTACATGGGCTTTGCAGGTGTTGGAGACGGAGCATGACAGATATTCTGTATCACAATACCTTGTTAAAATAAAAAGGAAAGCCCATTGGGTGGTCCTGTACGGAATGACGGAAACTCATCTAGTTCTCCCCTATTGTTAGCAAAAGTATTAACCATTGGCCATAAATCAATGGCTTGCAGGTAGATGGCCATCCCTAGTATAGTGATGCATGTGCAAAGATGTTGGGAAGTGGTAGTGAGCCAGATACGTATGCCATAGCGTCAGCCTCTGATGGCACCATGTGTTAGGGAGCACGTGATGAAGAAGGGAAGGGGGGATGTTACCCGCTTGATACATGCACCCTCTAGCAGCTCAGTATACATGCTGGCACAGAGATGGCAGATGGGTGGCCAGTGGCAGATTAAAGTTCAGAAGGGCCTGGAGCTGAAATCTCTGAATGGCCTATTGTATGCGGGTGCATGGTATGTGACCAATATCGGGTGGTGTAACTGGTTTGAGGGTGTGACCACTACTATGGGGATGTGGTCTGCAAGGGATTGTGTGTGGCTAGCACCGAAAAGGGCATAGCTAGCACCTACTGTACCTTCAGAAAATTCTTCTTCCTCCCTTATTCATCTGTATGAATAGTGTAATGTGAGGGTCTACCAGAGAACTAAAGGAAGCAAATACCTGAAGGGCCAATGGCCTGTTGGGCCAGTCTGGCTACACAGAGAGCAGGGATGGTCACACATAACACAACCTTCAAAAGCTGGGACTCTCCCCCTAGAAGCTTGTCTCTACTGTTCCCAGAACCAGAGATATCAGCCTTCCAGCAGCTGGTTACTGCTCCAGCTCCACACACCTGGTATGTAGTTTTATATACTCGTTGGCAGATCACTCTGCCTCCTGAACTCTGATCCCCTAGTCCCCAATACCATTTGGTAGTTTTTAATTCCATTAAAATCTAAGAAATATATTTCCGGGAACTGGAGATATCTGCAGTCAAGCAAGCTGTCCTCCCACCAGAAAATGATAAATAATCAGCCCACTCCACTATACACCCCTCCTCTGCATATTAAACATCCACTACCACCCTGGAAGTTATGTATCAGGGCTCCTTCATTCAGCCCAATGCCCTCTTCTCCCACCCCATCTCCCACCATATGTGCAGTAAAGGGGTTATTGGTGGAAATTACTGATCCAGGCCCTACATGCTGAGCGGTTAATATAATACCCCCTGCCACCCGCGGGACATCAAAGCTTCCCCCTCCCCTACCGCTGGAGGATCCGTGGGGGCCCCAATACATTGCTATGCCCAGGGTTCTACACTACTGTTGACGCCCTTGTATGTATATATATGTATGTATATGTGTGTGTGTGTATGTATGTATACATATATATATATGGATAGCAATTGTAAGATGGCGCCCTTTTGTTGACTTTAGTAATTAGATCAACATAGCCTTGTAGTGAATTGTAAAACAAGCAAAATAAAGTCCAAAAATCATATACATTTATTATAAAAGTCTCTTATTCCACACAATATAGGTGGTTTATCCATGTGATAACTTTATTAGAAATTTTAATAAAAGGTTGTACGACTGTCAATCACAATAGGTCACTTTGAATTGTATTAATTCTCTGACTGGGTGATACGACTCCCTGTATAAGGGATAAATAAAGCGAAATATTAAAATAAAGAGATGAACTATAGAAAAGGAAGGAAATGTTCAAGATTAAAATTAGGCTCTGCCAGTCGCTGTGTAATGACTGTATTAGTGAACCTTTTTGATAGGTGTGTGTAGTCTTCTACCAATGTGCGTTAATAGTTGGTACCCACTGGGTGTTGGTTGTACCAGTTGGTCCTTAGATTGCACACATACTGGGAACCATTCTGCTATTGGTGTAGTTTCCTGTGTAAAAACAGGCTGTTTCCCAAATAGATGTAACAGAATTTATATTGAATGTTTCAAGCTCACAAGTTGGTTACCTACAATGAGGTGTTAAGGTAATAAAGTATCTAAATGTGAGTTCAACAATATTAGAACCCTTATGGGCATTCTAAAAGGGATACAGTTGCCCAGAAATTAGGAGATGTGTGTATGGTCTGTTATTAGGATAATATCAAACAATAAAGCTCTCCAATACTCCTCTTAGTGTTGAGCTTGAAAGGTAGATCTTTCGTCTGACCTACCAATTGTACAATCTAGGGGAACTTCTATCCCAGAAGAAAGATTGCCTGGTTATATTCTCAGGCTAATACCCAGAACGTTCCCAGTGCGTAATAAGTGCTCTGTTAGGGTGAAATAGTATGGATACTCAGAGATGAAATAAGATACAACACTATCTCTTGTCAATTACATCACACCTAATCAGAGAGTAAGTCCCGTATGAGTTAGTTGTTATACATCCCCAATCTTGTTTAATCAAACAGATGTTTAGTAGAAGGTTTTTTATTATAGAGTATATAACAAGGTATCATATATAACATCTGAATTAGACAGTGCTGGCCGCATAATCTAATAAATGAACAACAGAAACAATGAGGCGCAATAATTAAAAATAATTCGAAAATTGCTCCACCTTTCGATCTATATATACACATGAAAATACTCAAGGTATTTTGCTAAAAGATTGAATAATTGAATAATGCGGCTGCTCCCAAGTGCAATTCTGGAAATTGTCTGTGATAGCAAGAGAGAAGGGAACGCTCACAATAATTATTTGAATAAGACAAATCTATATTCATGTATATATATAAGTGAAAAAGAGAGAGAGCGCCACACACCTGAAGAATTTTTTGATTGATAAAAAATCTCTTTACTAAAATATAGAAATTCAATACATATAAAAACAATATCAGCAATAACAATAATATACCATGATAAGCTCCTTGTAAGAAAGGGGGATATTCAAGATTTTTGTATAAAAGCCAGACTCAGCTCCGAATGAATGCCCGCACCTGAATTGTTAAAGAGAAAAGTCTCTTTAAAGTGGCATCAAATTGGATGTTTTCTTTATAATATGTCTGTTCTTTTGTTATAAGATAACAGAAATAGTGTGCCGCTTAATGTCCAGTGACAAAAGGATTTTCCAATATCGATGTTGAATAATGAGGGACCCTCAAGAGATTTGTTATAATACCTCTGTAGTTTCGATGGATTTTCTCAATAGCCTGCGGTCGCCAGGAGGATGTTGTTTCTTCCGTGCGGCTCAAACTACAACCCGCTGGGCGGTCAGCCGTGAACGGCGGGCCGCCGATGGAGAGTGAGCAGGGAGTGAGCCCGCACTAACCTGAGATGTGGTCTCAGGTGCTCCGTTGTTGTGGCTTCCAAATTGGCAGGTGAGATGTCCAACTGCACTGGATCACAGTAGTAGAGTTTAGAGCGGCTGCTCACAAGTAATAACAGGCAGTCCGGGCAGAGAACTGGCAGGGTGGTCTGTGCCTTGTAGTTTTCCTTGACTCGTTTCTCCGCTGTATAACGGTAGCGGTTTCATCAGAAGGGAATAATTTGAGTGTAAAAGCTCTCCAATATTTAACAGACATGGTGTCCAATCAGACAGGACTAATCAGGAGACCTGTTAGAGCAGTCCAGGTGTGTTTTAACTCATTCAGAGTCGTGAGAATTTATAAGTAATGCGGTGGAGCAATTCTTAAACATCCTTATACAAGGAGCATTTTTATTTAACTAAACAGATAAATAAAAAATTATACTTTAGTTTTCATATAATTTTATCAGTGAATATTTGTATATGCATTTAAAGTATAATTTTTTATTTATCTGTTTAGTTAAATAAAAATGCTCCTTGTATAAGGATGTTTAAGAATTGCTCCACCGCATTACTTATAAATTCTCACGACTCTGAATGAGTTAAAACACACCTGGGAATTGAACTTGACTTCCGGTGGGCGGACCTAACGAACGGCCGCGTTCGCAGCAAGCTCCCTGCTCCGGTTCTGAACCGGCCTGGCTAGTGAGCTGTCTCCCAGCATCAAGCCAGGAATCAACCCCCTTACACATGGGGAACGCGGATTCTTGAACACCCCGGAATCAAAGCCGCCCATGCCATCGGCGGGTCGCACTAACTCACACCCGCTACAATATCTCCCACGTTTGGGTACCTGGCCAGGCGTGAGGCGGGTATTGGATGCCAGAGAGAGCGAGGGACAAGAACCGAGCTGATCCAGCACCAGGAGAGAGCACAGCGTCGCTGACAGGTGCTGACACCACGGAGACGCTGACGGGAGAGCCGCAGTGAGAGGGCGTCCTCTTGGCGAGACAGCGGGAACCACCAGTAAGCAGTGCGGGAGAGAGCCTGAGGTCATCATCTGACATTCAGGCGGCAGCACTAAGAACAGCTGAGATCAGACGGGGCACAGACTGCCGGTTGTCACAGCAGCAGTAATTGCGTGGATACAAGGCAAGAGACAAGAGGTCCTGGTCCCCCCATACACAGCCTGGAGCCGCTGAGTGCCCTGAAGAAACGCAGAGACCGTTCACAGCTGACTCTGAAGGGGTAAGCAGGGAAAAGCCCTGTCTAAATATTTTGCTGGCTAGATTCTTTTAACAGTGTCTTGGGACTCCTGGACTGGGACTTGGGAATACACTGTTATAACCCCTGCATTATACCTCAAATCCGGCTAAACTGCTGGGCAAAATAACTCTATGTGACCCTGTGGCCCTGGGACAGTACCTAAAAGCCCCCCATTGCCCATTGGCATCAATTAATTACTACCATTATCCCTCTCAAGGAATAAGATATCTAAAGGGACATCTAGTTCGGAAGTTTTTTTCTGGTCTATATTCTAAAGTGGGGAAAAACCCCTATAGAGGAAGAAGGAAAAAAAAAAAAGAGAAAAAGAAACTGCTCCTTCATTCTCTTGACCCCTCTCCAGAATAAAAAGTGCTGGTGAGTGGCAGTCACTATGCACCAGGGAATTTGACTACACCTTAAAGTGGAAAAGAAAGACTTTGGAGGGGAGAAAATAATAATAAAACAACAAAAACAGAAAAAAAAGAGACTTTACTGACCTTACTGACTTTGCAGTTTAAATACTCTCCTAAACGTGCCTGTGAGTGGCAGTCACCGTGCGCCCGGGAGTGGGTTTTTCTTTTCTTTTTTTTTTCTTTTTCTCTGTGTACACCCTAAAAGTGGAAAAACCTTCTTGGAAAACTGTTATTTTACTCTTGTGATCTCTCTCCTAAAAGGTGCCGGTGAGTGGCAGTCACTGGGCACTTGGGAGTTTGACCATACTCTAAAGGGGGAAGGAAGAGGAAGAAAGAGGGGAAGGAAAGAGAAGGAGGAAAATAAAAAAAAGGGGGGAGAAGGGAAAAACCCCGGGAAAAAGCGGGGACAAACTAGGCGAGATCACCCCCCCCCCCCCCCCTCTACAAGACTGAGATTAAAAGCCCCAAAACTCAACATGGACAAATATGTGGGGAAATCACAAAAAGGAGGAAAAGGGAGTGTGGTGACACGACCAAAAGACAGCAAGAACAAAGGGCAGCTGACCACCAGTCCCTCAGAATCCTTGTTAGAGGAGAGTTCGATGAGAGATCTAAATGATTCCTCAAGACAAAGTCTATCCCCTAGCATCAAGGCACAAGAAATATCAGCTATCCTAGCTCCCTTATTAGACAACAAATTGGCAGGGCTAAAAGAAGCTATTGAAACAGTGTCAATCCAACTCAGTGTCACAGCCTCCCGGACCGCGGTGATCACTTACCGGGTCCGGGGGCATGGGTGGCGCGGGCGCTCCCTCCGGGGTCAGCGGCAATGGCGGCAGGGCTGGGGCGGCGTGCAGGGCTGGCCGCGTCAGGGTGCTGGAGTCCCCGCTTCCAGCAGTGGTTTCCCGGCGGTGCCGAGGAAACAGGAAGCGGGGCTCTGTCGGGCAGGCGGGCGCGCGCTCACTAGGGGCGCGCGCGCCGCTCTGATGAACTTTTAAAGGGACAGACAGGAAATTAGGGGGTTTTGCCTGCAGGGATAAAAGGAAGTCCCTGACAGGCAAACCCCGCCAGAGTATAGGCTCACACCTACTCCAGCGTTATTGTGCCTTAGTGCTTGTCCCTATTGCTACTATTTGATCCGGCTTGTTACTGACTACTCTTCCGCTTAACCCCTTGTACTCCGCCTGTGACCTCCCGTGTATGACCCCAGCTCGCTCTCGACTACTCTCCCGTCTCATCCCAGTGTACCGCAACCAGTGTCTCCCGTGTATGACCCGGCTTGTTTTGGACCTTCGTTGCCTCTCCCCTGGGCTCCTAACTGACCGTATAATACCGACCCGGCTAGACGACCGCTCCTCCATATTGCCTATCTCCCCGCCACCAGCTCATAAAGGGAAACCTAACCAGAGGACCGTGACCGACGTGTCGAGTGCCGCAGAAGCCCAAATCCCAATTGGAGGGGTCACTGGCAGAAAACCCTCGGCACGGTTAGACTCCACACCTCTGCGTTAGGTCAAGCCAATTCCCGAGCTGAATAGGCAGGGATCCCAGTAAACTTGTGACAGAATACTCTGGCCCTTAAATATGGATCCAGCGGCCGGTCCGTCTCCGAAGGAGCTTCTGGAACATCTGCTTACCAGGGTGAACAAGCAGGAACAGGATCAGGCACAGATCATGCAGTGTCTGCAGACCCTGATGCAACGAATAGAAGCCCCCCCGGCGCCGCCGCCTCCGGCACCACTTCCTCCGGTGGTTGCAGCAAGTGCACCTTTGATTCGCATTCCGAATCCTGCCAAATTCGATGGGAATCCCAAAGAGTGTCGGGGATTTCTGAATCAGTGCCTCATCCAATTCGAAATACAGGCTGCATCCTTCCCGTCAGATAGGGCGAAGGTGGCCTACATGATTTCGCTACTCACGGGTCAAGCCCTGTCCTGGGCCTCTCCACTCTGGGAGAAGGATCACGCGGTGATTAATAACATCACTGAATTCATCACCGAGTTCCGTAAAGTGTTTGACGAGCCAGGTCGGGTGACGTCCGCCGCTTCGGCCATCCTTCGGCTGAGGCAGGGAACCCAGACTGTGGGACAGTACACGGTTCAGTTCAGGACCCTCGCATCCGAGCTAGGGTGGAACGAGGAGGCCCTGATAGCTACCTTCACACAGGGGCTATCCGAGAAAATTAAGGACGAGTTGGCAGGTCGAGAGCCGTCGACTTCTTTGGACGACCTCATTTCTTTATGTACACGGGTGGACCTCCGTTACCAAGAGAGGGACAAGGAGAGGGAACAGTCCCGGAAGTACAGTTTCAAGTTGGCACCTCGATTTATTCCTCCAAGTAGCCCACCGTCGGCATCAGCCTCCGGGGCAAGTCAACAGTCAGAGGAACCCATGCAGATTGGGAAAGCTCGCCTTCCTTTCGCAGAAAGGGAGCAAAGATTCAAGAATCGACTGTGTCTGTACTGCGGGGAGTCAGGTCATCTCCTCTCCGCTTGTCCTAAGCGTCCGGGAAACGACAAGGCCTAACTGATTGTAAGGGGGTCAGGTTAGGCACATTATCGTATACCTCTTCTCAAGTATCCGCAATTGGGTTTACCATCGATGTAACCCTAACTTATAGAAACTCTTCCTTGATCCTCAAGGCATTTCTAGATTCCGGCGCAGATGGTAACTTCATCACCGCAGATACCGCCAAGCGCTTAGGAGTTCCGTGTCACGGACTGAAGAATCCCCTACACATCATCGGAATAGATGGTAATAGACTGCCCTTTTCAAACATCTGTTCCAATACTGCAGCTGTACAGATGAGAGTAGGGATTCTCCACCAAGAGTCCATCCCCTTCTTCGTGCTTCCATCAGCAGAGAACCCTGTAATATTGGGGTTGCCATGGCTACAGTTGCATTCACCTGTTCTGGACTGGAAGCATCCTCAAGTATTGGCATGGGGGCAGGAATGTCAGGGGCGATGTCTTGAACAGATTAAACGTCATTCATATTCTATATCCTCCTCTAAACTGGGAACCAGCCCCAAGCTTCCAATCGCTTACCAAGCCTTTGCGGATGTGTTCAGCAAAAAGGAAGCAGAGAAGCTACCAGCCCATAGAATTTGGGATTGTGCCATAGATTTAGTTCCTGGGAAATGTCCTCCTCGAGGTCGAGTGTTTCCATTGTCCATGGCAGAGTCTCAGTCAGTTTCCGAGTATATTAAGGATAATCTGGAGCGGGGTTTTATCAGGGAATCTAAGTCACCAGCGGGAGCGGGTCTGTTCTTTGTTAAAAAGAAAGACGGGGGTCTCAGGCCCTGTATTGATTATAGGGGTCTCAATGCCATCACGGTGAAGGATCGTTTCCCCCTTCCCCTCATCTCCGAACTCTTTGACAGGATCAAAGGGGCTCATTTTTTCACGAAACTGGATCTCCGTGGGGCATATAACTTGATCCGCATTAGGTCAGGAGACGAGTGGAAAACAGCCTTCAATACGCGAGACGGACACTTCGAGTATTTGGTGATGCCGTTCGGCTTGAGCAACGCCCCGGCAGTTTTCCAAAGATACATGAATCATATCTTCCAAGATCTTTTAAACAAGTTTGTAATTGTCTACCTGGACGACATCTTAATTTTTTCAAGAAACCTTCATGTACATCAGCAGCATGTTCAAGAAGTTCTAACTCGCCTTCGTAGGCACAGGTTGTACTGCAAACTAGAGAAATGCTCATTCGAACAACAAGAGATGCCTTTCTTGGGATTCATTGTTACTGGGTCAGAATTACGGATGGATCCAAAGAAGTTGTCTGCAATCTCTGACTGGCCACAACCAGTAGGGTTAAAGTCCATTCAACGTTTTTTGGGTTTTTGCAACTTCTACAGACAGTTCATAAAGGGTTATTCTTCTGTAGTAGCACCTATAACCAAGCTCACTCGCAGAGGCGAGAATACCAAAGAGTGGTCCGCTGAGGCTAAGCAGGCCTTTTCATTGCTCAAGCAACTCTTTCTTTCGGCACCCATTTTAAGGCAGCCCAATCCTGACAAACCCTTCTTTGTGGAGGTAGATGCATCTTCAGTAGGCGTAGGGGCAGTTCTTTCCCAAAAGGATGAGGCTAACAAATGGTACGCCTGTGGTTTCTTCTCCAAGAAGTTCCAACCTGCAGAAAGAAATTATGCTGTAGGGGACAAGGAGCTGTTAGCTATTAAACTGGCCTTACAGGAATGGCGTCATATATTGGAGGGCGCAAAATTCCCAGTAACAGTCTATACGGATCACAGAAACCTAATGTACCTCAAGACGGCTCATTGCCTAAATTATAGACAGGCTCGATGGTCCTTATTTTTTGACCGATTCGATCTGGTGCTGACTTATCGTCCAGGAGACAAGAACATCAAGGCCGATGCACTTTCACGAGTATTTGGGCCAGCATCCTCAGAGGAGGTAGATGACCAGAAACCCATTCTAAAGTCTTCCTGTTTCATTGCATCCTCCAAAAAGATCAAAATCCCCGTAGGGAAGACGTTTGTGCCATTAAAGTCTCGAACCAAACTGCTAAATTGGTTCCACTCCTCTCAAATCACCGGACACGCCGGTGTCAAAAAGACTACTGAAGTCATTTGTCGCAGTTTCTGGTGGCCTTCAGTCAAAACAGACGTTAAGAACTTTGTAGCTGCTTGCGATACTTGTGCTCAACACAAGTCCATACCTCGAGCTCCAGCTGGCTTACTTCAGCCCCTTCCAGTTCCAACTCACCCCTGGGTTGATATTTCGATGGACTTCATCACTGAACTTCCTGTTAGCCAAGGTTTTAATACTGTCTGGGTGGTGGTGGATCGTTTTTCCAAGGCGGCTCACTTCATTCCTCTCAAGGGCCTTCCATCTGCTTCTCAGCTGGCCGACAGTTTTATAAAAAATATCTTCAGACTACATGGATTCCCTCAAAGTATTGTGTCAGATAGGGGAGTCCAATTCACTTCCAAATTTTGGCGAGCTCTATGTTCTTCTTTTCATATCAAACTCAACTTCTCTTCGGCTTACCATCCCCAGAGCAATGGGCAGACCGAGAGGGTCAACCAGGATCTTGAAAAGTTTTTAAGGATGTACATATCAGCCAATCAAGACGATTGGGTGTCTTTGCTTCCCTGGGCAGAATTTGCCCACAACAATCTGTACCACGAGTCCACCGGTCAGTCTCCATTCTTCATTCAAAATGGATTCCATCCCAACCTTCCTGAAATTTTTCCCAAGTCTTCCAGTACTCTGCCAGCTGTTCAACACACGGTTGAGAAGTTTTTGAATATATGGTCTGAGGTAAGAAGAAACCTCACTAAAACCTCTGACCGCTACACACGTTTTGCCAATTACAAAAGGAAAGCGGCTCCTCAATTTAAACCCGGAGATAGGGTATGGCTCTCCACAAAACATTTAAGGCTCAAAGTCCCGTCTATGAAATTAGCTCAAAGGTTCATCGGTCCCTTTCATGTCCTTCAAGTAATTAACCCAGTGGCTGTAAGGCTCAAACTTCCCAGTTCTCTTAAGATTCCCAATGTCTTTCATGTATCACTCCTAAAGCCACTTATTCTCAACAAGTTTTCCTCTTTCAAACGCCCTCATACGCCTCTCCTTGTAGATGGTCAGGAGGAATATGAGGTAAAGCAGATTCTGGATTCAAGAATTTCCCGGGGTCGTGTTCAGTTCCTCATCGACTGGAAAGGATTCGGTCCTGAAGAGCGCTGTTGGGTTAAGGCCTCTGAGATTCACGCTCCACAGTTACTCCGCAAGTTCCATCAGAAATACCCCAAAAAGCCTTTCATAGGGTGTTCGGTGCCCACCCCTAGGGTGGGGGGTAATGTCACAGCCTCCCGGACCGCGGTGATCACTTACCGGGTCCGGGGGCATGGGTGGCGCGGGCGCTCCCTCCGGGGTCAGCGGCAATGGCGGCAGGGCTGGGGCGGCGTGCAGGGCTGGCCGCGTCAGGGTGCTGGAGTCCCCGCTTCCAGCAGTGGTTTCCCGGCGGTGCCGAGGAAACAGGAAGCGGGGCTCTGTCGGGCAGGCGGGCGCGCGCTCACTAGGGGCGCGCGCGCCGCTCTGATGAACTTTTAAAGGGACAGACAGGAAATTAGGGGGTTTTGCCTGCAGGGATAAAAGGAAGTCCCTGACAGGCAAACCCCGCCAGAGTATAGGCTCACACCTACTCCAGCGTTATTGTGCCTTAGTGCTTGTCCCTATTGCTACTATTTGATCCGGCTTGTTACTGACTACTCTTCCGCTTAACCCCTTGTACTCCGCCTGTGACCTCCCGTGTATGACCCCAGCTCGCTCTCGACTACTCTCCCGTCTCATCCCAGTGTACCGCAACCAGTGTCTCCCGTGTATGACCCGGCTTGTTTTGGACCTTCGTTGCCTCTCCCCTGGGCTCCTAACTGACCGTATAATACCGACCCGGCTAGACGACCGCTCCTCCATATTGCCTATCTCCCCGCCACCAGCTCATAAAGGGAAACCTAACCAGAGGACCGTGACCGACGTGTCGAGTGCCGCAGAAGCCCAAATCCCAATTGGAGGGGTCACTGGCAGAAAACCCTCGGCACGGTTAGACTCCACACCTCTGCGTTAGGTCAAGCCAATTCCCGAGCTGAATAGGCAGGGATCCCAGTAAACTTGTGACACTCAGAGAGTATAATACTCGATTTGAGGAAGCCGAAAGGAGAATCGTAGCCATGGAAGAAGAACTGGATAAAGCCAAGACAACGATAGCAGCCCAAGCGATATCTTTAACAGCAGTACAAGAAAAAATAGAAGAAATGGAAAATAGGAGTCGCAGAAATAACATCCGCCTAATTGGCCTGCCAGAAACTGTGAAAAGTAAAGAATTGATGGAGATCGTGTCAGAATGGCTACCTAAAGAACTACAATGCACACCAACAAATGGCCCCATGCAAGTTGAAAGAGTGCATCGTATTGGCCCGGAACAGCAACCAGATCGACGTAGACCGCGACCGGTGATATTCAAATTATTAAACTACATGGACAAAGTTAAGCTCTTGGACGCATTTAGGAAAAATTTAGAGTTTAAAGGAGAAAAACTACTGCTTTTCCAAGACTTTTCGCATCAAGTAGCAATGAGGAGGAAGGAATTCACCCCTATATGCAGCATATTATACAATGCAGGGATACGTTTTGCATTGATGTACCCAGCAAAGCTGAGGATCTACTATGAGGGAAAAAATCACATCTTTGACACCGTACCATCGGCTCATGCCTTTGTGGCGACTATAACAAATGGGCAGAAAGAGAATCTGGGACAAAGGAAATGACCATGAGATGGTCATGCAAGCATAGCACTACCTCAAAAATGTTATGAAATGGTTTTTTTTTTTATGATTTATACGTTTAATAGGGATAATAGTTTTTTCTTGCACGTACTCCAATCGCTTACTAATGTAAGAAGATGGAATCTTCAACGTTTAGAATATAAAAAATGCACTATTTTTTAATAGGTCGACACAAAAATTTACTTAATTTTCTAAATAAATCACTATATAGGCGATTAAAATATCACGAAGCTAAGAAGCCAGGAAGGGGAAAGGTTCCCCAATATTTGAAAATTTGATACACAATTATTAGGATGTATAAAACTATAAGAAACACATATTTGGGTTATGTAAACACAAGAGCTTGTAAAATGATAAGGCCTTATTGGGGGGATACAGAGGAAAGTAATCCTAGGAACTATGGAGGGGCAAGGACCCCTTTTGCACAAATAAGGATAAATAGTAGAAAGAATGATAATTTGGTATCACTGGGTGGGGACTTGTTTAGTGGGGAACAAAAAAAAGTTAGGAGTAAGAGGCAAGGCTATTATAGTAAAAACATGCTAAGTAAAAGATATCTGAGATATCATGAGGTATCAGTGCCCTGGATGTTAAAGTACTGGTGGGGAAAGTGCTATAGAGATCGTTATAAAGAGAAGAACAGGGGGAGATTTCAAGCTAGGGAAGGTATGCTGGACACGAAATGTGTGCACCTTTTGAGTTGGACCTACATATATAGAAAGCTATGGTGACAAGAGATAGATCAGTAGGGGTGCGAGAGAGCATTAAATTCTTGTCATGGAATGTAGAAGGCCTCATTACCCCCCTTAAAAAGAAGAAAATACTCCACCAGCTGAGAAGGCATAAGCCTGATATAGCTGTATTACAAGAGACCCATTGGAGGGAGGGGGACCTGAACACATTCAAAGACACATGGTTTGTAGACATCATACCAGCATCATACACATCTAAGCGGAGAGGGGTTTTAGTTATTATTAACAAGTCACTACATTATAAAATAATAGATAAATTAAGAGATCCAGAGGGGAGATTCCTATTCTTAAAAACAATAGTTACAGTATATGCCCCTACTGGTCCCAACACAGTCTTTTTCACCGACATATATGTACAATTACAGGAATGGGCGGAAGGACACATAATAATGGGAGGAGACTTCAATACTACTATTAACCAAAGTCTGGATAAATCCAGTAACATTAGAAGTAAAACCCCTCCACCAGCGTTAGCTTTAATAATGGATTCCCTACATCTTACTGACCCATGGAGATTCCAGCATCCCATTGATAGGGAGTTTACATTTTACTCTCACCCACATGGCTCGTCATCTAGGATTGATTTTTGGCTAATCCCAAATAACTTATTGGGGAGAGTGAAATGTTCTAAAATCGAAAATATTGTGGTCACGGATCACGCCCCCACATGGTTTACCCTTGCATTATCAACTCCCAGATTATATGCAAGGAATTGGAGATTCCCCACATACCTTATGGAATCAGTGGATTTCAAAGCATATTTGGAGACTCAGTTCTCAAATTTTGTAGAAGACAATAAGGTACATATAGAGGATATAAACCTGTTTTGGGCGACATCAAAGCCAGTCCTACGAGGGCATATTATCGCATATGTGGCATCTAAACGTAAACAGCTGGGTCGAAGGTTGGAGGAACTTACCGTGTTTCCCCGATAATAAGACACTGTCTTATTTTTTTTTTCCCACAAAAAAGACCATAGGTCTTATTTTCGGGGGAGGGCTTATTTCACGACGCGCCAACCGCAATGCATCCCTGGGAACGGGAGCTGTGGTGCTGCTGGTGAGTGAGCGGAGGGCAGCGGGGGTCAGCGGGGGTCAGCGGGGGCCGAGCGGAGGCTACACACCTGTTTGTTTGAAGGTTTACTTAATTTTCGTTGATGGCGCTGTGTGGTGAGCAGCAGCCAGCCAGTCAGCCGCGTGATGTACGCGGCGCGATGTGCGCGGCGTGACGTCACGCCGCGCCTACCGCAATGCATCCCTGGGAACGGGAGCTGCGGTGCTTCTGGTGAGTGAGCGGAGGGCAGCGGGGGTCAGCGGGAGTCAGCGGGGGCCGAGCGGAGGCTACACATTAGGTGTACACACAATTACATGGGGAAAATGGTAGGTCTTATTTTCGGGGGAGGGCTTATTTTGGACCAGCGTCCAAAATCTGGGGTAGGGCTTATTATCGGGGTAGGGCTAATTATCGGGGAAAGACGGTAGCAGAGAAGTCGCAAAAGCTTATTCTTCCATGCTGGTCACTGATACACCTGAATCCCGAAAAGAATATCTGGACACAAAAGCATTATACGATGCTGTGTGTACAGAGAAGGCGCAATTTAGTGTAGACTGTCAGAAAAATCGATATTTTCTGTATGTTTCCCAGCCCCTTGTGTGAGCCAAAGGAAGGAGAGGCAAAGCAGACACTGCAAGGACAGGAGATGCTTGGGTTCCCGCTGCTGCCCTCCTCCACTCTGCATGTTACGGGAGCAAGATTCCCCCTTGCTGCCCCCCTCCCCAAACACTGCTGTCACTGTAATTTAGGAGTAGGGTGATATACGATTGCAGGGGTAGGACGCCAAATACATCTGACTGTGGCTGCCAGCACCTCCTCACTACAGCAGACAGCAAGGTAAAGGCGCGCTCGCCAGGGCCCCACCTTTAGTGTCCTGTGCTTCCCACATCTGATGCTCTGTCCGCTTCCAGCTGGAAGCTGTGGGCCACTTGAAATGACAGCACGGGCCGCAATTGGCCCCCAGGCCTGACTTTGGGCATGCCTGCCCTATGGGTTCTGAATAGTTCCCATAGAGTACCCAATAATCTACAGGTTATGCAGTTGCAGGTTTTTAAAGTAAAACATCACTGTCCTTTTTTAATATATATATATATATATATATATATATATATATATAGCACTATCGGGTTAGCAGCTGTCTTACGGGGGTAGCCGGGTGAGGTGCTCCTTAGCACTGGATCATTGACTTGCCGTTGTTTTATTCAGTCTTTATACACTTGTTTTTTATTAATATATGTACTATGTAATAATTATATGTAATTTGCATATATCACAGATTGTACACCCGGCAGATTGCTATGGTAACTGGGGGATGCCACGGGACGCACTTCCGGCGGAAGTGCAGCGTGCTGCCCGATGGGAGGAGTCTACATCGCGATGCCCGGTGCCCGGTGCCGGAGCAAGAGAGGGGCAGGAGTTTTGGGTTTACTCTATTTATAGCATGATTGCCACTTTGCACTTTATCCTGACGAAGGGGTGAGCCCTGAAACGTTGATCTGCATTAAAGCACGTATTCACTTTGTTCAAGAGTCTCCTAGTGCCGCTTGTTCATCTTTACAGCATCTATACAGGGTTACCATACCCATCTTGCGGGCACGGGAGCAAGCCATCTCTTGGGGGACGCCAGAGTGCCGGGGCACCAATACTCTCTCTCTCTCTCTCTCTCTCTCTCTATATATATATCCGAGTAACAGCAGTTTACACAATTTTAGAGGCAGAGAGTGGGTGCTTAAACCATATAAAAAAGGTATAGGTAAGCAATTAGAGGCAGGCACACCATTTGCAGTAAAAAAATAAGGGTTTTTATAAATCCAACGAAGTCAATAGGCAGTGAGGCATCAGACAGAGCATCAGTCAATACTTATCATTTCAGAATAAAGCGGATACATCACTGTAAAAGAGTCATACTCGACAGCTGTTTTGGCACATGGGTTGCCGTTGTCAGGAGTATGTTAGACTGGACCCCTGTGCGCACATTTATAGCGTCACCAATAGTGTTTCATTAGTAATGAACTACAGTATGGACTGATGCTTTGTCTGATGCCTCACTGCCTATTGACTTCATTGGATTTATAAAAACTCTTCTTTTTTACTGCAAATGGTGTGCCGGCCTCTAATTGCTTACACAGCATAAGGAGACAGGGACTCCTTATGTCTCCTTATGCTGTGTTGCTGACATATTGTTATTGGATATCTTCTGCCTTGAGAATGGTCCAGATGGACCGAAACGTCGGCAGGTTCCGTATTTGACCAAAAAAAGCTGGGACATCCTGTTCCTGAGACACACTTGTGTTTGAAGTCTGGTGAGTGCTGTTTTCCCTCACGGGAGCAACTGTATATATATATATAGGAATGTGTGGTGCACTGAGCGCTACAACCTGTTTTAGTGATAGTTGTGATGTGACAAAAAATATATATGATAATGTATAATTTATAATACACTCCAAGAAGATACAAGGGGCTGCAAAGAGTCTCTGGTGGTCACGTTTTTCCGACGTGACCGGTTTGTAGGTATAGTCAATGATAGACAGTTGCGCCTTCAGTGTAAAAAGTGACAATCCTTAAATAATTAAGTGATGTGCGTACCGGAAATATTTGAGAAAATCGCGTGTAGAAAGGTCTTTCTTGTATCCGTCTCCTATTCGGTCCTTCTTGTCCACAGTCACGAGACTCGGATAAGGTATAGGATCCAAAGGAGAAGGTATTTTATATTAAAAGCAGGAATTGCTATAAAGGTGACTGGTAGTGGTGGTTTGCTGCCACCGTGTGGTCAAAATTTGAATTACACCCAGTGAAAAGTGCTTAAATAATAAAATTATTGACTCACATTTGACAGGGGTTCAATGTTGATAGGGACCCCTGTAGCCTTTCAAAGTTTGGGTACCTTAAATAGATAAAACCTCCCACCAAAAGGAGGGGGTAGAGAAACTAGATAGTGTGATAACGTTTTATAAAGGTGTCAGCGCAGGCGGGTTCTGTGTTCCCGGCTGTGACCGTGGTGGACCAGTGGAGGGCGCTGGAGAGCAAAAGGCAGAAGGTTTGATGTAGGACATACACGGGGAGATCAGGGCACAGCGAACCAGAGAGTTGACGGAGACCAGGAACAGGGGCGCGGAGTCTAACCTGCCAGCGGTATTCACCAGGGAGCCCCGCAAGGAACTTTGGACTTAGCTGCGTCTGACAGGCAGGTCGCGGCCCCCTGCCCTGGTCCTCTGGACGCAGGCAAGGGAGATGGTACTGGAGGAAATAATGAAGATGAGGCAATCTGGAGACTGCAGAGGATTGCACGGGATGTCGACAACTGAGGTAGACCGTGGTGCCGACAATGGTGCCGACGGCTGGTGGATGGCTCAGGTATATGCTGGAGCAATAGGACGTAGATGGTAAAGTCTCTATAGAGCACAGCAGAGAAATGTCGACGCTGGAGTCGACGGAGCCTGTCGGTAGTTCAGGACAAGATGGAGAATGTCGCTGAAAGGCTTGGAAGCCGAAGATGGTATGGCGAGGCACCTGTACTCGACTGCAGAGGTGGAAAAGGCAGGAGTCTTCTGGAGATGGTAGAACCGGGTAAGTATAGCGGGTGCAGGTAACGCTGGAGTGAGACACAGGGGAGCCTGGAGATCTCGGAGTCTTGGGAACTTCTCTGTCACAGGAGAATACTGAGAGCAGGTAAGCAATTGTTCAAGACAAGGAAGGAAGGCCGCAGGCCGGCTTTATCCCCCTTGCTTGTCTGTGATTGGCTGCCGGCTGCAGCACCAATCAATGCTGGGGAAAGGAGCACACACCTTGATCCAGGTATAGGTGTGTGGGTCAGAGGTGAAGCGAATGGACAGCGGGGATTGGTCTGGGGAATCAGCTGACTGAGAGTGTCATGGCGGCACCCATGCTGCCCGGGAACGGCGTGCACTCGGCAGGGAACTATGGCAACGGACCACGGGGACACTGGGGACATCACGCCACACATCAGAAGCCATGCGGATGACAGACCTCTCACGCAGCACAGACCATCGAGATGGCAATGACCGATGTTTCCGATGGTGAGATCTGCGGTTTGTGACAGTACCCCCTCCTTTTAGGGTGGGCACCGAACACCCTTTTGGTTTGGAAGGATTCTCTAGATGGAATTTTTCCCTTAGGCGAGAAGCATGAACGTCTTCAGCATTAGTCCAACTTCTCTCCTCAGGACCATATCCCTTCCAGTCAATGAGATACTGAAGGCGTCCATAACGATGGCGAGAATCCACGATCTTTTTTATCTCAAATTCAACTCCTCGCTCAGTTCTGACTTGCGGTGATACTGGGGATGAGGACTGGAAGCGATTTAGGATTAGAGGTCGTAGCAAGGAGACATGAAATGAGTTGGGAATGCGCAAAGACTTAGGTAATTTTATTTTGTATGCTACCGGATTGATCTTCTGTTCGATGACATATGGACCTATGAATCGAGGTGCAAATTTCATCGAGGGTACCCTCAGCCGTATGTTTCGGGTAGAAAGCCATACTTTGTCACCAGGACGGAATTCCGGTACTGCACGCCTCTTACGATCAGCAAAGAACTTGTAACGAACGGAAGCTTTTTTCAGGTTGAAGTGCACTTTTTTCCAAATTTGTGAAAAGTGTCTCAGGGCTGCGGTAGCTGCTGGGACTTCGGTGGTTGCTAACGCCACAAAGCTGGGTGGCCTGGGATGTTGGCCATAAACAATGAAGAAGGGGGAGTGACCTGTGGATGAATGGTACCTGTAATTATGGGCAAACTCAGCCCAATGGAGTAGTTTGGCCCAATCATCTTGGGAAGATGAGACGTACAGCCGCAGGAATGTCTCAAGGTCCTGATTGACTCTTTCTGTCTGGCCATTGGACTGCGGATGATAGGCAGATGAAAACTTCAGTTTAATTTGAAGGGCTGAAGACAGTGCTCTCCAAAAGCGTGCCACAAATTGCACTCCTCAGTCAGAGACGATTTCTGTAGGCAGGCCATGGCTTTTGAAGATGTGCTGTACAAATAACTGCGCCAAACTAGGAGCGGAGGGTAACCCGGAGAGGGGTATGAATCGGGCCATCTTTGAAAAACGGTCAACTACTACCCAGACGGTGTTGTATTCTTGGGACTTGGGTAACTCTGTGATGAAGTCCATTGAGATGTGCGTCCATGGACGCGTTGGGATAGATAAGGGGCAAAGTTTCCCAGCAGGGATTTGACGAGGGGTTTTATGCTGGGTACAAACAGTACACGATGCCACAAAGTCTTTGACGTCTTTTCTTATCTGGGGCCACCAGTAAGATCGTTGAAAGATTTCAAGAGTGCCCTGGATGTCTGGGTGTCCGGAGAATAAGGACTTGTGAGCCCAGGACAGCAGTCTTTGGCGGAGCTCAGGGGGTACGAGAGTTTTGCCAGGAGGAGGTACAAGAGAAAGTTGCGTGGGAGCAAATGCGATGGGATCAATGATGGGATGATTCTCTGGTACTAGAGGATCCTCTTCCATGGAGCGGGATAAGGCATCAGCCTTCACGTTTTGAGAACCAGGACGGTACAAGATCTTAAAAGAAAATCTGGAGAAGAATAACGACCACCGGGCCTGACGAGGATTCATACACTGAGCCGATTGTAAGTACAGGAGGTTCTTATGATCAGTGTATATGATAACTGGAAACTTGGCTCCTTCCAGGAGATACCTCCATTCTTCGAGTGCTAATTTGATAGCCAGTAACTCCTGGTCGCCTATGGAGTAATTTCTCTCTGCTGGTAAGAATTTGCGTGAGAAAAAAACGCAGGGATGCTGCTTCCCATCCTCGGTTGTCTGGGACAGTACTGCACCTACCCCTATGTTAGAGGTATCGACTTCTAAAGAGAAAGGTCGTTCCATATCAGGCTGGGACAGGATGGGTGCAGAGATGAATGACTGTTTCAGCAATTGGAATGCAGACAAGGCCTCTGGGGACCAGACCGACGGGTTGATACCCTTGCGGGTGAGAGCAGTAATAGGAGCAATCAGAGTGGAGAAACCCCGAATGAATTTTCGGTAATAGTTGGCGAAGCCGATAAAGCGTTGTATGGCTTTCAATGTGGTGGGTTGAGACCACCCAGTGATGGCTTCCAGTTTCTCGGGATCCATGCTCAGTTGTGACCCGGAAATTATGTATCCTAGAAATGGGACAGAGGATACCTCAAATGTACATTTGGAAATCTTGCCGTAGAGTCGATTTTTTCTGAGACGGTGGAGGACCTCTTTGACTTGGAAACGATGTGAATGTAAATCTCTGGAGAATATTAGAATGTCGTCCAAATAGACCACAAGACAGACGTACAGCATGTCCCGGAAGACCTCATTAACGAATTGTTGAAAGACAGCTGGGGCATTGCAGAGGCCGAAGGGCATCACTAAATACTCGTAGTGACCATCCCTCGTATTGAATGCAGTCTTCCACTCATCACCCTTGCGGATACGTATCAGGTTGTATGCCCCACGGAGGTCCAGCTTGGTGAAGACGGTGGCACCTTTCACCCGATCGAATAATTCTGTAATCAAGGGGAGCGGATAGCTGTTTTTGACTGTAATGTTATTTAGCCCTCTGTAATCAATACAAGGTCGCAGACCACCATCTTTTTTTTTTACAAAAAAGAATCCTGCGCCCGCTGGGGACTTTGAGGGCCTGATGAACCCTTTCTGTAAGTTCTCACGAATATATGTTGACATGGCTTGAGTCTCAGGGACCGATAATGGGTACGTGCGTCCCTTGGGAGGAGTCTTCCCGGGGAGGAGATCAATTGGACAATCCCACTGACGGTGGGGCGGCAGTGTGTCGGCTGATTGTTCGCAGAACACATCAGCAAAGTCTCTGTAAACTTCGGGGAGGCCAGGCAAAGAGGTGGCAACGGCAGAGCGCACAGGTATCACAGGATTAATGCAATGCTGATGACAATGATGACTCCATTGCTCTAATTGTAAAAGCGACCAGTTGATGGTGGGGTTGTGGAGCCTGAGCCAAGGAAGACCCAACACAATATCATAAGACGCTTTAGGAATGACAAAAAATTTAATGTGCTCTTGATGTAATGTGCCCACTTTTAGCAGAACCGGTTTGGTACAGGCACGTACCTCACTGCCCGGAATTTTACTGCCATCCACTGCTGTGACAATGAGATGAGGATGTAGAGG
Organism: Crinia signifera; assembly: GCF_055691185.1. Taxonomy (NCBI): domain Eukaryota; kingdom Metazoa; phylum Chordata; class Amphibia; order Anura; family Myobatrachidae; genus Crinia; species Crinia signifera. The sequence goes on from NC_139226.1 coordinate 71,911,879, forward strand.
CATCACGGGAATTTGTAACTTGGTAACAAGGTGTTGAGAAATGAAATTCCCTGCCGACCCGGAGTCGACCAAGGCGGAGCTTGATCTAAGTCCAGCAGGGGTCTCTAGGGACACTGGAAGGGTAAAGTCAGTACAGGGAGGAGACTTTGAGACATGACCTAACCTAACTCCTCCGTTACAGGTTAGGCCTTGGAGTTTCCCGACTGCTCGGGACAATCATTGATGAAGTGACTGGGAGCAGCACAATAGATGCATAGTTTGTTGCGCTGTCGACGGGAACGTTCCTCAGGAGTCAGGCGTGATCTACCTATTTGCATTGGTTCTTCACTCGCAGGGGACTCTGAGCGTACTCGGGGAGTAAACTTGGGAATTAACTTCTTTTGTTTCTCTAGACCTCTTTCTCTGAGGCGGAGATCAATCTTTACACACAAGGAGATTATGGGCCTTATTCTGATCGGAGCGGCCAAACGTGCGTACGTTCGCCATTACCGCACGCTAGCCGTACGCGGCCGTTAGGGTTAACTCCACCCACAAATCAGCCGCTTACGTACGGCCAGAAATACCGTAGAAGGGGAGTGGCGTACAAATGAGCGTACGGCAACGTACGCGGACGGGCCAGCCCTTGCACTCCGACAACAGGCGTACAACTGAGCGTACGGCGCCGTCTACGGCCGTCTTTCCTCCGTCTCCCCACCGCCTTCTTGCGGAGATCTGAGCGTACGCCAGTTTGCACGGACGGGTCCCTATTGTTTTCAATGGAAAACTCAGCTTATGTCACCGCTCGTGAGAGTGAGCGTACGTCCGTGCACGCTGGCATACCCTTCACATATATGGACCTGCAAATCTTGCCTCTCAACTACTAATCTGACAATTGATTAATTAATCTATTTGTTATTCACTTATTGTTTTCTATTAACTCAATTGTCTACCTTAATAAAGACCTAATAAAACTACATTTTAACCCACATTACATGTATATTTGTTATGTTCTAATGTGGCATTTTAATCACTATCTATGTGTCCCCATATTGCTGTTACTTTTAAATCAAGTTATGTTGGTGTTTCTGTATATGTACTAAATTATGTACGTAATTACTTTGTCCAAAATGTGTAACATGTATACCTACCCTGATGTTATGTGTGATGTTTTAATCGAACAACATTAAACATTCATGCATTTTCACTATGTGTTATTTTACTCAAAAACACACACATTCACACATCAATCATTACCCCTCACCTCAAATTACAAGTATAACTTACAGTACACATCTGTATGTACCTACCCTTACACGCCCTCTAACATATTTATTATTAAAAACACAGGCAATTTCGAACTGTAATCAAACTTTTATTGGATACAAAAATAAAAAGGGGGGGGGATAAATAAAAAATTAAAGGCGGGCCTCCAGAAGCCCAAAAAGGAGCTGCAGGTACACCATGGTGAGCATTATTTCCCGCATTATTGCGGCCACCTCCTCCTGCTGCTGTTCAGTGTCTGTAATGAAGGGATAAAACAAAAAATTAATATACACAAATGTTTGTTGTATTTGTACATAATAAAAAGTTCAGAGTTATGTGTGAAGGCCACATACATTTAGAAACTACATTGAAGATGGGTCTGCTGTAAACACAGTACTAAAAAAAAATATGTTAACACACACATACTGTACATAGTAAATAACATTAATTCAATTACTCCTTCATCAATGAATGTATGCTGTATCCCAATTGGTACTTTGGTTTTGGGTGACTCTCCTCTAACCTCACAATTAGCCTGTGCTATTTAAGGGTTATGACATTGTTGTGGCTTAAGCACTCCTTACTATTTTAAATTTAGGACATTGCTGTACAAATTATAGGCCTACAGCTATGTTTGTAAAGCATGCATCCGCATGGCCTCACACACTATTACCAAAACAATCTCTACATTTAAGTTGCACCAGTGGCAGATTAAGCCTTTGGGGGGCCCGGGGTACTTTAGAGCGGGGGGCCCCCTTGCACTTGTCATTACTGGCCGCACACTGCATGGGCGAATATTATACTGTCAAAACATAGAGTAAAGGCAGAATAAACTTGGGCAATGGTTACCTGCAGGGGATATATATATATATATATATATATATATATATATATATATATATATATATAGACCGGGGGTTGGCGGCACTCGGAATAATAATAGACCCCATATATATATATATATATATATATATACACACACCACATGAAAAGCCTGTGTTTGTCCCTCTGCCCCTTACTCTGGAGGAGACCTCACAGTCCTAGTGCGGCCTCTGATTAAAAACCCTCCTATGACTAAGCTGCTGCTGCTGTTCTCCATGGACCTGAGAAGCATGTAATGAGCTCCACCAATCAGAGCTCAGCACAAACTTCTCAGCCTCTGTCCTCTGGTGCAAAGTGTCATGGGACTTAGTCAACTCCCAGAAATGCACTGCACACTTGTGCAATCAGTGTGCCTTGGCTCCCGATGCTCAGCACCATAAATCATTGTCACATTGGCAGATAGGTGAAGCTGCAGCACTACCCCACCCATGCACAAAACATTTAGCTAAAAAAAAAAAAAACATAACTTAAACATGTTATTTGTAAAAAATACATGACAACCACAGGGGGCCCCTAGCTAGAGGGGGGCCCAGGGGCACTGACCCCTTGCGCCTCCATTATAATCCGGCCCTGTGTTGCACATCATGCTGGGAACTGGAGTTACCCAACACCTGGAGCCACATAACTACCACACCACTAATGTCGGATATCTCATTGGATGTACTGTTATGTCAATTATTCAAGGGGTGAGGCATGGCCACACTCAAAAAAACCACCAAGGGGAGCCTTGTTCCTGGAGAAGGACAGGACACACCTCATGGTCGGCCTGCAGTGATATGTTGCAACTAATGTTGATGTTGGATACACATATGTGGTTGTTGTGATTGTTTATGTGTAGAAATGTGTAGGTCAACATTAGACACATTATTTACTTACGGCTACTTGAGCCATCCTGGTTGCCGTTGGTTTGCTGTGCAGTGGTTGTGGGGGTCAGGAGCAAGGTGGATGGTCCTGTAGTTTGGCCCGAGGTAGTGGGTGTGAGTGGGGAGTGGAGAGGTTTGGGGGTGGGTGGTGGAGAGGTGTAGGGGGGTTGGAAATGGGGTGGGGAGGGGTGGGGGTGGGGGTTGTGGAGGGGGTGGGGGTTTGTGGAGGGGGTGGGGGTTGTGGAGGGGGTGGGGGTTGTGGGGGGGGGGGTTTGTGGAGGGGGTGGGGGTTGTGGAGGGGGTGGGGGTTGTGGAGGGGGAAGGGGATGGGGAAATTGTGTGGGTCCAAACTGCACCCTGGCTCTCCTCTTCTTCCTCCTCCTCTTCTTCCTCCTCCTCCTCTTCCTCCTCCTCCTCTTCCTCCTCTTCCTCCTCCTCTTTCTTCTCCTCCTCCTCCTCCTCCTCTTCCTCCTCCTCCTCTTCCTCTTCTTCCTCCTCCTCTTCCTCCTCCTCCTCGGCTGCCTGGTCCCGGGCTGCCTGCTCCCGGGCTTCAATGCGTGCCCTTGCCCGTGCTGAAATGTTCATGTTGATGGCATAGAAATCGAAGATTGGGTTTCATAAAAAAGGGGGAAAGAAAAATTCACATTAGTCATGCTCATAACCTTCAAAATTATCATTGCTGTGAAATTTCAGACATTTATCATGCAAACTATTTGATATCCTACACCCAAAAACTGATCAACTACTTAAACCCCCCCCTATACACCCCCTATACACCCATATACACCCATATACACCCATATACCCCCCATATACCCCCCATATACACCCATATACACCCATATACACCCATATACACCCATATACCCCCCATATACACCCCCATACTCAGGAACATATTTATAAAAAGTACACAAAACATTGCTAAAAAACGCTGACATACTAGTAATCAAAACTTACATCGGGCAATATGGCGGCGAAGTGTGCTGAGCAACACTGGCTGCCGCCGGCGCAGGTCCGACCAGCGCCGCTCCAGTTGAGCCAGGCTCCTATCCACGCCGGTCCTGGCGAAAATTAGCCGCCGGGCTGCATTGTATGCCCGCCCCTTTTCCTATTTGAAACATAAGGGCCCCTGGGCCCCAGGCGGCGGTCCATGACCTCAACCAAGGCCAATAGCTCCTGGGTAGAAAACGCCCTAGCCCTGGTTGAAGTCATGGTGGCAATGGCGCAGTTATTAATTGCAGGTACATATATCACTTTTGGTGCTTGCTGATTGGTGTAAAAAATTGTTTGTTTGGTATTAACTTTATTAATCCTTCTTACATTAACAAACTGGATGCGAATAGAAACTTACGCGGACCGTTCCGATATACACACACCACAACCAACAGCATGCATTCAAGGAAGAGAGAAGTACTGTATTTACAGTGTGCGGAAAATAATACACGCAACCCTCTACTTATAACTACGCTGCCTAAAGGGGGCACGATACACCGATATGCATGGAGAGGAGTACTGTATATACAGTAGGCGGAAAATAATACACGCAACCCTCTACTTATAACTACGCTGCCTAAAGGGCCACAATGCAACATGTTGCTGTATGACAATTTCATACACATTACATATGCAAGGCAAGCATGATAACGTGATGTTTTGAAATGTGACTCACAAAGCATACACGAACTCCAACAGATACCAGCTGACAACACTCATCATTGGAATGACAGGTGCACACATTTCACGATGTAGCCCACAATGCTCCACAACCTGTGTATATACATATACGGGTGATTGATCAGGTGCATTGAGACCTGCGTAATTTAAGCGGCAATTATCGGCGGGAAATATCGGCGTAAATTTGCATCTACCTTGCGGGAAAATATATACGCCCCCTTGTTCGTGGCGGGAGATTAACATATAAATATTCAGTCAGATGCAGCCCACAATTGCTGCAAACATGTCTGACTCTGACGATTCAGCAGCAGAGGACGCTCTGCAGAGAGCACAAGCAGAATCCCTGCTTGAAGCATTACAGAAGAGGAGCGGAGAAGGAGGGCCCAAGAGAGGAGTCGCCTGCAAGATCAAGCGGGCCCCTCAGTAACAGGCCCTGGTGAACCTCCACCAGCTCCACAAGGGCCAAGCAACCAGCCAGAACAAGAGGTTGCATCTCTCCAAACAGGTGTGACCCAGCAGGTGCATGGTGAGAGAACTGGGGCCACCAGAAAACGTGCTGCAACATCTAGGGTGATGACTGAGCAGGATACCACCACCAGAAGGAGAAACCCTGCATTTGTAGAGGCCGAAATGCGAATTCTAGTGCCCAGGGCACGCAAATGGATTGAATTGGCAACCAGGAAGCCGGGTGCCAGTGCAAGGAGAAACCTTTGGGACAAGATCACAGAGGAAGTGAACCAGGTGTCACCAGTGGTCAGAACTTGGGACGCGGTGAAGAAAAGGTTAGTGTGTTTGTCAGGTCAATTTTTCAGCAGTCTCCAGCAGGAACTGAGGCCCTTATTCTAGTTCACTCTTTCTGGCCAAATATTTCTTAGATGGACAAAACCATGTGCACTGCAGGTGAGGCAGGTGTTACTTGTGCAGAGATAATCAGATTTGGGTGGGGTTTTACACCTGCCTCACCTGCAGTGCACATGGTTTTGTCCATCAAAGAAATATTTGGCCACACATGGCAAAAAAACATAAGATCACCCACACTAGGAAATGTCACGTAGCTAGGGGTACCACCTAGTCCCTTTAATTCCGGACACATATTAATTACACAGGTTCTGTGGCTGGCTGACTTCAAGACTCCACTTCACCTAATTTTAAACTGCCACAGAACCTGTGTAAGTAACATGTGTCCGGAATTAAAGGGACTAGGTGGTAACCCTACACGTAGCACAGTGGTGCACATATCTCATGGTGATATTTGTATTTTTAAACTTGTAGGTGGACTGACTTCAAAAGTGCCCTGAAGAGGAAGATGACTGACCGGTACAACCACAGCATGTCCACCGGGAGCGGTCCTATGCCTGACCATTTGGAGTATACCCCCCTGGAGCTGGACTCCTGTGACGTGATCGATGTGGGGGAGATCAGGGGGATCTCCAATATGGACAGTGAGCTCCCGGCGGAGGTCTTTGCTGCTGCTTTTGATGGTAAGTCACAGTAATGCATTGTATTTAGAAAGATATTTTTTATTGCGTATGTGATGGTGACATTGTTTTCAATTCTTATCCTAGCAGAAGCAGAAAGTCAGGATGTACCGGCAGCATCTTCCTCTGCAGAGCCACAGGTGGAGCAGGTGGTCCAGCCTCCAGCAAGACGTCGCCCCCAGCCCCAGCCACAGGAGACATTGAGTGAGAGCCTGTTGGTGACGCTGGACAGGATCGAGCAGCAAGGGGTGGATGCTGCGATCCGTCAGCAGCAGGTGGCGGATTTTCTGGCGGAGTGGAAGGCCACAAACCAGCTGCAGGTTGAGGCGTTGAACCGCATTAATGAAACTCTGGCGGCTGGCATGCTAAGCATTGGCCAACACCTCAGCCGCCAGAATGAACTTATTGCGGAGCAGCTGTCCACCGCCAGGTCCCTAAGGGACAATCCCCCATCTGCTGCCCCACCCCAAGCTGCTCCCCAACCTTCCACCTCGGCTGACCCTCCTGTGTCGACTAGGGGAAGACGCCGAAAGCCAGCTGAGCCCAAGGCCCCTGTCCCCAAGGCCCCATCTAAAAGGGGCAAAAAAGGGCCCAAATGAGACCTGGTTCACTTCCTCTGTGGTTGGAGGCCAAAGGTTTAAATTGCACTGGACATCCGCTTCCTGAGTTGCCCATCGATCCATTTGCGTGCCATGGGCATGAAAGTTCGTATTTTGACCTCTACAAATGCAGGATATTTTTTTTTGGTGGTGTGTATCTTGCTTAGTATTCACCCTGGTTGTTGCAGTACGTATTCTGGTGTCCCCATTTCTTTCACCATTGCATTTGCAGGGTAACACATGTTTGGAGATATGCAACCTCTTGTTCTGGCTGTTTTATTATTTGTGTGTCTATTTTATTTGTTTCTTTGATTTCTCACATTAAAGTGTCAAGCTGTGATGCTGAACAGCAAATAAATTTATTTTACAAATTAAAACAAAATTGTGGTATGTGTAATTTCTTGTGTGAAACAAATACTAGATTTATGTGTACTTACTGACCAGGGTATTTTTGAACATTTGTTGAAGTGTGGTGGAAGTTTCCCATGTGTAACCCTCTCCATGGCCATTCCCATGTTCCTATCCAACTTTTCCCTGCTAATTAGTTTGTGTCAGCACATGTGCAGAGCAACTTAATAGGTGAGAAAGCAGTTTGTGTGCAGGTGAGGTAGCTCCTACAGTAGTAGGTAAAAGCAGGTCCAGAACAATGCTTTCCTCATGGAGTGGGTGAGGCAGACAAACAAGGGTGAAAAGGTAAATTTGTGTAGGAATGCATATGTGTCCTCCCTAAAAAAAGATGTGTGAATGGGCCAAACATGATAAATTAGCTTGTGAACAAACATGCATAACTTTTAAAATATATATGATTTGACAGTGTCATAATCAGATGTAGGAATCCTTTGTTAGAGAGATGAGAGTGCAATAATGTGATTGGTGGCATCTTACATCCAGAGTGTAGTGAAATCCAAATCATAGCAGATGAGATAGTGGTACAGGTCATTATTTTGGGTACTATACAAAGATTGTGTGGAAAATAGTGGTCATGGGCTTCAAACATTGCTGAAACATCGTTTGTAGGTGTTAGATGTGGTTTATGTTATTGTATCCTAAATACAAAACCTATGTTAGTATTAGAGTGAACACGTTGACACATGTCGACTTGTGTAGATTGAGTGTGCTACTGCGTAAAGTCTATGAAAGCAGGTAGTGAATGTGTCTGTTTAGCAAATACCTACCTTAGCGTATAAAAAGATTCTTACCTTAAATTAAACAAACCTTTAAATGTGGAGAAGTATAGAAACATAAGCTTCCAATGTGTTTGCGTGCTGCATGTGTGGCTTGCAGGCAGTGAAATCATGGTTTGGAGTTAATAGACTGCAGCATTGCTTATTACATTCAGGTGTATGTGTTTGAGTAGTAATCAGCGTTAATTAGCCAACTCAGGCGCACGCTGGCAAGCGGTATCTGTAGGGGTGGTTTTAGCTGGCGGTTGGCGGCCGCCTGTTTTGTGTCCGAAACGAACGGTGCCTTAGTCGATCGTGCGGTAGTAGCACCGCTCATTTTTGGTGCACACCCCCGTGTACGCCCATATTTACGCCCATTTTCCCTCATTATTTCGGCCGCTCCCATCAACACGCCCCTATGCCGCCCCATTACCCGTACGCTCGCGTACAGGTTTTTTCGCACGTTGAGACACCGGCCGTAAGCGTTGTAGAGTGTTCGCGCCGGCGCATTAGCGTATCTGCACATGCGCAGATCGTAAAAAACCCCGGGACGTACGCGTACGGCCCGGACGCTCCAAGCAGAATAAGGCCCTAAGTCTTCCAAGGAATCAGGAAGATCGCGGGTGGCCAGTTCGTCTTTAATGCGGTCTGATACCCCTAGCCAGAACGCGGCTGTCAGGGCTTCGTTATTCCATTGTAACTCAGAGGCCAAAGTCTGGAACTGGATCACATATTGTCCCATGGATCGGGACCCTTGTTTGACCCGTAGTAAATCTGTGGATGCTGAAGTAGAGCGTCCAGGTACATCAAATATACGGCGGAAAGTCTGTAAGAACTTGCCATAGTCTGACAACAGGGGATCAGATCTCTCCCATAAAGGTGATACCCAATTGAGGGCGGAGCCAGTTAGCAGGGAAACAATGTAGGCTATCTTGATTCTGGCGGTAGGGAAATTGTGTGGAAGAAGTTCAAACTGGATCTGACACTGGTTGATAAACCCCCGGCAGAGTTTTGGATCGCCGTCATATTTGCTGGGAACTGGTAGCAGGAGACGAGAAGGTAAAGCAGCGGGTGAAGACAGATTCCCCTGGGCAGTTGACACAGGAGTCGGCAATGATTGCTGCAATGTGTCCAATCGATTGGATACCTCTTGAAGGAATTTTATCACTCGCTGCTGAGTGGCTTCTTGAGTCTCTATTCGGGCGGTAACATTTTGGATGACCGCTGGTCCCACACTGGGGTCTTGAGCCGAGTCCATCGGTCTTGAACAAACTGTCAGCGCAGGCGGGTTCTGTGTTCCCGGCTGTGACCGTGGTGGACCAGTGGAGGGCGCTGGAGAGCAAAAGGCAGAAGGTTTGATGTAGGACATACACGGGGAGATCAGGGCACAGCGAACCAGAGTTGACAGAGACCAGGAACAGGGGCGCGGAGTCTAACCTGCCAGCGGTATTCACCAGGGAGCCCCGCAAGGAACTTTGGACTTAGCTGCGTCTGACAGGCAGGTCGCGGCCCCCTGCCCTGGTCCTCTGGACGCAGGCAAGGGAGATGGTACTGGAGGAAATAATGAAGATGAGGCAATCTGGAGACTGCAGAGGATTGCACGGGATGTCGACAACTGAGGTAGACCGTGGTGCCGACAATGGTGCCGACGGCTGGTGGATGGCTCAGGTATATGCTGGAGCAATAGGACGTAGATGGTAAAGTCTCTATAGAGCACAGCAGAGAAATGTCGACGCTGGAGTCGACGGAGCCTGTCGGTAGTTCAGGACAAGATGGAGAATGTCGCTGAAAGGCTTGGAAGCCGAAGGTGGTATGGCGAGGCACCTGTACTCGACTGCAGAGGTGGAAAAGGCAGGAGTCTTCTGGAGATGGTAGAACCGGGTAAGTATAGCGGGTGCAGGTAACGCTGGAGTGAGACACAGGGGAGCCTGGAGATCTCTGAGTCTTGGGAACTTCTCTGTCACAGGAGAATACTGAGAGCAGGTAAGCAATTGTTCAAGACAAGGAAGGAAGGCCGCAGGCCGGCTTTATCCCCCTTGCTTGTCTGTGATTGGCTGCCGGCTGCAGCACCAATCAATGCTGGGGAAAGGAGCACACACCTTGATCCAGGTACAGGTGTGTGGGTCAGAGGTGAAGCGAATGGACAGCGGGGATTGGTCTGGGGAATCAGCTGACTGAGAGTGTCATGGCGGCACCCATGCTGCCCGGGAACGGCGTGCACTCGGCAGGGAACTATGGCAACGGACCACGGGGACACTGGGGACATCACGCCACACATCAGAAGCCATGCGGATAACAGACCTCTCACGCAGCACAGACCATCGAGATGGCAATGACCGATGTTTCCGATGGTGAGATCTGCGGTTTGTGACAAAAGGATTTTAATAGAAAAATAAAAAACATAGGTAATGGACTCGTACAATTTAACAATGTTAAAAAAGCTTATCTGGAGTGTGCATCAATGCACATAGTAGAATGGAGGTAGGTATCCAGTGTGACCAACGCGTTTCATCCCCTTTTCTTTGTTTGGGACTTCATCAAGGGTCATGTGAAGGGTCAATGTTTTTTAACATTGTTAAATTGTACGAGTCCATTACCTATGTTTTTTATTTTTCTATTAAAATCCTTTATAAAACGTTTTCACACTATCTAGTTTCTCTACCCCCTCCTTTTGGTGGGAGGTTTTATCTATTTAAGGTACCCAAACCTTGATAAAGAAGCCGCTGCGCTTCGAAACGTTGGAAGTTATCAGGTCTCCTTTCTCTTCTTTCTGACTGAGTACCGCCGTCACCACGTACATATACAGCCTGTCTCCTACAGGCTACATCTCGGCGGGCACCAGCTTACCATCTTCATTGTTACGCATCGGGAGTGCCGCACCGCCAAACAGACTGAATATTGGGCGAGTTTGCTTACTCTGCCATATTGCAGGCACCCTCCGCGATTTGATTCCGTTTTCTTCATTCACTGCAAAGCTGACCAAACCACCTCTGCCTCCACACACTGTGGCTGCAGCACGTTGTGGTCTTGCACCGCACAAACCACAGGTTCACTGCACCCACCGGTGAACAAGCATGGAAACCCTGAACATGGATACTCCACCATTTGCTGCAGATGCGGCAGCTTCAGCGCAATCTAGAGTGGAACTTACCCATGGAGCAATATTCAGTTTCTCTGACTCAGATTATGAGAAACTGCTTTTCAAGGCTGATGTGGGAGCCAGCCACGCTGTGCTAGACAATATGCAGCTTTACCATGAATTACTAAACCTGAAACGGAAAGAGACCGATTTCTTCTATCACGGACTCACGCTCTCAGACTATATTAGGGATAAAAAGATCCCGCATGGATTTCGTATAAAAAATGTACCCACCCTGGGCCGCTACAGTATCCCATTCTGTAGAACCTGGACCTCAATATTGAACAAATGTTCGTTCGACTTAATGTTGTTAGTCATTGAGGAGGTAACCAGGGAACTGTCAGCTACACGAGCCAAAATCGAGGAATTTGAAAAGAGTCACCTTGCTACATTAACAAGCGATGCAGGAACCAATTGGAGTGAGAAGTTGTCTGGCTAAATTGACAAATATAAAAAAGAACTCATGGCATACAAGAAAAATAAAAAAGACCGCGGAAATATGGACTATGATAAACATCAAGTGTACCCCTGGCTAACAGACAATTCAACCGGTTCCAGCGCAATATCCGGGAAACTGAGTCGTCCAACGAAGGGTCCTCTGCCAGTGAATTCGAGGGGTCAAAAAACTCCCAAGGCCGCACCCCAATGGGGGTGCGCACCCGCAAGCAATTGGCCCAAGGAAGCGACGTTATACCAGACGCGGTGGCCAAAATAAAAGGTCGCGGAAAATCACTCAAGCCACCAGTGAACAAGAAATAACTAACCCTATTTTCAACCTCTCTTCACGTTCCTTAACCACGCCAGAAATGCAGGTATTACTCAAAGGACTCAATTTCATTCCCACTAATAGGGTGGACCCCTTTAAGATTAAAGTGGAACAATACAAACTCAATCGCCAACTCAAATTGAAGGAATACTTTCAGGACAAGGAAGCAACAGGTGTTACACCAAGTTCACTACCACCTGTACTCCGTCCAAAGTCCAAATTTGATCCACTTACATCAAACGCGTCAATAAAAACCTTCAACAGGATGATTGAGCATGACACTAGGACCATCTTAGCTGAAAGAGATTCCAGCAGATCGAATTTCTCGCCAGCTGAATGGAGAGCCCTAAAATCATTAAGCACAGATTCCTCAATAACGATCCGGACGGCTGACAAAGGGGGTGGCATCATCATTCAGAATTCTACAGATTATTTGAAAGAAATCCACAGACAACTGGCAGACACAAACGTGTACTTACCACTTACTAAAGATCCATCCACGGAGTTTAAACAAGAATTGGACAATCTTCTGGACCTGGCGCTGAAGGATGCTCTCATTGACAACACCACACGACAAGCTTTGGGAACGGCATATCCAATAGTGCCCCTGTTATATACAATTCCCAAGGTACATAAGAGTGTGGTAGACCCCCCGGGCAGACCCATCATCTCGGCCCGGGGGTCTCTGTACCAACCTATTTCCATCTATTTGGACAGCTACCTCCAGCCCTGTGTACAAGGCCAGCCCACGTATTTGAAGGACACCACCTCTTTACTGTTGAAACTACAGGGGTTGGGACGGTTACCAGAGGATTGTCTGTTGTGTACCGTGGACGTCGCGAGCCTCTACACTTGCATACCGCATGAGGGGGGGCTCGCGGCGGTCAGGTCACTCATCACAGAGAATCCTTTATATAAGGGTCCCGACATTGACCTGTTTATCAAATTATTGAAGCTTACGTTGACTAGAAATTTTTTCATGTCTAACAACCACTTTTTCCTCCAGCAGTGTGGGTGTGCGATGGGGTCCTCCGTGGCCCCATCGCTAGCCAATAGTTACATGTTCACTGTGGAGCATAAGTTATTCTATCAAGACCCCAGGATCAGCAGGCATCTGGTACTTTACACCAGGTACATAGATGACCTGTTGATCCTGTGGTCTGGCCCCAGAGAGGAGTTGGAGGATTTGCTGGAGAGCCACAATGCTTCTTCTTCCCCGGTAAAATTGACATATACCATCAGCAAAGAAAGCATTCACTTTTTAGATGTCAATATTAAGAACCATGGTGGCAGGATTGCCACTTCACTTTTTTGCAAACCAACTGACCGCAATAATCTGCTACTGGCCTCTAGCCACCACCCTCCCCCGCTGAAGGCAGGATTGCCATTCTCCCAAATGCTTCGGGTTCGCAGAATTGTCAGCGACCCAGAAGAATTGGAAGGGGCTCTTTCCAACATGGTAGAGAAATTCAGGGAACGGGGGTATTCGGTGGAGGACCTTGAAAAATCTAAAAACAAAGCCCTAGCTTTGACTAGGGAACAAGCAATGAGGCCCACCAACCGCGACGACAAAGCGGACAAGTTCATTTGGGTGAATGCGTTTCACTCACAGAGCAGGCCGATCAGTAGGATGGCCAAATCCCATTGGCCCATTATCCGGACTGATCCGGCCCTGCGGTCTTTGCACAATTCCCAACTAATGTGTGCCTATACCAGAGGGAAAAATTTGAAGGATTACCTCATTAAAAATGATGTGATTGAAGCCAAACCCCAGATGCCCTCCAGCTTTCTCGGGACACCCAAACCTGGTTGTTATAAGTGTTGCGGGTGTACCACTTGCAGCTTCATGATTGCAGGAGACACAATTTGTCACCCGTACTCCGGCAAACCCTACAAAATAAAACAGAGGGTATCGTGTTCCTCCAAGTATGTGGTATACCTTGTGAACTGCCCGTGTGGCCGACACTACGTCGGCAAAACAATCCGCACGTTTAAAGAGAGGGCTGCAGCCCACAGGTCTGCCATTAAACAAGCCCTATTAGTGGGGAGTAGCGAACAGCCCGTTGCTAGGCATTTTGCCATGGCCCGCCACACACTAGCCTCCCTGAGACACAGGATAATTGAACAGATCCCACCCTTAAAAAGAGGGGGAGACAGAGGGTTAATGTTGTGTAGAGCAGATGGATACATCGGCTCGACACACTGTCCCCCAGGGGCTTAAATGAGCACGCCGGACTTTCTTGCTTTCTGTAAAGAGACCGGGCAATACTCATTTATGCCAGTAACATCCTTATTTTTGGGTACCAACCATCAATTAGCCCTTAGGTGAGCTCCCAGACAGTTGCAGCACATTCTTGAACACACCCCCCACAGTGGGTGGATATACAGTTGCTTAGAGACCAACCTTGCATTTTTGCACATGTTGCAGGGACATGTAGTTTTCACACAATAATTTTTTCACTACAAGCACTTTATTGCACTATTTTTAAAGATTGTTATATACATGTAGTAAGAGTCGCGCATCTGTATGTTTTGCAGTGTTGTTTCACTCAGCCGATCGGGGTCATAGGACGCCTGTCTTATTATTTGCACTTTACATGTTTTTCAGTGTATGTTTTGCACACGCGACCTATATGTGTTTTATTGTATTTTAATGCATTTTTAATCATATTTATAACATTGTATCACTTTTCTGTAGGTATGGGCAGATCGTGGATGCCCTTTGCAGCCGCGCCGGATGTCTCCCCTGGATGACGTCACTAGATGGAGCCGGGCGGGACGGCTGGTGGGCGTGAGGGGATCCGGATCAGCTTAAAGGTATGTTGTTGTACACAGTATTTTGTTGTTCTTTGCACCTTGATAAAGAAGCCGCTGCGCTTCGAAACATTGGAAGTTATCAGGTCTCCTGTCTCTTCTTTCTGACTGAGTGCCGCCGTCACCACGTATATATATATATATATATATATATATATATATATATATAGGGATGTGTAGACGCAGCACTCCAGTGTCGACTTGATATAAATAGTGAATCACCCGGTGCCCTCCGGAACACAGACAGGGCCACTGTCTGGATGTATATACAGGATGCGGTGTGGGGCACTCGGAATAATCAAACGCAGACAACGATGTCACCAACGTTTCTGAGCTGTTACAGCTCTTTTATCAAGGTGCAGAAGACAATTGCTTATAACATTACATGTGAATAAATACCTTTCCTTGTCCCACGCCGTCCACGCCGGCCGCCAGGCACGCAGTCGCCAATCAATGACGTCATCCCGCTCTAGTAGCCGGGTCTGGGCGGGGGAGAGGGCGGGCATACATAAATGTGTGAAGTACTCTGTATAAATAAAAAAAACATCAAATATCATAATAGTGCAATTTGCATCACATAATAAATATAAATATACATCGCCAAATACAGTAATAAAGTGCAAGTGCAAAAAATATATAAGAGCGTGTGCCGCATAAATAGGTGTTTAAAATACGTGTGTCACTTCTAGAGTGTGTATATGGTGTATATAGATAAAACCCACAAATAGACAGACTTACATACATCTATTCTATCTCATAATTCCCACAATGATTTAACGGAATTTAATATGCAGGTGTGGGTTACACCATAACCAAAATCTATATAAAAATTTTTTAGGAAAAATTCATTCTGCTGTTTAGCTGCTATAGCCGAAACATAAGGGCTCTTATTTATGTTTCTAGTTAGAAGTAACTTATTAAATGCCACCCACACCTACTGGATGGTTGATATTTGAACCAATAGTGCGTTAGGCTACCGATGTGACGGGGCTATCACTGTGTTCACATTTCAGGGTGAGTCGACATACTTCAATGTCGGCTGTCAATTTAATGAAAACGTCATGTGTGGCTGATGCTGCAATTTGGGATACCTCAAATCTCATAAGAAATATGAGTAACCTGCATGCTCATATTGGGCCTTATTCTGGTTGGAGCGTCCGGGCCGTACGCGTACGTCCCGGGGTTTTTAACGATCTGCGCATGTGCAGATACACTAATGCGCCGGCGCGAACACTCCACAACGCTTACGGCCGGTGTCTCAACGTGCGAAAAAACCTGTACGCGAGTGTACGGGTAATGGGGCGGCATAGGGGCGTGTTGATGGGAGCGGCCGAAATAATGAGGGAAAATGGGCGTAAATATGGGCGTACACGGGGGTGTGCACCAAAAATGAGCGGTGCTACTACCGCACGATCGACTAAGGCACCGTTCATTTCGGACACCAAACAGGCGGCCGCCAACCGCCAGCTCAAACCACCCCTACAGATACCGCATGCCAGCGTGCGCCTGAGTTGGCTAATTAACGCTGATTACTACTCAAACACATACACCTGAATGTAATAAGCAATGCTGCAGTCTATTAACTCCAAACCATGATTTCACTGCCTGCAAGCCACACATACAGCACGCAAACACATTGGAAGCTTATGTTTCTATACTTCTCCACATTTAAAGGTTTGTTTAATTGAAGGTAAGAATCTTTTTATACGCTAAGGTAGGTATTTGCTACACAGACACATTCACTACGTGCTTTCATAGACTTTACGCAGTAGCACACACACAGCGGTGTAGCTAGGCGCCATGGTGCCCGGAGCAATGGCATATTTCGCGCCCCCCCCCCCCCCCGGTAATGAATTGGGGGCGTGGCTAACACGTGTTGGCATGTCACATTTGAAAATAAAAAACTTAAAAAACACAGTAACGTAATCTGCTGCGCTGTATAAGACACTGTAACAGAATCTGCTGCGCTATATAAGACGCTGTAATGGAATCTGCTGCGCTGTATAAGACACTGTAACGGAATCTGCTGCGCTATATAAGACACTGTAACGGAATCTGCTGCGCTATATAAGATGCTGTAACGGAATCTGCTGCGCTATATAAGTCGCTGTAACGGAATCTGCTGCGCTATATAAGACGCTGTAACGGAATCTGCTGCGCTGTATAAGACGCTGTAACGGAATCTGCTGCGCTGTATAAGACACTGTAACGGAATCTGCTGCGCTGTATAAGACACTGTAACGGAATCTGCTGCGCTATATAAGACACTGTAACGGAATCTGCTGCGCTATATAAGACGCTGTAACGGAATCTGCTGCGCTATATAAGACGCTGTAACGGAATCTGCTGCTATATAAGACACTGTAACGGAATCTGCTGCGCTGTATAAGACACTGTAACGGAATCTGCTGCGCTGTATAAGACACTGTAGCAGAATCTGCTGCGCTGTATAAGACACTGTAACGGAATCTGCTGCGCTGTATAAGACACTGTAACGGAATCTGCTGCGCTAAGACACTGTAAAGGAAGCTGCTGCACTGTAAATAAAGACAAATTAATAAAGATAGCTAAATATATATACAGCAGAAATAAAGATATATACAGCACAGCAGGCCAGGGCAGCAGCAGAAGCCAGAGATTCACTAACCCCCCCCCCCCCCCCCACACCACAACCACCCACCCCACCCCACCACAACCACCCACCCCCACCCCCCCCCGGGCTCCACATATCCAACAAAACAACAAGTTTACTATGTTTATTTTAATAACGTTTAGCTGTAAAAAAAAAATCTATCCACCTTAAATAATTGAATATCGCACGTGCGGCAGCCAGCAACACACCTTCTCCTCCAGGCTACAGCCAGCGCTTGGGAAGGCTGGTGATGACGCGCTGCTGTAGCCAGGGAGGAGGGAGGGGGTAGGAGTCGCTGGGAGGAGTGTGACATTGTTGTCACACACACACTAGTGCTGATACGCTGGCTGCCTGCGCTGCCCGGAAGCCAGACCGAGCAGCAGCAGCAGCAATGCACAGGCAGCCGTGGTGGTGACTGTCAGCCCGCCGCCCGGCCTCACCGCCCGTGACGCTTGGCGGCGGGGACCGGGCGAGCAGCCTGGGCAGGAGGGGAGGCAGGCGCTGGGCAGGGCAGCCGCAGGCGCTGCCCGCCCCGGGCGTACGCGTACCCGCCACAGTGCCACACTACTAGTAGCAGCAGGGACCATTTGCGGAGGGGGGGGCGGGCCGGCGGCGCCAGCCAACCAATCGGCGCCCGGAGCAGGAGCTCCGGTGGCTCCGCCCTCCCTACGCCTCTGCACACACAGCACGCAAACACATTGGAAGCTTATGTTTTTATACTTCTCCACATTTAAAGGTTTGTTTAATTGAAGGTAAGAATCTTTTTATACGCTAAGGTAGGTATTTGCTAAACAGACACATTCACTACGTGCTTTCATAGACTTTACGCAGTAGCACACTCAATCTACACAAGTCGACATGTGTCAACGTGTTCACTCTAATACTAACATAGGTTTTGTATTTAGGATACAATAACATAAACCACATCTAACACCTACAAAGGATGTTTCAGCAATGTTTGAAGCCCATGACCACTATTTTCCACACAATCTTTGTATAGTACCCAAAATAATGACCTGTACCACTATCTCATCTGCTATGATTTGGATTTGACTACACTCTGGATGTAAG
This sequence comes from Crinia signifera, assembly GCF_055691185.1. Classification (NCBI taxonomy): domain Eukaryota; kingdom Metazoa; phylum Chordata; class Amphibia; order Anura; family Myobatrachidae; genus Crinia; species Crinia signifera. The sequence goes on from NC_139226.1 coordinate 71,930,205, forward strand.
ATGCCACCAATCACATTATTGCACTCTCATCTCTCTAACAAAGGATTCCTACATCTGCTTATGACACTGTCAAATCATATATATTTAAAAAGTTATGCATGTTTGTTCACAAGCTAATTTATCATGTTTGGCCCATTCACACATCTTTTTTTAGGGAGGACACATATGCATTCCTACACAAATGTACCTTTTCACCCTTGTTTGTCTGCCTCACCCACTCCATGAGGAAAGCATTGTTCTGGACCTGCTTTTACCTACTACTGTAGGAGCTACCTCACCTGCACACAAACTGCTTTCTCACCTATTAAGTTGCTCTGCACATGTGCTGACACAAACTAATTAGCAGGGAAAAGTTGGATAGGAACATGGGAATGGCCATGGAGAGGGTTACACATGGGAAACTTCGACCACACTTCAACAAATGTTCAAAAATACCCTGGTCAGTAAGTACACATAAATCTAGTATTTGTTTCACACAAGAAATTACACATACCACAATTTAGATTTAATTTGTAAAATAAATTTATTTGCTGTTCAGCATCACAGCTTGACACTTTAATGTGAGAAATCAAAGAAACAAATAAAATAGACACACAAATAATAAAACAGCCAGAACAAGAGGTTGCATATCTCCAAACATGTGTTACCCTGCAAATGCAATGGTGAAAGAAATGGGGACACCAGAATACGTACTGCAACAACCAGGGTGAATACTAAGCAAGATACACACCACCAAAAAAAAATATCCTGCATTTGTAGAGGTCAAAATACGAACTTTCATGCCCATGGCACGCAAATGGATCGATGGCCAACTCAGGAAGCGGATGTCCAGTGCAATTTAAACCTTTGGGCTCCAACCACAGAGGAAGTGAACCAGGTCTCATTTGGGCCCTTTTTTGCCCCTTTTAGATGGGGCCTTGGGGACAGGGGCCTTTGGCTCAGCTGGCTTTCGGCGTCTTCCCCTAGTCGACACAGGAGGGTCAGCCGAGGTGGAAGGTTGGGGAGCAGCTTGGGGTGGGGCAGCAGATGGGGGATTGTCCCTTAGGGACCTGGCGGTGGACAGCTGCTCCGCAATAAGTTCATTCTGGCGGCTGAGGTGTTGGCCAATGCTTAGCATGCCAGCCGCCAGAGTTTCATTAATGCGGTTCAAGGCCTCAACCTGCAGCTGGTTTGTGGCCTTCCACTCCGCCAGAAAGTCCGCCACCTGCTGCTGACGGATCGCAGCATCCACCCCTTGCTGCTCGATCCTGTCCAGCGTCACCAACAGGCTCTCACTCCATGTCTCCTGTGGCTGGGGCTGGGGGCGACGTCTTGGTGGAGGCTGGACCACTTGCTCCACCTGTGGCTCTGCAGAGGAAGATGCTGCCGGTACATCCTGACTTTCTGCTTCTGCTAGGATAAGAATTGAAAACAATGTCACCATCACATACGCAATAAAAAATATCTTTCTAAATACAATGCATTACTGTGACTTACCATCAAAAGCAGCAGCAAAGACCTCCGCCAGGAGCTCACTGTCCATATTGGAGATCCCCCTGATCTCCCCCACATCGATCACGTCACAGGAGTCCAGCTCCAGGGGGGTATACTCCAAATGGTCAGGCATAGGACCGCTCCCGGTGGACATGCTGTGGTTGTACCAGTCAGTCATCTTCCTCTTCAGTGCACTTTTGAAGTCAGTCCACCTACAAGTTTAAAAATACAAATATCACCATGAGATATGTGCACCACTGTGCTACGTGTAGGGTTACCACCTAGTCCCTTTAATTCCGGACACATGTTACTTACACAGGTTCTGTGGCAGTTTAAAATTAGGTGAAGTGGAGTCTTGAAGTCAGCCAGCCACAGAACCTGTGTAATTAATATGTGTCCGGAATTAAAGGGACTATGTGGTACCCCTAGCTACGTGACATTTCCTAGTGTGGGTGATCTTATGTTTTTTTGCCATGTGTGGCCAAATATTTCTTTGATGGACAAAACCATGTGCACTGCAGGTGAGGCAGGTGTAAAACCCCACCCAAATCTGATTATCTCTGCACAAGTAACACCTGCCTCACCTGCAGTGCACATGGTTTTGTCCATCTAAGAAATATTTGGGCAGAAAGAGTGAACTAGAATAAGGGCCTCAGTTCCTGCTGGAGACTGCTGAAAAATTGCCCTGACAAACACACTAACCTTTTCTTCACCGCGTCCCAAGTTCTGACCACTGGTGACACCTGGTTCACTTCCTCTGTGATCTTGTCCCAAAGGTTTCTCCTTGCACTGGCACCCGGCTTCCTGGTTGCCAATTCAATCCATTCGCGTGCCCTGGGCACTAGAATTCGCATTTCGGCCTCTACAAATGCAGGGTTTCTCTTTCTGGTGGTGGTATCCTGCTCAGTCATCACCCTAGATGTTGCAGCACGTTTTCTGGTGGCCCCAGTTCTCTCACCATGCACCTGCTGGGTCACACCTGTTTGGAGAGATGCAACCTCTTGTTCTGGCTGGTTGCTTGGCCCTTGTGGAGCTGGTGGAGGTTCACCAGGGCCTGTTACTGAGGGGCCCGCTTGATCTTGCAGGCGACTCCTCTCTTGGGCCCTCCTTCTCCGCTCCTGTTCCCTCTTGTTGAGTGCATCAAGCAGGGATTGTGCTGTAGCTCTCTGCAGAGCGTCCTCTGCTGCAGAATCGTCTGAGTCAGACATGTTTGCAGCAATTGTGGGCTGCATCTGACTGAATATTTATATGTTAATCTCCCGCCATGAACAAGGGGGCGTATATTTTTTCCCGCAATGTAGATGCAAATTTACGCCGATATTTCCCGCCGATAATTCCCGCTTAAATTACGCAGGTCTCAACGCACCTGATCAAACACCTGTATATGCACATACACAGGTTGTGGAGCATTGTGCTACATCGTGAAATGTGGGCACCTGTCATTCCAATGACGAGTGTTGTCAGCTGGTATCTGTTGGAGTTCGTGTATGCTTTGTGAGTCACATTTCAAAACATCACGTTATAATGCTTTCCTTACATATGTAATGTGTATGAAATTGTCATACAGCAACATGTTGCATTGTGGCCCTTTAGGCAGCGTAGTTATAAGTAGAGGGTTGCGTGTATTATTTTCCGCCTACTGTATATACAGTACTCCTCTCCATGCATATCGGTGCATCGTGCCCCCTTTAGGCAGCGTAGTTATAAGTAGAGGGTTGCGTGTATTATTTTCCGCCTACTGTATATACAGTACTCCTCTCCATGCATATCGGTGCATCGTGCCCCCTTTAAGCAGCGTAGTTATAAGTAGAGGGTTGCGTGTATTATTTTCCGCACACTGTAAATACAGTACTTCTCTCTTCATTGAATTTATGCTGTTGGTTGTGGTGTGTGTATATCGGAACGGTCCGCGTAAGTTTCTATTCGCATCCAGTTTGTTACTGTAAGAGGGATTAATAAAGTTAATACCAAACAAACAATTTTTTACACCAATCAGCAAGCACCAAAAGTGATATATGTACCTGCAATTAATAACTGCGCCATTGCCAATATGACTTCCAACAGAGCTAGGCCATTTTCCACCCCTGAGCTGTTGGCCCTGGTCGACATTATGGACCGTCACCTGGGGCCCAGGGGCCCATATGTCAGCAATGCCGACAAGCGGCGGGCGTATACTGCTGCCCGCCGCCTGATCTTCTCTACGACCGGCGTCCGCAGAAGCCTGGGGCAGGTTGAGCGGCGCTGGTCAGACCTGCGCCGGCGGCAGCCGGTTCTTCTCAGCAGCCTTCGCCGCCATATTGCCCGATGTAAGTTTTGATTACTAGTATGTCAGCGTTTTTTAGCAATGTTTTGTGTACTTTTTATAAATATGTTCCTGAGTATGGGGGTGTATATGTGGGTGTATGGGGGTGTATATGGGGTGTATATGGGTGTATATGGGTGTATATGGGTGTATGGGGGTGTATATGGGGGGTATATGGGGTGTATATGGGGGGTATATGGGTGTATGGGGGTGTATATGGGGGTGTATATGGGGGTGTATATGGGGGTGTATATGGGGGGTATATGGGGGTGTATATGGGGGTGTATATGGGTGTATAGGGGGTGTATAGGGGGGGGGTTAAGTAGTTGATCAGTTTTTGGGTGTAGGATATCAAATAGTTTGCATGATAAATGTCTGAAATATCACAGCAATGATAATTTTGAAGGTTATGAGCATGACTAATGTGAATTTTTCTTTCCCCCTTTTTTATGAAACCCAATCTTCGATTTCTATGCCATCAACATGAACATTTCAGCACGGGCAAGGGCACGTATGGAAGCCCGGGAGCAGGCAGCCCGGGACCAGGCAGCCCGGGACCAGGCAGCCCTGGAGGAGGAAGAGAAGGAGGAGGAAGAAGAGGAGGAGGAAGAGGAGGAGGAGGAGGAGAAGAAAGAGGAGGAGGAAGAGGAGGAGGAGGAGAAGAAAGAGGAGGAGGAAGAGGAGGAGGAGGAAGAAGAGGAGGAGGAAGAAGAGGAGACACTGGGTGCAGTTTGGACCCACACCATTTCCCCATCCCCTTCCCCCTCCACAACCCCCACCCCCTCCACAACCCCCACCCCCTCCACAACCCCCACCCCCTCCACAACCCCCTCCCCAACCCACACCCCCTCCCCAACACTGGAGACACTGGGTGCAGTTTGGACCCACACCATTTCCCCATCCCCTTCCCCCTCCACAACCCCCACCCCCTCCACAACCCCCACCACCTCCACAACCCCCCCCCCCTCCCCACCCCATTTCCTACCCCCCTACACCTCTCCACCACCCACCCCCAAACCTCTCCACTCCCCACTCACACCCACTACCTCGGGCCAAACTCCAGGACCATCCACCTTGCTCCTGACCCCCCCAACCACTGCACAGTCAACCAGCGGCAACCAGGATGGCTCAAGTAGCCGTAAGTAAATAATGTGTCTAATGTTGACCTACACATTTCTACACATAAACAATCACAACAACCACATATGTGTATCCAACATCAACATTAGTTGCAACATATCACTGCAGGCCGACCATGAGGTGTGTCCTGTCCTTCTCCAGGAACAAGGCTCCCCTTGGTGGTTTTTTTGAGTGTGGCCATGCCTCACCCCTTGAATAATTGACATAACAGTACATCCAATGAGATATCCGACATTAGTGGTGTGGTAGTTATGTGGCTCCAGGTGTTGGGTAACTCCAGTTCCCAGCATGATGTGCAACACAGGGCCGGATTATAATGGAGGCGCAAGGGGTCAGTGCCCCTGGGCCCCCCTCTAGCTAGGGGCCCCCTGTGGTTGTCATGTATTTTTTTAAAATAAAATGTTTAAGTTATGTTTTTTTTTTTTTAGCTAAATGTTTTGTGCATGGGTGGGGTAGTGCTGCAGCTTCACCTATCTGCCAATGTGACAATGATTTATGGTGCTGAGCATCGGGAGCCAAGGCACACTGATTGCACAAGTGTGCAGTGCATTTCTGGGAGTTGACTAAGTCCCATGACACTTTGCACCAGAGGACAGAGGCTGAGAAGTTTGTGCTGAGCTCTGATTGGTGGAGCTCATTACATGCTTCTCAGGTCCATGGAGAACAGCAGCAGCAGCAGCTTAGTCATAGGAGGGTTTTTAATCAGAGGCAGCACTAGGACTGTGAGGTCTCCTCCAGAGTAAGGGGCAGAGGGACAAACACAGGCTTTTCATGTGGTGTGTGTATGTATATATATATATATATATATATATATATATATCTCCTGCAGGTAACCATTGACCAAGTTTATTCTGCCTTTACTCTGTGTTTTGACAGTATAATATTCGCCCATGCAGTGTGCGGCCATTAATGACAAGTGCAAGGGGCCCCCCGCTCTAAAGTACCCCGGGCCCCCCAAAGGCTTAATCTGCCACTGGTGCAACTTAAATGTAGAGATTGTTTTGTTCATAGTGTGTGAGGCCATGCGGATGCATGCTTTACAAACATAGCTGTAGGCCTATAATTTGTACAGCAATGTCCTAAATTTAAAATACTAAGGAGTGCTTAAGCCACAACAATGTTATAACCCTTAAATAGCACAGGCTAATTGTGAGGTTAGAGGAGAGTCCCCCAAAACCAAAGTACCAATTGGGATACAGCATACATTCATTGATGAAGGAGTAATTGAATTAATGTTATTTACTATGTACAGTATGTGTGTGTTAACATATTTTTTTTTAGTACTGTGCTTACAGCAGACCCATCTTCAATGTAGTTTCTAAATGTATGTGGCCTTCACACATAACGCTGAACTTTTTATTATGTACAAATACAACAAACATTTGTGTATGTTATATATTAATTTTTTGTTTTATCCCTTCATTACAGACACTGAACAGCAGCAGGAGGAGGTGGCAGCAATAATGCGGGAGATCATGATGACTCTCCTGTACCTCCAGCTCCTTTTTGGGCTTCTGGCGGCCCGCCTTTAATTTTTTATTTATCCCCCCCCCTTTTTATTTTTGGATAAAATAAAAGTTTGATTACAGTTTGAAATTGCCTGTGTTTTTAATAATAAATATGTTAAGGGCGTGTAAGGGTAGGTACATACAGATGTGTACTGTAAGTTATACTTGTAATTTGAGGTGAGGGGTAATGATTGATGTGTGAATGTGTGTGTTTTTGAGTAAAATAACACATAGTGAAAATGCATGAATGTTTAATGTTGTTCGATTAAAACATCACACATAACATCAGGGTAGGTATACATGTTACACATTTTGGACAAAGTAATTACGTACATAATTTAGTACATATACAGAAACACCAACATAACTTGATTTAAAAGTAACAGCAATATGGGGACACATAGATAGTGATTAAAATGCCACATTAGAACATAACAAATATACATGTAATGTGGGTTCAAATGTAGTTTTATTAGGTCTTTATTAAGGTAGACAATTGAGTTAATAGAAAACAATAATTGAATAACAAATAGATTAATTAATCAATTGTCAGATTAGTAGTTGAGAGGCAAGATTTGCAGGTCCATATATGTGAAGGGTATGCCAGCGTGCACGGACGTACGCTCACTCTCACGAGCGGTGACATAAGCTGAGTTTTCCATTGAAAACAATAGGGACCCGTCCGTGCAAACTGGCGTACGCTCAGATCTCCGCAAGAAGTCGGTGGGGAGACGGAGGAAAGACGGCCGTAAACGGCGCCGTACGCTCAGTTGTACGCCTGTTGTCGGAGTGCAAGGGCTGAGCCGTCCGCGTACGTTGCCGTACGCTCATTTGTACGCCACTCCCCTTCTACGGTATTTCTGCCCGTACGTAAGCGGCTGATTTGTGGGTGGACTTAGCCCTAACGGCCGCGTACGGCTAGCGTGCGGTAATGGCGAACGTACGCACGTTTGGCCGCTCCGACCAGAATAATGCCCTAAGTCCCCTGGGGGCCAGGGTTTCAAGTTTATAAATCCACCTACTTTTTGCTCTACAGAGTAGAAGTCCCCTATCCCCCCCTCGTTTGGGCTCCGGGATCTGTTCTATGACCCTATATCTGAGGGATGTTAAGGGGTGTTTTTCGGTGGCAAAGTGGCGTGCCACGGGCTGGTCACTATGCCCAGTGGCAATCGCCGCTTTGATGGCCGACCTATGACTGGCCGCCCTCTCCTTGAATGCCCGAATTGTCTTGCCGACGTAATGTCGGCCGCATGGGCAACTTATTAAGTAAACCACATAATTAGAAGTACATAACACTCTTTGTCTAATTTTAATGGGTTTGCCAGAGTAGGGGTGAAAAAATGTATCTCCTGCTGTCATAAAATTGCAGGTAATGCACCCGCTGCATTTAAAACACCCTACCCTGGGATTTCCCAAAAAGGTCGACACAGCTTTTTTGGTGGACACAATATCATTTTTTACCAGAATGTTTTTTAGGTTTTTACCCCTGGTATAGGCGCACATGATTTTTTTGTTGTGAAGTGACTTCAGGGAGGGATCTGTCCTGATGATAGGCCATTGGGTTTTAGCAATGCCATTGATGGCTGGACTGGCTGAATGGTACGCATTTACCTAAATTAATTTTTCTTCTTTGGGCTGTTGGTTTTTACCATTAATGGCTAATTCCCTTGATAATAGGCTGACTCTATTTAAGTTTCTTCCAGCTCCCCTCGATTGTAACCACGGGCTGCGAATTTGTCAACCATTTGGGACAAAGATCTATCCAATTCCCCCGGGTCACTCACAATCCTGCGCACACGTAACATTTGCGAGTACAGTAATCCTCGTTTGAGAGGAGTCGGATGATGGCTGCTGGCCAACAAAAGATTATTTCTATCCGTACTCTTACTGTATAACGATGTTACAATTGTGCCCTCCACCACTGTGATCTTCACATCAAGAAAATTTACACTTTCACTGCTGACATTGAATGTGAGCTTCACCGGTGAGCTCGACTGGTTATGTGCCTCAATCAACTCCTCGAACTCAGACTGTGGGCCATTCCAGAAGATCAGCAGGTCATCTATTGTTAAGGTTCTGGGGCGTCCTGCCTCCCCTAACTCCGTTGCCTCTTACCAGCGGTTGACGGACGCGTGCGGTGCTAGGCTTCACCTATAATAGCCGCGTCCGAGAGAGCCAGTTATTCCGGCTCTAACCCCGATGCCACCAGGTCTTACGTGTGACAACGCGTCTGTCAAGGCTAGCGGAGAGCAAGGGGAACCTCTAACTAAGAAACTTGTAAGGCCAGGAGCCCCAACACCTTCTGCAGGAAAGCGGTTCCACAGGGATGGACCGAATACAATAATGAATAATCCTATCAGTGGCAACAATGCTCTTAGGTGGTATAAACAATCAAGAATGGCAACAATGCTCTTGGGTGGTATAAACAATCAAGAATGGCAACAATGCTCTTTGGTGGTATAAACAATCAAGAATAGCAACAATGCTCTTTGGTGGTATAAACAATCAACTTATCTGAAATGTAGCGAGTATGGATGCCACGGACAGGTAAAGGAGAACCAGGATCAAGACAGGACAACTGAGGCGAACCCACTGGACAGGAAGCGAGCTGACAGGCAGGAATCTCCTCAGGAACCGGGAACGCTCTGCACAGGTTGTGAGAACTATAACCGGCGTCGGCCATATTCCAGGAAGGGTTTAAATACCCCAGGCAGCCAATGCCTAGTCCTGCAGCCTAATGATGGCTGAGGGCAGCTGAGAGCTAACCCCTTCCTCCCCGCGGCCGCCTGGCGCCCCCTGTCGCCTAGGCAACCGCTGTAGCTGGTGAGGAAGAGGGAGTGCTCCGAGTCTCCTAATACTGCCCGCCGGCGTCCTCACGCAGCGGCGTCCTGGTTGCCTAGCAACCGCTGGGACGCACTGCTGAGGAATCGCCGGGCGGAGGTGGAAGGAGCGTGTGCTGCTCCTAACACTGTCCCCCTGTAACGGCGCTATGACGCGGCGTCCCGGCTGCTTAGCAACAGCCGGGACGCGCCGCTGGGAGACCGCTTCGCGGCTCCTAACAGTATCCCCCCCTTGAGGAGGGGTCACCGAACCCTTGGCCCCTGGTTTCCCGGGGAACTGTTTGAAGAATAAAGCCTTTAACTTGGGAGCATGCAAAAACCTTTCCGGGACCCAAGACCTTTCCTCTACCCCGTAGTTTTTCCAGTGTACCAGGAATTTGAGGTGTCCCAGAACCCTCTTGGAATCTAAAATTTTCTCAATCACAAATTCCTTGCGGCCGTGCACAAGAACGGGCCTGGGTTTGTGGGCCTGAGAGGTCCTACCCCGGGTGGAAGGAAACACAGGTTTAAGGAGAGAGCAATGAAACACATTGTTAATCCTTAATGACTTGGGTAATAACAACTTGAAAGCCACAGGGTTGACTTTCTTTATTATCAAAAAGGTCCAATAAATTTCGGACCTAACTTAGATGTGGCCTGATGAAGCTTAATGTTACGAGTGGATAACCACACCCTTTGCCCCACCCTGAAAAAAACACGGCCTCCTATGTATGTTTACAGAACGCTTAGCGCCAAGGGCTGCCTGTTCAAGGGCTACATGAATTTTTTTCCAGGACTTCCTTAAGTGAGTTACCAAGGACGAAGGGGAAGTGTCCTGAGACTGAACATCAAAGGCATTGGATTTGGGATGCATGCCGGTAACACAGTAGAATGGGGATTTTCTAGAGGCCGTGTGACATGAATTATTATAAGAAAATTCTGCCACCGGGAGTAATTCAGCCCAATTACTTTGACATTTGGAAACGAAGCACCTTAAATATTGTTCCAGGCTCTGATTGGTTCTTTCGGTCTGCCCGTTGGACTGAGGGTGGTACCCAGAAGAGAGGCTAACATGAATGTCAAGACTCTTGCAAAAAGATCTCCAGAACCTAGCCACAAACTGAGACCCCCTATCAGAGACAATATCAACGGGTAGCCCGTGTAACCTAAATATATGTTGAATAAAAAGGTGCGCCAGTTCCTGAGCGCTGGGAATTTTCCGTAAAGGAACAAAGTGCGCCATCTTGCTGAAACGGTCCACGGTCACCCAGATAGTGTTGTACATCCCGGATTGAGGCAACTCCACAATAAAATCCATCGAAATGTGAGACCATGGTTTGTGAGGGATGGGCAAAGGATGGAGTTGACCAATGGGTGATCCTCTGGAGACTTTGTTTCTGGCACAGACCTCACAAGACATGACAAACTGACGGGTGTCAGGACGAATGGTGGGCCACCAAACAGCTCGGGACAAAGACTCAAGAGTCTTTTTAACTCCAGGATGACCAGAAATTTTGGAGGCGTGGAAGTCTTTGAGAACCAACAAACGGAGTACCTTGGGAACAAAAAGACGTCCTTCTGGGGTTTCTTTAGGAGCTTGCGCCTGGCCTGCCAAAACCCGTGAAGCTAAGTCTTGTGTTAATCCTGCAATGATAATGGAAGCTGGCACAATAGGAACCTCGGATGATCTGGACTCCTGAAGCGGCTGAAAACTACGTGACAAGGCATCTGCCTTGATGTTCTTCGGACCCGGTCTGAATGTTATAATGAAGTTAAATCTGGTAAAGAACAAGGCCCATCTGGCCTGCCGGGGATTCAGCCGCTTGGCCGACTCAATATATGCCAAATTTTTATGGTCGGTAATCACTGTCACCGCGTGCATGGCTCCTTCCAGCCAGTGACGCCATTCCTGGAGAGCCCATTTAATGGCCAGGAGTTCCCGGTTACCCACGTCATAATTCCGTTCCGCGGAAGAAAATTTCCGGGAAAGATATGCACATGGATGGATCTTATTATCAGAGGGGTCCCTTTGTGACAATACGGCACCCGCCCCAATTTCTGATGCGTCCACTTCCACCAGAAAAGGCTCCCTAGGATCCGGGTGTCTGAGGATGGGTGCTGAACAGAAGGCCTCTTTGAGCTTCTCAAAGGCCATCAAGGCTTGTCTGGACCAATCCTGGGGATCGGCTCCTTTCTTGGTCAATTCCACTATGGGGGCCACGATATCAGAAAAGGAGCGAATGAACCGGCGATAATAATTAGCAAAGCCCAAGAATCTCTGGATGGCCTTAAGACTGGTGGGGCGAGTCCATGAGAGAACGACCTGAACTTTACTCGGGTCCATGGAGAACCCCTTGGGAGAGATGATATATCCAAGAAACGCAATCCGATCCACCTCGAACTCGCATTTCTCCAGTTTGGCATACAGATTGTTTTCCCGGAGTTTCTGAAGAACCAACTTGACATGGTTGCGATGTTCTGAAAGGCTCCCGGAATAAATGAGAATATCATCCAGGTATACGACAGTGAAAACCCCAAGATATTCCCGAAGCGCCTCATTGATGAAATCCTGGAAAACTGCGGGGGCATTTGAGAGCCCGAACGGCATTACGAGGTACTCATAGTGGCCAGTATGAGTATTGAAAGCCGTTTTCCACTCGTCCCCCTCTCTAATTCTGATGAGGTTGTATGCTCCCCTCAAATCAATCTTCGAGAAAATAACGGCCTCCCGGACCTGATCGAATAAAACTGAGATCAACGGCAAGGGGTAGGAGTTTTTGACCGTGATCTTGTTCAAGGCCCGATAGTCGATACAAGGCCTCAGGGACCCGTCTTTCTTTTCTACAAAAAAAAACCCAGCCCCGACTGGAGACTTAGATGGACGAATAAATCCCTTAACGAGATTTTCTTGAATATGGCTTGGTCCATGGCTTGGGTTTCTGGGATGGAGAGGGCATACAAACGCCCTTTGGGTAGAGAAGCCCCAGGGATCAAATCAATAGCACAATCGAACGGCCGATGTGGTGGTAACACATCTGCCTCTTTTTTAGAGAAAACATCGGCAAACTCAAAATATTGGGGTGGTAACGAAGGTAACAACGGTTGAGTAATACGCACTGGAAGAGAGAGACACTCCTGACGACACCTGCGACCCCATTCCAGAATCTCCCCTGTCTCCCAATTAATGTTAGGGTTATGTATCCTCATCCACGGTAACCCCAAAACTAAAGGTGCCATGGGACACTGGAAGAGGAAAAAAGAAATTTCCTCCGAGTGGAGAGATCCTACAACCATCTTAAGAAGAGGGGTACGATGAGAGATGGTGCCATTTGTCAAAGGGTATCCATCCAAGCCACACACGGAAACGGGAGAGTCTAGAGGCAAGGATGGAATACCCAGTGAGGTGGCTAAACTGACATCACAAAAATTGCCTGCCGCGCCACTATCTAAAAAAGCGGTAACCTCTGTGGTACCTCCTGCGAAGGTAATCTTGGTAGCGACTAATACAGAATTTAAAGGGGAAAACCCTGCTAAACCTAAATGACGTTCCCCACCCTCACTTAGGCTTTGTCTTTTACCGACTTCTGAGGACACTCGATTGCCCGATGACCTGGACCCCCACAGTAGAGGCACAAGCCCCTGCTTCTGCGACGATTTTTTTCGGAAGCAGAGAGCCGCGTGGCTCCCAACTGCATGGGTTCCTCATCGGAGTCGAGCACCTCCTCCGTGGGCTTGGGAGACCACCCTCCGGAGACCCTTTCCCTCTGTCGCTCACGAAGCCGTCGGTCTATTCTAATCGTGAGCTTCATTAAATCATCCAGAGATGCAGGCACAGGGTATTGTACTAAACAATCTTTAACACGTTCTGACAACCCAACTCTAAACTGACTACGGAGAGCGGGGTCATTCCACCCCGAATCAACTGCCCACCTCCTAAATTCTGTGCAGTATGTCTCTGCGGGGCCCCTCCCCATTCTCAGAGAACGCAGGTTTGCTTCTGCTGAGGCAACACGGTCGGGGTCATCGTAGAGAAGGCCCATAGCCGCAAAGAAATTATTCACGGAGGTGAGGGCTTCTGCACCTGCAGGAAGCCCAAAGGCCCATGTCTGGGGATCCCCCTGAAGGAGGGAAACAATTATGCCTACCCTCTGCACCTCCGACCCAGAGGAAAGGGGGCGCAACTTGAAGTACAGTTTACATGTCTCCTGAAAATTGAAAATTTGGGATCGATCCCCTGAAAAACGATCCGGGAGGTTAACCTTGGGCTCAATAGGACGGGAGGTGGAAAGGGATTGAGCTACTCTCTCGTCCTGAGTGTTAACCCGGAGAGTGAGATCTTGAAGTCTCTGGGTTAAATTATGTACCTGACCAGCCAAGACTTGGGCTGCGGACTGCGGCGAGGTTTCCATCTATACCAATGATGGGTGTGATGATACTGTAAGGCCGGTTATAATGTTAAGGTTCTGGGGCGTCCTGCCTCCCCTAACTCCGTTGCCTCTAACCAGCGGTTGACGGACGCGTGCGGTGCTAGGCTTCACCTATAATAGCCGCGTCCGAGAGAGCCAGTTATTCCGGCTCTAACCCCGATGCCACCAGGTCTTACGTGTGACAACGCGTCTGTCAAGGCTAGCGGAGAGCAAGGGGAACCTCTAACTAAGAAACTTGTAAGGCCAGGAGCCCCAACACCTTCTGCAGGAAAGCGGTTCCACAGGGATGGACCGAATACAATAATGAATAATCCTATCAGTGGCAACAATGCTCTTAGGTGGTATAAACAATCAAGAATGGCAACAATGCTCTTGGGTGGTATAAACAATCAAGAATGGCAACAATGCTCTTTGGTGGTATAAACAATCAAGAATAGCAACAATGCTCTTTGGTGGTATAAACAATCAACTTATCTGAAATGTAGCGAGTATGGATGCCACGGACAGGTAAAGGAGAACCAGGATCAAGACAGGACAACTGAGGCGAACCCACTGGACAGGAAGCGAGCTGACAGGCAGGAATCTCCTCAGGAACCGGGAACGCTCTGCACAGGTTGTGAGAACTATAACCGGCGTCGGCCATATTCCAGGAAGGGTTTAAATACCCCAGGCAGCCAATGCCTAGTCCTGCAGCCTAATGATGGCTGAGGGCAGCTGAGAGCTAACCCCTTCCTCCCCGCGGCCGCCTGGCGTCCCCTGTCGCCTAGGCAACCGCTGTAGCTGGGGAGGAAGAGGGAGTGCTCCGAGTCTCCTAATACTGCCCGCCGGCGTCCTCACGCAGCGGCGTCCTGGTTGCCTAGCAACCGCTGAGACGCACTGCTGAGGAATCGCCGGGCGGAGGTGGAAGGAGCGTGTGCTGCTCCTAACACTGTCCCCCTGTAACGGCGCTATGACGCGGCGGCGTCCCGGCTGCTTAGCAACAGCCGGGACGCGCCGCTGGGAGACCGCTTCGCGGCTCCTAACAGTATCCCCCCCTTGAGGAGGGGTCACCGAACCCTTGGCCCCTGGTTTCCCGGGGAACTGTTTGAAGAATAAAGCCTTTAACTTGGGAGCATGCAAAAACCTTTCCGGGACCCAAGACCTTTCCTCTACCCCGTAGTTTTTCCAGTGTACCAGGAATTTGAGGTGTCCCCGAACCCTCTTGGAATCTAAAATTTTCTCAATCACAAATTCCTTGCGGCCGTGCACAAGAACGGGCCTGGGTTTGTGGGCCTGAGAGGTCCTACCCCGGGTGGAAGGAAACACAGGTTTAAGGAGAGAGCAATGAAACACATTGTTAATCCTTAATGACTTGGGTAATAACAACTTGAAAGCCACAGGGTTGACTTTCTTTATTATCAAAAAGGGTCCAATAAATTTCGGACCTAACTTAGATGTGGCCTGATGAAGCTTAATGTTACGAGTGGATAACCACACCCTTTGCCCCACCCTGAAGAAACACGGCCTCCTATGTATGTTTACAGAACGCTTAGCGCCAAGGGCTGCCTGTTCAAGGGCTACATGAATTTTTTTCCAGGACTTCCTTAAGTGAGTTACCAAGGACGAAGGGGAAGTGTCCTGAGACTGAACATCAAAGGCATTGGATTTGGGATGCATGCCGGTAACACAGTAGAATGGGGATTTTCTAGAGGCCGTGTGACATGAATTATTATAAGAAAATTCTGCCACCGGGAGTAATTCAGCCCAATTACTTTGACATTTGGAAACGAAGCACCTTAAATATTGTTCCAGGCTCTGATTGGTTCTTTCGGTCTGCCCGTTGGACTGAGGGTGGTACCCAGAAGAGAGGCTAACATGAATGTCAAGACTCTTGCAAAAAGATCTCCAGAACCTAGCCACAAACTGAGACCCCCTATCAGAGACAATATCAACGGGTAGCCCGTGTAACCTAAATATATGTTGAATAAAAAGGTGCGCCAGTTCCTGAGCGCTGGGAATTTTCCGTAAAGGAACAAAGTGCGCCATCTTGCTGAAACGGTCCACGGTCACCCAGATAGTGTTGTACATCCCGGATTGAGGCAACTCCACAATAAAATCCATCGAAATGTGAGACCATGGTTTGTGAGGGATGGGCAAAGGATGGAGTTGACCAATGGGTGATCCTCTGGAGACTTTGTTTCTGGCACAGACCTCACAAGACATGACAAACTGACGGGTGTCAGGACGAATGGTGGGCCACCAAACAGCTCGGGACAAAGACTCAAGAGTCTTTTTAACTCCAGGATGACCAGAAATTTTGGAGGCGTGGAAGTCTTTGAGAACCAACAAACGGAGTACCTTGGGAACAAAAAGACGTCCTTCTGGGGTTTCTTTAGGAGCTTGCGCCTGGCCTGCCAAAACCTGTGAAGCTAAGTCTTGTGTTAATCCTGCAATGATAATGGAAGCTGGCACAATAGGAACCTCGGATGATCTGGACTCCTGAAGCGGCTGAAAACTACGTGACAAGGCATCTGCCTTGATGTTCTTCAGACCCGGTCTGAATGTTATAATGAAGTTAAATCTGGTAAAGAACAAGGCCCATCTGGCCTGCCGGGGATTCAGCCGCTTGGCCGACTCAATATATGCCAAATTTTTATGGTCGGTAATCACTGTCACCACGTGCATGGCTCCTTCCAGCCAGTGACGCCATTCCTGGAGAGCCCATTTAATGGCCAGGAGTTCCCGGTTACCCACGTCATAATTCCGTTCCGCGGAAGAAAATTTCCGGGAAAGATATGCACATGGATGGATCTTATTATCAGAGGGGTCCCTTTGTGACAATACGGCACCCGCCCCAATTTCTGATGCGTCCACTTCCACCAGAAAAGGCTCCCTAGGATCCGGGTGTCTGAGGATGGGTGCTGAACAGAAGGCCTCTTTGAGCTTCTCAAAGGCCATCAAGGCTTGTCTGGACCAATCCTGGGGATCGGCTCCTTTCTTGGTCAATTCCACTATGGGGGCCACGATATCAGAAAAGGAGCGAATGAACCGGCGATAATAATTAGCAAAGCCCAAGAATCTCTGGATGGCCTTAAGACTGGTGGGGCGAGTCCATGAGAGAACGGCCTGAACTTTACTCGGGTCCATGGAGAACCCCTTGGGAGAGATGATATATCCAAGAAACGCAATCCGATCCACCTCGAACTCGCATTTCTCCAGTTTGGCATACAGATTGTTTTCCCGGAGTTTCTGAAGAACCAACTTGACATGGATGCGATGTTCTGAAAGGCTCCCGGAATAAATGAGAATATCATCCAGGTATACGACAGTGAAAACCCCAAGATATTCCCGAAGCGCCTCATTGATGAAATCCTGGAAAACTGCGGGGGCATTTGAGAGCCCGAACGGCATTACGAGGTACTCATAGTGGCCAGTATGAGTATTGAAAGCCGTTTTCCACTCGTCCCCCTCTCTAATTCTGCTGAGGTTGTATGCTCCCCTCAAATCAATCTTCGAGAAAATAACGGCCTCCCGGACCTGATCGAATAAAACTGAGATCAACGGCAAGGGGTAGGAGTTTTTGACCGTGATCTTGTTCAAGGCCCGATAGTCAATACAAGGCTTCAGGGACCCGTCTTTCTTTTCTACAAAAAAAACCCCAGCCCCGACTGGAGACTTAGATGGACGAATAAATCCCTTAACGAGATTTTCTTGAATATATGAGTCCATGGCTTGGGTTTCTGGGATGGAGAGGGCATACAAACGCCCTTTGGGTAGAGAAGCCCCAGGGATCAAATCAATAGCACAATCGAACGGCCGATGTGGTGGTAACACATCTGCCTCTTTTTTAGAGAAAACATCGGCAAACTCAAAATATTGGGGTGGTAACGAAGGTAACAACGGTTGAGTAATACGCACTGGAAGAGAGAGACACTCCTGACGACACCTGCGACCCCATTCCAGAATCTCCCCTGTCTCCCAATTAATGTTAGGGTTATGTATCCTCATCCACGGTAACCCCAAAACTAAAGGTGCCATGGGACACTGGAAGAGGAAAAAAGAAATTTCCTCCGAGTGGAGAGATCCTACAACCATCTTAAGAAGAGGGGTACGATGAGAGATGGTGCCATTTGTCAAAGGGTATCCATCCAAGCCACACACGGAAACGGGAGAGTCTAGAGGCAAGGATGGAATACCCAGTGAGGTGGCTAAACTGACATCACAAAAATTACCTGCCGCGCCACTATCTAAAAAAGCGGTAACCTCTGTGGTACCTCCTGCGAAGGTAATCTTGGTAGCGACTAATACAGAATTTAAAGGGGAAAACCCTGCTAAACCTAAATGACGTTCCCCACCCTCACTTAGGCTTTGTCTTTTACCGACTTCTGAGGACACTCGATTGCCCGATGACCTGGACCCCCACAGTAGAGGCACAAGCCCCTGCTTCTGCAACGATTTTTTCGGAAGCAGAGAGCCGCGTGGCTCCCAACTGCATGGGTTCCTCATCGGAGTCGAGCACCTCCTCCGTGGGCTTGGGAGACCACCCTCCGGAGACCCTTTCCCTCTGTCGCTCACGAAGCCGTCGGTCTATTCTAATCGTGAGCTTCATTAAATCATCCAGAGATGCAGGCACAGGGTATTGTACTAAACAATCTTTAACACGTTCTGACAACCCAACTCTAAACTGACTACGGAGAGCGGGGTCATTCCACCCCGAATCAACTGCCCACCTCCTAAATTCTGTGCAGTATGTCTCTGCGGGGCCCCTCCCCATTCTCAGAGAACGCAGGTTTGCTTCTGCTGAGGCAACACGGTCGGGGTCATCGTAGAGAAGGCCCATAGCCGCAAAGAAATTATTCACGGAGGTGAGGGCTTCTGCACCTGCAAGAAGCCCAAAGGCCCATGTCTGGGGATCCCCCTGAAGGAGGGAAACAATTATGCCTACCCTCTGCACCTCCGACCCAGAGGAAAGGGGGCGCAACTTGAAGTACAGTTTACATGTCTCCTGAAAATTTAAAAACTGGGATCGATCCCCTGAAAAACGATCCGGGAGGTTAACCTTGGGCTCAATAGGACGGGAGGTGGAAAGGGATTGAGCTACTCTCTCGTCCTGAGTGTTAACCCGGAGAGTGAGATCTTGAAGTCTCTGGGTTAAATTATGTACCTGACCAGCCAAGACTTGGGCTGCGGACTGCGGCGAGGTTTCCATCTATACCAATGATGGGTGTGATGATACTGTAAGGCCGGTTATAATGTTAAGGTTCTGGGGCGTCCTGCCTCCCCTAACTCCGTTGCCTCTAACCAGCGGTTGACGGACGCGTGCGGTGCTAGGCTTCACCTATAATAGCCGCGTCCGAGAGAGCCAGTTATTCCGGCTCTAACCCCGATGCCACCAGGTCTTACGTGTGACAACGCGTCTGTCAAGGCTAGCGGAGAGCAAGGGGAACCTCTAACTAAGAAACTTGTAAGGCCAGGAGCCCCAACACTTTCTGCAGGAAAGCGGTTCCACAGGGATGGACCGAATACAATAATGAATAATCCTATCAGTGGCAACAATGCTCTTAGGTGGTATAAACAATCAAGAATGGCAACAATGCTCTTGGGTGGTATAAACAATCAAGAATGGCAACAATGCTCTTTGGTGGTATAAACAATCAAGAATAGCAACAATGCTCTTTGGTGGTATAAACAATCAACTTATCTGAAATGTAGCGAGTAGGGATGCCACGGACAGGTAAAGGAGAACCAGGATCAAGACAGGACAACTGAGGCGAACCCACTGGACAGGAAGCGAGCTGACAGGCAGGAATCTCCTCAGGAACCGGGAACGCTCTGCACAGGTTGTGAGAACTATAACCGGCGTCGGCCATATTCCAGGAAGGGTTTTAAATACCCCAGGCAGCCAATGCCTAGTCCTGCAGCCTAATGATGGCTGAGGGCAGCTGAGAGCTAACCCCTTCCTCCCCGCGGCCGCCTGGCGTCCCCTGTCGCCTAGGCAACCGCTGTAGCTGGGGAGGAAGAGGGAGTGCTCCGAGTCTCCTAATACTGCCCGCCGGCGTCCTCACGCAGCGGCGTCCTGGTTGCCTAGCAACCGCTGGGACGCACTGCTGAGGAATCGCCGGGCGGAGGTGGAAGGAGCGTGTGCTGCTCCTAACACTGTCCTCCTGTAACGGCGCTATGACGCGGCGGCGTCCCGGCTGCTTAGCAACAGCCGGACGCGCCGCTGGGAGACCGCTTCGCGGCTCCTAACATCTATGTACCTTGTGTACAGTACCAGACGCCTGCTGATCTCCGGGTTACTAAAAAACAATGCACGCTCAACTAGGAACATGTAACTATTGGCTAGCGATGGGGCCACAGAGTACCCCATCGCACACCCACATTGCTGCAAGTAATATCTGTTGTCCGACATGAAAAAAATGCGTTTGAGGGTTAACTTCAATAAAGTCAAAAAAAATTCTACATCTGGGCCAGAATACAACGGATTGCCTGTAATGAGTGTCCGCACCGCCGCGAGTCCCCCCTCGTGTGGAATACACGTGTAGAGACTCGCGACGTCCACGGTACACAGCAGGCATCCAGGAGGCAGCCGGCCCAACTGAGACAATTTCTTTAACAACAGTTAGTGTCTTTTAAATAGGAGCTCTCCCCTGTACACAGGGTTGGAGAAAATAATCCAAAAAGATTGAAACCACCTGGTAGAGGGACCCCCGAGCAGAGATGATAGGTCTGCCCGGGGGGCCCTACTATCCTTGTGGATCTTTGGGATTGTGAAAAGCAGTGGTACTACGGGGAATTGAGTTGTAAGGGCATCCCGCACCATAGAATCAATGATGGCACCTCGCACTGCTGTCTGAAGGATTATGTCCAATTCCTCTTTGTATGCCCTTGAGGGATCTTTGGGGAGTGGACAATATACGGAAGTATCCGATAGCTGGCGAGCAATTTCTTGGAGGTAGTCTGTGGCATTTTGTACCACCAAACCCCCTCCTTTGTCAGCTGGACGGAATGTTATGGAGGTGTCCTCACTTAGGGATTTAAGCGCTTTCCATTCCTCAGATGTAAAGTTGGAATGTGATGAAGGTTTGGCCGATAATACTCGGCTAGTCTCTTGTTCAATCCGTCGGCAAAAGATCTTTATGGAAGCATTTGAGCTTAGCGGGTCAAACTTGGATTTCTTACGTATCCGAGATGGTATCTGTATGGGGGATTCAGGGCCAGACTCCTTATCCTGAAAGTATTCCTTAATCTTCAATTGCCGATTTAGCTTATATTGCTCGACTTTGATTTGAAATGGGTCAGCTGTACATGTAGGAATAAAATTGAGTCCTTTAGCTAACACTTGATTTTCCATAGGGGTCAGCTGTCTTGATGATAAATTGAAAACTGGGGTTATTATTTTTTCTTTTGAGTTGTTTTGCCCTTTTTGTTCCCTCCTTTTGTTTTGCCCCCCCCCCCCCGACGGGTATAGGTGCGCTTCCTTGGGCCAGTTGGTGTCGGGTACTAACCCCTAAAGGGACCCGACCATGGATGTTCTGAGACCCTTCGACTTCACTGGCAGAGGACCCATCCTCCCTTGATGACTCTGTCTCACGGATGTTCCGATTATACCGCTGAAAAGACCTTTTCTTAAAGGGGCGAAAATATGTGTCCCCCCCTGTCAACCAGGGATATACAAGGTGTTTCTCGTAGTCTGCATTCACTCTTTCTTTCTTGTTCCTTTTATAGGCCACAAGTTCTTTCTTGTACTTTTCTACTTGCGTAGAGAGTTTGTCCATCCACCCCATGCCAGTTTCCAAACGGAGCGTGGGCATATGTGTTCCCTCACACGTGGCTATTTTGGCTCTGATGGTCGAGAGTTCCTTGGTGACCTCCTCCACGACAGCAAGCATCAGGCCGAAGGAACACTTGTTAAGGATGGACGTCCATGTTCGACAAAAGGGTATGCTGTACCTCCCCAACGTGGGGACGTTCTTGATCCGAAAGCCCCTTGGGATTTTCTTGTCCCGTATATAGTCGGATAATGTTAACCCATGATAGAAGTAATCAATTTCCTTCCGTTTTAAATTAAGCAGTTCATGGTATAGATGCACATTTTCCACTGCCGCATTGCTGGCTCCACTATCCTCTTTAAACAGCAAGTTGTCGTAATCGGTGTCCAAATAGCTGAAGGTGGCACCATGGGTAAGTTCTACCCGGGTCTGGGCCGCAGCAGCCAGACTGGCTGAGAATGATGGAGCTTCCAACCCTTCCATGGTTGTGGGTTGGTGCGCCCGTGTGGTGGATAGATGGATGGGTGTATGGCACCAAATAGCCCCAACACCACTGTATGCACGGACTTCTGATGCTAGGAAAGGCAACTTGGAAATTGCTGACCTGAGTGCCCTCAATGTCCTGCAGACTCACTCCGCAGGATAAATGCAGGGATGTGTAGACGCGGCACTCCAGTGTCGACTTGATATAAATAGTGAATCAACCGGTGCCCTCCGGAACACAGACAGGGCCACTGTCTGGATGTATATACAGGATGCGGTGTGGCGGCACTCGGAATAATCAAACGCAGACAACGATGTCACCAACGTTTCAGAGCTGTTACA
Source organism: Crinia signifera (assembly GCF_055691185.1). NCBI lineage: Eukaryota > Metazoa > Chordata > Amphibia > Anura > Myobatrachidae > Crinia > Crinia signifera. The sequence goes on from NC_139226.1 coordinate 71,952,450, forward strand.
GCTCTTTTATCAAGGTGCAGAAGACAATTGCTTATAACATTACATGTGAATAAATACCTTTCCTTGTCCCACGCCGTCCACGCCGGCCACCAGGCACGCAGTCGCCAATCAATGACGTCATCCCGCTCTAGCAGCCGGGTCTGGGCGGGGGAGAGGGCGGGCATACATAAATCTGTGAAGTACTCTGTATAAATAAAAAAAAACATCAAATATCATAATAGTGCAATTTGCATCACATAAAAAATATACATATACATCGCCAAATACAGTAATAAAGTGCAAGTGCAAAAAATATATAAGAGCGTGTGCCGCATAAATAGGTGTTTAAAATACGTGTGTCACTTCTAGAGTGTGTATATGGTGTGTATATATAGACTATTATGATATTTGATGTTTTTTTTTATTTATACAGAGTACTTCACAGATTTATGTATGCCCGCCCTCTCCCCCGCCCAGACCCGGCTGCTAGAGCGGGATGACGTCATTGATTGGCGACTGCGTGCCTGGCGGCCGGCGTGGACGGCGTGGGACAAGGAAAGGTATTTATTCACATGTAATGTTATAAGCAACCAACCCACAACCATGGAAGGGTTGGAAGCTCCATCATTCTCAGCCAGTCTGGCTGCTGCGGCCCAGACCCGGGTAGAACTTACCCATGGTGCCACCTTCAGCTATTCAGACACCGATTACGACAACTTGCTGTTTAAAGAGGATAGTGGAGCCAGCAATGCGGCAGTGGAAAATGTGCATCTATACCATGAACTGCTTAATTTAAAACAGAAGGAAATTGATTACTTCTATCATGGGTTAACATTATCCGACTATATACGGGACAAGAAAATCCCAAGGGGGTTTCGGATCAAGAACGTCCCCACGTTGGGGAGGTACAGCATACCCTTTTGTCGAACATGGACGTCCATCCTTAACAAGTGTTCCTCGACCTGATGCTTGCTGTCGTGGAGGAGGTCACCAAGGAACTCTCGACCATCAGAGCCAAAATAGCCACGTGTGAGGGAACACATATGCCCACGCTCCGTTTGGATACTGGCATGGGGTGGATGGACAAACTCTCTACGCAAGTAGAAAAGTACAAGAAAGAACTTGTGGCCTATAAAAGGAACAAGAAAGAAAGGGTGAATGCAGACTACGAGAAACACCTTGTATATCCCTGGTTGACAGGGGGGACACATCTTTTCGCCCCTTTAAGAAAAGGTCTTTTCAGCGGTATAATCGGAACATCCGTGAGACAGAGTCATCAAGGGAGGATGGGTCCTCTGCCAGTGAAGTCGAAGGGTCTCAGAACATCCATGGTCGGGTCCCTTTAGGGGTTCGTACCCGACACCAACTGGCCCAAGGAAGCGCACCTATACCCGTCGGGGGGGGGGGGGCAAAACAAAAGGAGGGAACAAAAAGGGCAAAACAACTCAAAAGAAAAAATAATAACCCCAGTTTTCAATTTATCATCAAGACAGCTGACCCCTATGGAAAATCAAGTGTTAGCTAAAGGACTCAATTTTATTCCTACATGTACAGCCGACCCATTTCAAATCAAAGTCGAGCAATATAAGCTAAATCTGCAATTGAAGATTAAGGAATACTTTCAGGATAAGGAGTCTGGCCCTGAATCCCCCATACAGATACCATCTCGGATACGTAAGAAATCCAAGTTTGACCCGCTAAGCTCAAATGCTTCCATAAAGATCTTTTGCCGACGGATTGAACAAGAGACTAGCCGAGTATTATCGGCCAAACCTTCATCACATTCCAACTTTACATCTGAGGAATGGAAAGCGCTTAAATCCCTAACATTCCGTCCAGCTGACAAAGGAGGGGGTTTGGTGGTACAAAATGCCACAGACTACCTCCAAGAAATTGCTCGCCAGCTATCGGATACTTCCGTATATTGTCCACTCCCCAAAGATCCCTCAAGGGCATACAAAGAGGAATTGGACATAATCCTTCAGACAGCAGTGCGAGATGCCATCATTGATTCTACGGTGCGGGATGCCCTTACAACTCAATTCCCCGTAGTACCACTGCTTTACACAATCCCAAAGATCCACAAGGATAGTAGGGCCCCCCCGGGCAGACCTATCATCTCTGCTCGGGGGTCCCTCTACCAGGTGGTTTCTATCTTTTTGGATTATTTTCTCCAACCCTGTGTACAGGGGGAGAGCTCCTATTTAAAAGACACTAACTGTTTGTTAAAGAAATTGTCTCAGTTGGGCCGGCTGCCTCCTGGATGCCTGCTGTGTACCGTGGACGTCGCGAGTCTCTACACGTGTATTCCACACGAGGGGGGACTCGCGGCGGTGCGGACACTCATTACAGGCAATCCGTTGTATTCTGGCCCAGATGTAGAATTTTTTTTTACTTTATTGAAGTTAACCCTCAAACGCAATTTTTTCATGTCGGACAACAGATATTACTTGCAGCAATGTGGGTGTGCGATGGGGTACTCTGTGGCCCCATCGCTAGCCAATAGTTACATGTTCCTAGTTGAGCGTGCATTGTTTTTTAGTAACCCGGAGATCAGCAGGCGTCTGGTACTGTACACAAGGTACATAGATGACCTGCTGATCTTCTGGAATGGCCCACAGTCTGAGTTCGAGGAGTTGATTGAGGCACATAACCAGTCGAGCTCACCGGTGAAGCTCACATTCAATGTCAGCAGTGAAAGTGTCAATTTTCTTGATGTGAAGATCACAGTGGTGGAGGGCACAATTGTAACATCGTTATACAGTAAGAGTACGGATAGAAATAATCTTTTGTTGGCCAGCAGCCATCATCCGACTCCTCTTAAACGAGGATTACCGTACTCGCAAATGTTACGTGTGCGCAGGATTGTGAGTGACCCGGGGGAATTGGATAGATCTTTGTCCCAAATGGTTGACAAATTCGCAGCCCGTGGTTACAATCGAGGGGAGCTGGAAGAAACTAAAAATAGAGTCAGCCTATTATCAAGGGAATTAGCCATTAATGGTAAAAACCAACAGCCCAAAGAAGAAAAATTCATTTGGGTAAATGCGTACCATTCAGCCAGTCCAGCCATCAATGGCATTGCTAAAACCCAATGGCCTATCATCAGGACAGATCCCTCCCTGAAGTCACTTCACAACAAAAAAAATCATGTGCGCCTATACCAGGGGTAAAAACCTAAAACATTTTCTGGTAAAAAATGATATTGTGTCCACCAAAAAAGCTGTGTCGACCTTTTTGGGAAATCCCAGGGTAGGGTGTTTTAAATGCAGCGGGTGCATTACCTGCAATTTTATGACAGCAGGAGATTTTTTCACCCCTACTCTGCAAACCCATTAAAATTAGACAAAGAGTGTCATGTACATCTAATTATGTGGTTTACTTAATAAGTTGCCCATGCGGCCGACATTACGTCGGCAAGACAATTCGGGCATTCAAGGAGAGGGCGGCCGGTCATAGGTCGGCCATCAAAGCGGCGATTGCCACTGGGCATAGTGACCAGCCCGTGGCATGCCACTTTGCCACCGAAAAACACCCCTTAACATCCCTCAGATAAAGGGTCATAGAACAGATCCCGGAGCCCAAACGAGGGGGGGATAGGGGACTTCTACTCTGTAGAGCAGAAAGTAGGTGGATTTATAAACTTGAAACCCTGGCCCCCAGGGGACTTAATGAGCATGCAGGTTACTCATATTTCTTATGAGATTTGAGGTATCCCAAATTGCAGCATCAGCCACACATGATGTTTTCATTAAATTGACAGCCGACATTGAAGTATGTCGACTCACCCTGAAATGTGAACACAGTGATAGCCCCGTCACATCGGTAGCCTAACGCACTATTGGTTCAAATATCAACCATCCAGTAGGTGTGGGTGGCATTTAATAAGTTACTTCTAACTAGAAACATAAATAAGAGCCCTTATGTTTCGGCTATAGCAGCTAAACAGCAGAATGAATTTTTCATAAATTTTTTTTATATAGATTTTGGTTATGGTGTAACCCACACCTGCATATTAAATTCCATTAAATCAGTGTGGGAATTATGAGATAGAATAGATGTATGTAAGTCTGTCTATTTGTGGGTTTTATCTATATACACCATATACACACTCTAGAAGTGACACACGTATTTTAAACACCTATTTATGCGGCACACGCTCTTATATATTTTTTGCACTTGCACTTTATTACTGTATTTGGCGATGTATATGTATATTTTTTATGTGATGCAAATTGCACTATTATGATATTTGATGTTTTTTTTATTTATACAGAGTACTTCACAGATTTATGTATGCCCGCCCTCTCCCCCGCCCAGACCCGGCTGCTAGAGCGGGATGACGTCATTGATTGGCGACTGCGTGCCTGGCGGCCGGCGTGGACGGCGTGGGACAAGGAAAGGTATTTATTCACATGTAATGTTATAAGCAATTGTCTTCTGCACCTTGATAAAAGAGCTGTAACAGTTTAGAAACGTTGGTGACATCGTTGTCTGCGTTTGATTATTCCGAGTGCCGCCACACCGCATCCTGTATATATATATATATATATATATATATATATATATATATATATATACAGTCCAGCAGACCGGCACCCTCCTTCACTTGTAATTGCCGTGGTGCTAGGAAACATAATGTAGTATAACGAATCCAACAACCTGCACCCACGGACTTGCTTCAGAAATAATGACTCATACCAAACAGGCTCAGGTAGACAAGCTTTCGGGCTTTATTGCCCTTCGTCAGCTCAGCAGCATACAAATTACAAAGTGCAAACATCTCACCTTATATTCCCCAGTGCCATCTTCCTTCCGTCTGTCCCGGCCGCCTAAGGTCCGCCCCACACGCCGCAGTCATTTCCGGGTGCATCCCCACGTTGCTCCGCTCTCACCGGAACTCGATGGTGCACTCCTCATGCTCTGCGTCGCCGGCGTCACGTTATTTATTTATTTATTTATTAGCAGTTTCTTATATAGCGCACACAGATTACGCAGCGCTTCACAGAGAATATTTGACCATTCACATAAGTCCCTGCCCCAGTGGAGCTTACAATCTATATTCCCTACCACATGTACGTTACCAAGGTAACCCGGCTACAGACGTAGGTTTCTGGAATACATAAACCAACACATTACATATACATGAACAATACTAAATTACAGTGAAAAAACACCGTGCATATATACAAATATACAAACGGACGATCTATGTACAAAAAAGGATAGAGAATTGAATTTCATGATTATAAAAAGGGAAGAAATATTCTAATCATCACACAATACAGGCATTAATGGAAAACAGCTAGATTTAAGTGGTCATTTAATCCTTTTGGTTTAACAGTATCTAAATAATGGATCCACTTTGACTCCAACTGTAATAAAGTTTTATATCTATCTCCTCTTCTTTTGCTTTCTGGTACATGATCTATAATAATATGTTTAAAACTAGCAAGGTTATGTTTAAATTCAGCAAAATGCCTTGCTAATGGTTGATCAGAAGGTTTTCCAGAAAGCTATATATATACATTGGAGAAGGAACCGCACTCAGTCCATTAGAGAAAAAAGTTCCTCATACCCTTGAGGAAGGTGGTTGCACCACCGAAACAGGCTGTCGGGTATACATGCTTTGGAGCTGGTGGCAGGTCCCCCTGTGACGTTATACCGTTGTGATTGGTTTTGGATAAGTAACCTGCACCTTTTTTACCTGTTTTGATTCCAATGTAATGCCATGTGCTTTATCTTTTTCATAAACATAAAGATGTTTTTTCTTCAAATTGGTGTGCAGACCACTCTCTGTTAAAGGAGACACCCTACATATATATATATATATATATATATATATAGAGAGAGAGGTAGACGGCCTGGCACTCCCTCAGCTGGGATTCAGTACCTGGGTGCCTTCTGGAACAAACAGGTAGTCTCGTAGGAAGGAACAGACAGCGGCACTCCAAGGGTTTTCAACAGCGTGTATTAAAGCAAACCAACGTTTCGGGGTATCATTCACCCCTTTGTCAGATTAATCAAAGGGTAACCTACCAGAATTTGATTGATCTGACAATTGTTATACTGTTTATGTGATTTGGCTATTGCAACACCATGTACATATTCAAACCTGTGGATTGTGACTCATCCAGCTATGTATGCATTCTAGCTATGTGGACTTGTGATATATCCAGTTGTTCTTCATAGACTAAGATGTTTTTTACTGACTTTATGCGAAGGTATAATGCCAATACTACTGGTCATAGCCTATATGGAGGCTGAATGGCAGTACCATGATACCATAGCTGAGATTGAATAAGTGTCTACTTTGTCCCATGGCATCACCCCTGGCTACAGACACTGAAATGTGTTTATAAAAATAATGTTAATTAGACACGAATTCAGCCATATTGGTTAAATAACTTTTTGAGTAAAGTCCCTGTACCTGCCCTCTTACTGGTCTTATAACATCTTATGACCTATACCTGAAGTAGGTAAGGCCAGAGGCCAGCTTGTCCATTTTCTCTAATATTAGAGGCTAGCTATTGGGCCCTGAACTAATTTTTGCAAGGTGATCCTCTTGTGCTAGATTATTAATGATTCATTAGTTTATAGGTATACTCCCCCTTTTTCCAGCGCCCAGTCTTTCTCACGGGCCCTTATTTAAGGCCTACCAACATCGGGTATGTCCGTTTATCTTATATCTATATATGTCTCTCCTCCTCCTCGTCATCTTTCCTCCTGTTTCTTTATCTATTGTGGTAGAATTTACTGCTTTTTACTTATGAGATACATGCTCTGGTTTACAAAATTTTCTGAGATTTTCAAAGAATTTTAAGGATTGGTTTTAAACCTAACATACCGCACATTCCCGGTATGTACAATATTTTCGTATTTTTAGAAAAAACAAATTTTTTATTTTAATATTTTTGCATTATATATACATTATTCTTATGGCATTCTGTATTACCCACAGTGTACCCCTGAGGAAGTCTCTTCGGAGACGAAACGCGTCGGGTTGTTTCCATGCGGTTCACAAGAATCTGAATTTATGAATGTCACACATTTGTATTTTAAATAAATGTTATTGAAATATCATTCTGTCAATTTGCTTGAAACCTGAGCACAAAATAAGGTGGTGGGAATTTCTACAGCGCCCTCTACATCTCTTTTTGTGTCTTTACCTTCATCTCCAATAACAGGGGGGATTTTGTAGAGGTAGTCGCTATCTAGTATTGGAAGCGCATTCAGGGTCAACCCCCCACATATATATATATATATATATATATATATATATATATATATATATATATATATGAAAGAAAATACCCAGCACAAAAAAGTCCACAGTCTCGTTATAGGGTAGGTCCAATGTCCCATATAATGTGTGCAGCTCCACTAGCAGGATCCAACCACGAATCCAAACAGAGGTATGCTTGTAGAGAAGAAAGAAATGAAGCGCACAATCAGCAATAAATTTATAAATATTTACTTCTATATATGCTGACATACATTGGGTTAAAATCTGAAAGCTTGCCGTATAAGCAGGGCCAAACAGCCGAACCAGGCGCCGATGGAAAGACCGCAGGCAGTGATCAATTGCAGGCGGAGCGCATCAAAGTCGGGCAGTCAGCTGGGAGCTTCCACGATACAACACGGACCAGACCAGGACGTCACCACGTCGGGAACAGGTAACCACGCCCAACGCGTTGGGCGTGGTTACCTGTTCCCGACGTGGTGACGTCCTGGTCTGGTCCATGTATCGTGGAAGCTCCCAGCTGACTGCCCGACTTTGATGCGCTCCGCCTGCAATTGATCACTGCCTGCGGTCTTTCCATCGGCGCCTGGTTCGGCTGTTTGGCCCTGCTTATACGGCAAGCTTTCAGATTTTAACCCAATGTATGTCAGCATATATAGAAGTAAATATTTATAAATTTATTGCTGATTGTGCGCTTCATTTCTTTCTTCTCTACATATATATATATATATATATATATATATATATATATACATACCCTCCAACATGACCCATTCCATTAGGTACAAAATGCTCTGCTTCTGGACGTCCCTGCCAGTGGCAGTTGCAGAGTTGGGGCTGCAGCACATACCAATATTCAAAAAGGGGAGCTACACCTAATGCCACCCCAAACATCACTGGCAGTTGATGTGACCCCCCCCCCCCCTTTGAATTTTGGACTGTGCTGGAGTCCAATCTCTGTAACTGCCACTGGCAGGGAAGTCCAGGAACAGAGCATTTTGTACCTAATGGAATGGGTCATGTTGGAGGGTATGCATTAGAGATGTGCGGCGGCCACTTTTTTGGGTTTTGGATCTCCCTTCGTGTTTTGGATCTGGATTGGTTTTGGCAAAACCACCCTTGTGGGTTTTGGTTTTGGATCTGGATTTTTATGAAAAAATGCTAATAAATGGCTAAAATAACAGAATTTGGGCCTGTTTTTGCCCCTTAAGTATTATTAACCTCAATTACATTAGTTTCCACTCATTTCTAGTCAATTTTGATCACTTCACAGCTTACAAAATTGTTTTCATTTACTGTAGTTGGGCCAAAAGGGTATACCGAGGTAGCTGGATGACTAAGCGACAGCAGTCGGCATCACATACATTTGGACCTTACACTTCCGACCTGGCAGAGCGGCACTGCAGGGGCAGACAGGGTGGCAGTTTAATAAACTATCCCAAAAAAAGAGAAATGCTCCAAACAGCAAATACAAAGAGGTATCGGCCTTGTCATGACTGGTGGTAGCAGCTTCAGCACTCCCACTATTTCCTCCTTCATCATCCTCCAAAAATGTTTTTTATTTTATTTATTACTTTTATTTATTTTTCTTACTTTACACTGGACACAGCCTGTCACACTGGACACAGCCCCTTGGACACTGGACACTGCCCCTGGACACAGCCCCTGGACACTGCCCCTGGACACTGGACACAGCCTGTCATCCTGGACACAGCCCCTGGACAATGGACACAGCCTCTGGACACAACTCCTGTACACTGGACACAGCCGTCACACTGGACACAGCCCCTGGACAATGGACACAGCCGTCACACTGGACACAGCCTCTGGACACAGCTCCTGTACACTGGACAATGGATATATGTCACGCTGGACACTGGATATATGCCGTCACACAATGGTTAGATGTCACACTGACCACTGGATATATATCGTCACACTGGACACAGGATATATGTCGTCACACTGGACACAGGATATATGTCGTCACACTGGACACTGGATATATGTCGTCACACTGGACAATGGATATATGTCACGCTGGACACAGGATATATGCCGGCACACATTACATGTCACACTGGACACAGGATATATGTTGTGACTTGTGACACTGGACACAGGATATATTGTCGTCACACTGGACACAGGATATATGTCGTCACACTGGACACAGGATATGTCGTCACACAGGACACAGGATATATGTCGTGAGTGACTCGTGACACTGGACAATGGATAAGATATAGGTCGTCACACTGGACACAGCCCCTTGTATTACTGCAGCCCCTGTATACAGTGTACTACTCAGCAGCACTGCAGCACTGAGTTAGTTAGTTAAATCACAAAAAACACAGGGTTCAGGGCTAAATAAATCACAACACAGGGCTATGGGCTAAATAAATCACAACAGGGCACGGGCCACAGGACAGCCCCTGGACAGTGGACACTGCAGCCCCTGCGTGTGAGCACTGCAGCACCTAGATAGTTAAATCACACTACAGGGCTCAGGCCTATAAACAGTCACTGACTCTCAAGTCTACAACACAGGGCAGTGAGGGCACAGGGCAGGTCACGGAGCACAGCACAGGGCAGTGAGGGCACAGGGCAGGTCATGGAGCACAGCACAGCACAGCACGGAGCACAGCACAGGGCAGTGAGAGCACAGGGCAGGTCACGGAGCACAGCACAGCATGGAGCACATGGCACGGAGCACAGCACAGGGCAGTGAGGGCACAGGTCAGGTCACGGAGCACATGGCACAGAGCACAGCACGGAGCACACGGAGCTTCCCAACCACCCTCTTCCCTCTCCAAGATTGGAGTGAAGATGGCGGGGCGTGCGTGCGTCTTTTATAAGATCCCGCTCCCGCGAGAATCCGACAGCGCGATAATGACGTTCGGCCTCGTTATTGGTCCGGAATTCAGCCGGGAACTCCCAAGCCGGCTCGGATCTGACCCGGATCCCTGATATTCAGATCTGTCGGATCTCGGGGATCCGGACCCGCTCATCTCTAGTATGCATATATATATATATGTCCAAGGATGTGGCACTCACTGCTAAATTACAGCTGTTCCTGGTGCCCTCCAGTAGATTATAGATAGCATACGTGGTTGAGGGTGGCACTTGGAGAAGCTTCTGATGAAAATTCAATAAGAGTTGAAACGTTAAGATCCTACTATTGGCTGTAAAATTATTTCCTGCAGGTGCCGCCATCACCCACGTAATGCTATATATAAATATATATATATATATATATATATATATATATATATATATAGGAGAAAAACCAGAAAGCGCACGATGTGAGTATAATGCAAAGAGTACTTTACTGTAATAATAAGATCACATACATGTAGTCATCTAATGACGAAACGCGGTGGGGCGGTCCTTGATGACCTGTTGACGCTGTGATCGTCTGTGAACTGTCCTGGTCCCAGTCTGGAGCCTTCAGCTGCTGCCGCGCTATACGCTGTGAGCGTGTTGATGCCTGATCTGCTTCCCCGGGTTATTATACCTGCATACCTGCTATTTTAAACCTACATGTATGTGATCTTATTATTACAGTAAAGTACTCTTTGCATTATACTCACATCGTGCGCTTTCTGGTTTTTCTCCTGCATGTCCGTCTTCTTGAGGTTTTGGTGCTACCTCTCACCAGAAAAACAGCTGCACTGCATGAACCACCATCATATGGACTTTTCTATTAAACAAGGAACCATTTGTGCATATTGACTGGACTACTTTGTATGTATATATATATATACACATACACACAGTATGAGTTTGAAAAAACTCAGGAGCCCGAGGTGTGCTCCCTACAACCAGTGCTGTGCCTAAACACGTGCATAGGGGATCGTGCGATTGAGCGAAGGAGAAGGGCCCCGTTTTTCCCCTAACCCCTCTCAGCCATAAGGCCGAAGAGGGGAAAATAGGGATCGGTGGGTCCTCTTGGCCGAAGCTTAGAGAGACCCTCTTTCCTCAACCCCTGGAAGGGTTAGGACGGTGGGTCCTCCGCACCCGAAGGTTTGGAGAGACCCGCAGTAGACTTCCCTCCGCCTTGCGGCTCGGGGTCGTCCTCGAGGGGACCGAAGCTCTCCCCAAAAGGATGAGAGCTTCGGGCACATTGGGAAAATGGAAGGCCCATAAGGGTCGACCACACTACCTAAAAAAAGTGACAAAACTACAGAAAACAAGGAACGTGAAAAGTGATGAACGTGAGAGGGGAAGAGAAATAAATAATAAAGAGACCCCAGCCAGAAGGCCGGGGTGGGGGTGTGAAAAATTGTCCTACCCCATCCAAAAGGACGAGGTAAGGACGTGAAGCGCTAACCTAGAGGGAAGTGCGCAGTGCTAGTGCTTACTAGTGCATGGTGATTTTGGGATCACCCGTGCATGTTCGGGGGCACAGTGCAGCCTCAGACTCCAAGCAACCAACTGATCAGCATCCGACCAAGTGTTTCTCTGCTCCCATCATAGGGCACTTTCCAGCCCCTGGTATGGGAATGGGTACACAAAGTATGAGATACTAAGATGTCTATTTGAGTTCTTTGTATAAGACCTGAGTGCCGCCACCACAGACCGCTATCTACTGCCATATATCAGTTCGCGCTATGGAGGGCACCAGGGGAGTTATCTTGTATCCGGAGTGTTACACAGTAACATCCATTTGCAGGCCTCATTAGCATGATAACACTGGGGGTTCCCATATGCTAATGGAGCCCCCCCCCCCCCCCCGCCTTTCTCGTGTGTGTAATGTTTTCTATTTTATTCTTATTTTCTGCCAGAATACTGCTTCCTCTCACTGGCTGCCTAGGCGCTGTGCAGCTCGGTGGGTATGTGTTCCCTGTATGATAACTATACTGTCTCTGCTTGCATTGTTACATGCCTGGCTGTTGCTACGATCAATTGCGTCACTGATGGCTGCCTAGTCGCTGTGCAGCTCGGCGGGTATGTGTACCCTGTGTGATAATTGTACTGTCTCTGCTTGTAGTGTTACCTGCTTGGCTCGTTGCAACCAGTGTCACCACTGATGGCTGCCTAGGCGCTGTGCTGCCCAGAAAATATATGTTCCCTGCATCTAAAATCCCCAGGGTACATCTAGCGTATTCCTGTATGTGTTATATCACTGTACTGTCACTGCTGAACTGTTACCTTATCGGCTGTTGCACAGTAATCCAAATCTAATTCCTAGTATACGCAATTATACCTGGCCAGGGCTGCCAAGAGAAATCCTGGGCCCCGGTACAACAGCGTCACGGGGCCCCCCTGGAGTGGCGAGCAACAGAGAAGAGGTGTGGCCATTAAAGGATATAGGGGTGTGTACCACACCATATACCCTTTATGCAACACAATAGTAGACCCGTTATACTTGCCCCTTACACATTATGCTACACAGAATGAGCCAAAATTCAAATCGATTACTTGCCGCCCCGTTCGTATGCAGCAGTGTGGACAGAAGCGTGGGGTGGTGGATATGGGTTGCTCCCATGGGAGTAAGGGGTCGTGGCCACAGATGGGCAGATAGCGGCAGGGTCCCTGCGGAGGATGGGAACTAGGTAATAGCTCCCATCCTCCGCAAGCACCACACTGCTGTCTGCCCATCCGTCACAGGGACCCTCTGCCCCCCTGCGCTGCCCAGACCCCTATGCCATACAGCAGGGGTGGCCAGCCCACGGCTCCTCTCTCCAAGATCTGTGGCTGGCACGATCATCCCCATTTGAAGTGCCGCCTCTGGAGTATAAGGATCCCAAGCTCACACATGCAGCAGGGAAAGCGGCAACAGTTCTTTCAACCTGCTGGCAAGAAGCAGCAGATGCCACTACTTGCAGTATCGCCGAGCTGAGCTGCCGGTATCTGCTGTGTCCCCCAAAGCTACAGATCCGGCGCCAAGAGCAGCTGCATTGTGATGGCCAGCGGTATGTGCACCTGGAGGGAGAGGGGGGATTGTGTCCATTAAACCTCTTTAATCTCATGAGATCCTGGGCAGTATGGTCCCACCCAGATCGCATTCCATATATGATCCGTCATAAATGGGCCCCATGTAGCCTGTTCCCTTCACACACATTGGAGGTCATTCTGATTGACCACAAAGCTGCAAAATTTGCAGCTTTGCGGGTTATCTAAATACCTCAGATTTCACGCATGCGAACGGATGTTTTACATACAGTAATCATCGATTTGCAGCTTGTGTGCAGGGCAGCGCGGTCGCCGACCATCAAATCATTTCTCAAATGCTCGCAGATCTAAGTCAGTCTCTGCTGTCTTAGATCTGTGGCGCTCCTGTACGAGAAGAGGTGACATCAGCTGCCCTCCCCCGGCACCCACGTCATGGGAGTTCCCATCGGCGCAACCCATATCCACCACCCCACGCTTCCGTCCACACTGCTGCATGCGATCGGGGCGGCAAATAATCGGTTTGCCACACCCGCTCACACAAAGTGGCTGCACATGCACAACATCGCTCCCCTGTGTGAACGTGCGGGGGAGCGAACCAACCTGAATGAGGGCCATAGCCTGTAACACACACACATAGCCTGTTCCTTCACACATACAGTACATAGCCTGTCACACACACATATACATACATAGCCTGTTACACACACACACACACACACACACACACACACACACATAGCCTGTTACACACACATATACATACATAGCCTGTTACACACATATATACATACAAAGCCTGTTACACACACACACACACATAGCCTGTTACACACACACACATATATACAAAGCCTGTTACACACACACACACACACACACACATAGCCTGTTACACACACACACACATATAGACATACATACATAGCCTGTTACACACACACACACACATAGCCTGTTACACACACACATATATATACAAAGCCTGTTACACACACCCACACACATAGCCTGTTACACACACACACATATAGACATACATACATAGCCTGTTACACACACACACACACACACACACATAGCCTGTTACACACACATATATACATACATACATAGCCTGTTACACACACACACACACACACATAGCCTTTTACACACACACACACACACACACACACACACACACACACACACATATAGACATACATAGCCTGTTACACACACACACACACATAGCCTGTTACACACACATATATACATACATACACAGCCTGTTACACACACACACACACACACACACAAACACTTTTTGTCTGTTCCCCCTGTCCATAGCCATGCATTACCTTTTGAACCAGGAACATGGAGCAGGAGCAGGAGCAGGAGAGCCATCGCTGACCGGGCTTAGGCAAATTCGGGGGCGTGGCCTAATCGCGGGCCCGTGTCCACGCCCCCTTTTACAAAAAAATTATTTTTTTTATTTTTTTTGTGTGTGTCGGGACCCGGGCCCCCCTGGCAGGCCCGGGCCCAGGTAAAATGTACCCGCCCCCCCTGCCTCTCGGCGGCCCTGTACCTGGCCAATAAAGCTGATTCTTATTCTCATGGCTAATAGACTATGCCTCATATCAGTCATACTGTCCAAACATAATTTACAAGATGATGGGACTGGCAGAAACATTGCCAAACATTGAGGTGCATTGTGTGATTGTATTTCTGCATCTACAGAGCGCATCAGCAGCTGAAATTCATTGCAAAATGCGGTACTTGTGGAGTATCACGGCTCCCATCGTATGGCATCGTATGCCATATGTAGTGGCATACGATGCGATGTTTTACCGATTTTTTACCATTTTTGCTCAAAAATCATATGGCATCGTATGCCATATGTAGTGGCATACGATGCGATACGATGTTTTACCGATTTTTGAGCATTTTTGCTCAAAAATCGTATGCCATATGTAGTGGCATACGATGGTATACGATGCGATACGATGTTTTACCGATTTTTGAGCATTTTTGCTCAAAAATCGTATGCGATCGCATCGGATGCCATACAATGGCATGCGATGCGATGTGATGCGATGACACCCGATTTTGCACTGAAATGCATCAGAATGCATTGAAATGTGTATTAAAGTAGTGAAATGCCCCCAAATGCCATTTTTCATAGTGCACCACCCCCCACTATCAACGTCAACCCGAAGCGTGGCGAGCGCAGCGAGCCCGCGAGGGGCGGCGGTACGCGTCCTACGACCTTTTCATAGCCCCACTATCCACGTCGGCGTGGAGTTGAGAATAGAATAGTGTGGCGAGCGCAGCGAGCCACCGAGCCCGAAGCGTGGCGAGCGCACGCGGATACCTGTGAAGCCCGCGAGGGGACGCGTATAGCTGTGAAGGTATCCGCGTCCCCTCGCGGGGCTCGCTGCGCTCGCCACGCTTCGGGCTCGGTGGCTCGCTGCGCTCGCCACACTATTCTATTCTCAACTCCACGCCGACGTGGATAGTGGGGGTATGAAAAGGTCGTAGGACGCGTACCGCCGCCCCTTGCGGGCTCGCCACGCTTCGGGTTGACGTTGATAGTGGGGGTGGTGCACTATGAAAAATGGCATTTGGGGGCATTTCACAAGTTTAATACACATTTCAATGCATTCTGATGCATTTCAATGCAAAATCGGGTGCCATCGCATTGCATCGCATCGCATGCCATCGTATGGCATCCGATGCGATCGCATACGATTTTTGAGCAAAAATGCACAAAAATCGGTAAAACATCGTATCGCATCGTATGCCATCGTATGCCACTACATATGGCATACGATGGCATACGATTTTTGAGCAAAAATTGTCAAAAATCGGTAAAACATCGAATCGCATCGTATGCCATCGTATGCCACATGCGATGCGATGCGATTTTTAGCATACGATCTGCATACGATGCAGGTCGTGGGAGCCGTGATACTCCACAAGTACCCAAAATGCTTTTAATAATGGCAGGACAGGTTGAGCAGCGATCCAGCTGGCCAAGTATGGCTGGACACCACAGGCAGTGCACCAAACCTGTTTTCATGACATGACATTGTCAACCATATACCTCGGGAGCCTGCAAGTGGATAGATCTATCTATCTCTGTTTAATTACATAATGCTTTATTGTGGCATTCTCACATATGCATACAAGTACAGCTTATTATAATATCTAAAGAACACAATGCAAAATAGATAAAGTGAAACAAAGGACTTTGCTTAAACTCTACAGGGGTTAGTCTACACCTCCTGTAACTGAATGGATTTTTTTTATTCAACTTCTCATCCCCTAAAGGCCCCGCTATGTTTACATTTTCCTTATTCCAACAAAACACGTAACGTATGATACTAACGTATCGTATGATACTATACAGCATTTGTTCCACACCAATTTGTATATCTTTTCCAAGTAAGATACCTTTTTTCTACTCTGTATCTACTTTGGAGGATAATGCACGGTAATAACCTGATGAATTATCAGTCTAAAATTGTGAATGCACACTATATAATATGACTGATAGGATACATCGGTACTTGCGTATTATCTGGGCGCCTGATTTTTTCATTGCACGTTAAAATAAATTGCGTCGCATCGCATTGCATACAATCATATAGCATGCGATGCGATGCAACACGATTGGACCCGATTTTTAATTGTACAGGCACCCAGATGCCTGATTCCTATGTTAAATGCCCCCCCCCCAGACCCGATTTTTGATTGTACACCCACCCACTTAAATGGCCCCCCATTGTTAACTCCACCCCACTATCAACGCCACCCCGAAGTGTGGGGAGCCCTCGAGGGGAGGCGGTACGCGTCCACCGACCTTTTCATACCCCCACTATCCACGTCAGCGTGATTTTATATAGTGTGGCGAGCGCAGCGAGCCACCGAGCCCGAAGCGTGGCGAGCGGACGCGGAATACATGTGAAGTAATACGCATCCCCTCGCCACGCTTCGGGGCTCGGTGGCTCGCCACACTATATAAAATCAACTCCACGCCGACGTGGATAGTGGGGGTATGAATAGGTCGGAGGACGCGTACCGCCGCCCCTCTCAGGCTTTCTACGCTCGCCACGCTTTGGGTTGGAGTTGATACTGGGGTGGCATAACAATGGGGGGGGGGGGGGATTTAAAATAGTAATCACCCATCAGGGTGGAGTGGGTGTACAATTAAAAATCGGGTATGGGGGTGCATTTAACATTGTAATCAGGCATCAGGGTGCCTGTACAATGTAATATTGGGTATAATTGCGTCGCATCGCATCACATGCCACTAGTTAAAGCATGCGATGCGACGTGATATTAAAATTGTACACTTCGCCTGGGAAAGGCTCAAAATCGGGTCCAATCGCATTGCATGGCATGCCTTAACTAGTGGCATGCGATTCGATATATTGATAATACACAAGTACCGATACATCATTGTAAGGTGATTAAGTAAATGTTCCAGATACTCTAACTCAATTATCTTCGCAAAAATGTTTTATTATATGCAGATGCTCCCTATAGCATTGCATAGATCGGATATTTCCCGGCTTGAAGCGTTATTTTTTAAATTTGTGTGGCAGAATAAACGCCCTAGAAAAGCCAAATTGAAACTTCGGTACTTGTGTATTTTGGCGGCGCCCTTCGCATTGCATACCATAAGGCATGCAAAGGTATGCGAAGCGACGCGATATCGCGCGATATTGTACAATGGCATACAATTTTAAAATTGTTTTTTTCGGCAAGGAAAACCCTCCTCGCCATATTCTATGTTTGGCCAGAATCAGATCCCCTTAAATGGCAAGGCTCGCCATAAATGCAGCAAGTCCGTTTTGATGGCCACACTCACCATTTCCACCTTGCCAAATGGAGACAGAGAGGTGGAAACAGCTAGTAAAGGGGAGCGCATCGAATACTCTGATGGCGGCGCTGCTCACTAGCATAGCTCGCTGTCAGAGCATTGAATATCCCTCCATATGTTTATGTGTGTTATATGTTGTCTTTCTCTATTTTATTAAGCTAAATTAAAAAATTTTAGTAGAAAGTATTTCAGAAGTGCCCAGACAAAAAGAGTTTCTTTCTATGACTTTTTTCAATATTTATTTCTTACCAAAAGGCACATATACATACTAAGGTTCATATTTTGTCATATGCCAATTAACTTAGCAGTATATTATATTTAGTGTGGGAGGAAAATGAGATCATCCTAAGTAATACAAACATGGAAAACATACAAACACCACACAGATAGAGTGTTGGTCATGAATTAAACTCGTGACCTGAGTGCTATGCTAACTACTAAGTTAACCCGCTAGATATTTGCATGAACTATTGCTGTAGTATTTATAATTCACATAGTTCCATCTGTCCTGCATTTGTTTTTTAGATCTGTTCTACTAGTACAGGGGTGGCCAACCGGTCAGAGGTAAAGAGCCAAAAAATATCTGTAGTGAAGCTAAAGAGCCAACAACATGCGCGCGCCCAAAAAAGTGGCGTGGTCTATTTGCACCCCTTGGGTGGGTGTGATACACATATACCTCCAATAGTGCAGTGTCATATATACATATGCCCCCAATACCCATTGCACATATAATACCCTCTGTGGTCCCAGTAATACAAACAATGCCCCCTTTGGCGCTGCTAATTCCTATAATACCCCCTGCTGTGCGCCCCTGTGGTGCTCCTCATACATATGCCCCCTGCGGTGCTCATAATCCATATAATGCCCCCTGTGGTGCCCAGGCCCCAATACATATAATGCCCCCCTATAGGACTCACCAATTGGTCCTCTTTGTTGATAAGAGAAAGCTGGGGACAGTGAAGCTTAGTGCTGCCTCAGCTGCGCAGGTGCTTCTGTGTGTGGCAAAGAAGGGTCCTTCTCCCCCTTTTGCAGATGCTGCCGGCGGCTGAGAGGGGAGTTATGGACACGGCTGATTGATGGGGGAGGGGGTTAATGATGCGGGTGCGAATGGCGGGGGGAGCAGGTGCCGACATGGACACTGGTGGGGGTACGGTACGGCCAGCAGGAGTATGCGAAGAACGCTGCCAGCAGAGGTGTGGTGTGGCTCTTGAAGGGTTAGATCCGTCCACACTGCACTAGTGATGCCAGCCATTGCATTCTGGATGGCAGACAGAGCGGGAGGTGGAGGTGCGGAAGACGGAAGTGGGGCGGGAGCCGAGGTCACTCTGCAGTGACTGTGGAGACGCTGCTGACCGTGCCGGCATCCTCCTAGCGCGACGGCAACATCACAATGCTTATGTGGCCGCGGCCTGGCAGTGCTGTGCATTCCAGAGCCGCAGATCAAAGGAAGAAGAGCCGCATGCGGCTCGCGAGCCGCGGGTTGGCCACCGCTGTACTAGTATAATGTTTTGCACGAAAGGTAGAGGAGTAACTAAGTTTTGTAGTGCTACACACTGTGGAGGCATTTGTCATCTTGCAAAAAGAGCATTTCTTTTAAAACAAACTCTCATTAGCGGTATGGCAATACAAGCATATGTTGTCCAATGTTGTACATACAGGTATTGGGGTTATTTAGACCTGATTGCTGTTGTGTGAATTCGCAAGCTGATCGATCATTGAACGACTGAACATGTGTGCGGATTGTAGCATGCATGCATGAGGCCAAACAGCGTCAAAAGTCAGCAATTACTTTTTTTGCAATCCCCTTACAACTTGACTAGGAGGAAGCAGGCATTTGGGGGTGGACAACTGTAATTTCCGAGACGCAGGCATTCCCCGGGGTTTCAGGGGGGTGTGTGACATCATCTCTGGTCTTAAACAGCCTATATGTGTCGCATAATTATGGAAGGGTCATAGTTACGCACTTACTGAGTGAGCTGCAAGTCAAACCATTCTCTGGCGGGGTGGCTATTTGATCGCAGTCTCTTGCAAATTCGCACAGCAGCAATAAGGTCTGAATCAGGCCCAATGTGTGGTGTAGTTTTTTTCTGTGTATGTTCTGTCCCTGCAAACAGCATACAAAGCACAGAGATCAATAGATCACTACTGGCATTACTGTCCCTGAAACAAACTTTGGTTACACCTTATTTTGAATGTAATGCATGTACTTCCTGTAAAAGAGTTCTTCTGGGGAACACCTAGATCAATGCTGATTTTATATATTTATTAAATATGTTGTGGATTTCTTATTACAGCAGATTGACCTTGTGTAACATGTGCTGTTTGCTTTTCCTCGGGTAAAATGTACTTTAAGGAATTTACAAAACCTTAAACTACTGTGATGTATTGCAGCAGTGTATGGCCATCCAACGCCCCATGAGCTGCCCCTGGACCTTCCTGGGCGGCAGAATTACATGCATGCGATACAACGCATGTGGTCCTTTCACATGTGATGTATTACAAGGGCATAACTACCATTGGTGCAAAGGGTGCATCTTTACAGTCTAGTTATATGTGGAAAGATTAAACAATTTGGGACTATTTACACTAGAGAAAAGACGTTTAAGGGGGGATATGCTCAACATGTATAAATATATTAGGGGCCAATATAAGGAACTGTCAAACACCCTTTTTTCTACTAGAAAGGAATCTAGGACACAAGGGCACGAGTTTAGATTAGAAGAAAAAAGATTTTGTTCATCTAGAAGAAAACATTTATTTACAGTCAGAGCAGTCAAACTTTGGAACTCTCTTCCTGAAGTGGAAGAGACACTATAAATATGTTTAAAATAAGGTTGGATAAACATTTATTGGTTAAAAACATCCATGGGTACGAATAAGTAACATAATCTGTCTTTAAAATATCAGAACATACTATACAACAAGGGATAAGCTACTATAAACATAGGTTGAACTAGATGGATGCAAGTCTTTATTCAGCCTCACCTACTATGTAACTATGGGCCTTATTTTGGTTCATTCTTTCTGACAAAATCCTTCTTAGATGGGCAAAACCATGTGCACTGCAGGGGGGCAGATGTAACTTGTGCAGAGAGAATTAGATTTGGGTGGGGTTTTACTTCAAAGTGAGATCTATATTGCAGTGTAAAAATAAAGCAGTCAGTATTTTCCCTGCACAGAAACAAAATTACTCACCCAAATCTAATTCTCTCTGCACATGTTACATCTGCCCCCCCTGCAGTGCACATGGTTTTGTCCATCTAAGAAGGATTTTGTCAGAAAGAATGAACCAAAATAAGGCCCTATGTAACTATATGTGCTATATAAATGTATTACCATCAGTTGCTAAATAGGGGGCCCTTACAAACATTTGCTATGGGGCCTATGAATGTCTAGTTGACCTGCATGTGACCCATTCCCCACCGCCGGAAGGGGATCCGAGTCGGAGGTTGGACTTCTTGCAGGCTCGAACTCTGGATTCCAGCTGAAACAGGAAAAAAAAACAGGACAATGGGCCTGATTGTGGTTCCCTCGCAAAAGCAAAATCTCTTTCTAATGGACAAATCCATGTTCACTGCAGGGGGGGGGGGGGGTCGATATAACATGAGAGAGAGGTGTTATTTTGTTTCTGTGCAGAGAAAATACTTGCTGCTTTATTTTTACACTGCAATATAGATATCAGTTTGAAGTACAAACCCCACCCAAATCTAACTCGCTCTGCCCCACCTGCAGGGCACATGGTTTTGTCTATTAGAGCAGTGGTTCCCAACCCTGGTCCTCAAGTACCTCCAACAGTGCATGTTTTCCAGGTCTCCACACAGAATCACAAGTGACATAATTAGCTCCACCTGTGGATCTTTTAAAATGTGTCTGAATGAGTGCACCTGCTGGGTGACCTGGAAAACATGCACTGTTGGGGGTTCTTGAGGACCAGGGTTGGGAACCACTGTATTAGAGAGAGAATTTGCTTTTACAAGTGAACCATAATCAGGCCCAATGTGCGCTCTTGTTTGTTGGGTGCCGACGGGTTCCCGACAGTCGGGATCCCGACAGTCATTTACCCGACGTCGGGATCCCAACTGTCAAAATGCTGACAGCCGGGTGCCCGACGGACACCCGCTATTTTCCCTCGTGGGGGTCCACGACCCCCATAGAGGGAGAATAGAATAGCCGGCTCGCACCGTGCCCGCAGCGTGGCGAGTGCAGCGAGCCCGCAAGGGGCTTTTTTGCGCTCGCCATGCTGTCTGACTCCGGGCAGTTGGGATCCCGATGTCGGGATAATGACTGTCGGGATCCCGACTGTCGGAGTCCCATACCACACCCTTGTTTGTTTGCATACCTCCCAACATGACCCTCTCCAGGAGGGACAGAATGCTCTGCTCCTGGACTTTCCTCTTAATACTGTATATGAGTTCCATCACCTGTTTTAAACAGGTTAATGGATAAGAAAGGTGCTTCAACACAGGTGATATTAATAAAAAAATGAAGGTGAAGTCCAGGAATAGAGCATTCTGCCCCTCCTGGAAAGGGTCATGTTGGAAGGTATGTGTTTGGATTATTGCATTCTGAAATCTTTCAACGGGATTTGTACATCTTTTGTTGTACTTACACCAGAGCCTTTATAGAAAAATGATGGTGGAAGTTTAAGGCAAAGGCACATTTTTGTCTGCTTCCAATAGCTGCAGCCACCCCCTCCCCGCAGTGAATGGCCTGCCTAGCATACTTGCCTATCTGACCCTCTCCATGAGGGAGAAAATGCTCCGTTCCTTGACTTCCCTGGTAATGTATGATTACCATCACCTGCAGGGCCATTTCTAAACAAAATTAAGCTCCCAGGGCAAAGAAATAAAAATCCCCTCCCAAATACATAACATGACATAGAAGAAAATGCGCGTGCACCTAAATAGGGGGCGTGGTTTTAAAGGGGTGTGGCTTAATATAAGGGAGTGGTCTCACAGGAAAACAATTTCCTTACATCTCACTTTTGCAACCTGCTTGTCCACTGTCTAGACATTGGTTACCACAGGAATTGTCATTGTCCTCCTGCACTTAAGTTGGCGGGCTGAAGGCCACACAGTGACATAAAAATATAAACGCCCACACAGTGACCTAGTACACCTCACAGATCAAGGCCAAACAATGACAGGCTACTTAAATCATTATACACTATTTATTCGTGATGCCAATTACACATTACGCCACACACTGGCCCTTATTCAGATCGGTGCGGATATTCCCGCATTCTTACGGTGCGGTCCGCACGCCACGGTGTTTTGCCGCGTGCGGCCATCGTCCGTAGAAACGCCCACGTGTCCTCCGCATTCGGACGGACTCACTCTTTAAGAACAGGGCGTGTTTACGGACGACATACAAACCATGCGTGTGCGGGAGAAACACTCCGATTCGGCACGGTATTACAGAGTATTACAGAGTATGCTCGGGAATACCGCATCCGAACGGGAGCCAAGCGGTGCTACCGCACGTAAGCGGAGTATTTACGCCAAACAACCCACTATGAAGTATCTTCTGCTATACATCACATGACCCACTTATTCAATTACCTATCCTCATGGATCCTGTGGGTGTTTAGTACGGGTTCCTTGAAGCAGCAATGGTTTCAATTAAAGCACTGACAAGCGTCCTATTAGTGAGTAATGAGTAAAGGAGTAGATTGTATTGGGTTCAGGTGTTAATGGTTGTAGTCATTAGGCGTACGTTCGCCTACCGCATGAACGAGTGGTGTCCGCAAAGCAATAGTACACTTGTGGACACCGCACATTTCAGCCCTTTTTGCTCGCGTGCATTCGGAGTGGTTTCCGAATGTACGCCCCCCAACATAAGTGTACTCCCCCGTGTCCGCCCATGTTTCCGCCCCGTTTTGCCCACTTTGAAACTACGCCCATGTGTCATTCCGCATGACGCCCATAATACGCCCCTATTTCCCGACTGATTGCGGTGACCAGTTTTGGACGGGCTTTGTCCGAACTGGTACCGAGTCAAGGCGTGGCACATGCGCGTAGCGTTCTACACGCATGCGCAGACGCCGTAAAGACGCAATCCGTAAGAACGCGGTAAAGTCCGCATCAATCAGAATAAGGGCCACTGTGATGACAATTACACATTACGCCTTCCTGGGGAGGGGAGCGCATCGCGCGTCTCTCCTTCCCCTTCACTGTGTACCTGAGCCGTCAGCCATTCATACCTCGCGGGCTGGCTCCTGATTGGCTGCCGGCCCGCGAGCTCTGATTGGCTGACAGCCGTGACACAGTGAACGAGGGGAAGGAGAGACGCGCGATGCGCTCCCCTCCCCAGCAGTGTTCCCTCTAAGCTGTGCGCACGTGCGCGCGCACACACCTTGACGAGCGTGCGCACAGACATTACAACTGAGCGGACAAAGCAGCAGTGGTCCCTTTTTGCAGTTGTGGACTCAATTAATGTGTGTTTCACCCATTAACTACATTGTGTACTGTATTTTGAATGTTTAAATGTTTTATATCATTTTGAAGTAAAGTTAACACAAATGCTGAACGTCATTTTCCAGTTATATATAAGTGACGCACAAAAATGTAAGTTTCATTCCAAAGTTGCACAGCCAAAATCTTTAGCCGCACACAGCCTTCGTAAAATTAGAGGGAACATTGCTCCCCAGGGAAATCAGCTCGCTTTTGGGGGACAGGGACTCGTGAGAGGGGGATGAACTTGTAGGAGGCGGCGGCGTTGGGGGGAGCTGCCGGGTTCTCCAGCTGTTAACAGGGGCGGACAAGCCATGCGGCGCCCTGGGCTGCTGCACGGCTTGTCCGCCTCTAGAAACGGCCCTGACCACCTGTGGTGAAACACCTTTCTTATCAATTACCTAGCTCCCCACAGGTGCTGGCAATCATACATTACCAGGGAAGTCCAGGAACAGAGCATTTTCTCCCTCATGGAGAGGGTCAGGTAGGCAAGTATGCTGCCGAGTATGTAACTCGCCAAAGCCGTTCGGTGCAGACCATCGGGGCTGCGGCTGAATTCGGAGCCCACCGAGCACACACATAGGCCCTTATGCAGATCTGATCGAGGTACAAATTTGTTCTCAAATGGGTAAAACCATGGGCACTGCAGGTGGGGCAGATGTAACATGTTTATAGAGAGTTAGATTTGTGTAAGTTATTTTGTTTCTGTGCAGGGTAAATACTGGTTGCATTATTTTTACACTGCCATTTATATTTCAGTTTCAACACACCCCACCCAAATCTAAAGCCCCGTACACACGGGGGAGATATATTGCTCAGCCATATACATACCTCCCAACTTTTGAAGTTGGGAGGGCGGGACGTTTGCGCGGCGAAGCCGCGCTCGCTCCCGAAAAGGGTGCGTGGCCTCGAGAAAAGGGGGCATGGTGACGTTTTCGCTGCTCGTCGGCGCTGAATAGACGCTGTACGCATGCGCACAGCGTCTATTCTCGGCAAGCTGGGGGGGCTCCAAACCGTCTCGGGAAGCCGGGACTGCGGTAAGCAGTACCGGGACGGAGGGACATCGGCCGTAAATCGGGAATGTCCCGCCGAATCCGGGATGGTTGGGAGGTATGCATATATTGCTAGTAATATATGGCTGAGCAATATATTTTTCAGTTTCTCCTTTTCATCAGCGACCAGAGATGGTCGCTGATGAAAGGGAACCTCTGCCGGCGGTGCCGCAGAGGTAATCAGCTGGTCAGCGATTAGAAAGGGGCTGAAAATGGAGGCGCGTACCCGGCGATTTATCGCCGGGGCACACTCCCATCACTGGCAATATGGTCGCCTGCGACCCTATTTCCAGCTATTTCAGCCCCTGTGTGTACACAGCTTTACTCTCTCTGCACATGTTTAATCTGCCCTACCTGCAGTGCACATGGTTTTGCCCCTTTTGAGAACAAATTTGTACTGCGATCAGATCTGAATAAGGGCCATATTCCCTCACATCACATACATTTCACAGATAAAAGAATGAATGCGGCTTACAATTTATGTTATATGATGACCTTATTCTCATGCAGTAAAAATATGTTTATATTATTTTACTCAAAACAGCTTGGCCTTTTGAGATCAATAATACATTATTTATCACCCCATTTTTGGCACAGGAGCTCTGATGCATTTGTCAGTTTAATAAATTATTTGTAGAATATAAACATCATAGAGTACTGATCTGAACTCAAAAATAAAACATGGATGCAGCCTCAGCTTGGATAAAGCAGGTTATCTCTCCCCAAAACCCTGATAGTATTCAAGACAGCAGCTACATGGTGCCGTCTGAGGCCATGGTCTACAGGACTAATCCCGCCAATCCTGTTATTGACATGCTGGCCAGCAAATAGCGCTCATCCGCGAAAACCTTAAGCAAATCACAGCGCGTTTCTTGTTGATTGACGTCGGCGGCAAGCAATCGATCGGCGGCGCAGCAGACTGATGCATCGCTCCACCAATCAGCGAGCGCTTTGGGAGGGCCGTCTGCGATGATTAACCCGTCTGTAACGTCATTTTAGGCAGTTCGATCGGTAGCGGGAGCGGAGAGCGGACAGCAGGGAGCTCGAAGGCAGCAGCCCCCCACCGCCGGCCTGAGTTACCATCAACACCCGGGGAAGGAAACAAACGTGCCACCGCCGGCCCGAGTCACCACCTCTGAAGGCAACCAGAGTCGTCATTACCACCACGCAGCCATAATCACCATGAGCAGCGACGTTGAAACGCAGCAGCAGCAGCCAGCCGCCCTGGAGAGCAAGTCCGGCCCGGAACCGGCGGCTACCGTGGGGGAGAAGAAAGTCATCGGTAAGTGTTTTATTATAAGGGGATTTTTTTTTCCACCGTTCTAGCCAGTGCGGCATTGAGGTGGTTAATGTCGGTTGGGCTCTGACGGTTTGAACGCTCGCCACGCGCTGCACTCCCCCTCGCCCTCCGCCGTGACGTCACTGCTTCCTGTATCCTCGCCTCAAAATGTCCGTCCGCCTGCGGCCTAGCCGGCCACGCTCAGCCCTATTGTGTCAGACCCCGCCTTGTCTACTCCAGCCCACTCACACGTGGATCCTGGGGGGGGGTGCACGTCTCAATGCGGGGCCGGTGCTGCTGTCACTATGAACGTGTGGGGGGCAAGGGAGGGAGCTGGGTCGGGTCTTGGCTTGGTTCCGGCCACGTGGTGCATAGTAGTCTCATTCTGCAGGGCCCGGTCCACCTCCCGACTGCATGTTGTGTAGTACACCGCTGTGTGCCTGCGGCCATGCTGCAGATTCGTGGCCTGATCTGACCCCTGTTATGTTCCCATTGGTCTCCAGACGTGTGATAACTGACTTCCTCTACTCTGTC
The DNA here is from genome assembly GCF_055691185.1 of Crinia signifera. Taxonomy (NCBI): domain Eukaryota; kingdom Metazoa; phylum Chordata; class Amphibia; order Anura; family Myobatrachidae; genus Crinia; species Crinia signifera. The sequence goes on from NC_139226.1 coordinate 71,979,754, forward strand.
TTCTAGCAACCAAGGTTTTGGGCACTGTCAAATGGTTTAATGTGCGTAATGGATATGGATTTATAAACAGGTGAGTTTATTACTTTTATTAGTATGCATTAGTGGGTGCAGGCCCCTTTGACACTCCATGTTCCTTTGTTTTTGGCCATGCTGATAAACTAGAAGACCTTATATCTGATCTCCATGAATAAGAAACTGTTAATAAATAAAATGTATACTGAAAGGCCATAGCTCATGTTCTTGTAACATGCTCTGGTTACACCTTCAGTAATGAATGTTGTCCTCATACTTGTTTTGAAGGCTGGAAAATAGTAAAAATGAAAAATAATCCCTTTTTATTGTTTATCTATATATAGGGCTTAAAGCTTGTTCACTTAAACAATTTCTCCCCCCCTCTTTACTCCAATGTAGGAATGACACCAAGGAAGATGTGTTTGTACACCAGGTATGGCATATATGTGCATCTGTGTGTGTGTGTATATATATATATTTTATTATTTATTATTTATTATTATTATTATTTATTATTATTATTTTTTGTGTCTACATTTGATCTGGCTAGTCCATGCATGTATATAAAGGGACTGATTTTTTTTTTTTTTTTTTTTTTTTTTTTTATTTAATTTTTGACAATTTTCTGATATCTTAAGAAAAATCTTTGGTAAAGATGTGTGCTTGCCTGAAATAGGTACTTGTGTATTATCACGGCGCCCGTTGCATCGCATACCACTAATTAAGGCAGGGGTGTCCAAACTTTTTGCAACGAGGGCCGTATTTGGTGAAGTGTAAATGGTGTGGGGGCCAACCTGACATTTTTTTGAATCAATCACCTCAGAATGGTCCCCATTCATTGTATGTCCCCAAGCCTGACCCTCCACTGTATGACTCCCATTCACTGTATGCCCCTGCTCCCCCAGCCTGACCCTCCTTCACTGTATGACCTCCACTCTGCCTCCTCCCTTCTCTATATGTTTACCAGCCCCTTGTGTGAGCCAGAGAAAGAAGAGGCAAAGCAGGAACTGCAAGGACAGTAGATGCTTGGGCTCCTGCTGCCCTTCTCCGTTCTGCATGTTATGGGAGCAAGCTTCCCCCTTGCTGCCCCACTCCCCAAACACTGCTGTCACTGATTGTGGAGTAGGGTCATATACGATTGCTGCAGCAGGGGTAGGATGCCAAACCTCTCGCTGTGGCGGCCGGCACCTCCTCACTGCAGCAGGACCGCAAGGTAAAGGCGCACTCGCCGGGGCCCCACCTTTAGTATCCTGTGCTGAGCTTCCCACATCTGATGCTCTGCCTGCTTCCAGCTGGAGGCTGCGGGCCGCTTGAAATGACAGCACGGGCCGCAATTGGCCCCCGGGCCTGACTTTGGACATGCCTGAATTAAGATGTGCGATGGACCCGATTTGAGGCTTTTCCCGGGATGAGTGTACAATTTTAATATTGCGTCGCATTCCATTATAATGGCATGCGATGCGACACTATTTCAATGTTAAATGCCACCCCACTATCAACGCCAACCCGAAGTGTGGCGTGCGCAGCGGTACGTGTCTCAGATGTTTTCATACCCCCGCTATCCACATTGGAGTGGAGTTGATTTTTATAGTGTGGCGAGCGGATGCGCATTACTGCGCTCACCACACTATATAAAATCAACTCCACGCCGACGTGGATAGTGGGGGTATGGAAAGGTCGGAGGACGCGTGCCGCCGCTCGCCACGCTTCGGGTTGGTGTTGATAGTGGGGAGGCGTTAACAATGGGGCATTTCAACATAGTCATTACCCATCAGGGGTGTACAATGTAAAATCGGGGGGGGGGGGGGGGGGGGGGGGGGGCATTTAACATAGGAATCAGGCATCTGGGTGCCTGTACAATTAAAAATCGTGTATAATCGCATGCGATCATATAGCATGGCATGCAATGAGATTTTGTGGTTGTACAATGCCCTGCGATGGATATCGGGGGCGCCTTGATAATACGCAAGTACCCTGAAATCTTTTGTCCAGGACAGACAAAAGATTTGAAGGCTAATTTTATGTGCAGGTCTTTCTAGTGTGTGGGCACCTTGAGTCTCTGCAATTTGGTAGGTCTGGATTGCAAGTCTAGTGAACACTCAGAATAAGTGACTGGTCTTAAAGCTAGGAATAAGCACTTGGCTATTTTAAAATAGCCTATGCTTGTAACAGTAGTGTGACTTCACACTGTTCATGAAGCTTAAACTTTGTATTAACTTGCCATTAAAGCTATTTCTCAATGCTTTTCCAGACTGCCATCAAGAAGAACAACCCAAGGAAGTATCTTCGCAGTGTGGGAGATGGGGAGATAGTAGAGTTTGATGTAGTTGAAGGAGAGAAGGTGAGGTTTCAGTGCAAAACTGCAGTTTGGACTTTGGTGCCATGAAAGTTCCTGAGATTTATTGGTCTTCATCTCTCAGCATCAATGAACTTCCTATTCAATGGAACACATATAGTTCAGACTTCATGTTTAGATGGTGACAAGGTCCTTAGGCTTTGGTGCTAGACTTGACTGCATTAATCACTACCGCTGTCTAATTCAGTGAACTTGAGTTTATTTTTTTTTATTTTTTTTAGAAGAATCCTTCATGGTAAACATATGTACATCAAACTAAATCTATATAAAATGTAATACTAATGTACCGTAACTTCATGAGCACCGCTGCAGAAAGTATTGCTCCTCTGGGCACAACATTTCAAGTGACAGTTGCTGGAACTTTCACAGCAAGAGGGTTGTAGAGGGAATGAGCCAAGACAAACTAGCTTGAAGGCTGCTTCAACACCCCCATGGTGTTTATTATATGGGTGCAAAGAGAAAAAGCAGTTAGTGCTGTACATGTAACTTTGAACCATACCTTTCTTATACCCTATGTCTTCAAAGGGTTTATAAAGTAAATAAAATGGAGAGGCTACATAGCCAAATATATTCATTAGAAAATCTGGTTGTGCTGCAGCTCCTGGTGCATTTGTCTTTCTAAATCAGAACTTTGTAGTTTATTGGATTTCATTTTTCTCATTGAGGCAGGATTTTCTTCTTATTCCTGAATGTTTTATTTGCAATTTAAGAAGAGATTGCCTAATTGCTGGAAAAAAAAACAGCTGTAACTTGATAGTGCTTGAGGTGCAGATAAAGTGTATAATAAAGATTACGGTACTTGTGAGTTATCTGGACGCCCGATTTTTTGATTGTATGCTTTAAGTTAAGGCATACAATCAGATGCGATGCGATATCGCATCGCATCGCATGCGATATCGGATGCGATGACCCGATTTTTCCATAGGAATCAATGTTAAAATGATTCCTATGGAAAAAGGGGTCCTTTTCATACCCCTACTATCCAAGTGGGCATGGAGTTGGATATAAACCTGTGGCGAGCGTAGCGAGCCACCGAGCCCGAAGCGTGGCGAGCGAAGCGAGCCCCGCGAGGGGACGGTATTCCGTGTCCCCTCGCGGGGCTCGCTACGCTCGCCACGCTTCGGGCTCGGTGGCTCGCTACGCTCGCCACAGGTTTATATCCAACTCCATGCCCACTTGGATAGTAGGGGTATGAAAAGGACCCCTTTTTCCCATTGAATTCCATGTTAAAATGGACTCAGTCCATTTTAACATTGATTCCTATGGAAAAATCGGGTCATCGCATCGCATCCGATGGTCGCATGCGATGCGATGCGATGTGCCCGATCCGACCCGATTTTCAAATCGGGCGTCCGGATAACTCACATGTACCAAGATTACAGTTGCATCCGACAATGCATCAATCTCTAATGCGTGCACACACCTAAAATGGAACTAACCTTTTATTTTCCCTCAGGGTGCAGAGGCAGCTAATGTAACTGGCCCAGAGGGTGTACCTGTCCAAGGCAGCAAATATGCAGCAGATCGCAATCATTATCGGCGCTATCCACGCCGCAGAGGTCCTCCGCGTAATTACCAGCAAAACTACCAAAACAGTGAAGGTGGTGATAAGCCAGAAGAAGTTGAGAGTGCACCAGAAGGAGAGGGTGCTAATCAACAAAGGCCTTACCGGAGGCGTCGTTATCCACCGTACTACTTAAGAAGACCATATGGACGCAGGCAACAATATCCCAATGCCCCAGTACAGGGTGAAGTGGTGGAGGTAGTCTATTGTCAACATTAAATGTAGTTCCCATGCTTTACAGGTTAATCAAAAGTCAAAACTTTGTTCTGAGTGAAATCATTCTAAATGTCAATTGCAATTCAGCAGTAGGTTATGTCTGTCTTGGACATTTTTTTTTTTTCCTCACTATTTATTTACCTGCTCATTGAGAAAATGTATGATCCATAAAGGTTTGAGTTGTATGCTGGGTACACACTAGAGTTTGTTCTAGAAATAACACCTGCCAGTGTACTAGATATTGTCTGACATATTTAACACTGTACTTCCAATCAGCTGCTCTAACTGGCAGCTTTAGCTTGTTTGTACCTAGTCCAGTGGTTCCCAAACTGTGTGCCTAGGCACCCTGGGGTGCCTCAGGACACTTGCAGGGGGTGTCTTGGGTTGGTAGACCAAGATCAATTCATTATTTATGGTCAATGTACCAGGAAAAAACAGTGCTTGTGGCTGCCAATCATAATATATGTGGACAAACAGAAGCAAATCCTACCCCTCACCAGATAACTGAAGTATAAACACAATGCACTTTAATTTTTATTTTTTTCCCTGAATTTCTCGATAAGAAGCATTTGGCCTAGGGGTGCCTTGAAAATATTTTGATGCTCTAGGCTGCCGTGATTCAAAGTTTGGGAACCACTGGTCTAGTCTATGATCAAGATCCTTGATGGCTAACTTTGACACTCCAGATGTTGCTGAACTACACATCCCAGCATGCCCTGCTACAGTTGCTATCTAGATGATTGCTTTGTCTTCAACCATGCCAGTTGCCTATGGCTAATTATCTTTATAGAATGCACCTGATGCTAAAATGCTAATTAGTTGCCATGGGCAATTTCTCCACTGACTCACTACTCCACTCATTTCAAAGCTTCATATCTCTCAAAGAGTAAAGGTGGCCATACATCTACAGATCAATTGTGAGATTGGACTGGTTGGAACAAAATCCTGGTAATGGATGAGAGCAAATGAGTTGACAATTTTCTTTGAAATGCTGGAAAACTGTCACTCATCCATTACCAGGTTTTTGTCCCAACCAGCCCAATCTGACAATCGATCTGTAGCTGTATGGCTGGCTTAACACCTTTCTCAAATTTTTTTTTTTTTTTTTTTGTGGCGCGACTCTGAAGAAACTTTTACTGTGCATTGGCTAACTTTCTAGGTACTCAGTGGCTTTTTTTTTTTTTTTTGGTTCCCCTATAGTTCGCATTAAACATTTTAATGTTTTTTCCTCCTTAGGGAGCAGACAGCCAAGGAGTAGGAGAACAAGGCAGACCAGTAAGACAGAACATGTACAGAGGGTTCAGACCACGATTCCGCAGGTATGTTACAGGACAAGAACAGAAAAGATTCTGCGCGCAGGTTGTGAGATTATGCACTGCAGCTGTCTCAAATTAAGGGGAATACCAAACCCCTTAGGAATTATGGAAACAAACAAAAGAAGAGAATAGAGGCAGCGCTGTGCAAAATCACTTTTCCTTATTTATTAAAAGGTAAACATTAACACTTTAAAAATAAATTAATATGACTGAAAGTCAACAATATTAGCAGTCATCAACAATACTGCAAGCATCACAAACATGTATCCCCCTTAGCTGATTAGTATCATATAGGGTTAACTGCATGCATGCAAAACGTTTCCTCCTGAGGAAGCCGCTGAGATTCGATAAGGCGGAGAAACACGTTGAGGAAAACGGGGACTTTGTTTGGCATCCATTGTTTACGGAGCCGGTGGATAACCATTGATATGACCGCATCTACTTGGAAAGCACCAGCGGTCGGAGTGTGACACCGGGGTCTGAAAGCCCTTTCCCCCACCCAGCGTCTGGACTACCATAAGTATAAAATTTGCAATACCATATGCACATAGGTGGGACTGGACTGAGCTTATTACTAAACTACTAACCATCTAAACCAGGGCTGGGCAATTGCGGCCCTCCAGATGTTGAGGAACTACACATCCCAGGATGCTTTGTATTAGTTTTGCTATGTGGCCATGCTGAAACTGATGCAAGGCATGCTGGGATGTGTAGTTCCTCAACATCTGGAGGGCCGCAATTGCCCAGCCCTGATCTAAACGCAATAAGTGATCACAGAAGGAATTGAATCATTTAAACGTTTTGCATGCAGTTAACCTATATGATACTAATCAGCTAAGGGGGATACATGTTTGTGATGCTTGCAGTATTGTTGATGGCTGCTAATATTGTTGACTTTCAGTCCATATTAATTTATTTTTAAAGTGTTAATGTTTACCTTTTAATAAATAAGGAAAAGTGATGTTACAGGACAATTTGACCAATTAACAGATTTTCAAGTGGGCCACCCCAATGCTTCTCAGTAAAATACTGCTTTTCAAATTATTTTCTTCTTTACAACTTGAAAAACATTAGTGGTTTATTTTGAACCAGTAATAGGAATAGTCATGACTGGTAACTTTTAGTGTAGGTGTAACTATTTTTAGGGTTCTGGATTCTTTCTATAATTTGACTAAATGGCACCTTTTAGCTCATAGTATAGTGAATGTCTTAAATGTTCTAATTGTTCTCTTGACAGAGGACCACCTCGTCAGAGGCAACCCAGAGAAGACGGGAATGAAGAAGACAAAGAAAATCAGGGGGATGGAACCCAGAGTCAACAACCACCTCAACGCCGGTACCGCCGCAACTTTAACTACAGACGCAGACGCCCAGAAAACCCTAAACCACAAGATGGTAAAGAGACCAAGGCAGCCGAAACATCAGCAGAAAACACGTCCGCTCCCGAGGCTGAGCAGGGCGGGGCTGAGTAAATACCGGCTTACCACCTCTACCACCATCCGGGTTAGTGTACGATCCTGATGAGCACATCTGTCATTCTAACTTTACATTTTTTTTTTTTTTTTTTTTTATTTGTACAATGTTTTGTAGGGACTCCTATTTTATATTTCTCTCCCAGTTTGTAGCATGGCAAGAGACTTTTTAGAACTGTCATTTGACAGGCTCTTGCATTTTGTATTTACGAAAGGGTTGTTCTGAAATGGACTTCTGAATCCATCTTTATCCACAAGAGTAAGAAATTATTTTCAAGCAACTTGTGTCTGTTTTTCTTGCAGTTTTGTCATCATATAAAACAAGATTTGAAATTCCAGCAATAAGAAATTGAACAAAGAATTGGAACTGAAGACCTTAAGTGCTTGCTTTTTGCTGTTGACCAGATGTCGTTGTGCATGGTTTCTTGCAGCAACGTGTTTATTTTTTTTTTTTAATCTATGGTCTCCTTTTGGGAATGACAATTTTTTAAACATTTTTTCGCAATCTACCTATAAAGGTTTTTAAATTGTTTCTTATCTGGTCAAACAAAGATTTTTTAAGAACCTCATTTTTAATTTGTAATAAGTACACCTGATTTTTTTTTTTTTTTTTTCCAAAAAGTCAACAAACTGCAAGCATCTGTTAATAAAGGTCTCAAAATATCTTGCGACTGGTTTGTAATTATAAATAGAAATTTAAAAAATGAGTAAATCTGTTTAGTCTTGTATAATGATAACATTTTGTGTGGCCAGGTTTTTGAAACCTACGGCAGTCTTACTTCATTACTGACTGTCAGTCTCCAAATGAAGTTGCAGACCTGGGTACTTGTTTCCTAGCAGGGCGCCCACTACTCTATTTACGTAGTGGGCTATTCAGGGTAAGGAAATTGGATCGCATCGTATGCCCTTAATGGCATCCAATCAGATGAGATCCAATTTATTATCTTATCCTATCTTTTTAATGGGCTAAGTCAGAGAATACATTAAAAAGATAGGATAAGATAAAAAAATCGTATGGCATACAATGAGATGGGATCCAATTTTTTTTATCTTATCCTATCTTTTTAATGGTGAAAGCGCCTAAATACATGTGAAAGATAGGATGCCCCCCACTATCCACGCCACCCCGTAGCGTGGCGAGCACGGTTGACGCCACCCCGCCATCAACGTGAACCCGAAGCGTGGCGAGCGGCGGCGGTACGCGTCCTCCGACCTTTTCATGCCCTACTATCCACTAGGGCGTGGAGTGAGAATAGAATAGTGTGGCGAGCGCAGCGAGCCCGAAGCGTGGCGAGCGCACGCGCATACCTTCACAGGTAAACGCGTCCCTTCGCGGGCTTCCCAGGTGTCCGCGTCGCCATGGACACCTGGGAAGCCCGCGAGGGGACACGTATAACTGTGAAGGTATCCGCGTCCCCTCGCGGGGCTCGCTGCGCTCGCCACACTATTCTATTCTCACTCCACGCCCTAGTGGATAGTAGGGCATGAAAAGGTCGGAGGACGCGTACCGCTGCCCCTCGCGGGCGCGCTGCGCTCGCCACGCTTCGGGTTCACGTTGATGGCGGGGTGGTGTCAACCGTGCTCGCCACGGGGTGGCGTGGATAGTGGGGGGCATCCTATCTTTCACATGTATTTAGGCGCTTTCACCATTAAAAAGATAGGATAAGATAAAAAAAATTGGATCCCATCTCATTGTATGCCATACGATTTTTTTATCTTATCCTATCTTTTTAATGTATTCTCTGACTTAGCCCATTAAAAAGATAGGATAAGATAATAAATTGGATCTCATCTGATTGGATGCCATTAAGGGCATACGATGCGATCCGATTTCACTACGGTGCCGTACTTAGAAAATCTGGGCGCCCTGCTAGGAAACAAGTACCCAGACCTGTGTTTATGGCTGGAGAGTTGTCCAGAATTGCTATGTAATATCAAGGTGACTGGTACATAGTCTATTTTAAATGTTGCATGTTTTGGACAGAATAATTGGCTGGAGTAAGACCTAGCTGCACCAATATCTGACAGGCATGCTACTTTTATTTATGGCTTTTCAAGGTGGCTGAAGAAGATGCCTACATCAGAATGTAACCTGACTTTGCTGTAAGTGCAATAGCAGAGGGTACTTATGTATTATCTGGGCTCCCATGTTAAATGCACCCTATTTTTTCATACCCCTACTATCCAACTACGCATGGAGTTGATTTTATATAGTGTGGCGAGCGCAGCGAGCCTCCGTGCCCTAAGCGTGGCGAGCCCCGCGGTCTTATAAGAAAAACGGGAGCCCAGATATTACATAAGTACCTAGCAGAGGTGTGAATCAAAGGATTGCATACAACTTGAGTCAGGTTATTAATGACAATGAACATTAAGTTGAATCTGTAATAGCCTGTGAGGGCTCCCATACATTAGGCCTTTGGACACGTCAGACCTAATCATACTGACAGCTCCTGGGGTGGGGGAGTGTCACACACAAATTTTGCATGTGATAAATCGCATGCAGTCCCCGGGGAGCTGCAACAGAGCCGGGCATGGGAGGCAGTGATGGTGAGTGGAGTTCTCAGCCAATCACTGACTGTCTTAATTTTTATGTGCGCCCGCTGATACCTGGCTTCCCCTACGCTCCCCATTCTCTGTTCCCCTTGCAGCGTTCACTGCCCGGCCCAGTGTGCCCACTGCCTCCCCTGCCCGGCTCTCTACTTGCAGCCCTGCTCGGCTTCCCATTACTGCCTCCCCCACATGCGATTTGAGGCGATTTCTCGGCCTGATACATCTGAATCGGGCCCAAATCGCATAGTGTATGGGGGCTTGAGTGGCCTTCTATTTCATCGCTAGATAGGTGACTAATCCCTAAAGGTCATCTTTATATTGACTTGATTGTGCTATAACTTGGTTAAGGTGTCCTATGTCTTTGCAGAGAACAAACTGGTAATGCACCTGAAGTGACCCAATAATGCAACCTAGAAAGTGTTCCTCACTTAGCACCCACTTAGTGCAATAATACAGAAAGTATAAAACCTTTGGGGGGGGGGGGGGGGGTTTGTACAATAATGCAGGGTTAAAGAAGTAATTTTGGGTATCTCATTAGGTGTTTATATTCAACCATAAAGTTCCAGGTCTTGCACAGTTAACAGCTGTTCAAATGGCGCCAAAATATAATAGTTTAATATATGTACACACAGTGCAGTTTTTATAAAAGTATGTGTCTGCCATTTAGTCCATATTTATTATTGTTTGTTTTTAATTCAGTGTTAAGCACAAACTTAACTTGGAGATGTATCCAGTATTAGGCTGACTGGAGTGCTACCTAACTTGTGAGTTCTCTATTTGCACACTGCTTTGCCAGGTAGCCTCCAATTGCAAAACATCATTCATGATATACCTATGAGTGCTGCTGGTAAGGTAAATAAAATATATTCTACTTTCGCACAGACTTTTTAATTAAACCCCTGGTGCAGGTGGCTGCAGCACCACAACTGGGTGTGACCTTTAGCTGCAAATCTGATCTGGTACCCACAGTCAGATACCAGGGAGAGGTAAGTGACTGCCAGTGCACAGGGCTTTGACTCAGTGGGAGGCCAGATTGCTCACACCTCTGCTGTACCACCAGGGTTGTCTAGCAAGGACACAGGCTTTATTCTCTCTTCCCTTCCTGCACATGATGTAGAATGGCCTATGCCGCTTGGTCCTGACAGCCAGTTGCCTCTTCGGGGAGTTTGGGCTCAAGTTGCCAGCAGTGCCGGATTTATCATTAAGCCCGTGAGGCACGGGCCTAGGGGCGGCACGTATCATGGGTGGCAGACTGTGACCAGCCAGGCACTCCGACTTGACAGCCGGGCAGAGGCTGTCCTCAGAGCACGTCCCCAGCACAGATCGGATCTCTCTTAAGAATCCGATCTGCAGCACTCTGCTCCCTCCCTGTGCTGCGGTGATTGACAGCTGAGCTGTCGGCACCCTAGCTAAAGGGCAGCATTGCGACGGCTCAGCTGTTCTATTGTGTAAGCAGCCTGCGCCTCAGTCACTGGCTGTGCGCGCAGGCTGTTCAAGGAGGCGGGATCCGGGCACTTTGTGCTGTGCTGTGTGGAGACGGAGACAGACTCAGAAGACTGAACACATAGCTGCTGGGCTGACTGCTACTTCATAATGAGTAAGGCAGTCAGCTCTTCAATTTATTAGCATTTCTGGCAGGGGCTGGGTCGTATGTATGTATATATATATGTGCATATACAGGATTCGATGGGACCGGCACTCCAGGCTGAGAGAATGCGCTGGTGCCTTCACAGCTGATTTTTTGTTCAGCAAATTGTAGACCCAGGGTAGGTGCGGCACTCAGCTTCTCAGGTAAAAAAATGACAGTACAGTGTCTTGAAGGTGATCAACGTTTCAGTGCTCTCTTTATTGGCACTATCGTCAGGATATAAGTGAGACAAAACATTGCAAGTCTTTAAATAACGTGAAACTAAATGAGGAGGGGGAGGTCAGTCACGCTCCCGCCCAGGCAGCGTGGAAAACGTCACATGACCACCCCCACCACAGGTGTATCCATACAAAGAAGGTGCATGTAATCAAGGATGACATGTTAAATAAAATGTAAAGTGCTAATGAACAATAAAACAATTAAAAGGAAAGGTATACAATATTTTAAAATCGATGGTTTGCTGGTGCATGCGAGTTGTAAATTTAACAGGGCATGTAGACATATTGTGCTCCTCAATGAATTTATTAAAGTTTGCCTCAGTGCCAGACCAGGTTAAGAACACGTCATCTATATATCTTGTATACAATGTAATTTTGTCACTAATGATGGCTTGATCAAAAAATACAGATTGCTCAATATAAAACATGTAAATATTGGCCAATGCCGGGGCTACAGATGAACCCATGGAACAACCAGTACATTGCAAATAAAACACCCCATCAAATAGAAAAAAATTCTTAGACAAAACAAATTCAAGTAGCATAATGTAGAAGTCAATGTGTCCACTCTCATACAGTCGACTTTCCGTTAGAAATCTTCTAACAGCCTCGCAGCCGTCTCTATGCGGGATGACCGTATAAAGGCTGACAACGTCTGCACAGACCAACCAGGTGTCTGTATTAATTGATGTAATATTAGAAAGATGCTTCAAGAAAGATGTAGTGTCCAACAAAAAGTTCTTGTGCTGTTGTACTAGTGGTTGGAGGATGGTATCGAGGTAGATGGAAATAGGTTGTAACAATGACCCTCTAGATGACGTAGTGGGTCCTTGTCTAGTCGACAGTAGGTCGTCACATCATTCAGTTGTCTCATCGCTTTGGATACGTAAGCTTCTCTGTCCTGTAGAACGATGGCGCCTCCCTTGTCCGCAGGGCGGACAATTAGATTGTCATCGTTTGTTAATGATTTGATTGCAGATCGCTCTGCCACAGACAGGTTAGGATGATTCGATGGAGATCTCTTAATTTGGCAGGTAACTTCTTGTTCTATCCGTCTTGCAAAAGTTTTTAAACTTGAGCTGTTGGACATCGAGTCAAAATTTGACCTAGGCAGTAGTTTGCGGATTTTCTCAGGAATATGAGCTTTTAAAGGAACAGTTACATTGATTTCTGGATTCTGTGTGGAGTTTTTATGGTAGAATTCTTTTAGACGTAGGTTTCTGTTTAAGTGATATTTTTCGACTTGCCAGTTAAAGTCATCAAATTGTCTGCTGGGCACAAATGAGAGACCTTTTGATAATAGCTGGATCTCTGGTTGACTTAGCTCGTGTGAAGACAAATTGATTATTACTTCTTCTGTTTCTGTGGTCTTTTTTCTTTGCCTTTTACACTGGCCTCCCCGCCGCGTCCGCGTGCGGTTGTTGCAGAAGGGGGATATTTGGATCTGGTCTTTACCCCTAAAGGGGCTGATCGCTTAGTAGGTGCCTCAGTTTCGCTACCAGTGCTTGTGGGATCAAGTGAGGAATCAGTGTCCAAATTATTGCGGTAATTACCTCTGTGGAAGAATGGATGTCTAGCTCCTTGATTTCTACCACCTGATAACCACTGGTAGACATTGTGTTGTTCATAGTCTGTAGTGACTTTGTGCAACTTTTCTTTTTTGAATTTTAACAGTTCTCGTTTGTAAGTAACTGTCTGTGCGGCAAGTTTGTTGATCCAATCATTTTCAGTGTCATTGGTAAGAGCTGTAAGATGTTTAGCTTCCAAGTCTGTAATTTTATCCTTGGTGATCACTGTTTCTTTATGCGCTTGCTCAATTACCAGTAGCATTAAATCAAAAGAACATTTATTGAGTATTCCAATCCACTTTTTACAAAAGATAGGATCATACCGGCCAATGGTGAGGCAGTTTTTCATGCGAAAGCCCCTGGGAATCATTTTGGACCGGTAATAGTCACTTAAACAAATGCCATGTAATTGGAAATCAATCTCACGTTTTTTAAGACGTAGCAAATTCCTGTACGCAATGTCTAATGCCATAGGCTCGGGTAATTCTTCAAGCTGCTCTTTGTCAAGGATATTTTCTGCTTCGGTGTCAGTATAGCTGAAAAGATCACCTGCAGAGAACAGTGACGGGTTGAACGGGAGCTCTGTATCCGGAGTGAAGCCTTCAGCCATGTCAGCGTAGGAGTTTGTAAACCTTCCACAGGTAAAGGGTGAACCAGGTGGTGTAATCACCGCGGTGCAGTAAGAGGTGGTTTCAAATGTGATGGATACCCGGCAGATCAAGTGTCCACGTAGTTTGGGTAAGCGAGTGCCTTGCCAGAATGTACTGAAAGCACAATTCAACATGCAGGATTCGATGGGACCGGCACTCCAGGCTGAGAGAATGTGCTGGCACTGGTGCCTTCACAGCTGATTTTTTGTTCAGCTAATTGTAGACCCAGGGTAGGTGCGGCACTCAGCTTCTCAGGTAAAAAAACGACAGTACAGTGTCTTGAAGGTGATCAACGTTTCAGTGCTCTATCGTCAGGATATAAGTGAGACAAAACATTGCAAGTCTTTAAATAACGTGAAACTAAATGAGGAGGAGGGGGAGGTCAGTCACGCTCCCGCCCAGGCAGCGTGGAAAACGTCACATGACCACCCCCACCACAGGTGTATCCATACAAAGAAGGTGCATGTAATCAAGGATGACATGTTAAATAAAATGTCAAAACATTTTTAAAGTGCTAATGAACAATAAAACAATTAAAAGGAAAGGTATACAATATTTTTGCAATAAGATCAATAAATACAATAAATGTACATAAAAATTGCAAAGGTTAGCTGGAAAAAAATTGCATGTAAATCCTACGTAATCAGGCATAAAGAACAACAATTAGAATGATGCAAATGACTGGTATTCGTTGAGCCCACGGGGCGAGATAACATCTAGCCGGTGTATCCATTCAGACTCGCGTCTGAGTAACAATCTATTGCGGTCCCCTCCTCTATGTGGACGGGTAACATGATCGATCATACGATAGCGCAGGCTAGTGAGTGGATGATTTTTCTCAAGAAAATGCCGCGCTACCGGTTGGTCACTGACCCGGTTGGTAAGTGCAGCTTTAATTGTAGAACGATGCCCCGCCATCCTTTCTTTAAACTTACATATATATGTGTGTGTGTATATATGTATATATGTGTGTGTGTGTGTGTGTGTGTATATATATATATATATATATATATATATATATATGTGTGTGTGTGTATATATATATATATATATATATATGTGTGTGTGTATGTGTATATATATATTATATAATGTGTGTATATATAAATATATATTATATATATATATGTGTGTGTGTATATATATGTATATTATATAATGTGTGTATATATAGATATATATTATATATGTGTGTGCGTGTATATATATATATATGTGTTTGTGTGTGTGTGTGTATATATATATATATATATATGTGTGTGTGTGTGTGTGTGTATGTATGTATGTGTATATATATACTTTGTGTATACATATATACACACATATGTATGTGTGTGTGTATATGTGTATACAGGGGCGGCCAAAAATGTGCCTAGGGGCGGCCTGAACCCTAAATTCGCCCCTGGTCGCCAGTATACCTCATCTCCAGCTCAGGCTATACATCCTAGCTCCTGCCAGCCTAGGGCTTGGGTAGTTGAGCTCATTTGCCCACGGTTTCCCTTGCATTGTGTGTACGATCGGCAGGGATGAGTGCACAAGTCACACTCTTAAACCTTTTATTATTTAGCTGCCCCAATAGGTGTAACTGGCACTTTTCACGGAGCCCTTAGGTGCAAAGTTTTGTTAGAGAATTACAGAAAATAAATGACATTTAAAAAAAGCTGTTATCCTTGCGTCGTTATTTGGACATGTTTCATTTAAGTTTGTCCACATATTTTATGATTGGTGCCCACAAGCATGGCCAATCTGTTCTGTACTCTCACCCAAGGTACTCCTGCAAATGTCCTGAGGCACCCCATTTGGGAACCACTGCACTAAGGTTTACTGTGAAGTGTGGTGGGATTTTGTTTGTAATCTGTCTTCCAGAGGCAAGGCACATAAGTGTTATTTCTCTCTGCCCTCTCTAAAGCGTTTTAAAGTTGTTGGCACTCCCTTGAGTCCAATGTAAACATAGGAAAACAAAGAGGAAAGAATACTTTTTGTGGGGTACTCTAAAGGTGGCCATACACACGCAGATTTATCTTCAGATCTGGCTGGTTGGAACAAAAACATGGTTATGGATGAGAGCAAATGACAGTTGACCATTTGCTTGGAAATGCTGGAAAACTGACAAACTGTCACTCATCCATAACCATGTTTTTGTTCCAACCAGCCAGATCTGAAGATAAATCTTACTAGTGTATGGGCACCTTTAGAAATGTGTTATTTAACTAAAATGTAATGTTTTATTAGTATAGCTTAACACATTGTGGGACGGTATAGAGTTTTCATAAGAGTAAAGGTGCCCATACATGGTGCGATGCGCGCTCTCATGGGCATCACATCACACAGTACAAAAAAGTATGTGCTGCACGTAACTTTTGTCTTCTAATCGCATTGGATGCGATTTGATAGTTCAAAATGCATGGATAAAATCTCACCGTGTATGGGCACTCTAACACAGAGCTGGACATCCAGTATTGCAGTGAGCTTTTTACTATATATGCTATGCGCTGGGAATTGGTCCAAAATGAGACCAATCATTTTCATGTACCTAGTTATGCAATCCGCTTTCTATATGAATTGCTAATCGGTATAAGCTAAACAGCAGAAACCTGTGTCTGTCAAGATTGCCCAGATCAGAGAACAGCTGAATGTGCTAGGTGTTCTGCTACAAAGTAATCAGAAATTGATACACCGGTCTGCGCTTTGTATCTGGCAAAAATGTGTCTGAATATGAGCTGCCTAGTAGGTGCTCTCCTAAAGCAGCCCATACACGGTCCGTTTAACGGATCCGTTTGGGACTTAATTAGCACACATCGGATCGGATCCCTAGTGCATGCAGTGTGCATGCACTGCGATCCGATCCGATGTGTACCTAGTACAAAAAGTATGTGCAGCACATACTTTTTGTACCGTACTATGTGATGGGCTCCTTAAGAATAATGGGTACTTATGTATTATCTGGGCTCCCATGTTAAATGCACCCCATTTTTTCATACCCCTACTATCCAACTACGCATGGAGTTGATTTTATATAGTGGCGAGCACAGCAAGCCAACGTGCCCGAAGCGTGGCGAGCGGATGCGGTCTCATAAGAAAAACGGGAGCCCAGATATTACATAAGTACCGAATAATGTTCCCTGCACAGGGATATATAGGTCTGTGCTTTGTACCTGACAGCTGCCAAGAATGTGAACCAAGCCACCCCCTCGCATACTAATGCTGCTTTCACACTGCAAAACCTGCTTTGACCTGGGTTTTGAAATGTTTCTTTAACCGGGTCAGAGCAAGTTTAACCCCTTTCACACTGCATGTTGTTAATGGTATATTACTGGTTCATATAGTGTTTCTGTTTTTTTAGGAATAAATTAATGCGCTAGATGCTGTCTGACACTGTACAGTTGATATGTCAACACATATACAAAGACCATAGATACAAAAAGAAAATACTGGCAGTTTTTCAGTCGCTCCTCACTCAGATCACATACAGTTTCTGCTGATATTTCTCAATTTGCATGAAAGAAAGAGAAACCATACATAGTGTATTACCCTATTGTCATGTGGATAAACACAAAAAACCCTAAGTAGGGAACGTACCCTCTGTTTGTCACACCAGGGGACTCAGTCGACGAGACTGAGACCTCTGGTGGGGACCTGGACCGGTACCTCAACCGGGGAGGTTGGAGAGGACCCTTGCGCATGGAGTGCGCGACAGTGCACCCAGAGCCAATAAGCAGTCAGAGATAAAATACAACCAGAGTTTATTTGCAGATGGTTGTAGTACAACAGACAGTAAAGCATGCAGGATAAATGACAGAGTTCATGCAGATTGCAATACTTTACTGATGTGATGATATGTGGGATCGATGGTGGAACATCGGATGTGAAGACTGTGGGTCCGGAATGACGGACAGAAGACTTGAGCTTGACTGTGGGTCCGGAATGACGGACGGAAGCTTGGCTTGGAAATCCGGAATATCGGACTATCGATGATGATGTGGGAACATCGGATCCGGGTATCGGATATGGAAGATGACTGTGGGTCCGGAATGACGGACGGGAGATGACTGTGGGTCCGGAATGACGGACGGAAGCAGGAGATCCGGAATATCGGACTAGCGATGAAACATCGATGGTGGATGATGCTGGAGCATCGGAAGGACCAGAGTCCCGGAGCTAGGCTTGGTCGCTGGGCTGAGAGGCAGGATCACAGGCGGTGGAATAACCTGGACTTCACAGGAGATGGAACAACCTGGAACACACTGCAGCATGGAAGACAACACCAGCAGAGAAATACACTTGCACGGAGACAAGGACAGCTGACCATACACTGGAGACAACTGAAGCACTAGCAATGGTTCTGAGAGCTCCCAGCATACTTATCCCCACTGGGTGGCCAGGATTGGCCGAGGAAGTATGACAGGGAGATCAGAACCAACAGGATTGGACAGCACAGACATGTGACTGGGAAGAACATGGCAGCCCCCATGTCTGCTATGGCGGGAAAGTGTGTTTGTGCACACCATGCTGGATACTGGGAGCAATGGCGGTGGACAGGTGGATTGCCGTGCACTGGGGACTGTCACTGGGAGACAGGACGCCGGCAGAGATGACGTCTGGACCGGAAGCTGAACCTGCGGAGGCACTTAGCCGGTAAGAAAGTCTGTCTGACAGCTCGGATCGTGACAGCACCCCCCCCTTTAAGGGTGGCCCCAGGACACCTTTTAGGCTTGCGGGGAAACTTGGAGTGGAACGCCCGGATGAGTCTGGGAGCATGGACATCGATGGCATTGGTCCATGATCGCTCTTCGGGGCCGTAGCCCTTCCAATCGATCAGATATTGCAGACGACCATATCGGATGCGAGAGTCCAAGATTTTACTGACCTCATATTCTGTTCCACGCTGGGTGCAAACCTTAGGAGCCTTGGGGAGCTTGGAATGAAAGCGATTCAGAACCAGCGGCTTGAGCAGCAAAATGTGGAATGTAGCTGGCACTTTCAAATAGGGCGGCAACTTGAGCTTGTAAGCTACTGGATTGACGACTCGCTCAACTGGGAAAGGACCAATATATCGGGGAGCGAACTTATCGATGACACTCTCAATCGAAGATTCTTAGTTGACAACCAGACACGATCTCCTGGACGGAGGGCTGGCACAGCTCTGCGTTTCCTGTCGGCAAATTTTTTGTACCTGCTTGAAGCCTTCAGAAGTGAAGAACGAATGAGCTTCCAGGATTTGACGAATTGCCGGATGGTCGTGTCGACCGCTGGAACAGAGGACACAGGTTGCAGAGTGAAGTCAGGAACTCGAGGATGAAACCCATAATTGGCAAGGAATGGAGTGACATTTGATGAAGAATGATATTGGTTATTATGGCAGAACTCTGCCCATGGAAGGAGTTGAGCCCAGTCATCTTGGGAAGAAGAGACATATGTGCGGAGAAATGCTTCAAGGTCCTGATTCACCCTCTCCGTTTGGCCATTGGTTTGAGGGTGGTAGGCTGTGGAAAACTTTAACTTGATTTGAAGCAGGGAGCACAGGCTTCGCCAGAACTTGGCTACGAATTGGACTCCTCTATCGGAGATGATTTCAAGAGGCAGCCCATGAAGCTTGAATATCTCTTTGATGAAGAGCTGGGACAGCTTGGAAGCTGACGGAAGACCGGTGAGGGGAACGAAGTGAGCCATCTTGGTGAACCGATCAACAATCACCCAGATGGTGGTGAACTTGTCAGACTCTGGAAGATCAGTTACAAAGTCCATAGAGATATGCGTCCAAGGACGATGTGGCACTGACAGTGGCATCAATTGCCCAGGAGGAGACTGACGACTGGTCTTGTGCTGAGCACATTTAGCACAAGAGGAGACAAAGTCCTGTACATCCTGTTTGAGGGACGGCCACCAGTAGGACCTGGTGATAAACTCGTAAGTTTTCTGAATGCCTGCATGGCCAGCGAATTTTGAAGAATGCGCCCAACAGAGCAACTTCTTTCTTAGAGCTGGCTTTACATATCTTTTCCCTGTAGGGGGCGTGAGATTTGAAACTCTCGTTGCGGAGAATGCCACTGGATCAATAATAAAGTGTTGATGTGTGGACTTAGACTCACTTTCTTGCTCCCATGAGCGGGAAAGGGCATCAGCTTTTCGGTTTTGTGTCCCTGGACAGAACGACAGCTTGAAACGGAACCTGGAAAAGAAAAGTGTCCATCTGGCTTGACGGGGATTTAAACATTGAGCAGACTTGAGATACAGAAGATTCTTGTGGTCTGTGATAATTGTGATCTCATGAACAGCGCCCTCTAGAAGATATCTCCATTCTTCTAATGCCAACTTGATGGCGAGGAGCTCTTGGTCACCGATGGCATAGTTACGCTCTGCAGGCAGGAACTTACGGGAGTAGAACCCACAGGGATGAAGACGACCATCGGGCGCTTTCTGCGAGAGGACTGCCCCAACACCCTCGGAGGAGGCATCAACCTCGAGAATAAAGGGCAAGGTGGTATCAGGTTGTCTTAAAACAGGAGCGGAAGTGAACCTCTGTTTCAACAGATGGAAGGCTTCGGTGGCTTCTGCCGGCCACTTCGCTGGATTAGACCCCTTTTTCGTTAAGGCAGTGATGGGAGCCACAATAGACGAGAAATTACGAATGAATTTTCTGTAATAATTGGCAAAACCCAGGAAACGTTGAATACCTTTCAGCGAAGAGGGAATTGGCCAATATTGGATGGCCTGCAGTTTTCCTGGATCCATTTGAAGACCGGAACCGGAGACAATGTACCCTAGGAAGGGTATAGACTTCACCTCGAAGACACACTTCTCCAGTTTACAGTAGAGATGATTTACTCGCAGCTGGGACAGAACCTCTTTGACCCAATAACGATGTTCTGTGATGTTATTGGCGTAGATTAAAATGTCATCGAGATATACAACTACATGACGATACAGAATGTCCCGAAAAATCTCATTGACATAGTGCTGGAACACGGCTGGGGCATTGCTGAGCCCAAAGGGCATGACGAGCTACTCATAGTGGCCGTCTCTGGTATTAAACGCCGTCTTCCACTCGTCGCCCTCTCGTATGCGGATGAGATTGTATGCATCCCTCAGATCGAGTTTCGTAAAGATGGTTGCACCGCTGACACGGTCAAATAGCTCGGTGATGAGGGGCAACGGATATCGGTTCTTTACTGTAATGTCATTGAGGCCGCGATAATCAATGCAGGGACGTAGGCCTCCATCCTTCTTCTTGACGAAGAAGAATCCTGCACCAGCAGGAGAAGTCGAAGGACGGATGAATCCCTTTGCCAGATTTTCCTTGATGTAATTGGTCATGGCTTGAGTCTCTGGAAGAGAGAGAGGATAGGTTCTACCTCTGGGTGGTTCTTTGCCTGGGATAAGTTCGATAGGGCAATCCCACGGTCTGTGAGGAGGTAGGACATCAGCGCCAGACTTGCTGAATACATCTGAGTACTCTTGGTAGGGAAGAGGCGGAAGGTCTGCTGCATCGGCTGAAGAATGACGAGCTGGGAGTACCTTTTGGAGACAGGTACCGGAGCAGGAAGGATCCCAGGAAAGGATTTCCGATGTCTTCCAATCAAGACGAGGATTGTGAAGACGGAGCCAGGGTAAACCCAGAACCAGAGCATGAGTGGCTCGGGGTAAAACCAGGAAGGACAAAAGTTCAGTGTGCAGGACTCCCACTTTTACTGTAAGTGGCAAAGTTCTGCGGGAGACTGTCGCATCAGGAATCCTACTGCCATCCACAGCAGTAAGGAAGACAGTCTTGGAAAGACTTTCAGTGGGTAACCCCCACTTGCGGACCAGTTCTGCAGTAACAAAGTTGCCAGCGGCACCGGAATCAAGAAGTGCGGAGACAGTCTTGAAATGCTGACCAACTTGTAGGGAAACTGGAAGAACACAATCAGTTGCTGATGGAGAGGACTTAATTACTCCTAGCCTACCCTCTCCTTGATGGGCTAGGAGGAGGAGTTCTCCTTGACGCTTTGGGCATGCAGAAATTTGATGTGCAGGATCGGCACAATACAGGCAGAGCTGTGCCAACCGTCGACGTTCTCCTGGAGACAAACGGAAATGGTTTATCTCCATTGGTTCTTCTTTGGAATGGACCGCAGGAGCAGTGGGTAAAGAAGGCGGAGGAGTTGGCACTTTAACTGGAGCGCTCTTGTGACGTTCTATAGCCCTTTCTCGGAAGCGTAGGTCTACTTTGACACATAATGATATAAGGTCACTTAGACCTGAGGGTAAGTCTCTGGTAGCGAGTTCATCCTTAATACGATCGGATAGGCCATGCCAGAAAGCTGCGTATAAGGCCCCATCACACCAGGAGAGTTCAGACGCCAGAATCTGGAACTGGACCAGATATTGCCCGACAGTGCGGGATCCCTGTCTGAGACGGAGGAGTTCAGTGAAGGCAGATGCTGATTGCCCAGGCTCATCGAAGATACGCCGGAATGTTGACACGAAGTCCTTGTAATTGGACAGGATGGCATCAGATCTTTCCCATAAGGGAGACGCCCATTCTAACGCTGCTCCACACAGGAGGGAGATGATGTAGGCGATCTTGACCCTTTCAGTAGGGAAGTTGCTGGGTTGCAGCTCGAAGTGAATCTCACACTGATTGAGAAAACCTCGACAGGTCTTGGGGTTCCCATCATACTTGGTGGGGACAGACAGATGAAGGCGAGGTGCAGCAGCCATTACAGGAGGATGAGCGGGACTTGGAAGTTCTCTGACAGGCTCAGGACCACTGAGAGTGGTCTGTAGCTTATCCAGCAGGGAAGACAGATCTTGCAGACAATGAATCACTTGGCTCTGCGCAGCCTCTTGCTGATCCAAGCGAACAGCCAGTTGCTGTACATGGCTGGGTGGAGAAGCTTGGTTTGCGGCTGGATCCATTTGGCTAGTGCTTACTGTCACACCAGGGGACTCAGTCGACGAGACTGAGACCTCTGGTGGGGACCTGGACCGGTACCTCAACCGGGGAGGTTGGAGAGGACCCTTGCGCATGGAGTGCGCGACAGTGCACCCAGAGCCAATAAGCAGTCAGAGATAAAATACAACCGGAATGACGGACGGAAGCAGGAGATCCGGAATATCGGACTAGCGTTGAAACATCGATGGTGGATGATGCTGGAGCATCGGAAGGACCAGAGTCCCGGAGCTAGGCTTGGTCGCTGGGCTGAGAGGCAGGATCACAGGCGGTGGAATAACCTGGACTTCACAGGAGATGGAACAACCTGGAACACACTGCAGCATGGAAGACAACACCAGCAGAGAAATACACTTGCACGGAGACAAGGACAGCTGACCATACACTGGAGACAACTGAAGCACTAGCAATGGTTCTGAGAGCTCCCAGCATACTTATCCCCACTGGGTGGCCAGGATTGGCCGAGGAAGTATGACAGGGAGATCAGAACCAACAGGATTGGACAGCACAGACATGTGACTGGGAAGAACATGGCAGCCCCCATGTCTGCTATGGCGGGAAAGTGTGTTTGTGCACACCATGCTGGATACTGGGAGCAATGGCGGCGGACAGGTGGATTGCCGTGCACTGGGGACTGTCACTGGGAGACAGGACGCCGGCAGAGATGACGTCTGGACCGGAAGCTGAACCTGCGGAGGCACTTAGCCGGTAAGAAAGTCTGTCTGACAGCTCGGATCGTGACACTGTTATTGTCCACTTATTTAAAGTAGACAATCTGCGCTCAATGGGAGGGAGGGATTAACACCAAATTCTGATCCTCGGTCCCTTACGAATATATCACCATTAGGAGAAAACAGAAAGTTGCCTCCAATAGTGAAGTACCATTTCATACCTCCCAACATGACCCTCTCCAGGAGGGACACAATGCTCTATTTCTGACTTTCCTCTTAATTAATGATTGCCATCTCCTGTTTTAAACAGGTTCATTGAGAAGAAAGGTGTTTCACTACAGGTGATGGTAATCATAAATTAATAGAGAAGTCCAGAAACAGAGCATTGTGTCCCTCCTGGAGAGGGTCATGTTGGGAGGTATGCATTTTATTCCTTTATAATGCAATTTAAAATACTGTACAAGATGGGTTCATACAATGGACTCTCACCAGAAAATTTTGTCCACATAAACTGCAGCCAATAACAGCAATAGGTGGAAAACCACAGGCGTCCCTGGATGCTGTGAAGATGGATCTTCCTCCTGGTGATACGTCCACTGGCTGCAAGTCCATGGTCTGCATTGGTGGAGTTTGGCAAAACTGGCATAGGTCTTTTGTCAACATGGCAGTGCCATTCCTTGAGTAATCAACGGGAAACGGTCATCTATTAGAATGAGCTTAGGTCTACAGTCATTAGGTCGACCCCACTAGGTCGACTGGCAGGAAGGTTGACCTGACTTAAGGTCGACATGGGCCAAGGTCTACATGACTTAAGGTCGAATTTGCATAAAGGTCGACTGGTCATAAGGTCGACATGGGATTTTTCACTGTTTTTTGAGCCGACATGTGCCGACAGGCGGTATTTCATGCCCTACCATCCACTAGGGCTTGGAGGAGGTTATTAAAGCTGTGGCGAGCGAAGCGAGCCACCGTGCCCGAAGCATTGACTGTGTCGACATTCGGATAAAAAAACTGTGAAAAACCCATGTCGACCTTATGAACAGTCGACCTTCCTCATGTCGACCTTTATGCAAATTCGACCTTAACTCATGTCGACCTTGGCCCATGTCGACCTTAAATCAGGTCGACCTTCCTGCCAGTCGACCTAGTGGGGTCGACCTAATGACTGTAGACCTAAGTTCATTCTGACAGATGTACCTATTCCATATTTTCTCACCTGGTTAAATTTTTCTGTAGTAACTCTTATTTCCCCTTCGTCCAGCAGGGGACACTGCAGTCTGGTAGACTATTGGGGATAGAGCTGGTGTACTGAGGAGTCGGCACTTCTAATGTTTTACAGGGGCTGGCTCCTCCCCCCTCTATCCCCCCCCCCAGACCTCAGTCTTAGACAAAGTGCCCGAAGAGTCGGTCTCCTGGGCAATAGCTCCTGAGGGAGCTTAGGTTTTTATTTTTTACCTTTTATTTTACATTTACTTAGTGACCAGGCAGACCTACTAGGCACTCCAGGCCTGCAAGACACAAAGCCGGGGCTTGAAAAAGGAGGGAGCAACTGGCAGGGCTGGCTGCTGCCTGTCCCTGCGGCCTGCCTTCGCTTAAACTCGCAGCCATTAAGCGCGGCAGAGGAGAGGGACGGGACCTTCCTCACTCAGGTCCTTCGTGCTGATGCTGTGGCGTGGTGCAGCGCGGGGTGACGACTGGGGGGGGGGGGGTGGAGTCATCTCTCTCCGGCTGATGGCGCCATCTTGCACACGCAGCTGCGGACGCTCCCTCCGTTGAGAGTTCAGGCCTGGGATTCTCCAGCTTCCTGCGCTTCGGCTACACCGCACCCTCCCGACATTACAGTGTACTGTGAGTTGTTGCAGGGGTGTTTTGGGCTGCACTTAAACCAATTGGGGGTATGTGGCTTCTCCCCCCTCCTGTTCCCTCCCAGGCCCCGCTGTAGGCTCTGTGTGGGATTGGTGTGCTGTCCACTTTGTGTGTCTGCGTGTGTGGGTGGCTTTTCATAACATGGCAGGTAAATCTGCAGCATCTAAGGCTGCTCTAAAATTGTACTCTTGCAAACAGTGCAAGGATCAATATACACAACACATCAAGGGTGTTTCCCTTTGTCCCAAATGCTATGGGTATATTCAAGCCCCCTTGGATGTTCACCCTGTGGACACTGCAAATTCTCCTGTTCCCCAGACACCAACTGTGGCGGGGGACCCCTTGCAGGCTGTCCTGGTGGGCTTGGCAGCGTCTCGCAGAGACAGGGAAGCTCTTCAGGCACAAGTATCTAGTTTGGCAGCAGAGCCACCATGGGCTCTTTCTCTCATACAGTCTGTTAATGACTTGGCACACTGTCACAGCGCCTTCCACCTCTTCACAGCCATCTGCTATGAAGAGACCCATTGCTTCAGTGCTGCTCACAGACCCGATCTGGAAGAGGGGGAGTTTGTGACTTCATTGCCACAGGCCATGCAGGACGACGATACTGCTGAACAGATTTCACAGGGGGTTGATGGCTTGATAAGAGCGGTCAAATCCACATTGAACATAGCAGAGGATATTGTCCCGGAGCGGGTCTCCATCTTTGGGAGAGTTGTTAAACAGCCTCTGGTGTTCCCTGACTCTGAAGAGTTGGATAGGCCATTGTTGGCAGCATGGAAAAATCCAGATAGGAAGTTTCAATTGTCCAGTAGGCTGAAGACGCTACAATGGTTAGGATGGGGGGAGACAGCGCTTACATTGATGACAAAATAAGGTAAATTATAAAAAACAATTTAATAGTACAATACACATACAAATAGATAAAATATGATAAAAGGCGCACAATGGTGGGGGAAGGGAAGGGGAAATTGAGAGCTGCAACCACTTGATGTATTCACCTTTTGAGAGTCCACAGTTCAATGTGTGACTAGGAGATGAAAAGGAGAGGAATGACCTCTATGCCTGGCCAAAGCGGTGTCTCGATGGTACTTCCTCCAATTTAGTGTTGGGGGTAACAGTCCTCCCAGTTGGAATATCAGAAGTAAAGGTGGAGTATCCGCAGGGTGACCCCGGGTGGGTGTTTAGATAGGCTGGCTTGCCTTCCAATAGATGTTAACCTCACTCCGGTCAATTGGCTGTAGGTGAACGTAAAACTGGGTCTCCTGTCAGCTTGGTCAGTGGTCGGTGATAGTGGCTGGATGGCAGCAGGGGTAGATGGGCAATCTGGGTGCCTGGGCCAACGCGTTTCGCCGCTAAGAGCAGCTTTTTCAAGGTGGTTATTGATAGGCAGGGGTAGGGGTATATATACCTGAAGTAATGGGTCAGGCAGGTACACCTGTGTGCAAACAATTAACTTAACATTGTTAAGAAACCATTAAAAACATACCTTATTAGGAGCAGGAGACAGAGCTTAGTATATATGAAATATGCAAGTGCAAAAACGAGTGTTGCTTACATGATAAAACTGTTGTTTAATCAGAAGTGCTCCGACCGGCGTCATAGGACTTCCGGTTGCGCACTTCCGGTATTCGCGTGGAGCGCATGTGGAACGCACAGCGCTGTTAGAACAGCGCTATGCGAATGCTAAATCAGAGAGGTACACCATAATATGTGGTGTAATAGAGCGCGGGTAGTGAATAATAACTATGTACGCATGTTAAATGGCCACACTGAAGATGTATGGTTATTGGGAAGCATTATTTTAAGGCGGGTGCAACCAGGAACAGTGTCCCTTATTTGAGGGGAAACAAAGCTCTTCCTCTTTAGGTGCCTGATTCAACTAGTTACCACATGCAATCCACTCGAAGCCAAGAACAGGCTTGGACTTTATATAAAGCATACAATTCAACACTTATATATTGAGATTAGAGCAAGTGCTAACAAATAACAATAAATAGTATTTTATAATAGATTATAATTAAATTATATATGAATAGGAACAGGTACACATACATATATTATCGGATACAAAAAGGACAGATAATTATCATAATTGGTACATAGCAGAAAAATTATTATTAATATAAAATATCATATAATATAAGTAATATTGGGGATATAATCTGGTGTCCATAGAGAGATAATGGGAAAAGATTATACTTTTACTCAGATTATACTTTTACTCAGGTAAATATGAGGACAGTAATAATAAAAATAACAACAAGTATGGAACAATCTTAAATACTCAAAATTGTTGCTGATGGGGTAAAAAAATGAAACATGGAAAGGTAGGAAGGAAATCCTATAGGCATATTTGTATGGAGAAAATAAAATAAAGAAAAAGGAAAAGTATGTAGTATGATTGTACTATAATACAGAATTCAGCTCGACTGCCTCGTTTAGGCCCTCAGGATGAATGGTGTGCAGTTGAAACATCCAAAAGACCTCTTGCTTACTAAGCTTCTTGAACCTGTCACCGCCTCGGTGGGTTTTAGATACAGATTCCAAGCCAATTATACTCAATCCCTTAGGTTCACCTGCATGGACTTCTGCAAAGTGTCTTGATATGCTGTGTGTAGAGATCTGTTTTTTTATGTTTCTGCGGTGCTCCAGGAAGCGTACTTTGAGGGCTCGTGTAGTACGGCCTAAGTATCCTAGGCCGCAAGGACATTGTAAAAAGTATATTGCATATTTTGTATTACAATTAATAAAGGTATCAATTTTATATTGTTTACCTTCCCTATTCACAATCTCATAGTTCGATTTTTTGGGGATATGATTACAGGTTATGCACCTATTGGCCCCACATTTGTAAAAACCTTTTTGTTTTTGCCCTAACCAGGTGGTTGTGGGCATCTCAGCAGAGGTGTCCTTGATGGGTTTTAAAAAACTAGGAGCTAACATGTTTTTTAGTGAGCGATTCTTTTTAAATACAAATCGGGGATTGGTGGGTAATAAGTCTACCAACAGGGGGTCTTGCTTAAGGATGTTATAGTTTTTATCTATGATTTTACGGATTGCCGTAGAATGTGTATTGAAAGTGGAGATGAACATGACTTGGCTCTGATTGGAATTGACATCTCCTGCTTTCTGACTTTTATTTTTATTTTGATACTTTAGGAGGTTCTCTCTATCCAGAGTTAATACTTCAGAGAGGGACTGATCAATTAGAGCTTTTGGGTAGCCCCTTTGTAAAAAGGACATTTTCATGTCCTCTGCTTGTTGGTTAAAGGATTTTAAATTGGAACAGTTCCTATACAGTCTAAGGAACTGTCCCTTAGGTATACCCTTCTTCCAAGGGGGGTAATGAGCGCTACTATAGTGCAGGTAGGCGTTTGCACCATATCCCAATATTACTTATATTATATGATATTTTATATTAATAATAATTTTTCTGCTATGTACCAATTATGATAATTATCTGTCCTTTTTGTATCCGATAATATATGTATGTGTACCTGTTCCTATTCATATATAATTTAATTATAATCTATTATAAAATACTATTTATTGTTATTTGTTAGCACTTGCTCTAATCTCAATATATAAGTGTTGAATTGTATGCTTTATATAAAGTCCAAGCCTGTTCTTGGCTTCGAGTGGATTGCATGTGGTAACTAGTTGAATCAGGCACCTAAAGAGGAAGAGCTTTGTTTCCCCTCAAATAAGGGACACTGTTCCTGGTTGCACCCGCCTTAAAATAATGCTTCCCAATAACCATACATCTTCAGTGTGGCCATTTAACATGCGTACATAGTTATTATTCACTACCCGCGCTCTATTACACCACACATTATGGTGTACCTCTCTGATTTAGCATTCGCATAGCGCTGTTCTAACAGCGCTGTGCGTTCCACATGCGCTCCACGCGAATACCGGAAGTGCGCAACCGGAAGTCCTATGACGCCGGTCGGAGCACTTCTGATTAAACAACAGTTTTATCATGTAAGCAACACTCGTTTTTGCACTTGCATATTTCATATATACTAAGCTCTGTCTCCTGCTCCTAATAAGGTATGTTTTTAATGGTTTCTTAACAATGTTAAGTTAATTGTTTGCACACAGGTGTACCTGCCTGACCCATTACTTCAGGTATATATACCCCTACCCCTGCCTATCAATAACCACCTTGAAAAAGCTGCTCTTAGCGGCGAAACGCGTTGGCCCAGGCACCCAGATTGCCCATCTACCCCTGCTGCCATCCAGCCACTATCACCGACCACTGACCAAGCTGACAGGAGACCCAGTTTTACCTTCACCTACAGCCAATTGACCGGAGTGAGGTTAACATCTATTGGAAGGCAAGCCAGCCTATCTAAACACCCACCCGGGGTCACCCTGCGGATACTCCACCTTTACTTCTGATATTCCAACTGGGAGGACTGTTACCCCCAACACTAAATTGGAGGAAGTACCATCGAGACACCGCTTTGGCCAGGCATAGAGGTCATTTTTATCTCCTAGTCACACATTGAACTGTGGACTCTCAAAAGGTGAATACATCAAGTGGTTGCAGCTCTCAATTTCCCCTTCCCTTCCCCCACCATTGTGTGCCTTTTATCATATTTTATCTATTTGTATGTGTATTGTACTATTAAATTGTTTTTTATAATTTACCTTATTTTGTCATCAATGTAAGCGCTGTCTCCCCCCATCCTAACCATTGTATTTTCTATAGGGACTGACAACCCCTTTTTTGACAGCTGCTGGCAGTAACAACTCATACAGGCGCTCCTTCAGTTACCTTGGTAACTGCTTTTTTCTATTGTTTTTCTAGTCGAGTGCGGGGCAGACAGTATGAGTTGTTTTGCTAACTTTGATGACAGAATGAGCAGGAGACAAGCTTACTTTTCCCGATGGGAACAACCTGTCTTTGAAAAAGACAATACTAACTATGAATTAAGAGATGATTTTGTGAATTTGGAAAAACTGTTGAAAACCGAATTGAGACACTGGCTGGACAATACGAATTTGCAAAAATACTTAAATAAAAATATCATTCCAAGAGGTTTGCGATTGTTTAAACCCTCTATTTTCCAGCCGGAGTCTGAATTCCAAAATGAATGGGAACAAACTTTGGACAGATGTTCAATTGAACTCATGAAAGTAGTGATTAGGTATAGAAAGATACAGGCAGATAAGACAATAGAAGAAATAAATAAATTGAAACTCAAAATGGATGCATACAAGCAGACCAAGGAGTATAAAGAGAGAGATGAGAACACAAACGATAAGATAACAAAATTTGAACAATCTGTGGTTGAAATGAAAAGTAAAAAATTCAGGAGAGATTTAGAGGATTATAAACATGGTACAGTGAGGTCCTATAGGGATAAAGATAAAAATAGAAATAAGAGAGAGGATACGGACCCCAATTATATACCTATCTCTTCCGTGAGACAGTTTCCAGAGAGACAACAATATAGGAAAAAATCCTTCTCAAAACAAAATTATTCAGGGAGGAAGTACTCAGGTGATTACTCACGAAGATACCGAGTTCAGCCCGATTCACAGACCCTCGATAAACACCGCCTAACTATCTATAATACCAATTGTCCCTCAATGCAAAGGGAAAGAACAAATCCCCCCACTACACAAGAGATAAGACCTTTGGGAGCACGCCCAAAAAACCCACTACCTACTAGAAATCAGCGGACAGAACAGGAGGAGGTTTTTTTAGACCAGAGACACCTAGCACAAGGGGAGTCCAACCCACACAGGGAACCAAACTTAGGAACCCCCAAAAGGGGAAGAAGTTACGACTCTGAGGGCGAAGGGGGGGAAAAAAGGAGAGACAGAAGAAACTAAAGACTAAATTTAGCAAAAAACAGTCAGTTTTTAACATCTCATCTAAAATTCTCTCACCATCAGAAATAACACTCCTTGAAAAAGGGTTAAAATATTCCCCAACAGCACCCCCCAATATATTCAACCTTTTCGTCGAACTGAACAGGTTTATCAGAGGACTCTGCCGGAAAAGGTATTTTGCGCGCCAAATTCTTTATAAAAATAAGGACGAAGCGGCGGCTATTATACTTGACCAAGGGGATGCGCCAGCCCTCGCAGCCCTTACGGAGCTGCTTGAAGAAATTGGGTCCGAAAATCCAGAACCCACAAAAATTTACGATATTTCTAGGGAAAAATTTAAATTAAAATCGGATTTTTATCCCCTAAAATCCAAGGGGTCTAATGTTGAATCTTTTTATAAGACCACTCTGGGCGATTTTAAAAATATGTGTCAGAACATTAACCCCAAAATAGAGTTAAAAAAATCCAACCTTAAAAGAAATGAACAACAGGCCCTCAAGAAATTGATGAAAGACACCTCAGTGATAATAAGAGAGGCCGACAAAGGGGGAGGGATCGTTATCCAGGACCGCCAGGATTATATCCTGGAGGCCAATAGACAGCTCTACGATCCCAATTTCTATACAACCCTTGATAAGGACCCTACTAAAGAATTCAGTTCTACACTTTTTGAACTATTGAAAAATGCATTCAGCGATGGGGTCATCTCCAGGGATGAACTCCGCTTTCTTTTCTGTGAACACCCCCTCACTCCCATTTACTATCACCTCCCCAAAATTCACAAGTCCCTCACCTCACCCCCGGGTCGACCTATCATTTCTGGTATCAATTCACTTTCCTCCAACCTCTCCTTTTATGTTGACTCCTTTCTTCAGCCAAGGGTTTCTACCCTCAGGTCCCACATCAAAGACACCATTCACTTTTTACAATTAGTCCAAAATATTCAATGGAAAAATTCATATTAATTTCTCACTTTAGATGTTGCGAGTTTATACTCGAACATCCCTCACAAACTTGGTAAGGAAGTTATAGCCAGGAGACTGGTGTCCGATGGGGACCTGGGGGAGAAACACCAGCGTTTTATCACAGATTCTATCAGTTATATTTTAGAGCACAACTATTTTTTGTTTCAAGACACTTTTTTCTTGCAGGTGATGGGGACTGCCATGGGGACCAGGTTCGCTCCGAGTTACGCCAACCTCTATATGGGGGAGGTGGAGCAACATCTAATTTGGGACAGTCCCTTCGGGGCGAACCTGGTTCTCTATGGCCGTTACATCGATGACCTGTTTATTATTTGGGATGGGACCCCCACTTTAGCACTTTCTTTTGTTGATCACCTTAATACCAACCCCTATAATTTAACCTTCACTCACCACCTTGATCCCAGGCGGATTTCCTTCCTGGATGTGACCCTCGTGGCTGAAGGTGACACTATTGTCACCTCCAACTACACTAAGGAAGTTGGTGCAAACGCCTACCTGCACTATAGTAGCGCTCATTACCCCCCTTGGAAGAAGGGTATACCTAAGGGACAGTTCCTTAGACTGTATAGGAACTGTTCCAACTTAAAATCCTTTAACCAACAAGCAGAGGACATGAAAATGTCCTTTTTACAAAGGGGCTACCCAAAAGCTCTAATTGATCAGTCCCTCTCTGAAGTATTAACTCTGGATAGAGAGAACCTCCTAAAGTATCAAAATAAAAATAAAAGTCAGAAAGCAGGAGATGTCAATTCCAATCAGAGCCAAGTCATGTTCATCTCCACTTTCAATACACATTCTACGGCAATCCGTAAAATCATAGATAAAAACTATAACATCCTTAAGCAAGACCACCTGTTGGTAGACTTATTACCCACCAATCCCCGATTTGTATTTAAAAAGAATCGCTCACTAAAAAACATGTTAGCTCCTAGTTTTTTAAAACCCATCAAGGACACCTCTGCTGAGATGCCCACAACCACCTGGTTAGGGCAAAAACAAAAAGGTTTTTACAAATGTGGGGCCAATAGGTGCATAACCTGTAATCATATCCCCAAAAAATCGAACTATGAGATTGTGAATAGGGAAGGTAAACAATATAAAATTGATACCTTTATTAATTGTAATACAAAATATGCAATATACTTTTTACAATGTCCTTGCGGCCTAGGATACGTAGGCCGTACTACACGAGCCCTCAAAGTACGCTTCCTGGAGCACCGCAGAAACAGAAAAAAACAGATCTCTACACACAGCATATCAAGACACTTTGCAGAAGTCCATGCAGGTGACCCTAAGGGATTGAGTATAATTGGCTTGGAATCTGTATCTAAAACCCACCGAGGCGGTGACAGGTTCAAGAAGCTTAGTAAGCAAGAGGTCTTTTGGATGTTTCAACTGCACACCATTCATCCTGAGGGCCTAAACGAGGCAGTCGAGCTGAATTCTGTATTATAGTACAATCATACTACATACTTTTCCTTTTTCTTTCCTTTATTATCTCCATACAAATATGCCTATAGGATTTCCTTCCTACATTTCCATGTTTCATTTTTTTACCCCATCAGCAACAATTTTGAGTATTTAAGATTGTTCCATACTTGTTGTTATTTTTATTATTACTGTCCTCATATTTACCTGAGTAAAAGTATAATCTCTATGGACACCAGATTATATCCCCAATATTACTTATATTATATGATATTTTATATTAATAATAATTTTTCTGCTATGTACCAATTATGATAATTATCTGTCCTTTTTGTATCCAATAATATATGTATGTGTACCTGTTCCTATTCATATATAATTTAATTATAATCTATTATAAAATACTATTTATTGTTATTTGTTAGCACTTGCTCTAATCTCAATATATAAGTGTTGAATTGTATGCTTTATATAAAGTCCAAGCCTGTTCTTGGCTTCGAGTGGATTGCATGTGGTAACTAGTTGAATCAGGCACCTAAAGAGGAAGAGCTTTGTTTCCCCTCAAATAAGGGACACTGTTCCTGGTTGCACCCGCCTTAAAATAATGCTTCCCAATAACCATACATCTTCAGTGTGGCCATTTAACATGCGTACATAGTTATTATTCACTACCCACGCTCTATTACACCACATATTATGGTGTACCTCTCTGATTTAGCATTCGCATAGCGCTGTTCTAACAGCGCTATGCGTTCCACATGCGCTCCACGCGAATACCGGAAGTGCGCAACCGGAAGTCCTATGACGCCGGTCGGAGCACTTCTGATTAAACAACAGTTTTATCATGTAAGCAACACTCGTTTTTGCACTTGCATATTTCATATATACTAAGCTCTGTCTCCTGCTCCTAATAAGGTATGTTTTTAATGGTTTCTTAACAATGTTAAGTTAATTGTTTGCACACAGGTGTACCTGCCTGACCCATTACTTTAGGTATATATACCCCTATCCCTGCCTATCAATAACCACCTTGAAAAAGCTGCTCTTAGCGGCGAAACGCGTTGGCCCAGGCACCCAGATTGCCCATCTACCCCTGCTGCCATCCAGCCACTATCACCGACCACTGACCAAGCTGACAGGAGACCCAGTTTTACCTTCACCTACAGCCAATTGACCGGAGTGAGGTTAACATCTATTGGAAGGCAAGCCAGCCTATCTAAACACCCACCCGGGGTCACCCTGTGGATACTCCACCTTTACTTCTGATATTCCAACTGGGAGGACTGTTACCCCCAACACTAAATTGGAGGAAGTACCATCGAGACACCGCTTTGGCCAGGCATAGAGGTCATTCCTCTCCTTTTCATCTCCTAGTCACACATTGAACTGTGGACTCTCAAAAGGTGAATACATCAAGTGGTTGCAGCTCTCAATTTCCCCTTCCCTTCCCCCACCATTGTGTGCCTTTTATCATATTTTATCTACTTGTATGTGTATTGTACTATTAAATTGTTTTTTATAATTTACCTTATTTTGTCATCAATGTAAGCGCTGTCTCCCCCCATCCTAACCATTGTATTTTCTATAGGGACTGACAACCCCTTTTTTGACAGCTGCTGGCAGTAACAACTCATACAGGCGCTCCTTCAGTTACCTTGGTAACTGCTTTTTTCTTCAGGCTGAAGACGCTATATAACTTCGCTCCAGAGTCTAGGAGTAAATGGGAGAACACCCCTCCCCCAGATGTGTCGGTGTCCTGCTTATCAAAGCGTACCACCCTTCCAGTACCGGAGGCGGTCTCCCTTAAGGAAGCTCCAGACAGGAGATTGGAGTCCACCCTTAAGTGCATTTACAGCACGGTGGGGGTTCTTTTAAGACCGTCTTTAGCTTCCTCATGGCTAGCTAGGGCCATGGAGAAGTGGGCGGAGGAATTGTCCTTAGGCCTCCAGCAGAATACCCCTAGGGATGTATTGGTTCCGTTAGCGGAATCCCTTAAGGAAGCGGCATCCTATATGGGTGAGGCTGCAGCTGACATCTCTGAACTAGGAACAAGAGCCTCAGCCTACGCTGTCTTGACCAGGCACACGGTGTGGTTGCGCTCATGGCAAGCTGAAGCTGAGATCAAAAAGGCAGTGGAGGGCAGGCCCTATACGGGGGCAGGGGCGGATTGGGATGAAAAACCAGCCCGGGAAATTTGTAAAAGCAGCCCTACAAAAGGGGTGGAGTCAGTGAAGGGGGTGGAGTCTTTTAAAGAGGGAAAGGCAGGGAACCCCCTAATCAAAAGCAACAGCTCCCTCCCGCCTTGTACCACACACTCCAGGACTGAACTGGGACTAAAAATAGGCACTGCCATTTACAGCACATGGGCAAACATGGCATCAGAATCTGGCTCCAGGCATAGACTCTTCCCTAGGGAGATGTGAGAGTGAGAACAGGAACAGAGGAAAATGTAGGAGGAGGAACAAGGTGAGACTTAAAAGGAGGAGTAACACAGTGGCGCACGCAGGGGTTGTTTCTGAGTACCCAGAAACCCCCCAAGGAGTATAAGGGCGCTAGGCTGAAAGCTTAGGATCCTCTGTTTCCATGGGTACACACATTTTAAAAATCGGACCTTGGGAACTGGAGATATCGGACTTCAAAGCAGTGGTCCCCATCCAAGCCTGTTAATTGCTTTCCCAGTCAGATATTTCAGGTTGTTTCTGACGTAGAGTTTTTCTGAGGGTAGGACACTCCCCCTTTGATGGACACTAGCAGCTTGTCTCTACTGTTCCCAGAACCAGAGATATCAGCCTTTAAGCAGCTGGTTACTGCTCCAGCTCCGCACACCTGGTATGTAGTTTTATATACTCGTTGGCAGATTGCTCTGCCTCCTGAACTCTGATCCCCTAGTCTAAGAAATCTATTTCCGGGAACTGGAGATATCTGCAAGCTGTCCTCCCACCAGAAAATTATGAATAATAAGCCCACTCCACTATACACCCCTCCTCTGCGTATTAAACATTCTCTACCACCCTGGAAGTTATGTATCAGGGCCCCTTCATTCAGCCCAATGCCCCCTTCCCCCACCCCATCTCCCACCATCTGTGCAGTAAAGGGGTAATTAGTGGAAATTACTGATACAGGCCCTACATGTTGAGCGGTTGATATAATACCCCCTACCACCCACAGGACATCAAAGCTTCCCTCACCCCAATACATTGCTATGCCCAGGGGTCTACACTGCTGTTGACGCCCTTGTATGTATGTGTGTATATGTATGTATATGTATTATTATTAATATACATTTGGTCTATCTATAATACTTTAACTGACCCGGCATATAATGGGTCACCTAAGTGTCTATCTCTGTGCTTTTCTCCGCCCCTCTGGAAACCCCCTTCTGAAAATCCTGCGTTTGCCCCTGTAACAGGTAGAGAGGAACGGAGGCACTTCAGATGAGGAGCAGGGAGAGATGAGAGAGGAGAAGGAACGGGGGAGGCCTGAGTGGAGGAGATGAACAGGGGGAGACATGAGAGTAACGGGGAGACGTGAGAGGAGGAGAGGAACAGGGGAAGATGTGAGAGGGGAAACAGGGAGACATAAGAGGGTGAGACATGAGAGGGGAACAGGGGGAGACATGACAGAAGAAGGAACACAGAGAGACATGAGAGAAGGAACAGGGGGAGAGGCGAAAGGACGAGGAACAGGGTGAGACATGAAAGGAGGAGGATCAGGGGTAGAGGTGAAAGGAGGAACATGGAAGATGTGAGAGGAGGAGATGTAAAAGTAATAGGTGGGGATGTGAGAGGAACGGGGAGACTTGAGTTGAGGAGAGAAACGTGGAGATAAAAGAGGGAGAGAAGCAGGGGGAGATGTCAGAGAAGGAGAGGACAGGGGGAGATGTGAGAGGAGAAGACAGGGGGAGATGTAAGAGAGGGAGAGAAATGGGCAGACATGAGAAGAGAGGAACAGGAGGAGACAAGAAAGGAGGAGGAACAGGGGAAGATGAGAGAGGGGGAGGAATAGGGGGGTGACTTGAGAGGAATATATATTTGTACCACTGCTTCCAGCCACACAGAGCAAGGCTGCCCTGCATCATATATTAATTATTACTTTTGTTGATGATCCTCAGCTGCGTGAAAAACTCCTGCGTTGCCTGCTGAGTAGAGCCGCCCCTAGCCAATTGGGTGACCTAGGCAAAATTTTGGCTGGTGCCCCCTAGCCCTACTGCTAGTTTCACCTATGTTTCAAAACCCTTCTCCCAGCAAAGGCAGGGTTAAGCACTTGGAGGGGGGGTTAGGGTTAGGCCGTGGGGTGGTAGCAGTGCCAGATTAAGGGGGAGAATAGGGGGTAAGTACCCTAGGGCCCTACTCTTTAAGAGAGCCCAACGGCAAGAGCTGCTGCACAGGGATGACTCTGCCCATATTTAGGCTCCACCACCAGCGGCAGGGCTTAACATGGTCATGGAGAGGTGGTAGAACTCACCTTTCCTGTCAAACACTGCCCATTGGGTTGTCTAACACCGCCAATCAGGCATGTCTAAAATCATCTATTGGCATGCACTACAATATAAAACGTCTCTCAGCCACACCATAATCTCCTATTTTGGTTTTAATCTTCTCATTACTGTGTAACAGTACATGCAAATAGAGTCACCAACATATATGGATGACACAGGTGTGTAGTGATATGGGTGACGCAGGTGTGTAGTGATGTGGGTGACCAGTGGCGTAACTACATTTTGGGCGCCCCCCGCCGTTAAAGGGAGGGCGCCCAGCCACTCACCCGCCCCGCCGCTCGCCGCCCCAACCCCCGCAGTCTGGTCCCGGCTCCCTTCTTCTGCTATGAGGACCACCACAAAATGTCCGCCCCCATACAGCAGACAGTTTCAGAGAACTGTGTGCTATATGGGGGCGGCCATTTTGTGGTGGTCCTCAGCAGAAGAAGGGAGCCGGGACCGGACCAGCGCATACTGAACACAGGAAAAGACTGGGGATGGGGGGGTTGGTGCGGCGGGCGGCGGGGTGTAACGTAACTATAGCACTGCAGCCCCCGGCGCCCACACATGCATAGCGCCCCCCCGCGGTCGCGGGGGCTGCGGTGCTATAGTTACGCCCCTGTGGGTGACGCAGGTATGTAGTGATATGGGTGATGCAGGTATGTAGTGATATGGGTGATGCAGGTATGTAGTGATATGGGTGATGTAGTGATATGGGTGATGCAGGTATGTAGTGATATTGATGATGCAGATATGTAGTGATATGGATGATGCAGGTATGTAGTGATATGGGTGACTCAGGTATGTAGTGATATTGATAATGCAGGTATGTAGTGATATGGATGATGCAGGTATGTAGTGATATGGATGATGCAGGTATGTAGTGATATGGGTGACTCAGGTATGTAGTGATATTGATGATGCAGGTATGTAGTGATATGGATGATGCAGGCATGTGGTGATATGGGTGATGCAGATATGTAGTGATATGGATGATGCAGGTATGTAGTGATATGGATGATGCATATATGTAGTGATATGGATGACGCAGGTATGTAGTGATATGGATGACGCAGGTATGTAGTGATATGGATGACACAGGTATGTAGTGATATGGATGACGCAGGTATGTAGTGATATGGATGATGCAGGTATGTAGTGATATGGATGATGCAGGTGTGTAGGGATATGGATGACGCAGGTATGTAGTGATATGGATGACACAGGTATGTAGTGATATGGATGATGCAGGTGTGTAGGGATATGGATGACGCAGGTATGTAGTGATATGGATGATGCAGGTATGTAGTGATATGGATGACGCAGGTATGTAGTGATATGGATGACGCAGGTATGTAGTGATATGGGTGAAACAGGTATGTAGTGATATGGGTGAAACAGGTATGTAGTGATATTGATGATGCAGGTATGTAGTGATATGGATGATGCAGGTATGTAGTGATATGGATGATGCAGGTATGTAGTGATATGGATGATGCAGGTATGTAGTGATATGGATGACGCAGGTATGTAGTGATATGGATGACAGAGGTATGGAGTGATATGGATGATGCAGGTATGTAGTGATATGGGTGACAGAGGTATGTAGTGATATTGATGATGCAGGTATGTAGTGATATGGATGACGCAGGTATGTAGTGATATGGATGATGCAGGTATGTAGTGATATGGATGATGCAGGTATGTAGTGATATGGGTGACTCATGTATGTAGTGATATTGATGATGCAGGTATGTAGTGATATGGATGATGCAGGCATGTAGTGATATGGGTGATGCAGATATGTAGTGATATGGATGATGCAGGTATGTAGTGATATGGGTGACGCAGGTATGTAGTGATATGGATGACGCAGGTATGTAGTGATATGGATGATGCAGGTATGTAGTGATATGGATGATGCAGGTATGTAGTGATATTAATGATGCAGGTATGTAGTGATATGGATGACGCAGGTATGTAGTGATATGGATGACAGAGTTATGTAGTGATATGGATGATGCAGGTATGTAGTGATATGGATGATGCAGGTATGTAGTGATATGGGTGACTCAGGTATGTAGTGATATTGATGATGCAGGTATGTAGTGATATGGATGATGCAGGTATGTAGTGATATGGATGATGCAGGTATGTAGTGATATGGATGATGCAGGTATGTAGTGATATTGATGATGCAGGTATGTAGTGATATGGATGATGCAGGTATGTAGTGATATGGATGATGCAGGCATGTAGTGATATGGGTGATGCAGATATGTAGTGATATGGATGATGCAGGTATGTAGTGGTATGGATGATGCATATATGTAGTGATATGGATGACGCAGGTGTGTAGGGATATGGATGACGCAGGTAAATAGTGATATGGATGACACAGGTATGTAGTGATATGGATGATGCAGGTATGTAGTGATATGGATGATGCAGGTATGTAGTGATATGGATGACGCAGGTATGTAGTGATATGGATGACGCAGGTATGTAGTGATATGGGTGACGCAGGTATGTAGTGATATTGATGATGCAGGTATGTAGTGATATGGATGATGCAGGTATGTAGTGATATGGATGATGCAGGTATGTAGTGATATGGATGATGCAGGTATGTAGTGATATGGATGACTCAGGTATGTAGTGATATTGATGATGCAGGTATGTAGTGATATGGATGATGCAGGTATGTAGTGATATGTATGATGCAGGTATGTAGTGATATGGATGACGCAGGTATGTAGTGATATGGATGACTGACGCAGGTATGTAGTGATATGGATGACACAGGTATGTAGTGATATGGATGAGGCAGGTATGTAGTGATATGGATGACACAGGTATGTAGTGATATGGATGACACAGGTATGTAGTGATATGGATGACACAGGTATGTAGTGATATGGATGATGCAGGTGTGTAGGGATATGGATGACGCAGGTATGTAGTGATATGGATGATGCAGGTATGTAGTGATATGGATGACGCAGGTATGTAGTGATATAGGTGAAACAGGTATGTAGTGATATGGGTGAAACAGGTATGTAGTGATATTGATGATGCAGGTATGTAGTGATATGGATGATGCAGGTATGTAGTGATATGGATGATGCAGGTATGTAGTGATATGGATGATGCAGGTATGTAGTGATATTGATGATGCAGGTATGTAGTGATATGGATGACGCAGGTATGTAGTGATATGGATGACAGAGGTATGTAGTGATATGGATGATGCAGGTATGTAGTGATATGGGTGACTCAGGTATGTAGTGATATTGATGATGCAGGTATGTAGTGATATGGATGATTCAGGCATGTAGTTATATGGGTGATGCAGATATGTAGTGATATGGATGATGCAGGTATGTAGTGGTATGGATGATGCATGTATGTAGTGATATGGATGACGCAGGTGTGTAGGGATATGGATGACGCAGGAATGTAGTGATATGGATGACACAGGTATGTAGTGATATGGATGATGCAGGTAGGTAGTGATATGGATGATGCAGATATGTAGTGATATGGATGACGCAGGTGTGTAGGGATATGGATGACGCAGGTAAGTAGTGATATGGATGACACAGGTATGTAGTGATATGTATGACTGACGCAGGTATGTAGTGATATGGATGACACAGGTATGTAGTGATATGGATGAGGCAGGTATGTAGTGATATGGATGACACATGTATGTAGTGATATGGATGACACAGGTATGTAGTGATATGGATGACACAGGTATGTAGTGATATGTATGATGCAGGTGTGTAGGGATATGGATGACGCAGGTATGTAGTGATATGGATGATGCAGGTATGTAGAGATATGGATGACGCAGGTATGTAGTGATATGGGTGACGCAGGTATGTAGTGATATGGATGATGCAGGTATGTAGTGATATGGATGATGCAGGTATGTAGTGATAAGGATGATGCAGGTATGTAGTGATATGGATGACGCAGGTATGTAGTGATATGGATGACGCAGGTATGTAGTGATATGGATGACGCAGGTATGTAGTGATATGGATGACTGACGCAGGTATGTAGTGATATGGATGACACAGGTATGTAGTGATATGGATGACGCAGGTATGTAGTGATATGGATGACGCAGGTATGTAGTGATATGGATGACGCAGGTATGTAGTGATATGGATGACGCAGGTATGTAGTGGTATGGGTGACGCAGGTATGTAGTGATATGGATGATGCAGGTATGTAGTGATATGGGTGATGCAGATATGTAGTGATATCGATGATGCAGGTATGTAGTGATATGGATGATGCAGGTATGTAGTGATATGGGTGACGCAGGTATGTAGTGATATGGGTGACGCAGGTATGTAGTGATATGGGTGATGCAGGTATGTAGTGATATGGGTGATGCAGGTATGTAGTGATATGGTAGTGATATGGATGATGCAGGTATGTAGTGATATGGATGACACAGGTACTGTATGTAGTGATATGGGTGACGCAGGTATGTAGTGATGTGGATGATGCAGGTATGTAGTGATATGGGTGATGCAGATATGTAGTGATATGGATGATGCAGGTATGTAGTGATATGGATGACGCAGGTATGTAGTGATATGGGTGACGCAGGTATGTAGTGATATGGATGATGCAGGTATGTAGTGATATGGATGATGCAGGTA
Organism: Crinia signifera; assembly: GCF_055691185.1. Classification (NCBI taxonomy): domain Eukaryota; kingdom Metazoa; phylum Chordata; class Amphibia; order Anura; family Myobatrachidae; genus Crinia; species Crinia signifera. The sequence goes on from NC_139226.1 coordinate 72,022,216, forward strand.
TGTAGTGATATGGATGACGCAGGTATGTAGTGATATGGATGACACAGGTATGTAGAGATATGGGTGATGCAGGTATGTAGTGATATGGATGACGCAGGTATGTAGTGATATGGATGACACAGGTGTGTAGTGATATGGATGACGCAGGTACGTAGTGATATGGATGATGCAGGTATGTAGTGATATGGATGATGCAGATATGTAGTGATATGGATGATGCAGATATGTAGTGATATGGATGATGCAGATATGTAGTGATATGGATGATGCAGGTATGTAGTGATATGGGTGACTCAGGTATGTAGTGATATGGGTGACGCAGGTATGTATAGTAGGGTTGCCATTGATTTAATGGTGGCAATAGCAATGGAAGGTAGCCCTCCTCTCCCCTAAACCAACCTGTTTGCTTGTTGTCTTGTATGGGCTGCTTTCTCCATGCAGATACCATGGCAGGTGGGCGGGCTGGAGACACGGTGCAGTGGGCTGGATCGGTGGTGCTGCTGGAGGCTTTGGGAGAGGAAAATAATAAAAGAACCAAAAGCAGACAAATATAAATAAATGCAGCAGACCACCCAAACCATATATCCGTAAGAAGACAGAAGATACATCGGAGCAATATCACCCCTCCCCCCCCCCCAACCCAACCCCCGTGATTGCTGAGCAAACAAATAGTGCAGCATAACACATGAAACATTCTTATTCAGTCACATAAATGCCTCAGGGTGCCCATTAAATAATAATAGGGTGATGCCATGAAGCACCCCACCTGATGTGGGGAGGAGGGCAAGAGGAGGGAAAAGGGACCTGCATACTCCTGTCCCTACTACGCATGCCCCAGAAAAAAAAAACCAGACCAGAAAAATTGCAGGTATCAAATAACGCACAACGCTAATATACATAGAAAAATGGTGCATGCTGGCGAAAAGAATAATGAAAAAAACGTGAATGTAGGAGAAAATTAACGCAACTTTTAAAAACATATTGGTGAATCTCGTCCTTGGTGTGGTGGTGTGCGGGCAGGAGGCTCGGTGCGGCAGTCAGGCTGGAGGCTCAGGGGCAGACACGGCTGTTTCTCTGCAGCACCAGCGTGACCCCAGACATCACACAGTGCACAGAGCTGAGGAAGGGGGTGCTGTTGCAGTGGACGATCACAGACACTAGTAGTCTCCTCTCCAGTGTCAGACTCATCACGCACTGACACAGCAGCCGGAGAGACCCGGCGGCGGCATGGGCACATGGCTGAACACACAGTTGGACTGAGCCAGGCAGCGCACAGGGGTGGGGCGGCATGCACAGTCTGCACAGTAGGGGCCCTCAGATTGCTGGGGCCTGTTACACATGTCCCCCTTGACCCATAGTCACATTACACATCGCGTAGTGACCCATAGTCACATTACACAGCGCGTAGTGACCCATAGTCCCATTACACAGCGCGTAGTGACCCATAGTCCCATTACACAGCGCGTAGTGACCCATAGTCCCATTACACAGCGCGTAGTGACCCATAGTCCCATTACACAGCGCGTAGTGACCCATAGTCACATTACACAGCACGCAGTGACCCATAGTCACATTACACAGCGCGTAGTGACCCATAGTCACATTACACTGCCCGTAGTGACCCATAGTCACATTACACTGCACGTAGTGACCCATAGTCACATTACACTGCCCGTAGTGACCCATAGTCACATTACACTGCCCGTAGTGACCCATAGTCACATTACACAGCCCGTAGTGACCCATAGTCACATTACACAGCCCGTAGTGACCCATTGTCACATTACACTGCACGTAGTGACCCATAGTCACATTACACAGCCCGTACTGACCCATAGTCACATTACTCTGCATGTAGTGACCCATAGTCACATTACACAGCCCGTAGTGACCCATAGTCACATTACACTGCACGTAGTGACCCATAGTCACATTACACTGCACGTAGTGACCCATAGTCACATTACACAGCCCGTACTGACCCATAGTCACATTACTCTGCATGTAGTGACCCATAGTCACATTACACAGCACGTAGTGACCCATAGTCACCTTACACTGCATGTAGTGACCCATATTCACATTCACATTACATTACATTTATTTTGTAAATTGTGTTATGTATCTTATTAATGTATTAATGAGTATCATTGTAGCAGCTGTCCTTTACAAAAATGTAAAGTGCAGAGGTAGGTGCTGGCAGCCATCCTCAACTTGTTGCAGTACTGCAGCCCAGGCTATGCAGGTAGCAGCCAAACTGTCCTAATTCCCTCATTGCATCCACAACACTAAGTGGTGCTCCTTCCCCTGTACTGGCACACACTATTGCTATAGTTTCATTAAATATTTATTTTATAAATTACAAGGTGTATCAATGTGTGGTTCTCATCCCCGCATTGCAAAAAACATACACATGTGAGACACAGTGAGATTGTCTGAAAATGAAATGAGTACATTTATTGATAAAATATTAAAATGGGTAATTTAATTTAAAACAGCATAATAGCACAATGAGGTAGCCACCGTTCACTAATAAATTTCACACACAATCCTTCTATTAAAAGTGACATAAGCTGGTAATTTCATGAATGGTGTGTTTTATGGGCCGTTGAAATTTTATGGCCATCGTGGGGCCTTACGATGTTGCAGGGGCTCCCAAAAGTAATAATCGTCTGCTGGAGGGATCACAGTGGACTGGATGATGCCCATAAATGGTCCTCATTAAAGTGCGGTGATGGTGCAGGTAATTCCGGTTCAATTTTGTAGTTTTCAGCTTTTTAAAGGTGACTTGTGGTTGTAACTTGCAGGGTATATATACCCTTTATTGATTACCAATTCAATACATGTGCGCACAGACAATCCCCCATTTCTCTTTAGTCCATCCTGGTGACACAGCTAACCTTGGGATGTAGGAGGGTCCGCAGGAGCCAAGGCACCTTTGCTGAAGACTTTGGACGCAGGCTCCTCCCTTCTGCATCCCATCATGCTTCAGTTTGTTTTAGGTGCCCACAGGAGTGGGTGCTATGCTGTTCGGCTGCTCCTGCAGCTGCAGCCGCCGTTTTTTCTTTGGATTTTTAACAGAGATAGTTAGGTTTTCATTATTTTATTAACTTAATAGTTAGTGCAGGTTTTCCAGTGTGTTACTTCTGACAGAAGTGCCACACACTGAGAGCACAGCAGAGGCTTGTAGAAGCGTGTCCTATCAGCTTTCTGTGTGCAGGGGTATGCTGTCTGCGCTTAACCTCTTATTTGGCGGGTGCCATCTTGGATGGGCTTATAGACTGAAATCCCACTAGGGAGGTGAAGTCTATTACAGTCGTCCCTTATGGAGCAATTTGCAAAACCTTCTGAGAGTCCTTCCTTCAGACGGCCTTCAGCTACACCCCCTCTGTTAAATTTGGATTCAGATGATGATGGTGTGTGTGAAGAGGATTTAAGTTGGGATCAGAGGGAAGAGGCTGATGCTTCTGTCCTGGGTATTGAGGATTTAATCCTTGCTATTAAACAGGCATTAGACTTGTCTGAGGAGGACAAAGTGCAGGCGCATTGTGTCTTTAAAAGGATGCGTAAAGATTCTGTGATGTTCCCTTCGGATGAAGGTATGGTTTCCTTGTTGGGAGAAATTTGGAAAGTTCCAGATAGAAAAGTGTCTGTCAAAGAGGTTTGCACACATGCATGTGAAATTGTGGGAAAAGGCCCCTTTAGTGGATGCTCCTGTAGCCAGATTGTCTAAGGCCACAGCTTTGCCGGTACAGGGTGGGGCAGCCTTTAAGGACCCAGTTGACAAAAAAGTGGAAGGATGCCTTAAGGCAGTGTTTGAAGGAGTGGGTTATACACTCCGCCCCATTATTGCTGGCATCTAAGGCATCCACCACATCAGTGTCTGCGAGAAGAGCCCTTCAGCTAAAAGCTTGGGAAGCAGACAGTGAATCAAAGAAGTCCCTGGAGTCTTTGGCTTTTAAAGGAGAATTGCTTTTTGGTTCTGAACTGAAATCCATCATAAAGCAGGCCTACCCTTTCGTCTGGCAATGGCACCAAGGGTCTTCACAAACGTGATGGCTGTCATGGCAGCGACCCTCAGGCTGAAAGGGATAGTGATTATTCCCTACTTAGACGATCTGCTATTCAAGGCAGAATCAGAGGAAATACTTCAAGAATACCTAAGAACTGTAAGAACTGGTGACACAGTTCTTACAGGACATGGGGTGGGTGTTAAATCTTCCCAAATCTCATTTGATTCCCACACAGAGATTACTGTTTCTGGGGGTAATTTTGGACAGTCATTTACACCAGGTATTCCTACCAGAGTCCAAAGCAAGGGACATCCGTCAGCTGGTGTTGATGATCTTGCAAGCAACAAGGCCTACAGTTTGGCAGGGGTTGAAACTTTTCGGCAAAATGGTAGCAACGTTCGAGACGCTCAAGTTTGCCAGGTTTAATTCAAGGACCTTTCAATGGAACATCCTTTCCTGTTGGTCAGGGAATGCTAAAACCATGAAACAAGAAAGTTACTCCTATCTCAAGAGACAAAGGAGTCCTTAGTCTGGTGGATGGACATAGAGACGTTGCAGCTGGGGCGTTCCCTTCGCTCTTGGGACTGGGTGTTGATCACGACCGACGCCAGTCTCCGGGGTTGGGGGGCAGTTGGCCTTCACCGGTTGCAGGATCTGTGGTCCAGGCATGAAACCAAACTGCCAATAAACATATTGGAACTTCGAGCGGTGTGGAAAACTCTTCAGCAGGTGGAAGATTTTCTGAAGGGCCTCCCGATACGGGTGCAGTCGGACAATGCCACGGCGGTGGCTCACCTGAATCACCGGGATGGGACTCGCAGCAGGCTGGCGATGCAGGAAGTCTCACAAATTTTCAGTTGGGCAGAAATCAACATTCCTATTCTGTCAGCTGTGTTCATTCCGGGGATCCGGAATGTAGAGGTGGATTTCCTCAGCAGAGAGGACCTCCTGGATGGCGAATCGTCATTACATCAGGCGATATTCTGGGAGATTATAAATCGTTGGGGGCTCCCAGAAGTGGATTTAATGGCATCCAGGAACAACTGTCAGGTTCCAAGGATTTGTACATGGACCAGGGACCCAGCCGCTTGGGCAGTAGATGCCATGACGGTTCTGTGGCACTTCCACCTGGTTTACATTTTTCCCCCGTTCCCGATGATACCACGGGTGCTGAGAAGAGTGAAGTCTCAACAGGTGCAATCCATTCTGGTTGCACCAGACTGGCCCAAGAGGTTGTGGTATTCAGACATTCTGAGATTGTCAACGGACTCTTGGCCTCTTCCTCTTCGACAGGATCTTCGAAGGCAAGGGTCATTTCTACATCTGGACCTAGCTCGGCTCAATTTGACGGCCTGTTTTATGAAACCTCCTTATTGAAGAAAAAAGGATTGTCTGATGCAGTTATCCAGACTATGCTAAGGGCACGTAAGCCGGTGTCTGCTGCAAACTATCATTGAGTCAATTCAATCAGATGGTGTGAGCGTCAGAAAGTGCACACCTCTAGGTTCAAGGTGTCTAGATTGTTGGTGTTCCTTCAGGATGGATTGTCAACAGGTTTGGGATTACAGTCCTTAAAAGTTCAGCTTTCTGCTGTCCATTTTCTTCCAGAAAAGGATAGCTTTTTTACCTGAGATTCAAACCTTTTTGTAGGGCGTAACCAGGCTCAAACCTCAATATAGGCAGCCAGTGGTGCCTTGGGATTTGTCATTGGTTCTGTCAGTATCCCTTTGAACCATTAAGGTCGGCTGACCTTAAATATGTTTCTTGTAAATTGTCTTTTTTGTTAGCCATTGCTTCGGCTAGACGTGTATCGGAGTTAGGAGCTTTATCCTGTAAGTCTCCACATTTAATTTTTCATGAAGATAGGGCTGTGCTTCGAACAGTGCCTAAGTTTTTACCAAAAGTGGATTCTTCCTTTCATCTGAACCAGGAGATTGTGCACCCGGTATTTTCCCCTCCAAAAGGGGCAAAAAATAGGGACAAATTACAGAAATTGGACGTAGTTCGCACCTTGCGAATTTACGTGGAAAGGGTAAAGGACATCCGCAAAATGGATTTGTTGTTGGTATTGTACGATGTGCATAAGAGAGGGTGGCCTGCTTCAGACAAGTCAGTAATTGCCTTTGCTAACACCAAGGTAGGTAGACCTGTTCCTTCTCGAATTAATGCACATACCACCAGGTCAGTTGCTTCCTCTTGGGCTGTGCGTCATGGGGCTACAGCGGAGCAGTTGTGCAGGGCTGCCACTTGGTCCTCTGTTCATACCTTTACCAAATTTTACAGGTTCCATGAGTTCGCTTAGTGGGCTATTCTGCATAGTGAAATCGCATCGCATCGCATGGGCCATTTTAGGGCCATGCGATGTGCGATGCGATTTTCCTATGTCATTTATTCACTGCTCTCTCAGCCCCGGGCCATCGCATCTGCCGCCAATTTGCATGCGATCGCATGTGATTTTATAGCGTGTGTGCTGCCATGACATTAGGTATACAATAATATGATTGTATGTCCAAAAGTATGTTTAACGCATCCCCCACTATCCATGCCACCCCGAAACGTGGCGAGCGACGGCGGAACGCATCCTCCGACTTTTTCATTACCCCACTATCCACGTCGTCGTGGAGTTGAGTTTATACAGTGTGGCGAGCGGATGCGGAATACATGTAAAGTTATCTGCGTCCCCTCGCAGGGCTCGCTGCGCTTGCCACGCTTCGGGCTCGGTGGCTTGCTGCGCTCGCCACACTGTAAAAAAATAACTCCACGCCGACGTGGATAATGGGGTAATGAAAAAGTCAGAGGACGTGTTCCGCTGCACTCGCCACGCTTCGGGGTGGCGTGGATAGTGTGTGTGTGGGGGGGGGGGGGTGTTAAATCTATTTTTGGGACATACAATCATATTACTGTAAACCTAATGTCATGGCATCGCACACCGTATAAAATCGCATGCGATCTCATTTGATTTTGCGGGACATGCGATGCAATGCGATGCGACCTCCTCACTACCCGCCAAGGGTCCCGGCGCTACTGTGGTGACCTCCTTGCTGCCCATCGGGGATCCTGGCGCTACTGCGGTGACCTCCTTCCTACCCGCCTGGGGACCCGCCGCTACTGTGGTGCCCTACTTGCTGCCTGCCGGGGGTCCTGGCGCTGATACGCTCCTCTGCTTTGGCCTCATTGGCTGGACAACACACCTGTCGGAGAGGACTCAATGCTTTGCCCACGGGGGTCGGACCGGAGCATCTCCTCACCCCACCTGATGCTGGGAGACAGCGTGGGACCTCGGTACAGGCTGGACTTATCGAGTCTTAAGGGGAGTGGTACTGTTTCCTAATTCCACGAGGTGGGGGAGTGTTTGGGTGAGGTGGGGGTGCCCTATCCCTACAGTGCACAGCCCACTGGCTCATCAGAGTAGTAGCCATTTGAGAGGAACTCCCCCCATTTGATCCCTCTTGTGCCCACGGAATACCCTAATCCAGTCGGGACAGCTCTAATTGCCAGACACTACCTATAAGTCCCAGATGGGACACCTCTAAATCCCCCTGGCAGACTGATTTATAGGGGATCCATTTGTCTACACTGCCACGTGATAAAGCCCCCGGGGACCGCTGAATCCCATTGCAACAGGGGTATATGCCCTACAGGGGGATCCCACTGACTACTCTCTCTCAGCCTAGACTGCATTACCAGGCTATATCTGGACACGGAATTAGGGGTGGACTATTTCTGCTCTCAGACCTTGTGACTCAGTGGAGTTCTATCCCTTAATACTGACGCGAGGCACTGTAAACCTGGGTTACTGGCCCCCACTACAACTTGGGCACACGCCTCATAAGGAGCTAAATTGGATACAACCTAATAAGGATAAAGATTGAGGAGGCCATTGCCTATAACCTTTCAAACTTTCAGACCTAGTTCGGTCCCCTATAAAGAGAGCCGCAAGACAAAAGAACCTGCTATATAAGGATCGTGGGTCCCTATCAGCTAGTAAGTTCACTGCATTCACCAATATCGCCCTATTATACGCCAACAACCATTGGACTGGACTACTGCACCCCAGTTTTGATGGCATAAGCATTCAATCCCACTTGTCCTTTTTACCTGCAAAATTCCTCATCATCAGGGAGTGATTTATTATTACTGTTGAGATTTCTTACTGTACTAGCTACTGGTTAGTTTACTATTATAATTACCTGTTTGAAAATAGGAAGATATTAAGGTAGAATTTTTTGCATATACTACACGAAAATTCATACTCTCTTATTGGTATATATATACATGCCTACATTTTTTCTCTAACGAGTGCTCTTTCTTCCATCCGTATCAGAAAAAATTCAACTGTATGTTATTACTGGTTGGGGATATTGGATGGCCACAAAACACTGAAAAGACTCTTCAGTGTTCTCAGAATTTAAATAATTTCTACAATAGGTCAGGGGAGCCATCTAGTGTTTAGTTTTATTACTGCATTGAGTGGTTAATTTCACCCTGACTTTCCTGGGCTTCTAAATTGGAGGTACCTATACCAAATTGTTTTGAAAGTTAGCTCACTGTTTATTTAGGTGGTACCCCAAACACCATCTGTGCATACTATTTGAGTTGCTAAATATTTGTGTGTTAGTTGAGATTTCAGTTATGTGATGGCTTAACTAGCACCTTCTTGGGGTGACCTGACCTTCACATTTACATATTATTGTTCACCAAATATTGTGGGGATTCGCTAAAAAGTCCCTTAAATAGACATACGGTAATCTCTCATCACAGCAAGAAGTCTTAACTCCAAAATTAACCATACTATATTGTTTGAGGACCTGGTTCACCGCCCGTCTGGGTTATACCCCATCTAATATTGGAGTATAACATCTGAATTTGGTGACCTGCTGTGCGGTTACCTCAAAACTAGATATGTAATGGGATGGGGGGCGTGGCCACGGCAGGACGTGAGCGAGGGTGTGCATCCGAGCCTCCTCGTGCACACCGTTGCAATGGAGCTCTTCCCCACGTGCTAATGAGCCTATTTTGTGCAACAAGATCTGCAGCTGCCCCCTTCTGATAACAACTAAGGAGGACGCAGTATGAAGTGTACCTGAGACAGAGTAGTATTCCGTCGGGTCCTTGTGAGAGGCGGCTTCCGGACTCTAGACGCAGCAGCTGGGGTCCTCCTTGAGTCTGCCCCTGCCAGTGCCTGCCCGAAACGAGGCCGGGACGCCGGTGAGACGCCCGTACAGAGTCCCTGTAAGTGGCGGGTGGGAGAAGCCGCTATCGGGGGAGATCCAGCAGCCTGTTTCTGGACGCTGCGGCGGGGGTCCTCCGGGAGCCTGTCCCTACCAGTGCCTGCCCGGTTGATGGAAGCGGAGCCATGACGCCAGAGAGAAGCCCGCATAGAGTCCCTGTAAGCCAACGCTGGTGGCTTGCAGAGTGGCAGGGCAGGTGTAACAGATTGCCTGTGAAGAGGTGGCTGTCCAGCAGGTGCCCTTTGGAGCAGATAGCAGACCACAAGGAATAGTGATCTTGCCCGGGACCGTGTGAGAGGCAGACCGACGGGCAGACTTTCGGGTCATCCCACAACACAGTCAAGCTGCAAGTTGGTGATAGCTGAAGTCTGGAAGACTGACCTGCGCCCCCTGTGAGCTATCTGACGGACACAGTGAGCCTTGGTGTTGGTGGGTGAGTCTTGCTGGGCACAGCCAGATTGAAGTACTGTTTTGTTTCCCCTGGTGCAGTTATAATCATTGCTCGCTGACTCCCTTAAAACTTGCTGGGCTGTATAAAAGGAGCGGTGGGCACTGGACAGTGGGGAATATTAGCTCCAACTGTGACACCGGTGAGCGCCCAGCAGAAGTCTCGGCCCGGACTGCATACAAGCATTAAGGGTGGAATAGACTGTATAGTGAACTAGAGCATACAGCCTGGGCCCGGGTGGGAGACGGGCCGCGGGTTGGATATTCCACACCAATAGAAGCTTGAACCGACATTTTTTTGGGTGCACCTGTGAGTGACTGGGGCTAAGCTTTTTAAGAACAAAGGCAAGCAGACTGAGTGGGAGTCTGAGACACGCAGGGCCAGTGGGGCTATATATACCTTTCCCCAGCAGAAGGGGTACAAGTGAATCCAACTATGGGCAAAACAGGCCAAAACACGGTAGCAGCTAGACTGGAGAAGTATGCCAGGTCACAGGCAGGCAGTAGCTCCCAGACTGGTACTCCTTTGTCTACTCCTACTAAGGAGAATAAAAATCCGCCACCCCCTGAGGTAACGCTACAACAAGTCCTTGAAGCAATCAATACCTGCGAGACTCGCCTTTTAGAACAAATAAACAAAGTACAGTCTGATATTAGTTTGCTGAGGAATGATGCCCAAATAATTCGTGAGTGAGTAACGGAAGCAGAGACCAGAATTGGTGCAGTGGAAGATATAATTGGCCCATTGCAGTCCCAGGTTAAATCTTTCGGTGGTCATATGATTGAAATACGCCAAAAAATGTCGGATATGGAAGGCAGACTGAGGCGGAATAATATTAGTTTTATTGGTTTCGAGGAGCGTACAGATGGTAATGCCCCGGAAAAATTTCTGGAAGAGTGGCTGACCCAGATGTTTGGTAACAAAGCCTGAAGTGGGCTCTGTGAAGATTGATACTGGGGGAAGATATATTTTTTTGGAGTGTGCAATTGATCATGTACGATTCTGTATACTTACAGTATATATTCCGCCCCCATTCTCCTATGATGTGGTGAGAATGGCGGTGGAAGTTGCAGCATCATTTCCGGAAAATATGTAAATATGCATGGGAGATTTCAATAAGGTACTCCTGCCTCGCCTCGATAGATAGAATAGGTCTGAGAAGGAAATACTTAAAGAAGGTAACAAGTTTTCTGAGTTCATAGATGAGATAGGGTGGAAGGATCCATGGCGTATAAGAAATCCAGAACTTCAGCTGTTCTCCTGTTATACCTCCTCCTATAAAGTGTTTTCAAGGATCGACCTGATTCTTGTTTCTGAGAAGGCCCTTAACAAATTTAGTCAGGTGGACTATAGGGCACGTGGTATCTCGGATCATTCCCCGGTCACCATGGAGTTCGATCTAGAGATCCAGAAACGGTTTCGATACTGGAAATTGCAGGCTTATTGGTTGTCGCAAATGGGGGAACAGAAGGAAATGGAGGGTAGGATAGATGAGTTCTTTGAAGAAAACGAGGGGTCCTCCCCTAATATCTTTGTTTGGGATGCCTTTAAAGCCTATCTGAGGGGGGTGTTTATTAAAAGGATAGCTTTTTTGAAGCTCTCAAATCGTTAGAGGGCGAGCGAACTGGAAGCCAAAATGATCAATTTTGAAAATATTTTCCTGTCTAATAAATCAGATCTAGCTTGGTCTTCGTGGCAAACGGCCCAAAAAGAGTGGGTGGAGTATCTGCAGGAAGTAACTTGCCGGAGGCTGGCCTCCGGGTCAAATAGGTGGTATGCAGACTCTGATCGAACTGGGAAATTTCTGGCACATATAATGAAACAAGAGAGCCCGTCCAATTTTATATCTATGATTAAGCTGGAATCAGGTGAAGAGGTGATTAATACTCCTGAGATAACAGAGCTATTCTCCACGCATTTTGAGGAAGTATATAAATCTAAATTAAATTGTAGTAATGAGGATATCTGTGGGTACCTGGCAGGGGTGGAACTTCCAAATCTGGAGCCCACCTCAAGGGATTTGCTGGAGGCTCCCATGACAGTGGAGGAAGTGATAGCGGCCATCAACTCATTTCCAGGGGGTAAAGCCCCTGGCCTTGATGGCCTTCCTGGGGAGGTGTACCAGAAATATATCGGTAAATTAGGCTCGCAGTTGCTGAGGGTTTTTCAAGGCATGGAGGTAGAGGAGTGTATTCCCCAGTCTATGTCAGAGGCCACAATAATTATGATTCCTAAGAGCGGAAAAGACCCGACTAGAGTCGACTCCTACAGGCCTATATCATTAATTACGTTGGATGCAAAGATATATGCCAAAATATTAGCTACTAGATTACAGAAGGTAATAGACCAGGTGGTCCACCCGGACCAAACGGGTTTTATGGAGGGGAAGTCTACTATGATTAATCTCAGAAGAGCATACACCTATCTTCAGAATGTGGAGATGAGGGGGTTGGATGCAGTGCTCGCGTCATTTGACGCGAACAAGGCATCGACTTGGTCGAATGGCCGTTCCTGTGGAGGGTATTGCAGGCTTTTGGGTTTGGGGAGAGGTTCATCAGACGGGTCGCATTGCTATATCAAAATCCCAAAGCTAGAGTGACCATCAATGGGTTTACATCTCCCTCGTTCTCTCTCTCCAGAGGGACACGTCAGGGATTTCCCCTATCCCCTCTGCTGTTTGCGGTGGTGGTGGAGCCCCTGGCGTGTGCATTGAGATCAGCCCTGGGGGGAGGGTGCGGGGTGAGATGTCCTGGTAGAAACCTAGTTTCGCTCAATGCGGACGATCTCTTGGTGGGACTGGCGTCTCCCGGGGATTTACCTGATGTAATGAAACTTGTACAAGAGTATGGGGGATATTCAGGCCTCACAATGAATGAATAAATCTAATTATATCCAGACAGGAATTGAAGGTGGGACAGGCCAGGTACCTATAGTACAACTGAAGAGGGTGGAAAAATTTCGGTACCTGGGTATCAGTTTCACTAGGAAATCAGTAGACTTTATTTCTGAGAATATAATCCCGTTCATTAATGTATTAAAGTCTAAATGCCGCAGCTGGTCTAGACTCCAGATATCACAAATTGGACGGGTCAATCTGGTTAAGATGGCAATATTGCCTAAATTTTTGTATATAGTGCAACACTCTCCAGTCTTTATTGGAGATGAGCATTTTAGGAAGATAAAGAGCATAGTCTCCTCATTTATATATAGGGATAAATTGCCCAGAGTCAGAATAGATACTATGTGCCGGGACAGAGAAAAAGGTGGATTGGCCCTTCCAGATTTTAAAGTATATTATATGGCTACCCAGATGGTACAAATCTGTGCCTGGGTTAGGTCAGGAGAGGACTCAGTAGAGTTACGGAGTCTTGTGGAGTGTGTGGATCCAGATTACTCTCCTCTCCAGAGATTGTTTGTGAAAGGGCTCCGGCGGGACCTTCCTCCTATAATCAGCCAAGCCGTCAAAGTATGGAGATGGTCATGTAAATTAACAATTAACAAAAGCGGCTGGTCTGGATCCAGACACCCCTATTATTCCTTGCCAGGCATGAGAGAAGTTAAGGAACAACAAGGTGGGAGAGTATGGAACGCCTATGGAATTAGCACATTAGGTCAATGGTGCCAAGAGGGGGTGCTGAAACCATTCTCCCAGTTACAATAAGAGTTTGGGCTACCGAAGGAAGTCTTCTTTAGATACTTACAAGTTAGGAGTGCAATGACCCAATGTGGTAAGGTTACGCAGTGGGAGGTGGAAGAGGCTCCATGTAAAACTTTCATTAAACAACTAGTGAAGAGCAAACGCTTGTCCAAAATGTACCACTATCTGCATTCCTTTGTGCAATCTGAGGAATTAGGGGCCCTACGGTTAAAATGGTCCGAGGACAGTGTAGACCTGGTCACATCTGCGTGATCCCCGGAGCCACCCCCAAAAAATAACATAAACGCAACTACAACTTATTCTGAAAAGGTCTGTAAAACATTGCATTTACTAACCCCCTTATCCCCAACAGGCAAGCACACTGTTCATTGTACATTGTTCATCCATTCCCAATTATACATTGCATTATTATTTTTACAAGCGCCTTAAATCCCCCCCTTTGAAATACACCGTAGGATACTAAAATAATTGAGTTCTGTCATAGCACTACAAGTATATCTGATATTCGAGGAATCAATAAACTCAGGGATGGTACCAATGTTACTTCCATATTGGTACTATGTTAGCATAGCTAACATAGTACCAATATGGAAGAAATGTAGCAAAACTAACACTGAAAATTATAGACAGGTCAGCCTTACATCCATTGTGGGGAAAATATTAGAAGGAATAATAAGGATTGTATCCAAAATTTCTTAGAACAGGAGACGGTGATAAGTAAGGCTCAGCATGGGTTCCTCAAAAATAGATCATGTCAGACTAATTTAATTAGCTTCTATGAGTAAGTCAGTAGGGGGCTGGACTGTTGATGTAATACTGCTTGATTTCAGTAAAGCTTTTGACACAGTGCCTCATAAAAGGTTATTAATGAAACTAGGTAATTTAGGGTTAGGAGATTAAATTTGTAATTGGATTAAAAACTGGTTGCACAATCGGGGACAGAGAGTGGTGGTGAATGGCATACATTCCAGCTGGGGTAAGGTCCAAAGCGGAGTCCCGCAAGGTTCAATATTGGAACCCACCTTGTTTAATATATTCATTAATGATATAGGAAGTGACATAGTAAGTAAAATTGTAATGTTTGTGGATGACATGAAATTGAGTAAGAAAATTGACCCAGGAGAGGATGTGGATACACTAGAAAGTGACTTAACTAAACTTGAAAGGTGATCGGAAAGATGGAAAATGCAGTTTAACATTGTAAAAGTAATTCATTATGGGAACAAAAATGAACAAGCTACTTATAGGCTAAATAGAGTTATTATAGAGAATTCTGCTGTATAGAAGGACTTGCGGGTCATCATAGATGAAAAATTGGGTAATAGTGCTCACTGCTCAAGTGCAGCATCAAAAGGAAACCGGACACTCGCATGCATTAAAAGGGGAATGGATTCAAGGGATGCTAATGTGATCGTGTCTCTTTACAAGGTATTGTTAGACCACACTTGGAATACTGTGTTCAGTTCTGGGCACCGCACCTTACAAAAGACATAAATGAATTGGAACAGGTAAAAGGTCTCAAATACAAAGATAAGTTAACCAGGCTGAATATGTTTTCACTGGAGAAACAGAGGTTGAGAGTTGATATGATTAGTATGTTCAAATACAGAATTGGGAATCATATGGAACTGGGAGGTGATTTGTTCAATAATAGGCCTATACTAAGCTCAAGGAAAAGACATTCCGTACTGAATTAAGAAGAGGATTCTTCACCATTAGAGCAGCAAAATGCTGGAACATTGCCCGGTGGGGGTGGTTACTGCAACTACTGTTAATAAATTTAAATTAAAACTGGATACATTTTTGGCCATTAAGAGAATCATATAGATATGACTTACTCAAGTCAGTAGTCAAACAGGTTGAACTTGATGAATGAACGTCTTTTTTCAGCCTTAATTACTATGTTACTATGTATAATATTTCAGCTTTACACAGCCTAGTGTACAACCATGCTTTTACACAGAAAGTATTATTATCCTAAAAGATTGCAAGATTATTATGTCTCACTTTTCCATACCTCCCAACATTTGAAAATGAGAAGGAGGGACACTTCTCCACGGCAAAAGGGGCATGGCTTAATCCATCCATGGTCGTGGCTTGTAACACCCACTGGGCGTGTCTTGACACAACCCAGTGGGCGGTCTAATGTAGTGTGCAACATGCTGACATCAGCATTGAATATACACCTATATATAACTACATATGATTATACAGGGCACATTATGTATGATATATATATATATATATATATATATATATATATATATAGAAAGATAGATAGATAGATATATAAATAAATACATTTATTTATATATCTATATATAGATATATCTAAAATATTGAGCTGACATAAATACATGATTTATTTACCTTACTTGTAGCAGAGCTCAGCTGCAGTAACTACGAAATAGCCAGCCCCAGCTTACACAGTCACAGTCAGTGCAGCCAGCCAGCCCATGATCCTCGTGCCAGAGGCCTGGCTGGGCGGCACGCCAGCGTCACGTGTCATAGGGGGCGGGGCCAAGTCAAACTATTGGCTGCCAGGATGTACTGTTTGCCCCTAGTAGCAGCTACAATAGCTGCTAGGGGGCGAAGAGTGTAAAACTCTGCAGCCCAGGGGTGTCTTCAATACATAGTGCGCACATGCGCACAGATCTCTCCTCCGTGCCCCTGCTCCAGGGAGCGCTGCGGCTATCAGCGAGCGGGGCGGCTATGCGATACAGCGTACACAGTGCCAAAGGCAGGCACCGGCATGCAGTGATACAGCCCGCAGTGTCCCACGGGCGGGGGAGGTTGCTGCGGGAGGTATACAGTGATTATCTCCCGTGGCAACCTCCGCCGCCCGCAGGACACTGTCGGACGCGGGTGGGACAGTCCCTGATAATCGGGACTGTCCCGCTAAAATCGGGAATGTTGGGAGGTATGCTTTTCATTCCTACAGACAGGAGCATTTATCTTTGACTGCTGGCCACTACTTCTCAGAACATCAGAGTTGAAATAAATAATTCATAATACAGTCACTTGTGTCCTGCAGACTTGGCACTGCTGTTATTTTCTTTTGGACAACTGTAATGATATATACTAGATATGCAGTGATGATTTATATGAATGGCAACTTACAGCAATATTTCAGCTCTCCACAGCCTTGTGTACACAAATGCTTTTTCACAGACTATAGGCCTTATTATTTCTTTCAGAAACGATTGAACTGTGCACACACGGTAAGCGAAGTCATGCCTACAAGGCCATCGATTCGTTCGGACGTACCAACACACAAAGGGGAATGGCAAATGAGTGCATACGGCACTTACAATGTTTGCACGGTCTTCCATCGTAACCACAGCCCGATTCTGCACGGAACTCATGCTCTAACCCAGGCATGTCTAACGTTGGAGAAAGATAGGAACAGCGCTGTACTGAATATATGAAATATTTAATAAAATTTACACATTAAAAATACAATATTTGGGACTTCCGGTTCCGGCCTCGATGTGAGCGGTCGCGGCCAGCGAGACCTCCGCTGCATCCACGGGACAAGCCGCCCCCCCATGCCCCCGGGCAGCCCCGGAGCCCCGTAACCAGCCCCATGGACACCCAGCAGCAGTCCCGCTGACAATGGCGCCGCGCGATCGCGGCATCCGTGCACTTGCCAGCACGCAGTACCAGACGTCAGACGCTGAGCGTCTCATCCGGCGGGCGCAGCACCAGCCCCAGCAGCACAGGTACCGGCAGCCCCTCTGAGTCCCCGAGCAGAAGCCCCGGAGCCGCATACAGCATCTGGCTCCCCAGCTACCCGGCAGAAAATCCCAGCTAAATACGGTGAGCGCACCATTCCGCAACTCACCCCAGTACCAGTGATCAGCCACAGCGTCCATAGGGAAAAACACAGCGGGGCACACCACCACCAACCCCTATCTACAGCGCCGGCAGTGGATGGAGAGATTCCTCTCTCCACAGATGCCGAGGGGGTCACATAAAACACGGGATCAGAGGACACAGTCTGGCACCAGGTCCCAGTCACAGACACGTTCCAAGATGGCCACCGCACCTGACAGGCAGAGAGACACAGTATCCTAGGTACTGTTTTCACAACCCCCTGACACCTTCGAGGGGCCACCGGTAACATACTCTGAAGTAGTCAAGGCAATTCAAGAGACAATGGGTCCCCTGATGGAAGCACAGGCAGCTAAGTTTAATACTGCTATAAAAGATGTCACGGCACTGCTGAAACAGGTAGCCCACATGCAGCATACCACTGAATGCAGGGTGGGGGAGCTCTTCCATGATGTGGCCACACTAAAAGGCTCTTCCTCCAGCCTCCAGCAAACCTGCTATGAGCTGCAGAATAAGATCAATGATCTTGAAAACAGATCGAGAAGGAATAATTTAAGGATTGTGGGTCTGGATGAATCTGTCAAGGGCCCTGACCTGTATAAGTTCCTACAAATATCCCTGCCTGACATGCTACAGATATCAGACCAATCCAAAGACATGGTGGTCGAGAGGGCACACCGCTTGGGCCTAGCCCGTACTACACGAGGTAACAGACCGAGGGTCGTGATATTCAGGTGTCTGAACTATTTGCATAAAGACGCTATTTGGTCAGCTTCTAGGAGACACCGGGACTTGACATGGATGACGCCAAAATATTCATTTTTCAAGACTACTCCGCTGAAGTCACCAGAGCCCGTAAAGAGTTTGCCCCGATATGTACAAAACTGTTTAATTCCAAAAGAAAATTTGCCTTGCTCTACCCAGCCCGACTGAGAGTATTTGAAGGAGATACAGCCAAAGATTTCACAACTGCTGCAGATGCCGACAACTATCTTGGCGAACATGCAGGAGAGGGGGATACTGGCTTGGATCATCAGGAAGCACCAGAAACGGTCGAATAACAAGGGAGGGGGATTCTGAGCATTGTTGTGAGATGGTGACGGCTACATACCAGAGATGACGCCGCTACAACAAGAGGAGACAGATATTGGATTGGTTTGATTTTCTTTTTTGGGAAATGATTTTTTCTTCATGTCTTTCTCTCTTTCAAGGCACGAGAACATACAATACTAATGTCTTATTGTCACCCACTAGTTTAATTGGGACACTAGCTGGATGAAGGGTTCCTTTTCTCCCCCTTTTTTTATTTTTTGCGTTGTTTGCCACATAGGCCAAACATGGCGGAAGGGGTGAATTTTCATAATGATTAGCTCCATGTTATGCATCGATACAAGTTTCACTAGTTACAGGTCTAATATTTCTCTGCATAGAGCTTAAAGTAAGGCTTAAAGCCAATAGGTTATAATTGTTACGATGGGGCTTTATGGGACGGTTTGGGGTAAGTGTGTGGGGGGGGGGGGGATTGCTAGGGGGATCGTTAGGTAGAGGATGTTGTGTACGGAAGTTCTGATTAGAGTATTATTGACTTCCATGCTGGCTTCTGACCAGCAGAGGCGAGTCAAGATTTATGTTTTATGTTTGTCTTTTGTCTTCCCTAAGTTTGTCCAGTTTTCCCTTGTGTGTTTTCCCCCTGCCCGTCTAGGGTATGAGAAATCATTAAGGATACCTGTGTAAGATTAAACTAGACACACATGAATGTGGGCGGATTTAATACACCTGCTAAACGCAGGAAGATCTTAACATACCTTAACAAAATGTCACTGGACATAGCCTTCCTCCAGGAGACCCACCTTATTCCTCATGAGGTGTGGTGATCCTTATCAGGAATGCTATTGACTACAAAATTGTGTCAACTGAGATTGACGAGGAGGGCAGATATGTGATCGTAAATGTGATTATACATGATGTTCCGTATATTTTGTGCAATGTATATGCCACCAATACTAATCCCAAGGAGTTCTATTCGTCCCTGGTTGCCAAACTTGATTCAGTACAGACCTGCAATGACTGAAGTGAAGCCACTACTTGAATGTATTCCGTAATGTTTGTTGTTATATGTCATTATTGAAAAATAAAAATTTGGTCACCCTGCGCGGTGTAGTTTATCAAACAAGGAAAGAATTGTCGCCTTGACATGTGTTTTTATATTTTTGTGACCAATTCAATAAAACGTGTTTGAAAAAAAAAAATACATTATTTGGCAAATATAGACACACAAGACACACAAACATATAACAGGAACTCCCCCTTTGGTATTAGAACTGGTTAGTTTTGTTATGCATGCAGTTTCAGACTTTCATTGCTCATTAGCAGAGCCAGTTAGTAGGTTTAAATAGGTCAGAGTTCAAGTCCCCACAAACATGTGCACATTAGTATTGTGGTAATACTTATTGTAATCCAGGGGTATCAGTGGCTTGTAGCTTCAATGACGAATTTCTCCAACCGCCCACACTGCGGTCATATCCGAGACCAATCCGATTGCTGGATAAAATATCAGCCTCAAAGTTCCCTCTCAACGCGTTTCTCCTCCCTCTGTGTTAGCGTACCATAGCCAGAGTAATCCCAGAAAAACTAGGGGTAAAAGACGCCATGGAAGCAAAGTTCCCGAACAGATTAAATAAGAGAGAATTCAGGGAAAGAGACAGTCATCATAAATCTTACCACTCCCTGTTTAATACTGGTTTGGGTACAATGGTAGGGGTAACTATAGGAAACGTATTTACTATAGGGACCGCAGGGACCGCTTTCAATGACAGACAAGTTAGTGACCTAGCCAAATTACTGGACAATATAACCAGGATATATGATGATACTTTTGACCTAGTACTGGAGGACATAAAAATGGTTAAACAAGAAGTTAGGGCTCACCGTATGGTACTAGACTACGTTACCGCCAAGGAGGGGGGTTTGTGCCTGATAGTGGCAGAAGCTTGCTGTAATTACCTCAATCAGTCTGACTCCATAGAGGAAACCATTGAACAGCATATAGATATTGTCAAAACTCTTAAAGAGGAATTTGCAGAACAGCATAAGGGTAATTGGTTATTCGCTGAGGATAGTTGGTTCAGTTGGTTAAACCCATCCAATTGGTATAAGGGTATAGGAGAATGGTTTATGGGAAAACTTTCATGGTTAGCAAAAATTATATGCGTAATTCTGCTTTTCTATGTATTAATCAAGTTTTGTTTGTATTGTTTTGCATGTACTGCCAAGAAAATTAAAAACCACAATAAGAGAGCACAGAAAAAGAAAGCTGACAAAAACAATGATCATCACAACATTCGTTTGATCCGTTGTCAGTATGATGATGCTGAAGCCATGGATAAAGCTGTGAAAGCAATCTACCTAGAAAGAGAACAAGAACCTGTTTAGTGATCCATGTGACAGCGACCTGAACTCTCTGTCTGTGCGGGACAGCATGTTGCTTTCCATGTGTTCAGGGTGGGCCCATGGGAATAGAACGTACTTAATCAGGGCATCGCCTGGTCTGATTGGCAGAGAGGCTCAGGGCAAATAACGTATATTGTCCCTAAATAGAATCAATAGAAGGGACTGATAGAGGCAGATTCTGGTTATTCTATGTAGCTTCATATACGCCATTTTGTATGGATCATATATGTAATGTATTGTGTTTCTCATTTGAGAGAGGCAGATTCTGGTTATTCTGTGTAGCTTCATATACGCCATTTTGTATGCATCATAATGTAATGTATTGTGTTTTCTCATTATATCTAGTTAAGTTTAGTTTAAAAGAATGTTACCTTGAAGGAAACTCGTAAATCCTTTATAATTGGCACAACATTTATTTGTGTTTCTGGCTGTACGCCCAGGAGATGTGGGGGAACCAAATATCAGTAGTGATGTGAACAAGCTGGGGTGTGCCAATTAGTTGTGATTTGTGTATAGTTATGGAATGCAATTATATGTGTGAAACCCATTATGTAATAGATAAGAAAATGAATATATGTGAGCTTTAGGCTATTAAAGACAGAACATCGCTTTGACACTCCAGAGTGTGTGTTGATTTGATTATTCTCCTGCTAGCAGTAAAAGAACACAGGTTTATGATCAATTCCCGGAGACTAAGGACAGGCAGTTGTTAGAATCCCATCACAGAAGGTTCAGGATGGGGGAACACCTCTAACAGTGGCCCCACATATGCATTGCAAACGGTATGCATGCACAGTGGGATGAGAATCAGGGGCCTATGTTATTGGACTTCAGAATTTCAAGATTATTATGTCTCACTTTTCTCCCCTACAGACAGGAGCATTTATCTTTGGCTGCTAACCACTATATATCAAAGTATCAAAGTCCAAATAAATCATTCATAGTACTCAGTCACTTCAGTGTCCTGCAGATTAAACACTGCATCTGTTATTTTCTCTTGGGCAAATGTGATGGTAAATACTGAGTGCAAAATTAAGGTATAATGCTTGGTATTCACCTTCTTCTTAATGTGGTAGCAGCCATATGTATCAGCAGGTGCTTTTGTTCTTTCAAGGCCTCTATGTCATAGGATTCACATGGTGATTTCTGGGCAGCTGCCCCCACCAGCTCCTGCTTCCCAGGAACAGACTCTTTAGCTGCACAGCCTCGATCACTGCATCAGATCTTTATGGAGATATCATAGGGATACCTCCAGAGATGTCTGCAGCTTCCCCACTTGCCCCGTTTTCCCCCACAGGGACACCCAGGGCCGGTGCAAGCCCCATCAGGGCCCCAGGACAATCCCCCCCCACCCCCCCTGCCTACCTGTCCGTGCAATGTGCCACAAGGAGGATTTTGTGTCACAACTGGGAACCATGCACAGTGTGTCTCCATCTCTCTGCTCCATCTCCCACTGGCTGCCCCACCTTCAGTGACCAGGAGCACACATCGCCACTTCTCCTCCTAGCCTCCACACATCAGGCACTGGGTCGCCAATCAGCAGCAATGGGTATGTCTCTCAGCGGCAATAGTGGTTTGCAAATCTGAGCTTTTGCATGTCAGCACACGGATCAGGGCATCTATATGGATATCGTCCAGGGAGCTCACCTCACTCCTTCTCTCCTTCCCACTGTGGCTACGCAATGAACAAGAATCCTCTTCTTAATTCAGTACAGAATGTCTTTTCCTGGAGTCTCAGTACATGGTGTGTGTGTGTCCTAAATATAAAACCTGTTAGTGAACAAATCATCTCCCAGTTCCAAAAGGTTCCCTGTATTTGAACATGCTAATCATATCTCCTCTCAACCTCCGTTTCTCCAGATAAAACATATTCAGACTAGTTATCCTATCTTTGTAATCTTGTGATTAGAGACCTTTTTCTAGCTTAGTTGCCCTTCTCTGTATCTGTTCCAATTAATTTATGTCCTTTTTAAGGTGCAGTGCCCAGAACTGAACACAGTATTCCAAGTGTTGTCTCACCAATGCCTTATTAAGAGGCACTATCACATCGGCATCCCTTGAATCCATTCCCCTTTTAATGCAGGCCAGCGTCCGGTTTGCTGTTGCTGCTGCACTTAAGCAGTGTGTACTATTACCCAATTTATCATCTATGATAAATTGGGTAATAGTACACACTGCTCCACAGCAGACTTCCCTATAATAACTCAATTTATCCTATAAGTAGCTTGCTCATTTTTGTTTCCATAATGAATTACTTTACATTTATCAATGTTAAACCACATTTTCAACACTTTATGCCCACCTTTCCAGTTTCATTAAGTCACTTTGCAGTGTATCCACATCCTCTCCTGAGTTAATTTCCTTACTCAATTTTATGTCATCCGCAAACATTGCATTCTTACTATGTCACTACCTATTTCATTAATGAATATATTAAACAAGGTAGGTCCCAATATTGAACCTTGTGGGACTCCACTTTGGACCTTACCCCAGCTTGATTGTAGGCCATTTACCATCATTTACCTCTCTGTCCCCCATTGTGCAACCAATTTTTAATCCAATTACAAGTTTAATCTCCTAACCCTAAATTACCTAGTTTCATTAATAACCTTTTATGAGGCACCATGTCAAAAGCTTTAGCGAAATCAATAGGTATTCCCTTATTTCACCCCCTATTGAATTTCTCCTAGAAGCTAATTAAAGTAGTTTGACATAATGGGTGAAATTTACTAAGATGTGAAATACACTTCACAGGTCATGTTGCTATGGGCAACCAATCACATCATGTCTACTATCTTCTAGAGGGTGGTAAGTAAATAAGAAGTAGCTTCTGATTGGTTGCCCATAGCAACGTGACCTGTGAAGTGTATTTCACATCTTAGTAAATTTCACCCAATCTATTTGTGACAAACCTATGCTGAGCATAATTTATCACCTTCTCCTTTTCTAAGAATTTTGGATACTATCTCTTATTATTCCTTCTAATATTTTCCCCACAATGGATGTAAGGCTGACTGTTCTATAAATTCTAGGGTTAGTTTTACTACCTTTCTTCCATATTGGTACTATTTTAGCTATGCGCCAGTCCCTTGGTACCGTCCCTGAGATTATTGATTCATCGAATATCATATATAATGGTAGTGCTATGACAGAACTCAATTATTTTAGCATCCTAGGGTGTATTTCATCCGGGTCAGGAGATTTGTTACTGTTTAGGTTCTGTAATCTATTTATTACTATTTCCTCACTCAAACATATAGTTTGGGAGCAATCAAGAGTCGAGCATTCAATCTGTGGGAGATCCCCTAAAGAGTCTTCCCTTGAAAATACTGAAGCAAAAAATTATTTGAATAATTATTTGAATAATTCTATTACCATTATCATTTCCTTCTACAAGTTATAGATGTTCGGTTTAGAAGAAGGACAGAATTTAAGACCCATGTTAAGGAGACTTAATACACTAGCACTTATTTTATTTGGAGGAGAGATTGGATAAATTTTTGCTCAATCTCTTAGATTTCTCTATTTTTAATTTCTTTTGTCTCTCCTTTGATTCCTCTTTTTTTTCTGTGGACTTAGGTCTCCTTCTTTTTGTTCCCACCTGCTAATCTGATTGTTGAGGTGAATACTTCTGATGATCTCTCTTGGCTTTTTCTTAAAAAATCTTCTTTTTGGATCTTAGAGGGTTTATTCGTGTGTCTCTCTTTGGATCTTGCTCCTAATTTAGAATCTATCTGGGTAGAAGAGAATCTTCATTCTCTTCTTTCTTCCTAATATTTCCCCTGGTTATTGGAATTTACTCTCAATCTTCCTCTAGCGTTATGATTGGAACGAATGTTCCTAGGTGTTTTAACTGAGGAATAAAATGTTCTCTCTGGACATTGATGACTTAATCATCTAGTGGGTGAATTGTCTTTGTTCACTTTATGTTTATTCCTGTAATATCTTACTTGACTCCAATTATAATTTGTAAGGTAGTGTTGGGATTTTCTCCCTGTATTGTCAATTACTATTTGTTCAAATTGTATTATTTTGTTGGTGAGAATTTTTTCTCTTTGTTTTTACTCTTTGGTTTCACTATACGGTTCCAATTTGTTTTTTAGACAATTAATTTATCGTTCTATGTTTTGATCGTCTATATTCCTATATAATATTACCAATTCCATAAGGGACATGGAACATTTATCCAGTACTGACTCCCATTTTTCCTGGAAATCTGGAAATTCCTGGGCGGTAGATGGTTTGAATATACTAAGGCCTTTAGGTATAATTTTTTTTTTTTTTTTACATATTTTGTGAATTCGCATTATCAAGCCAGTGTTTTAGTTCTTTTTTCAGGAGATTCTGCAGTTTAAGGAAATCTTCCTTATTATGGGTCTGATTCTCTCTCTAATGGACAAAACCATGTGCACTGCAGGTGTGGCAGATGTAACGTGTGCTGAGAGAGTTAGATTTGGGTGGGGTTTTGACTTCAAACTGATCCCCTATATTGCAGTGTAAAAATAAAGCCGCCAGTATTTACTCTGTACAGAAACAAAATACCACCCAAATGAAACTCTCTCTGCACATTTTACATCTGCCCCACCTGCAATGCACATGGTTTATGGTTTTGTCCATTAGAGAGATAATTTGCTTTTGTGAGTGAAACAGAATCAGGGCCTATGTTCCAGGTCTCTTTCTATGGGTGTTTCTTATTTTGCTTTCGATTCAATCTATCACTTAAATTAGAGAAGCAACTAATTTCTGCAGCCCAAAAATAAGACTAATGTGTGGGTGTACAGAAAAAAATGATCAAAAGGTGTTTTCTCCCACGACCCCCCATGGCAGTCAGACTCTGGGGTAATGCCCCCTCTCTCCTCTGATTAGACAGGACCAAACTTCAGGACCGCCCACTTT
Organism: Crinia signifera; assembly: GCF_055691185.1. Lineage (NCBI taxonomy): Eukaryota > Metazoa > Chordata > Amphibia > Anura > Myobatrachidae > Crinia > Crinia signifera. The sequence goes on from NC_139226.1 coordinate 72,047,746, forward strand.
GGGTACATACCCCTGCTGCTTCAGTACTCCCTTGTTTTTTCTCCTGTCTCCTTCGTTAGTTTAGGACAGTGTAGGGTTATTTTTTCTTTTTAAAAGGTCAGCTTATCTCATTCAGGGGTGGCTCTCTTTTGACGCTGCCCTGGTGTGCTGCGGTGTCTATAGTGTGCGGATGCTCTTAACGGCATCCGCCTGTGTGATGTAGGTGGCCGGCGGCTTCCGGGTCCCGACATCTGCGGAGGAGTTCCCCTGTGGCGGACAGCGCTAGCTGCTTATGTTCTAGAACAGTGGGCAGCAGAGGTGAGTGACAGTTATGCTCACACGCCCGCCAGGGGGGCGCGAGTGGATGACGTCATCGGTGGCATTTAGCAGCGTCTGAGAGCTGCTTAGTATCTCAAAGTTGCGGCATGGAGGAGAAGCGTGGTGCTGCTGCAGATATGGATGTGCCATCCCCCTGTAGCGCTGATAATGCCCCCAGGAGGTAAGCTGCAGTTTTATGGGGCATTAGATATTTGCAGTGGTCATTCAGGACTGGAGCTCATATAATGCAGAAATCCTTTCCCAACTTTCAGATTCAAATACATACTGAAATTTAACCCCACAGGTACCATTAAGAAACTTATCGAAAGATACTCTATCGATCGGTCTTCGATCTGGTTGAATCGATCAGAAAACCATGACCTATCTTACTGTTGAGTATCTGGTAGTGCATATAATATACACACTGTGTGTCTGGAGAACCCAGCTGTGTACACTTGATGTACAATCTCTCTATACTATAATACCTCTACTATTAATGCCTGCTCTGTCGACTTCCTTGATGTGAACATTTTAAAAAGTGGTTCTAGTCTGGGTTCCACCATGTTCCGCAAGAGTACTGACAGAAACTCTCTGCTCAAAGCCAGTAGTCAACACCCAGCATCTCTTAAAGAGAATTTACCAATATCTCAATTTCTTTGGGTACTTAGGATCAGTTCCTCCCATGATACTGCATCTATACAAATTGCTGAGATGCAAGAGAGATTTATTGAGAGAGGGTACTCCAGGACGATCACCGATCGATGCATAAAAAAGGCCTATTCGCTCTTTCAACAGCTAGTCAAGAAAAGTAAATCTAATGAGTTAGCAGGCCAACTTGTACATGTTAGCACATTTGACTCTGCATCAAGCAACAGTAAATCTGCATATAAGCGACACTGGTTGATCTTTACAATCCGATCCTACTCTTCTATTTGCAAAGATGAGACCTCCACTCCATGCATACAGAGGTGGCCCCAACCTACAACAGCTATTGATGAGGCCGATGTTGGTACCAACGCCAGCTAATAAAAGTTGGCTACGAAGTGGTAAACTTGGGTGTTTGAAATGCAGCTCATGTACAACCTGTAATGCTATGCTCACGGGAGACAAGTTCCCACATCCACATACGAGTGCTAAAATAAAAATTTGTCAAAAGCTACTTTACACTATGGACCACGTAATCTATATTTTGACATGCCCATGTGGGCTTTATTACGTCGGGATGACGACAAGATGCTTTCAAGATCGCATGGCTAATCATAAGGGCTCAATAAGATCTGCACTTCTCACCAATGAAACCGACAAATGTGCTGCAAAACATTTTGCAGCAGGTTTGTCAGTTTCATTGGTGAGAAGTGCAGAAGTGAGAACCTGGTCATCTTCGTTGCATGTTGATGGACCACATTACCAAAAGGCCCATGGTGGTAATTGGGAACTGACACTCAAAAAGTTGGAGGCACGTTGGATCTATTCTTTGAATACCCTCGCCCCAAATGGACTAAATGAGAACAACCTTCTTAATATATTCCTACAATAAGATCTGGTTCTAGTTGCATTTGAGCTGCTACCATCTATCTATTTATTTGTGCATTATTGATCTTATATCACAGTGGTGGATATCACTAGTACTGTGATGTTCCACACAGTGGTTCACTTATTGAGTTATTTCTTTATTGTCAATGACCTATTAGTGAATATACTGGACTTCACCATGTTCTACTTATTAGAATGACCTAATGGTCATCTTTTTAGTACTTTTTTTGCATCTTCTCTTTACCTTTCTTTTTAATTTTTTTCCTTTTTCTCTATCATCCGGCAGGGGACACTGGCGTTCTACGCTGGGGTAATAGAGGTGGATGGCTGGGAGCTGGCACACTGTAACTTTAAGTAGCTGGCTCCTCCCCTCTAGTACCCACAATCCCCAGTTAGAAAAATTGTGCCGAGGGAGCTGGCCACGCAGGAGTTTGTCTCCTCTACTAAGCATCTACTTAGGCATTTTTCTGTCATATTTGACCCAAAGCTCTGCTTATTGCAGCATTGAGATTTTTCTCCCTGCTAGGGAGCTGTGGCGCCGCTGGTTCGTCCAGCGCTATCTGTCAGGGTCTCATCTAAAGACGCCTGCCAGGTTCCTGTGTTCCTGCGGTCCCCCATCAAAGGGACCGTCAGACACCGACTGCCTGCCTGCCCGGGAGGTGAAGACACCTAATTGTAAGTACCCCTTCAGCGGGGCGTTCTGTTTTGGTCCAGCAGTGCACGCCGCGTGTTCCCTCTGTTAGCGCGTCTCCCGCCGAGCGCTGAGGGTTTAACCCTCTCTGGGCGGGAGGCACAGCGGCGACGGTGGGCTATAGACGCGTCGGTCGGTATAGCGCTGCCTGGACGGCTCAGACGCGGTAACGCACGTGACAGGCGCCATTTTTAAATGTCAATGCCGCGGGTGAAGGGGGCTTTGGGTAGTATATATATTGTCAGTTTATTGTGTGCTGAATATTGCTAGTTAAAGCTCTATTCTAAAGCGCTATTCTGCTTGTCACCTTTTCTTTTAGGTGCACACAGCAGTGGGACTGTTAACCCTTTCTTTTCCCCTCTGTATAGCTGTTACAGCTCTGTGTAAGGGGGGAGGTTGTTGATTACAAGGAGGCTTTGTCTTCCCTCTGGTGCCTACAGTCCCTGAGTCCCTACACCCCTTCTGTGTTATCTGTGTGTGTGTGTGTGTGTGTGTGTGTGTGTGGGATCATTTGGTATCATGACTGGCAAGGCGTCCACAAAAGCCTCCCAAAAGGCTTTTTCCTGCACCTCCTGTGGTGCAAAGTTCTCGCAGACCTCTGCGGAGGGCAAGGCAACTAAGTGTGAGACATGCCGGGGTATATCTCAGGGTCAGCCTGAGGCTTCTAACGCTTCCCCTGCATGGGCCTCCTCATTGGTGGGTGCCATGTCTCAGCTTTCCTCTGAGCTGGCGGAGTCCAGGGTGGCTCAGCCAGCATGGGTTTCTTCTCTGACTAGATCCATTGATTCGTTTGTTTCTTCTATGTCTGCCCCTTCTATTCAGCAGAGGCGACCAAAATGGCCGTTATCACATTGCCAGGACTCCGCAGATGAACCGGAGTTTTTGGTGGACGACCTGGATCCTGACTTGGACGAGGACCAGGGGGTTCCACCAGCAGCTGAGCCAGAACCAGCCCCTGCTGGGGTGGAGGCTCTTATAGTTGCTGTGAAGCGGGTTCTTAACTTTCCTGAGGAGCCTGAGCACGTGTCCCAGGATTTAAAGCTGTTTAAGGTACGTCCTAAGCAGCTGGTTGTTTTTCCTTTTCCTAAACAGGAGCAGCTGAATTCAGCATGGCAAAACCCGGACAAGAGGTTCCAGATTCCGAAGAAGTTTCTTTCCTTATATCCGTTCCAGCCGTCTGCACTTGCTCAGTGGATGACGCCTCCACCAGTGGATGCCTCGTTCTCAAGGTTGTCCAAGAAGACTACCCTGCCGGTCCCGGGTGCTTCCACCTTAAAGGACCCTGCAGATAGGAAGCTGGAGAATACGCTTAAAGCCATCTATGTTGCGGCAGGGACGCAGCTGCGACCAGCGGTGGTATCAGACTGGGTAAGTAAAGCTGTTTCCAAATGGGCTGAACAGTTAATCCAGGGCCTGGATGAGGGGGTTCCCCGCCAGGAACTAAAGGTACTGGCAGAACATATCCGCGAATCGGCTGCTTTCCTTACGGACGCGTCCAAGGATATCACGACGGTCGCGACTCATGTCTACGCCAACTCTATTGCGGCCAGGAGAGCTCTTTGGTTGCGATCCTGGCAGGCAGACATGGAGTCAAAGAAGGCGGTAGAAGCCTTGCCGTTTACTGGAGACATGTTGCTTGGCCCGGAACTGGACAAGTGGATTTCCCAGGCCACGGGAGGTAAGTCCGCTTTTCTGCCATCTGCGCCGCCACCAGCGAGACGCCAGTACACGGGTCCTTCTTTCAACTCTTTTCGGACGCAGCAGTCCTTTCGTGGTAGGGGGAGAGGTTCGAGGGTCTCGGGGAAAGACAAGGTTCCAGCCGGCAGGCAGCCAGCCGGCAGCCAGGGCCCAGCAGCCTAAGCCCCAGGAGAAGCCAGCAGCATGACTATCCTCCGGCCATGCTGGGGGACTCCCAGGTTGGGGCCCGACTTCTGGATTTTCGACAGCAGTGGCTATCCACCACGTCGGATCCTTGGGTTCGTCTTCTCATTTCAGACGGATACAAGATTCAGTTTGCGGGCCATCCGCCTACAAGATTTTTCACGACAGCTCTTCCTCGCGATCAGGAGAAAAGAGTGCAGCTACAAGGGGCAATGGAGAAGCTCCTGAGATCCGGAGTGATTATGCCAGTGCCTTTCGAAGAGAGGGAAAGAGGATTTTACTCAGATCTGTTTACAGTCCCCAAACCAGATGGGTCCGCAAGACCCATTTTAAATCTCAAGGCACTCAATTTGTTCGTCCAGTACCATCCTTTCAAGATGGAGTCGGTGCATTCTGTTATAGCCTCTCTGGAGCCTCAGGAGTTCTTACTCTACTTAGACATAAAGGATGCATATCTTCACGTCCCAATATGGATTCACTATCAATCTTTTCTCAGGTTCGCTGTTGGACAGGAGCATTTCCAGTTCCGGGCCCTTCCGTTCGGGCTGTCCTCAGCCCCTCGCGTGTTTACAAAGCTGTTGTCGGTCCTACTAGCTTGCCTGAGACTTCAGGGCATCAATATCGTGCCTTACTTGGACGACCTGCTGATAAAGGCATCATCCCCCTCGATTCTGCAGGAGCATGCTCACCGGACTATTCTGTTTCTGACGCAGCACGGCTGGATAATGAACTATCCGAAGTCCTCGTTGATTCCGTCTCAGCACCTGCAGTTCCTGGGCCTGTTACTGGATACCAGGGCACAGGGCACAGAGAGTATTCCTGCCGGAGGACAAGATTTCATCCATCCGGGTGTTGGTGCGTCAGATCCTGCTCCACAGATCTTACTTTGCATTCGCCTGCTGGGGAAGATGGTGGCAGCCTTCCCGGCTCTTCAGTTCGGGAGGTTCCACTGCTGGACTTGCTTCGCCAATGGTCAGGATCTCACCTGTTCATCCACCGGAGGGTGCAGCTATCCAGTCAGGCAAGGTCATCACTGCTGTGGTGGCTACGCAGACAGAATTTGACACAGGGCCGTCGTTTCGCCATATGGGACTGGATCGTTCTCACAACGGACGCCAGTCTCACAGGCTGGGGCGCGGTCATCTTAGATCATCGCTTGCAGGGTCTCTGGAATCAATGGGAAGCAAGTCTGTCCATAAACGTTCTGGAGCTCAGAGCGATTTACAATGCACTACTGGCTGTTCCGAACACAGTTCAAGGAAAGACAGTCAAGGTCCAGTCGGACAACGCAACGGCTGTTGCGTACCTCAACAGACAGGGTAGCACCAAAAGCAGGGCTGCCATGAAAGAGGTCGCAAAAATCCTAGACTGGGCAGAGAGACACGAAGTGATTCTGTCTGTGGTGTACCTTCCAGGAGTCGACAATTGGGAGGCCGATTTTCTGAGCAGACAGAGGTTCCATCCGGGAGAATGGACTCTTCATCCCGACATGTTTCAGGAGCTAGTCAGAAGATGGGGTCTTCCTCAGATAGACCTCATGGCCTCCCGTCAGAATCACCAGCTTCCCCGTTACGTCTCTCGAACCAGGGACGCCGGAGCTTGGGCAGTGGACGCACTGGAGATTCGATGGCCCTTCCACTTCGTCTACCTGTTCCCTCCAATTCCGCATCTGGGAAGGATTCTCAAGAAGATAAGAAGAGAGGAGGTCCGAGCCATATTGATTGCCCCATTTTGTCCCAGACGCACTTGGTTCGCCGAGATCCAGTCCCTTCTCATAGACCAGCCGTGGACTCTCCCGGACAGACCGGACCTGCTCCAGCAGGGACCGTTCCTGCACCCGGCGCTAAAGCCACTCCGTTTAACAGTATGGCTATTGAGGAAGACATCCTAAGGAAAAAGGGTATACCGCCCTCGGTTATTCCTATGATGATGGCGGCCCGTAAGCCGGTCTCTGCTAAGCATTATTATCGGATATGGCGGTCATATTCCAGTTGGTGTTCTGCCCGGGGTTATCCGTTCAGAAGCTTCCGATTGCCTAGGTTACTTCGCTTTCTGCAGTCGGGTTTGGAGTCGGGGCTTCGTCTGGCTTCCCTGAAAGTACAGGTTTCCGCACTGTCCATCCTGTTTCAGAAGAAATTGGCATTGTTGCCGGAGATCCGGACATTCTTGCAGGGGGTGGCTAGAGTCCAACCTCCTTTCGTCCCGCCTACGCCGCCGTGGGATTTACCGTTAGTCTTACGGTTTCTACAGTCTGACACATTTGAGCCGTTGGAGGTGGCAGACTTAAAGTTCCTGACATGGAAAACAGTGATGCTGTTGGCCCTGGCCTCGGCAAGGAGAGTCTCAGAGTTGGGGGCTCTTTCTTGCCGGGCTCCTTTTTATTATCTTCCATTCGGACAGGGCGGAACTTCGTACAAAAGCCTCCTTCCTACCGAAGGTGGTTTCTTCATTCCACGTGAACCAGCCGATTGTCATCCCTGCCTTCACAGATTCGGATCCGCAGTCGGTCTCCCTTGATGTGGTCCGGGCCTTACGGGTCTATGTGTCCAGAACAGCTTCTTTGAGGAAATCAGACGGTCTATTTGTCCTGTATGACGCCCTTAAACGGGGTTGGCCGGCCTCAAAGCAGACTATAGCTCGCTGGATTAAGCTCACTATTAGGCAGGCCTATTTGGCGGAAGGTAGGCCCCTGCCTTCTTCCATTACAGCTCACTCCACCCGGTCGGTGGGTACGTCGTGGGCAGCGTGACGAGGCGCATCTTCGGTTCAACTATGTAGGGCAGCTACATGGTCGTCCACTCACACTTACATTAAGTTTTATAGGTTCGACACGTTCGCCTCTTCAGCGGCGGATTTTGGTCATTTGGTTTTGTAGGCTCTTCCGAGTTCTCCCACCCAAGGGGGAATCTTTGGAACCTCCCCAGCGTAGAACGCCAGTGTCCCCTGCCGGATGATAGAGAAAAGAGGAATTTGGTACCTACCGGTAATTCCATTTCTCTGAATCCGCAGGGGACACTGGCCTCCCTCCCTACTCTGGTCATCTGCCGGTCATTGTTGCTGTGTGTGTACAGTTCATGTTGTCTGTATATAGTGTTAATATGTTGTTATTAGTTTTGTGGTAGTCTGGTGTCCTTCCTCTCGTTCCAATTTTCCTAACTGGGGATTGTGGGTACTAGAGGGGAGGAGCCAGCTACTTAAAGTTACAGTGTGCCAGCTCCCAGCCATCCACCTCTATTACCCCAGCGTAGAACGCCAGTGTCCCCTGCGGATTCAGAGAAATGGAATTACCGGTAGGTACCAAATTCCTCTTTTTTCCCTCTTTTTATATATTTTTGTTTAGTTTGGATTTCTTTTGTTTTTAGTATAACATGCTATTTAAATTGATACCTATGGCGATTCTCCAGTAAACCCTATTGATATATTATATACAACTCACTATTGACCCTATTTCCAACTTATGCATACAGTATACCGGATTCAATACCTAAGTACATGCGGTGCCCATCTTTGATATGGGCATGCCAGTGTTCTGATAGCACATCTTGCGCCACTACTTCCGGCTCTTGACACGCATTCTGGGTCATGAAGTGTACTTTGGCCGGCCAGTGACATGCATCTTAGTTCCGGCATTCACTCTGCCTATTCTTCCGCTTTGGTTGTAGTTGTGAAGGCTGTTTTTTACTGATCACACTGCGAGTAGGCTGGTGTGTTTTAAACTGATCCCCAGACCGCTATACGATGTTGTCATTACCGGTAAGCTAAATATATATATATATATATATATATATATATATATATATATATATATATATATATATGTGGATGCTTTATTGTTGATTATGTGCTCTAAGTAACTTCCAGGTAGTATGTCAGATGTCACACTGATGGCTGTCAGTGGACGACTGCTGTTGATTAGTTAATTAATAATTCCCAATTCGGGTGAGTATATCTGGAGGGTCGACACTGGTAGTCAGTACACCATTATCCTTCCTGTTGGATCACTGCTGTTGCTGTGCTGTCTTGACAAAGACCCGTTTAGGGTTGAAACGTCGACATTTTAATATGGATTTTGTATGAATAAATAACCTTTTTGCATTGATTGGTGAGTGCCCTCCTCAGTTTTCTTATAGATGCTCGACTATACAGTTATCTCTGGATATCCCTCCCTGGTATCTCTTTAATGGTGCACCCTGGATGTGAGTGCAGACCCAGAATTGTGTGTTACTGTGGATTATATCCTCCTGTCTTGTTCCCATAGGATAATAATCTAATTGGAACATTGGCTAAATTGTCCCTATTGGCTTCTACCTTCTGGATGGATTACAGTTACTGATTAGCCCTTCTCTGGTGCTTGCTTGATTTTAAATATCAGGTTGAGCTTGCTCACTACTAGTATACATTCCTATTGGTTACTATTGATCTCTGGTGCCTTACTTTACGTTTAAATACATGCTATTGGGATATCTTTGTGGTGTGTTATACGCTTTGGTATTGTCAATTTTCCCCTTAGCTGTTGTTTTTTTCAGGTTTGGCTATTCGTGATATGACTTCATAGTATGATGCAGTCAGGTTTAATGGATGATGAATTACTAGCTTCAGCCAAAAATGTACTGATCTCACTAACAGACGACGATGCTGAAAAAATGTATTTTTCACACTTGGAGTTTCAGGATCTTCCCGCTGAAACCAGTAGAGATTTATATTTTAAGTTCCTGAGACTTAGAAAAAGAGAAACTGACCTTCCTTTACATGTTCAATTCCTGACCGATTTACCATAGGAATACCACATGGTTTTTGTGTTCAGAATGTCCCCACAGTGGGTAGAAATATCCTAGCATTCTGCGTGAGGTGGTGTGGCATTCTGAATAAATGCTCAACTGATCTTATACTTCTAGTCATTGAGGAGGTCAGCTCTGAACTCGAACAAGTGTGCCTTGAAATTAATAACTTCAAGACACACCACCTTAAGAAATTGACTAGAGATAAGAACGAAGCTTGGCTTGACAAACTTAAAGGGCAAGTTGACTCTTACCATCAAGAGCTTGTTTCTTTTAAAAGGAAGAAATTGGAAACTGTGCAGAATGATTATAAACATAATCAAGCATACAGCTTCTTTAGATTAGAGACACCAAAACTATCCACCTTTCCAACGCAGCAGGTCCCTCCAGAGACAGGGGGGGGGAGGAAATAGAAAGGGTGAGGGTAGAATTTTGGAGAAAATTATTATTTTTTTTTTAAATATAGTAAATGAGCTGACTGTATCTGGTAGATCCCGCATTCTTCAGTCTGTATAGTAAAGTATATATGTAGCTAGAGTTAAGTGGGGTCAGGTGGTATATGACCTCTATACGTGGCAGAGGATTTAAATCGAGCCAGGGTAGCCAGGTGGCAGCATTATCTGAGTGTTTTTCTAGTGCTGAGTAGTAAATGTCTTCCATGGTTCTAAACTCTATTCTCTGGAACCATTCCCAGATCGTAGGAGATTCCTTAGACCTCCAATGGACTGGTACCACCGCTCTCGCCGCGTTGTTAAGGTGTTTAAGAAGGAATTGTTTATATTTTGTGAAAGGGATGGTGGTTTGGGAAAGCAGCCAGAAGTCAAGGTTATCGGGGCTTGGAACCCCAGTATTTCAGAGGAAAGTTGGATGACCTTGTTCCAAAAGACCGCAATCCGGAGACAGTCCCACCATATATGTACCAGTATTCCTCGTTCTCTATCGCAGCGCCAGCAGAGGGGAGAGACCGAGGGGAAGAACTTGTGTATTAAAGGGGGGCATCGATACCATCTAGTAAGTAGTTTGTACTGTGTATCCACAACCTCCAAGCTCGTAGAACAGCATTCCATATTATCACATTGTTTTTTCCAATTTATATATATCCCCCCGGGGAGAGAGATCAGAGTCCCATGCCGCACAGAAGAAAGGGACATCGCTGGTATAACTGTGAAGGACAATCCTATAGATTGTTAATATGACATGGACGGGCTCCGAAGGGTGGGAACACAGCACTTCAAATGGTGTGGGGTCTTTCACTTGTGTAGTAGTAGTTCTCAGTGAATGAATAAAATGTCGTACCAGGAGATAAAACCAGAGGTCTGTCGGAGGCACCCTGTCGTCTGCTCTTAGTTCGTTGAAGGATTTAATCTTCCCCTCCGAGACCAAGTGTATTACCCTAGACAGACCCGCCGATCGCCACCTAGCGGTCGCGACCCCAAAAATACCCAGCAGGAACCCTGGATTGTTAAGAAAAGGGAGCAGTGAGGAGAGGCCCAATTTATTTTGCATGGATCTCCAGAGAGTCAGTGGGGATCCAACCGTCAAATGTGATGAACGGACAATGCTCGGAAGCCATGGAGCTGCCTGGAGGCATAAACCAGAGGAGCATCTTTCTAAATCCACCCATTGCTTCAAGCACGTGTCCGCTCTCGACCAATCTAGAATTCTGTCTAAGACTGTGGCCTGGTGGTATGTCGATAAATAAGTAACGATGCTTAAATCTAGGCTTCTTACCTCCCCATACAAATCGACTAATTGCCTTTTGGCATTCCGCCAAGAACTGCGGGGGGAGTTTTAAGGGGATTGTCTAAAATAGATATAGGAGCCTGAGTAGTATATTCCTTTTTACAATATTTATTCGGCCCAGTCAGGAGAACATCTGTGTTATCCATTGTGACATTTCTCTACGCAATGTTTGCAGCAAAGGGATATGGTTAAGAGTCACTGTCGTCTGTAAGGAGGAGGGGATAGAAATGCCCAAGTATCTGATATGGGTTGGGTGCCACGAGAAGGGGAACATGGGTCTTAGTGATGTGACTACATCATTGGGGAGAGAGATATTTAAAGCCTTACACTTAGTATAGTTAATCTTAAAATGTGACAGTGTACCGAAACGGGAAAATTCTTTCATAAGATTGGGCAGGGATACTGTAGGGTTTGTGATAACTGCCAGGAGGTCATCAGCGAACAAAGCTAGTCTATGGTTCACATTACCCACAGTCAACCCGTTGACAGTAGACCCGTTGAGTTGCCTCCATAAATACCCAATCTGCACAATCGAAAGCCTTTTCAGCGTCCGTGGACAGGAGCATAATGGGGATTTTGGTTGACTGGGCATGTGCAATCAAATCAATGACCCTCATGGTGTTATCCCTTGCCTCCCTCCCACGGACAAAGCCTACCTGATCCGGGTGTATCACCCTTGGGATCAGTGGAGTCAGACGATTTGCTATTAATTTTGCGTATATCTTGACATCTACATTGAGTAGAGATATGGGTTGCTAACTGGAGGGCAAAGCCGGGTCTTTGCCGTCTTTCGGTATGACAGTAATATGGGCTCCCAAGTGTCACGCTAGCAGTAGCACCAGCTGGAGTGTAACGGAGGCTAGGTGCCTTGATGTAACGTTTTTGCATAGACGACAGAAGGGAGGGATGCAATTGGATAAACCAGTTTTAATAATGATACTGCGAAACAGAAGATGAACTGTGGCACAAAGGTAATACTGAAGATATGAAATAACCAGAGTCAATGATATATAAAACTTATTGTAAAGTTCGTAGTGGATGGATAACGAGGTTGAAAACTGAAGATAACTTGAAGTGTAGATTTGAAGAATAAACGTAAACTTGAATAGTTGATTTGAAGGATTTACTTGAAGAGATGATTGATTGAATTAAAGATTGGATGATTGGATGGTTGTAAGATTGGATGGTTGATAGGATGAATCCGGGAAGTATTGCAGCAGGCCTGAGTAGCTGTGACCAGGGAGAGTTGCAGTGGAAGTAACCGTCAGGTGAGGAAAGGGTGACCCCTTTGGGGGGCTAACCTTGTCCGGACCGTAGAGGTGGCAGAAGGGTTCTGCAGGTGGGTGGTCTTCACAGCAGGCGAGCAGGAGTGGATTCAGTCTGGAGATAGCTGACAGGCAGCAGCGCTTTCAGCAGGAGTGGGAGTCAGATGCCTAGGGAAAGGACATCAATGTACTTACTGCCTGTTTGACCCAGTTGGTCAGTATTTAAAAGGAGAGCTGCACTGTAATTGGCTGAAGGTAATTGGTAGTGCAGCCTGGTTGGAGAAACCAACAAGATGGCCGCCGTCAGGGAAGGCGACAGGTTTCAGAACCAGGAAGTGTGTGCAGTACACTCCAGGCAGCATGTCCAGCAAGGCCTAGGCAGAGTTCACAGCATCATGGCGCCTCAGTGTGAGAGGCATGGGTGGCAGACATGGTGGTCGAGTGGCCCCAGGACACTCCTTAGGCTTAGCTGGACATTTCCTGAGAAAATCTTTGATTAATTTGGGTGCGTGTACCTCTGTGGCATTAGTCCAAGATCTCTCTTCTGGGCCATATCCTTTCCAGTCGATCAGGTACTGGAGTCTCTTGTACCTTATACGAGAGTCCAGTATGCGAGCCACTTCATATTTCACACCCCTCTGAGTAAAGACTTTAGGAGATTTGGGGAGACTTGCATGATATTTGTTTAGAATCAATGGTTTGAGTAAGGAGCCATGAAAAGAGTTGGGAACCCTTAAATAATGAGGCAATTTTATTTTGTAGGCAACCGGGTTGATGATCTGCATGATTGGAAAAGGACAGATGAACCGCGGTGCAAACTTCATTGAGGGGACCCGAAGGCGAAGATTCCGTGTGGACAGCCATACCTTATCACCTACTTTTAAATTTGGAACTGCTCTTCTTCTTCTATCGGCAAATTGTTTGTACCTTTGAGAGGCGCTGACCAAGGATTTCCTGACCTTTTTCCAATGGTGACGCAGTTGTTGGAGAGTCAAGGTTACCGCTGGCACAGATGTCAAAGGAAGCCGCTGGAAATCAGGAACCTTGGGATGGAAGCCATAGTTAATAAAGAAAGGAGTAGAAGAAGAAGATGAGTGATACTGATTGTTATGGCCAAACTCGGCCCATGGCAATACCTCAACCCAATCATCTTGAGAAGAGGACACATGTAAACGTAAAAAAGTTTCTACATCCTGATTGACTCTTTCCGTTTGGCCCTTAGATTGTGGATGATAGGCTGTACTAAAGTTGAGTTGAATCTTGAGGATTTTACAGAATGCTCTCCAGAATTTGGCCACAAACTGAACCCCTCGATCGGACACAATCTCTTCGGGTAGTCCATGGACTCTGAAGATCTCTTTTATAAACAAATCAGCAAGCTTGGGAGCTGAAGGTAACCCCTTCAGAGGTATAAAATGCGCCATTTTCGAGAATCGATCGATAACCACCCATATGGTACTATAACCATCTGAGGATGGTAGATCTATGATGAAGTCCATCGACAAATGAGTCCACGGTCCCCGTGGGATCGAGAGTGGCCTCAATTGACCTATTGGTGCTAGATTAGATTACTTATGTTGGGCACAATAAGGACAGGATGCAATATACTCTTGCAAATCCTTTTTTAAAGCAGACCACCAGTATTTTCGGGACAATAATTCATAGGTCTTTTGAACCCCTGGGTGCCCGGAGAATTTTGAATCGTGGGCACACCGCAAGACTTGACTCCTTGAATTAGGTCTGACAAAACGTTTTACCTGGAGGCACCGATACTTGCACTGTGGAAGCAGCAAAGGCACTTGGATCCAGAATTGGACTTCCTTCAAAGGACCTGGACTCTTCCTCTGTTTCCCATGACCTAGAAAGAGCATCTGCTTTGCGGTTCTTTACTCCTGGAGAGAAAGACAACTTATAATTAAATCTGGCAAAGAATAATGCCCATCTGGCCTGCCGAGGATTAAGACATTGTGCATTTTTTAGATGAAGCTAATTTTTATGATCGGTAACAACATTAATAATATGAACTGCCCCCTCCAATAAATAACACCATTCTTCTAGTGCTATCTTGATGGCCAAAAATTCCTGATCCCCTATGGCATAATTTTGTTCAGCCGATGAGAATCTTTTTGAGAAAAACCCACAGGGGTGTAACTGTCCATCACTCTTTGCCTGGGAAAGTACAGCTCCTACACCGATGGAAGAGGCGTCAACCTCCAATGTAAAAGGCAAAGTGACGTCTGGTTGGGCCAGCACTGGTGCTGTGATGAATTTTCTCTTGAGAGTGATAAAAGCCTTGGAAGCTTCAGGATTCGATTTAGAGGGTTTGGCACCTTTACGAGTGAGCGCAGTGATGGGGGCAACAATTGTAGAAAATCCTTTGAAATTTTTTCTGTAATACTGTAGTTCGCAAATCCGGGGAACCTTTGGACCCCTCTGAGAGTATGAGGCTGAGGCCATGACTGAATTGCCTCTACTTTGGCTGGATCCATTTCTAGACCAGAGCCTGACACGATATATCCCAGGAAGGGTATAGAAGGCACCTCGAAAATGCATTTCTCCAACCTACAGAAGAGAAGATTTTTTCTAAGGTACCTCTCTGACGAGTTCTTGATGCTCATGACGACTGTTGGAAAATATAAGAATATTGTCGAGATAAACCACAACATGTTTATACAGAAGGTCTCTAAATAGCTCATTTATATAGGACTGGAAAACTGCGGGAGCATTACTCAACCCAAAAGGCATAATGAGATACTCATAATGCCCATCTCTAGTATTGAAGGCAGTTTTCCATTCATCTCCTTCCCGGATGCGGATAAGATTGTAGGCTCCGCGTAGATCTAGCTTGGTAAAGATGGTGGCTCCCTTAATACGATCGAAGAATTCTGTAATAAGTGGCAGTGGGTAACGATTCTTAATGGTGATTTCATTCAGGCCACGGTAATCGATACAAGGCCGCAACCCTCCATCCTTTTTCTTAATGAAGAAAAACCCAGCCCCAGCAGGAGAGGATGAAGGACGAATGAACCCTTTGGCGAGGTTTTCTTTTATGTACTCTGACATTGCTTGTGTCTCTGGCCTCGTGGAGGATTTTTGCCTGGTAGCAATTCGATGGGACAGTCCCATGGATGATGAGGAGGTAATTGGTCAGTAGCTTTCTTGCAGAATACGTCAGCGAAGTCTCCTATATGAGGTAGGTAACCCTTCTGGGATTTGGAGGGTGACTTGAGGGGATGGTGTCACCGTTTTAAGGCAGGACTTGGTGCAGGATGCACCCCACGCCAAGACCTGGGACGAGGCCCAATCTATACTAGGGTTATGGGCATGTAACCAGGGGAGGCCCAAAACAATTGGGTATGTTGACTTGGGTATGACAAGAAACTGTATTTTTTCTACATGCAACAGACCGATTTGTAGGGTTAAAGGTTGGGTTTGCAAAGTAACAGTCTCACCTAATATACGACTCCCATCCACAGCTGTTAGATATACTGGACGCTGAAGGGGAACAGTAGGTAATTGCCAAAGTTTGACGACATCAGCCGTGATGAAAATTTCCGCTGCTCCTTAGTCCAGGAGTGCTGGTAAATGTCAGAGCTGTTGTTTGACTTGTAGTGATACTTGAAAAATACAGTCTTTAGTATTTGGAGAGGTAGTAAAAACTCCTAACCTGCCCTCTCTCTTACAGGTTAGGTTCTGGCGTTTCCCGGTCTCTTGGGACAAGAATCCACGGAATGCTGAGGATAAGCACAATAGAGACAGAGATGTTCATCATGCCGACGTCTTCGTTCGGCTGAGGACAACTTGAAACGGTTAACCTGCATAGGTTCTTCCGTCGGTAGTGGCGGAGTTTTGGGTATAGATAGATGCCCACTAGGAGATGCTCGACTTCCCTCTTGATGTCTCTCTCTGAGTCTTAGGTTGATCTTAGTGCATAAGGAGATTACATCCTCCAACTTGGAAGGCAGGTCTCTAGCCGCTAGTTCGTCTTTAATTTTGTCGGCGAGGCCATTCAGGAAGGCTGCGAGGAAAGCCTCCTCATTCCATGCTAGCTCAACTGCCAGAATTTAAAAATGGATAAGGTATTGACCCACTGTCCTGGAACCTTGACGTAGGCGTAGTATCTCAAGCATAGTCTGACAGCAGTGGATCTGCTTTTTCCCATAAGGGAGATGCCCAATTGAGGGCTGGGCTGGTAAGTAGCGATATCACATAGGCAACCTTGGTCCGGTCTGTAGGGAAATACGAGGATTGGAGTTCAAAATGAATTTCGCATTGATTTATGAAACCCCTACAGTTTTTGGGATTGCCGTCGAATTTGTTTGGAGTAGATAACTGGAGATGCGCTGTGACTCCTGTTGTTGAAACTATGGGTCTGGGCGATGGTGCTGGAGTAGGAGTTGACCCTTGATTCAAAGTGGTCTGTATATTGTCCAGTCTTTTAGACAGGTCCTGGAGGGCATGAAAGACTTGCTCCTGGGCAGCTTCCTGGTGATCCAGGCGGGCCGCAAGTTGTTGAACACGGGCAGTTCCTCGCTCCTGACCTGATGCTGGATCCATGGGGTCAGTACAAACTGTCACGCTAGCAGTAGCACCAGCTGGAGTGTAACGGAGGCTAGGTGCCTTGATGTAAGGTTTTTGCATAGACGACAGAAGGGAGGGATGCAACTGGATTAAAAAAAACAGTTTTACTGCGATACAGAAGATGAACTGTGGCACAAAGGTAATACTAAAGATATGAAATAACCAGTCAATGATTTATAAAACTTATTGTAAAGTTCATAGTGGATGGATAACGAGGTTGAAAACTGAAGATGACTTGAAGTGTAGATCTGAAGAATAAACGTAAACTTGAATAGTTGATTTGAAGGATTTACTTGAAGAGATGATTGAATGAAAGATTGAATGGTTGGACAATTGGATGATTGGAAGATTGGATGGTTGATAGGATGAATCCGGGAAGTATTACAGCAGGCCTGAGTAGCTGTGACCAGGGAGAGTTGCAGTGGAAGTAACCGTCAGGTGAGGAAAGGATGATCCCCTTTTGGGGGCTAACCTTGTCCGGACCGTAGAGGCAGCAGCAGGGTTCTGCAGGAGGATGGTCTTCACAGCA
Organism: Crinia signifera; assembly: GCF_055691185.1. NCBI lineage: Eukaryota > Metazoa > Chordata > Amphibia > Anura > Myobatrachidae > Crinia > Crinia signifera. The sequence continues at coordinate 72,065,044 of NC_139226.1, forward strand.
GGCGAGCAGGAGTGGATTCAGTCTGGAGATAGCTGACAGGCAGCAGCGCTTTCAGCAGGAGTGGGAGTCAGATGCCTAGGGAAATACATCAATGTACTGACTGCCTGTTTGGCCCAGCTGGTCAGTATTTAAAAGAAGAGCTGCACTGTAATTGGCTGAAGGTAATTGGTAGTGCAGCCTGGTTGGAGAAACCAACAAGATGGCCGCCGCCAGGGAAGGCAACAGGTTTCAGAACCAGGAAGTGTGTGCAGTACACTCCAGGCAGCGTGTCCAGCAAGGCCCAGGCAGAGTTCACAGCATCATGGCACCTCAGTGTGGGAGGCATGGGTGGCAGATATGGTGGTCGTGACACCAAGGATTGGGTAGAAAAATGGGAGTCCTGGGAGACCGCATTACAGGCACGTAGAAGGAGAGGAAAAAGTTTGTCCTGGAATTTGCATCTCTACATCCTTTTATTAACCTCAATAACATTCACTTCCTGTCTATTCTGAACACCTCACACCTCACAATGTTGTTTTTAGGCCAAAAGGTTGCACCAAGGTAGATGGATGACTATGCTAAGTGACATAAGTGGGTGGCACATACATGTGGCCTATCTAGGAGTGCCACTGCAGATGGCAGTTTTAAAAACTGTGCTTAAAATGCTCCAAAGAGCACCCTTCCCATGGGTGCATGCAAATGTGCATGCAAATGAATCAACCAGAATAAGGTCCACTGTCTGGATCATCTGTGGCCTGTATTCCTGTCCCACTTCACCCTGCTCTATTGTTACTGTGCACCTGCTCCTGTTCTCCCCCCCAAAAATAAACTGCAGCCCACCTTACTGCCAGCATACCATACCCCGTCCCTGCTGTTCTGCCCCCTTCCCCTCCACCTGATGGATGCCTAATGCCCCCTGGCCTTTGCTGGGTACAGGCCGCCCCAGGAACTGGTGTCCCCCCTTGCACAGCTCCCCCCATTGCTGACCCCTCCAGCCCCATCCCCATCTGCAATGCCACTGCCGCTGGCTCCGAGGCATGGACCTGGCTCCCAGATTTACACCAGCCTCAGCTTCTCAGTCACAGGCGTTTGTGGCTTTTTTAGTGGCCGCATGCCAAATTATTGGCAGCAGCCTTTCTCAGTTGCGCAACCAGCATATAATGCTTTTCCTCCTTCCTAGTCCTCCAGATTAAGGGATGCTTCCCCTTAGTTGCAGTATGTCGGCCGCCGGCAGTCCCACCTTGGCTACCTTACCCACCACCCCAGATCGTGTAGCATGCAGCACAGCTCCTGTCTTTGTGGTCCTTGGTGATTTGCATGCTGGTGGTCAGGGTTTAATGTCTTCTTTTGTTACCTTTGAGGTATTACCAGGCATCCTCCCCGTGCTTTCATCCAAAGAACCAGTTTCTGTACCGGATGCCTTGCCGGTCACTGCTGCTGTGCTGTGCCAGCCGGTGTGGTGGTGGGTCCGCCTCCTCGGGTCCCTGGTCCCAGTCAACCCACTGCTGATTCCTCCTCTGTGGTGTCTGGTGGTGCTGTGGCTGCCGAAGTTGGGGTTCCGTTGTGCCTGCTGGTGCAGGGCCATCCTTGGGAGCTGGTGAGCAACATGTTTCCTCTGTTTTTACCTCAGGTTCATCCTCTACGGGCACCTCAGTTAGTAGCCATGAGTCAGGCTCTACACGGCACCCATGCAAGCTGAGGAAGTTGGTTGCGCACAAGGTTGCTAGGAAGATCAGCAAGGTTAATGCGCACAAGTGTTATGTCTGTTTCTCTTTCCATGTATATCACCACTAGGGGCATCAGGCACCTGTGGACTTATCTCTCTGTCTCCAGACTCTGAGGTATCAGGTGCCTGATGATTGGAGGCAATCTGCTCAATTGGACACCTGTGAGCGGTCTATTTAGTCCTCCCCAGACCAGCACTCAGGGCTGGTCATTGTTCTATGTTCCTGTTGTGGAAAGGAGTGTTTCCCTATCTGCCTTGTATCTTGTGCCTCGTGTATTGTGCCTCAGCCTCAGCCTTTTACAGCCATTACCTTGTGTCCTGTGCCTTGTATCCTGTGCCTTGTGTATTGTGCCTCAACCTCAGCCTTCTACAGCCGTTGCCTCGTATCCTGTGCCTCGTGTATTGTGCCTCAGCCTTCTACAGCCGTTGCCTCGTGTCCCGTGCCTCGTGTCTTGTGCCTCAGCCTTCTACAGCCGTTGCCTCGTGTCCCGTGCCTCGTGTCTTGTGCCTCAGCCTCCTACAGCCGTTGCCTTGTGTCCTGTGCCTCGTGTATTGTGCCTCAGCTTCCTACAGCCTGTGCCTCGGGCCTCGTGTCCTGTGTCTCATGTCTTGTGCCTCGTGCCTCAGCCTAAGCCTCAGCCAACTACTGGACCGCCTGCATCTGTACCCGGTACCTCTGTATTTATTCTGCTATCCAGCCACTTCGTATTTTGTTTCATAAAGTTTGTTCTTGTTTTCTGCATCAGTTCCTGTGCTTCGGTTTTTCAATAAAACACCCCGCATTCCCCTGCATCAGTTTGTTTGTTGGTCTTGTTTTTCCTGGAGCACCAAGGGTTAACCTAACATAATGACCAGCCAAAACAGACAAGAGAATACTAATGGTGGCCACACACGCACCGATTACAGTGCTATGCGATTTTGGCTGTACAATGGTTCTATACAATTTTTCGGCCAGATTTAAGCATGACCCGATGCGATGGTTATTTTGCCGTTTGCGATGCGATGCTGTGCGATTTAAGCACATTTTTCACCTGACTTTTCTGAACTTTATTTTGCCTCAAGTTGACAAGTTTGAACCCATCAATAAAGTTGTTGATAACAATTTGAATGTATAAAAAAAGTGGTCAGAGTTTATTTATAGCCCAAAACTGACAGACTTGAATTCCTTTGCTCAGTGATTTTGTTGCTGATTTTGGCTATTCCCTGAAATTTGTTATGGATGAATTCCAGTATCAGGCGCAAATACTATATGCTCAGGGCATCGCAGTTATGCAAATGGCCCATCATCATCATACAGGTGACCGAAAGAAACGGAGTTGCTGGACCAAAGAATGGCTCCTAAAACGAGATAGCATGTCCCATACCTCACTCCTTCAGGAATTGCAAGAGTCAAATCCGGATGACTACCGCAACTATTTGCGCATGAACGACCACACCTTTCAAGAACTACTCTTAATGGTCACGCCCTTGATTGTGAAAAAGGATACAATCATGCGTAAAGCAATTTCACCTCACGATAGGCTAGTAGCGACTTTACGGTACCTAGCCACAGGGAGATCGTTTGAGGACCTAAAATTTACAACCAGAATATCAGCGCAAGCTTTAGGCCAGATCATTCCAGAGACGTGTGAAGCCATATATTCTGTCTTAAAGAAGAAGTGTTTCCAGGTAATATTTTGCTTTCACATTAAAAATGACACAATGCCCTTTACTCTGATCGGTGCGTATATATACTCGTGCGTTGGGCTGGCCGATGTTTTCTGTCTGCGCATATGCAGAGGCGTCTCTGCGCATGTGAGAGCGGGGCATATGGGTAAATGGCGCATGAACTGTGAACACTCCGAACAGGGGCTGTCGAGGTGCGGGAACGGCTATTTGGCCGAATTACCATATGCATACGCCCCGCGTTTCATGGCCCTTCCCATGCAAACGCTGGTCGTACGTATGGTAATGCAGTCGTGACGCACGTGTAGGGGGCGGACATATGACATCGCTGGATGTCAGCTGACCGGCCAGATCCCTGCTTTTGCATGGAAACATGTCCGTGTGGTTGCGGGAGCTGCTGTAGCATTTGCTCCTGCATTCCATGGTGTGCGACCATCGAATGATGGAGGAGGTTCCCTTAGATGGAGGAGGCGTATTCCGTGGCAAATACACGTGCGGTCCGTTCCGCCAGCTTCTTACCGCATACGGACGAAGTTGGCGATCCGTATGGAAGGTGTGGTTTCTCACGCACGGTCCTGCCCGTATAATCACCTCTGTCCGCACCTATCAGAATCAGGGTCAATATGCACTGCAAGTAAATCCGTTTCATTTCCCCTTTGCTTTTCATAACATACTGATTGTCATTTGGTAGATCTCACCATTTCAGCATTACCACACCGAGGGACACAGTTATCAATAAGCTGCAATGTTCTGCCGCTAACATTGGTGGCCATGCCATTGGCAGGGTCTTTAACACCTAAATGTATCAAGGCAAGTGGCCAGTGGCAGCATGTGTGCGAAAAGTTGCACACATGGATCAGCAGCTTCCAACAAAGGTCAAGCATTACACTCCCCGAGACACTACCCCATTTACCACAGCCCACTGAAAATGTGTGATGCTAATCATGTGCACAGAGGGAGCAGAGAGTACTATGTGTTGATAGGTCCACCTGTGTACATAGCTTGCTGCTCCTGTTGGGGTCCTGTATGCTGGGAGTACATAGCTGCTGAATCAGATGACAGTGATCAGATGTCTCCAGGGTCCAGATAGTGAGGAACACGGATTTTGCTGATTTCAGGACGCCACTGTGGCACCATTAATCTCACTACATACAGGATCCCGGAGGCAGGTGGTCCCCGCTCCCCATACACAGCAGGTCTGGCCTTTTCCCCCTCCACACACATGTGGGTCTTTGGCCATGATAATCTCGCCCTAATGACTGTCGACCTAGGTGTGCTGCAAAATTGTAACATATTGGTTTGTGGATGGGACAGGATTGTCACTGTAGACTACCTGGATCTTTTTCACTGTAGATCTTTTTCGCCATTACATGCAATGCATTTTTATACTCACATCAATGTCTGACTCTATCTTTCTCTCTCTCTGTCACTCTCTCTCTCACACTCCAAACATATCAATTCTTGCATACATACATACATACCTACCTACATACATACATGCCCTTGCACACGTATACACTATATATTAGCATGTATAATTTTCCAAACGATATTATATATTCACTACTATTCAATTTCTCTACATCTAGTTTCCCCGAAATTCGGACCAATGGATGCAATTGGCTCAAGGATTCGACGACAGATGGCAATTTCCAAACTGTGGCGGTGCCATCGATGGCAAGCATATTCGAATCCGGCCACCAGCAAATAGCAGCTCCTTGTTCTACAACTACAAAGGCTACTTCAGCACCGTTATGATGGCAATTGCCAATGCAAATTATGAATTTATTTATGTTTCAGTTGGTGCTAATGGTCGTTCCTCAGATGGTGGCACATTTAAGGCAACCAAATTCTATCAAAGGTTGAAAGACAGTACACTTCATTTGCCTACTGTAAATGAATGCAAGTTTGGTCTTAATTTTGTCTTTGTGGCCGACGAGGCCTTTGCCCTTGAGGATCATCTACTTAAGCCCTATCCTCAACGTTCGCTGGATCATGACAGAAGAATATTCAATTACCGACTGTCAAGAGCACGCAGGGTAATAGAGAATACCTTTGGTATACTTTGTAGCAGATTCAGAGTGTTCCATACCACTATTGATATGACCCCATGCAAAATTGACAAGGTAGTTCTTGCAGCCTGTTCCCTTCATAATTTTTTACGTCAAAGTTCATCAACTACAGTCAGACCATGTACACCATATGTCTCTGATACAACATGTGAAAGTATTGAGACTTGCCCCCTTGACAACTTTCATGTCACAACCTCTGCACAGGGATCCAGCACATCTGCAAGAAATGTACGAGAGGAGTATTTGCAATATTTCAATGGGATTGGAAGTGTACCATGGCAGGAACTAAGCATTTCGTGAAATACATATTCCTCTAGACTACATTATTTTTGACCAAAATGTTCGTTACAATTTGCAGTGTTCATCAAATAAAACCCCACCCATCACTTACAAACACCTTACCATTGTGTAATTTTTTGGAACCATATATGTCATACTTTGTCACTACAGTACTACTGTATGTAAAGGTCATGTGTGCACCAATTCTCGAAATTTCATTTAGCCCATCCTTGAGGCAAATTGTGTCACATAGAATTTGCATTTAGAAAATTTTCCAACCATAATGTTAATAGGTCAATACTTTTCCATACAACGCCCAATCAAACCTGTAAACTGAATCCACTGCATTTGAAATACACATGCTGGCTAGACCTTTGGATGTTGTTGGCTGGCGAGAGCCCCATTTTCATTAAAAAATATTATTTTAAACCCACTAACATACAAATCATCATAGTTGCCCTGCTAATTTAGACTCATATCCCGTTACAAAACAATGGTTTTTGGAAACAAAAACTGTAATTACCCTTTCCTCTTCAGTTATCTACCAAAATTGACTTATATTAATATACAGTGTTTGGTTATTATGAAAAAGAACAATGTATGTCTTGGAGCAATATCTATACATTTGCAAGGAAAAAAACACCACACGGTATTTAAATTTGGAAAAGTTTACTGCAATCGGCAGATTCTGTCATCTGGACACGGTTCATTAAGAAAAATGAGGCATACAACTGCCTCGGAGGAACCATTACCATAATAAAGAGAAAAGGAATCAAGCACATATCAGCAATTATGAACATGCAAGGCACGAAACAGTGCTGCAGACTATACATTTGTACGGAAGAAAAATGCAAAAATGTGAGACAGAAGTGTGAAAAGGAGCAAATCAGGCACACAAATTACAACGATCAGTAGCACAGAACCAATAACATCTCCAATAACCAAAACTATGGACGAACAACATCATGAGTTTATTATCGAACAGACACCAATTGGAACAGCACGAACCTTTTTTTAAGTGCAAAAAATTAACGCATGACATAATGAAAGCCAAATTAATTCAATTTATTTAATAATACGCATCATCATCTGGGGGGACGGATGGATTGTTCAACATAGTGGTGAACAATCCGCCAGACAATGCGCTCGGTTGAGAGGTGGCAGATGATTGGGTGGATGGCCCGGGCGCTTGAAAAGAAGTATGGGGATGCGGAGGTACACCCGGCGCATTGACAAAGGGGTGGTGATATGGATAAGGGGTCTGTGGGGGCTGTGGCCGGTGCCGCATAGCTAATGGCGTTATGTCACACTCATCATATAGGGTGTTATCTGATGCGCGTACCATACCGACATGAACTAGGCGTTTGAAGATGCGATACTGTTCTGGAAGCATCTTCCTGCACTCACTAGCCATATGGTTTGCAAACATTTGAATATCATCCGGGGGCTTATTTAGAACTTCCTCCGCGCGCTTAAAAAAAGGTAGCGCACAGGATGCAGCGAAACAGGTCCCCTGTGACGTTTGCTTCCTCCTCTGTTTTTTGGGAGGAGCAACAGTTGGCGACTCATCCACAGGTCCCTCTGCTTCTGGCTCGACGTGAGCCGTTGCATCCTGCTCGGAGAAAACGTCCTATGGATAATCAGAAACAAAGAAGACATTAAAATAAATTACATAAGCCATTTGAAAAACAAAGATGAATCCAAAACTTACTATGTCAACACTCTCCGGTTCTTCAACGGGAACGACTTCCGGAGAGTCATCATCCATAGGCGTTTCCTGTGCTGTTCTTCTAGGTGGCTGTTCGATTATAAACTTCATGATATCGTAATACCATAGTTTTGGCTTGTAGATGTCATCGGTTCCTGCTCCTGATCGCTGCGATTCAAGCACCTGATTATGCTCCTTTACGACTACTGTCCTCATATTAGCAATTTTCTTCCGTACAAACTTCAAGTCTGCCTCGCTGTTCCGTACCTTGCAGTAATCAATTAGCTTCTGATATGCTCGATTCCTCTTCTCTTTATTATGGTAATCTTTATTCGTTGTCCTCAAGAGACAGTCGTTCTGCTCATAGATCTCAATGAACCGTGTCCAGTAATTGGTGCTCATTGCAGCTGCAAATTGTGCTGGAATAGTCCAAAAAATGCACTTGTTAAAGGGCTAGACCAACAAATTCTAAATGGCAACACACATTAGTCTGAAACTTTGCAATGGTAAAAGTTTGATGAAACAAAATATTGATTTGTAAAGTCATCTGGAAATCTTTTTTACAATTTTTAACTGACAATCACATTCACTTATGCAGTGGTCATTGTTATTTGGATTATTTAATTTCGTTCTGGCTGCAAAGCCAGAATTTGGCTTTCTTTTTGTATATTACTCTGTGTCATTAAACAACCATACTCTGTGTCATTAAACAACCATTACTATTCACCATAGACTGTGATCGGCATGAAGGATAAAATGGTGAAGTATTGTGAATGATGGCTACCTTCGACATTTGCCCTACGCAGATGTTTACACCAAAAAAAAAAAAAAAAAAAAGCTTCATGTCCCAGGTTGAGACTTTGGAGCAACCCTGTACTAGTGATGATGTTAAGTGTTCCCTGTACCAAAATCCGGACACATTGCAAATTTACAAGGTAGTACGGTTGGTCAGGGATTACTCCCGTGGTCCTGGGTAGTGTCAAAGGTACAGATTTTGGCTAACCGGGTTGGCGTGACCAGGCCCACAAGAATTCATGCAGGTGTCCATTGCAAATGAGGGGCTAGCTGTATGTTGATGATGACGCGGATCTCCGGTGGGAGCGATGGCGTTGGAGAGCAGTATCTTCTTCATCAAACGGCTGGCCCCTCATTTACAACCACCACCAGGGAGTTTTCCTTTCGCAATCTGGAGACGGTGCAATCTCGGTCTGAATTTCCCCCAATCCTCCGCCGCCCATATTCCCCCAAATGGTTAAAACCAATAATTCCGTAGCTGTCAACCACAAAATGTTATGTATGTTAAAAACATTGGAAATTACTAATTGGTTACAAAAAACATTGATACCTCCAGTCCAAAAAATCAGATAGACATTATTTTGTAATAAGCAGTACAAATCAACCAACCCCATCACTGGTGGATGTAACATACCTTTCAAGTCTGGGTGAGCGAGGATGTGGAGATTACCGGGGGCGAAAGGCCCTTGTTTCCTCAATGATAACAGAAACTGAAAAAGAAAGGGTCAACATGGAGACGTCAGGAACATACAGGGCAAAGGTAACATAACACAAACAAAAACAAAAAAAAAAACAATGCCCATACAAAATGATAACACCCATTTCATTTCAAATAAATTCACAATGTATTGCAAATGGACGAATAGTGGAAGACACCAACATAAGCCAACAGACCTGCCCATCCAACAGATCCTGAGCTCCCTTTGCGCATCCGACCAACATCCACTGTTCTGTACACAGCGAGTGCACAATACAGCATGCCAAAAGCTTGGGACATGCACTAGCTGCTACCCAGTAGAAAAGAATCCCCCCTCACTGGTGGATGTAACATACCTTTCAAGTTTGGGTGGCCGAGGATGTGGAGAGTAACCGGGGGCGAAAGGCCCTTGTTTCCTCAATGATAACAGAAACTGAAAAAGAAAGGGTCAACATGGAGACGTCAGGAACATACAGGGCAAAGGTTATCCCAAAAACTATTCGCACATATCCATAGCTTTCCATTGCCATTTTGCGTTTGCACAAGTGCGTGAAATTTTAGCTGATTTGGGGTAAATGTGTGGAAGATGTGGAGATATGCTGTTTGCATTCCACAAAATTAATTCAAGCCTGCCACATATCACATGGTTACACTGCCCTATCATTGTATCCTAATCATATTTCTCTTTTTCCTGAATGGTTCACAAACCCCTAAAATACAGAGAGTCCATGTGGTGTTGTGTGCCTTGTCTCCTCTGAGTGCATAACTCCCACTGTGTGGCCCCTCCTACTCACGCCCGCAGTATAGACCAAGCCCATGAGGACCCACATCATTCCATTGTATCAGCAAAGAGTCTCGAGTGTGGCCCTGCATCTCCGCGCAATTATTCCACACCTTCCATCAGAGGTGCAGACTGCGAAGCTCGTGCCCCACCTTCTCATGCATGTGTAATGTGTGGGGGGACGTCATGATGTGAATGAGCACATAACAACATAAATGTGCCATATCATTCAATGGGTGGTGCCATGTGGCCTTTACATTTTCAGGGGTCCTCCGTGTATGCCCCACTGGCATTACAGTGTTGCCATCCTGTGTACATGGCATTACGGCATGTGCCACTATGTGTAATGGGCATTATGGTGTTGGCATTATGTGTAATAGGCATTATGGAGTTGACATTATGTGTAATGGGCATTATGGTGTTGTCATTAAGTGTAATAGGCATTATGGTGGTGACATTATGTGTATTGGGCCTTACATATGTGGCATTATATTTAATTGGCATAACAGTGTGGCATTACTATTGATGCATAGCAGAGGGGAGAGGACAGGGTGGTAAAATGATGGCTATGTTGCTGTGCCATGCCAGTCGGCATCAGTGCGGAGGGGAAGATGCTTCGGCATGTAGCTGCTGCGCTGCTGCCAGAGGCTGGTCGCGGAGGTGTGGGGGGGAGGGGGAATAGGCTCCAGCAGGAGGAGCCTAACCTGCCTGTGCCCAACCGCGACAGTGCAGGAACATGGGCCAGGATGGGGGGTAAGGGTAACTCAAGTACCCCCTGCAGCCGGTGCCCGCGGTGAGGTCAGTGCCTCCCTAGGCAATGTCCAGACTGCACAACACTGCTGATGGTTCTCTGCCCCCCTGCCCATGCATCGTCATGACTGGGGTCCCCCACTGTACTATTGTGGTCTGTGTCCCATGACTGAGCTGCTGCATCAGCCCTGCTCTGTTTCCTGAGGCCTGGCCGCCCCTGCCGTGGCATATTATATATATATATTTGGTTTTAGTTTATGAATTTGTATTGTTTTTGCAATAGCAAACAATAAACTATGCAGGTGTATATACAGGGGATAAAAGGTGCATATACAGGGGATATGTAACAGGCAAAATATTGTATATAGATAAGCATAGAATACAAACCATATCCATGCACATTCACAGCATGTATGATATATCCTGAATCAAAATCAGCCTTTAGGTGAACACAGTTCAGTACCCTGAGGCGCCATCAGGGTTCCCAGTAGCAGAGAGCTGTTTTTTTTGGTTAGTTTACAAACCCACAACCCCCCTGCCCATGCTGCCTGGGAACACATATGTACTTTAGTGGCCAGAGGCACCATCCTGCTTAACCAGGGGCAGAGTCATGCATACTGTATTATATATTTTGTCCATCAAACAGCCCCCCTGCCCATGCTGCCTGGGAACACATATGTACTTCAGTGGCCAGAGGCGCCATCCTGCTTAACCAGGGGCAGAGTCATGCATGCTGTATTATATATTTTGTCCATCAAACAGCCCCCCTGCCCATGCTGCCTGGGAACACATAGGTACTTTAGTGGCCAGAGGCGCCATCCTGCTTAACCAGAGTCATGCATACTCTATTATATATTTTTTATCCTTAAACAGCCCCCCCTGCCCATGCCGCCTCATGACTGGGGTCCCCCTCTATGTTGGAGAATTATGCGCCCACCTGTAAAAGAAATAAATTACAAACTTACCTATTACGCAGTGTCGTCGTGCCGCTCCGCTGCTAGCTGTGCTGTCCCCACGTGACTGGCCGTCTCTCGCGCGAAAGCAGGAAGAGACTGACAGCGGAGGGGAGTGTTTAAAAAAAAAACAAAAAAAAAAACCATCGTGCAGCATCGGCTCGTATGCCGGTATTATGCAGAGCCCGATGCTGTGCGATAATGTCCTAAAAAGTACCTGCGGCACATACTTTTTAGGACATCTAAAATCGAGCAACGGGAACGCGCATAGCACAGCATCGCGTCGCACACGCCGCGCTACTACAACACTATAATCGTATGCACGATGCATTTTGTACTTTAAAAGTACAAAACGCATTCTAAAATCGATGCGTGTGTGGGCTGCATAAGGATCATGTCAGTCTGGATTCTCTAATTAAAACCTTGTGTGCAGAGCTCCCAGGTGTTTGCAGGGTTGCTGATGACTCCTGTGAAAAAACTGCAATTAACCCTTTGCATGCAGACATCATTTTATTGCGTATTCAATTGGCTCAAGTCTGTGTCTTTTTTCCTGACTTTCTGAAGAAAATGTCTGCATTGCTACAAGTTTATTCTGCTTCTGGTATTCCTGGACATGTGACAGCAAAACAATCCTCCATACCGCAAGAGGGGCCTACCATTTATTCCTGTCCTCAAGATACTCATTTACCATCTGTCGATGTGGCTACTAATATAGTCCATACACTAACTGGTGGTCCTCGTGCTCCGCTATCGGTTACAGAACGTGCATTTCGCAGGAATAACTTTTTGTGTTTATATTGTGCCAGCCCTGAACACTTCTTAAACTCCTGTCCCAATCGCAGGCCTAAAATTGGGGAACTTCTGGCCAAGTCCCAGCCAGAGTCTCTACCCAGAGCTGCCCAGCCAGAGTCTCTACCCAGAGCTGCCCAGCCAGAGTCTCTACCCAGAGCTGCCCAGCCAGAGTCTCTACCCAGAGCTGCCCAGCCAGAGTCTCTACCCAGAGCTGCCCAGCCAGAGTCTCTACCCAGAGCTGCCCAGCCAGAGTCTCTACCCAGAGCTGCCCAGCCAGAGTCTCTACCCAGAGCTGCCCAGCCAGAGTCTTTACAGTCTGAGGAATTTCTTGGGGGGAGGCCAAAGTCTGATGTCCCGGTCTCCGCCAGAGGGTCCGATGTCCCGGTCTCCGCCAGAGGGTCCGATGTCCCGGTCTCCGCCAGAGGGTCCGATGTCCCGGTCTCCGCCAGAGGGTCCGATGTCCCGGTCTCCGCCAGAGGGTCCGATGTCCCGGTCTCCGCCAGAGGGTCCGATGTCCCGGTCTCCGCCAGAGGGTCCGATGTCCCGGTCTCCGCCAGAGGGTCCGATGTCCCGGTCTCCGCCAAGGAGCCCGATGATCCCGGTCCCCGCCAAGGAGCCCGATGATCCGGTCCCCGCCAAGGAGCCCGATGATCCGGTCCCCGCCAAGGAGCCCGATGATCCGGTCCCCGCCAAGGAGCCCGATGATCCGGTCCCCGCCAAGGAGCCCGTCTGTCTAGCCCCAGGAGGGGGTTCCGTCTGTCTAGCCCCAGGAGGGGGTTCCGTCTGTCTAGCCCCAGGAGGGGGTTCCGTCTGTCTAGCCCCAGGAGGGGGTTCCGTCTGTCTAGCCCCAGGAGGGGGTTCCGTCTGTCTAGTCCCAGTAGGGGGTTCCGTCTGTCTAGCCCCAGGAGGGGGTTCCGTCTGTCTAGTCCCAGTAGGGGGTCCTATCCAGCCCCAGGAGGGGGTCGCTATTGCCCTGGCCTCCGGGTCAGAGGACGCTATTGCCCTGGCCTCCGGGTCAGAGGACGCTATTGCCCTGGCCTCCGGGTCAGAGGACGCTATTGCCCTGGCCTCCGGGTCAGAGGACGCTATTGCCCTGGCCTCCGGGTCAGAGGACGCTATTGCCCTGGCCTCCGGGTCAGAGGACGCTATTGCCCTGGCCTCCGGGTCAGAGGACGCTATTGCCCTGGCCTCCGGGTCAGAGGACACTATTGCCCTGGCCTCCGGGTCAGAGGACGCTATTGCCCTGGCCTCCGGGTCAGAGGACGCTATTGCCCTGGCCTCCGGGTCAGAGGACGCTATTGCCCTGGCCTCCGGGTCAGAGGACGCTATTGCCCTGGCCTCCGGGTCAGAGGACGCTATTGCCCTGGCCTCCGGGCCTGAGGACGCTACTGCCCTGGCCTCCGGGCCTGAGGACGCTACTGCCCTGGCCTCCGGGCCTGAGGACGCTATTGCCCTGGCCTCCGGGTCAGAGGACGCTATTGCCCTGGCCTCCGGGCCTGAGGACGCTACTGCCCTGGCCTCCGGGCCTGAGGACGCTACTGCCCTGGCCTCCGGGCCTGAGGACGCTACTGCCCTGGCCTCCGGGCCTGAGGACGCTACTGCCCTGGCCTCCGGGCCTGAGGACGCTACTGCCCTGGCCTCCGGGCCTGTTGCCTCTGTGACTCCTGCGCCCCCCGGTCTTGAGTCCGCTCCTGCTGATTCCGTTGGGCATAAATTGAGGGCCGCCGTGTCGGCCGTCAGTTGCAATGTTTTTTCTTTTAGAGCATTTCCACCCGATGTGCCAGAGGTCCGTGAGGGTCCACCCGATGTGCTAGTGGTCCGTGAGGGTCCACCTGATGTGCCAGAGGTCCGTGAGGGTCCACCCGATGTGCCAGAGGTCTGTGAGGGTCCACCCGATGTGCCAGAGGTCTGTGAGGGTCCACCCGATGTGCCAGATGTCCGTGAGGGTCCACCCGATGTGCCAGATGTCCGTGAGGGTCCGCCCGATGTGCCAGATGTCCGTGAGGGTCCGCCCGATGTGCCAGAGGTCCGTGAGGGTCCGCCCGATGTGCCAGAGGTCCGTGAGGGTCCGCCCGATGTGCCAGAGGTCCGTGAGGGTCCGCCCGATGTGCCAGAGGTCCGTGAGGGTCCGCCCGATGTGCCAGAGGTCCGTGAGGGTCCGCCCGATGTGCCAGAGGTCCGTGAGGGTCCGCCTGACGTGCCAGAGGTCCGAGAGGTTCCGCCTGACGTGCCAGAGGTCCGAGAGGTTCTGCCTGACGTGCCAGAGATCCGAGGGGTTCCGCCTGACGTGCCATAATCCGAGGGGTTCCGCCTGATGTGCCAGGGGTTCGAGAAGGGGACACCAGTACCACAACCCCAGGCATAGTCTTCGATGACACGGGGTATATTCCCGGAACTATCTTTTTTGATGGGAATATTTCCACGCTTAGTGCCTTTTTCTGCCAGCCTTGGGAAGGTACAAATATGGAGGAATTGATTGGCCATATGCTGATGAGGTTTAGAGGGGAGGCACTGGCATGGGCGAATTTTTTGGTGGAGTCTAAAGATCCAGCATTGCACGATTTGACTGCCTTCACTGAAGCAATTACCAAAAGGTTCGGTCCACCGGAGGTTTGGGACATTCTAAAAGACTCCCTCCAGGCCGCTGGGCTCTGTAAGGCTGCCCCGTCGGGTACTAAGAGAAACAAGAAGAACAGGAGGAAAAGATGACTCTTAAGGCGTCTGGAATCCGCCTTCTTCTGGGGGGCATTATGTTATGTCTGTTTCTCTTTTCATGTATATCACCACTAGGGGCATCAGGCACCTGTGGACTTATCTCTCTGTCTCCAGACTCTGAGGTATCAGGTGCCTGATGATTGGAGGCAATCTGCTCAATTGGACACCTGTGAGCGGTCTATTTAGTCCTCCCCAGACCAGCACTCAGGGCTGGTCATTGTTCTATGTTCCTGTTGTGGAAAGGAGTGTTTCCCTATCTGCCTTGTATCCTGTGCCTCGTGTATTGTGCCTCAGCCTCAGCCTTTTACAGCCATTACCTTGTGTCCTGTGCCTTGTATCCTGTGCCTTGTGTATTGTGCCTCAGCCTCAGCCTTCTACAGCCGTTGCCTCGTATCCTGTGCCTCGTGTATTGTGCCTCAGCCTTCTACAGCCGTTGCCTCGTGTCCCGTGCCTCGTGTCTTGTGCCTCAGCCTTCTACAGCCGTTGCCTCGTGTCCCGTGCCTCAGCCTCCTACAGCCGTTGCCTTGTGTCCTGTGCCTCGTGTATTGTGCCTCAGCTTCCTACAGCCTGTGCCTCGTGCCTCGTGTCCTGTGTCTCATGTCTTGTGCCTCGTGCCTCAGCCTAAGCCTCAGCCAACTACTGGACCGCCTGCATCTGTACCCGGTACCTCTGTATTTATTCTGCTATCCAGCCACTTCGTATTTTGTTTCATAAAGTTTGTTCTTGTTTTCTGCATCAGTTCCTGTGTTCTTCGGTTTTTCAATAAAACACCCCGCATTCCCCTGCATCAGTTTGTTTGTTGGTTTTGTTTTTCCTGGAGCACCAAGGGTTAACCTAACAACAAGAGGGCAGTGGCTCCCAAGAAACCGTTTGTGTATGGGGAGATGGTGCAATGCTCTAACACTGGTTACTAGAGGGTTAAGGAAACGTGTCAGGGACAAGATACGGGCCGGTAAATTTGTGGATGTGTTTGCAATTACCGAAGAATTGAAGAAGAGGTTTGACAAGGCAAAGAAGCCTGGTGGCATCGGCGAACTTGCGTTTCGCAGTTTCCACCATTGGCTCAAGGATTTCCTGGTGTTTTCGGCCCGTTATCTCAACGACAGGCCGGAAGAGCATGCTAACATGGTTAAGTATCTCTTTATGATTAACGAGATGTTCTTGAAATACATGGGCTACTTGTGGAGGGATTACGATGATACATTTAGTCATAACCAGGAGGGTAATCGCACCATGCCCTTGGGTAATAAGGATGTGGAGTTTTGAATGGATGTCACCAACCAGGCCCCCACAGAAAGGGGCCATGCCCTTCGCGGGAAAGTGTTTCGCCTTCAACAATTCCAAATGCACAAGAGGCTTGAGATGCCGTTTTCGATACTCCTGTCATTTGTGCGACACTGGGCAGCCGGCAAAGGATTGCAAATCTGCCATTGGCGGTGCCACCAAGGATAATCGTGAGCCCATCGCCGCCATTAAATAAGGCCCGGTCCCCCATTGTTGCTCCCGCATTGGTGAGTTGGTTAGCACGGTATCCTTATAGGGCCGATGCTGAGTTTCTTTTAGAAGGTTTTAGTTCAGGTTTCCGCTTACCAATTAGTCACAGTGGTCTTGTGCCTTTCGACTCCCAGCCTATGCCCGGCTTGTGCATTTCCTCATTGGGAGTGGTGCCCAAGAAGGTTCCGGGCAAGTTTAGACTGATCCAGTCTTACCCACACGGCACTCCATAAATGACGCCATTCCTGCGGAATATTGCTGTGTCCGTTACCAGTTATTTGACAATGCCCTCAAGCTAATCCAAGGTTTTGGCCCTCGCGCCATTTTGGCCAAACTGGACATGGAATCTGCTTTCCCCCTCCTCTCCCTTCACCCCTCTTCATTCCAGTTCATGGGATTCCAGTTAGAGGGTTCCTTTTTTATTGATCGTTGCCTGCCCAGGGGTTGTTCCATTTCTATTTTGAGAAATGTAGCACATCTCGGCACTGGTGCATTCAGAATAGTCACCCACTATTTGGACGACTTTCTCTTCATAGGCACAGGGGATGGTGCTGCATGCCAGGACTTGCTTAGTTTTGTGGGGGTCCTTTTCAATTGTTAGCTGTCCCTATTGTGCAGGATAAGATGGAGGGACCCTCCAGCTGCTTGTCCTACCTTGTTATAGAGGTGGACACAGCAGCTGGTTATTGCCGTCTCCCTGCAGACAAAGAGGCCCGCCTGCAGGGGCAGTTGGAGGATTGCATCAATTCTGCCAGAATTACACTGCGTCAGACGCAGTCCATTTTGGGCTCCCTGAAATCTGCCTGCCATTTCATCCCAATGGGGCAGGTATTTTGCCAGAAGCTAGAGAGGGCCACGGCGGGGATTTCCAGCCGACATCACACCATCTGACTGTCTAGGGAGATGCGGGAGGATCTCTGGGTTTGGTCTTCCTGCTTGAAGGACTTTAACCCGGGAGTTGTTATGGCCATCACAGCCTGTCTCCAGCATCCGTTTGCAGTTGCACATGGATGTGGCCAGCTCTGCCTGTTTTGGATCCTTTTTTCAGGGCGAATGGTGTATTGGGCTAATGGTGAGACCCCCTCCTGGGTCTCTTGGGATGTTACCAAGAACCTGCTCCTGTTAGAATTTTTCCCCATTATTCTTGCGGTATAGTTGTGGGTGCCTTGATTGTCATAGCAGGACAGTTGTGTTCTGGTGGGACAATTTGGGAGCTGTTCAAGCTATCAACAATCAGCGTACTTCATCTCCGCAGGCCCTGCAATACTTGGTGCTGAAATGCCTGCGGTCCCAGATAGATTTCTCTTCTTTGCATGTTCCAAGCATGGACAACTGCGGATGCGGAGGAGCTTTCCTGCTTTAATTTTGCGCATTTCTGGGAGTTGGCAAAGGCAGCCTCTTATGTTGGTCTGATGTGCCTTCAGATTATAGAACAGGGATGATGGACTTAGCCCAACAATCCTTGGCCCCTTCTACTCCCCAGGCCTATTCAGCTGCCTAGCAGGATTGGGAAGCGCAACGCCTTAGTTTTGATGTTGAGTGTAAGTTGGTGGAGGATTTCTTGCTGGCTTTCATTTTGAATCACCACTGCCGGGCAGGTCCAAGGTGGCCATGGGAGTGGCCTTAGCAGGTATTTCTTTCCACACCTGGCTCCTGGGCGTGCATGACCCCAACAAAAGACATTTGTCTTGCTAAGCCTCTGTGTGGCTGGGCTTAGGAGCACCTTTCCTCAGCCAATTCACCCAGGCCCATTGATGTGCGCTTGCTGCAGGATTTGCTGGTTGTGCTTATGGTTATTACTGACTCCCATTTTGAAGCCTCACTTTTCGGTTTAGCTTTTTTTGCGAGTTTAAGAGTAGTGAGCCAGTGGCTGCCACCAAGGCTTTGTGAACCACGGGTGGTTTTTGCAGAGGGTTCCCTCATGTGTAGGATCCCTTGTTCTAAGACCGACCAGCTGGGCCGTGGTAAATGGTCACCCTGCAGGCTCACGAGGAGCCGGCAGTGTACCCCATGGTTCTGGCCACTAGTTATACACCTTATAGGCTGTCTGGCAAGCCCCAGTTTTTGTTGCATAAGGACGTGTCCCCACTTACTAAGTTTCAGTTTAATGCTGTCTTTAAGCAATTACCTTATTGGGTGCACTGAGAATCAAAAATGTTTATTATAAAATATAACTTTTAATAGTTCCTATAAAAAGGTCTCTTAATCAGATGGAGACCACATGACCTTGTCTCAGAGTGAAATATTAAAAGATAGAACAATGTGATAAGAATTGAAAAAATGTGAAAGAATTAAAATGAGAAGAAAAGGATGAACGTGTGTGTGTGTCAGTTATTTATATATTTCTTGGCTTAAATTGCCTTTATAATGAATTTCTGCTTGCTGCCGCTATTATGTTGCAGCTGAGCAAGCAGTAATGTTGCCACCAGGGTTTATTAAATTATATATTCAATGAGGGAGCACTATATCACATTGCAGTGTTAATTTTTCCTCATATGAGCAATATTTTGTGCTGCTCAGTAATATGTGATTTTTGTGATTTTTTCTCCCAGCTGAGTAGTGATTTTATGCACGTCTGCACTATAGAGGTGCGTGGGGGTGGAAAGAACCTTTATAAATCAGATTGTCAATGATATGTCCCTTCAATATTTATTCTGCATTCTGCATATCCCTGTTTCTGTATTTGAGCGGACTAACCGCCAGACCGGGTGCAGTTGGACCGTATAGTTTTATTGTCACACCTCTCCTTAAGATGGAGTTAAGTTAATATACTGTAACCTATATATATCAATAGGATCTCTGTTACCCAAAAATTAAGCGATGTCCTCGCTGGGTTTAGAATGGCTGTATAGGTATGTGACAATCATAAACGGACTGATAATAAGATAGTACTTCTTGGTCCTAGGGTGATTTATATTAACACCCCTTATAATATTCCCCACCTCTCCTCAATCCCGGTACTGAGCGGTTTACCGCCGGGAAGTGCCGTGACAGGTATGTTAAATTAAATGTTTCACATATACTCAGTTGTAATTAAACGTGCCTCAGTTGGACACACAGCATTTAATGTCTTTTTTATGTACATACAAAAACATCACATATATTGAGCAGTAACTACTGTTTTATTTTTCTTTTAGATACTTGTATTCACATTAGGATATTATGATCTATGTATTCGTGCGCACAGTTCCCTTTATTCACCCCAATGCTGCAGGGGTTATGACAGTAAATGTGCCAATGTAGAGAGCGCTATGCGCTGGTTCCCAGTGAAAAAGTATCAATCATAAGTGTCATACAGTAATGAGCGGTCGCATCCACTGTTGCGCCGCCGCCTGTCTGTTTTATTGCGGGTAGCACAATGTGTATGCTCCCATCAATATCAGTCTGTTTCCCTGCTCTGCGGTCGCACAAAGTATGCTGCGCCGCTGCCTGACAGTGCTAGTCTCGGGTAGCGCTAAGGGTGTGCTCCCGGCGTTGCTGAATGTTGCCGCTGTTATGATTACAGGATATATAATAGTACAGGTCCCGGCTAGCATTTAGAATATGCTCCCGGCGTGATTGTACATTTATGCCGCTGTCGGCTTACGTGACAGGCTGCCTATTAGCACAGGTCCCGGGTAGCACAGTGACTGCGCTCCCGGCGTTGCTGTGCGTTCGTGCCGCTGTCAGCTTCAGTGTCAGGCTGGGTACATGTACAGACTGTGTTAGCAGGATAACTAAATGCTCATTCAAATAAACCCTATGTGGAACAACTATACTGACTGACTACACACACATATCATTCTAATCTGACTACCAACGACCGTTTCACTATCGCTTCCTCAAGGTATCAACCAGACTGTTCTCCTGGACGGGTTTAAATCCCCCGCCTTCATTTCTCATTGGATGAGTGTCACTGTTCATTCTCTTGTGGATACTCCCCCTCTCTATCCATTGTATGTAAAAGGGGTTCCTGATACGTTTTTACTGATATATTATTAATTTTTGCCTGAGTCTGACATTATAATAAATTTTCACTGAGATGTCATAAGTTTTGTTGCATCTGGATTTTTCATTATGATATGTGGCATTTTTTTATATATTGTTTTTTATTTTTTATTTATTATTTTTTGTTTGTTTTTTTATTTTTTATTATTTTCAATTTATCCATGACTGTTAATGTCTAAGGATACATGTGCTATATTAATATCATATCTTCTTATAAATTCAACTGGTATTTGTCATAATACTTTTATAGTATATTGCATTTCATTATCTGACCTTGATTAGGTGTCATAATATAAGGGGCTCTTGCTATTATCATTGAGTCTCCTTTCTTGTTGATTGTATACATGTATTATTTGCATGTATTATTCATTATCATTTTATCTTATTTATTTTATTATTCATGTACAACCTACTTATAAGTTGTGTTTTTGTGTCAAAAAACACTACATCATTCATATTAATAATTATTGGATATATTAAGTGGTGAATTATTTGAAAAGATTTATTTAAGACAATTCTTATGTGAAAAAGGAAGAAGAAAATAGATTAATGAGATGTGATCTTATGTGTCTTCTAAAAATAAATATAAATAATATTAATAAAGATAAATCAGATAACTTGTTATTATTAAATCTTAAAATTAGATTTAATAATAACAAGTTATCTGATTTATCTTTATTAATATTATTTATATTTATTTTTAGAAGACACATAAGATCACATCTCATTAATCTATTTTCTTCTTCCTTTTTCACATAAGAATTGTCTTAAATAAATCTTTTCAAATAATTCACCACTTAATATATCCAATAATTATTAATATGAATGATGTAGTGTTTTTTGACACAAAAACACAACTTATAAGTAGGTTGTACATGAATAATAAAATAAATAAGATAAAATGATAATGAATAATACATGCAAATAATACATGTATACAATCAACAAGAAAGGAGACTCAATGATAATAGCAAGAGCCCCTTATATTATGACACCTTGGGGGAAATTTACTAAAGGAAATGTGTAAAAAATCGGTGTATTTGTATTTAGAAATACACTTATTTTTGACATTTATGATCCCGAATATACGGCAATTCGTATTCGTATTGATGTGCTATCAATACGATTACGAATTGCTGTATTTTCGGGATAGTAAATGTCAAAAATAAGTGTATTTCTGGATTCAAATACACCTATTTTTTTACAAATTTCCTTTAGTAAATTTCCCCCCTAATCAAGGTCAGATAATGAAATGCAATATACTATAAAAGTATTATGACAAATACCAGTTGAATTTATAAGAAGATATGATATTAATATAGCACATGTATCCTTAGACATTAACAGTCATGGATAAATTGAAAATAATAAAAAAATAAAAAAACAAACAAAAAATAATAAATAAAAAATAAAAAACAATATATAAAAAAATGCCACATATCATAATGAAAAATCCAGATGCAACAAAACTTATGACATCTCAGTGAAAATTTATTATAATGTCAGACTCAGGCAAAAATTAATAATATATCAGTAAAAACGTATCAGGAACCCCTTTTACATACAATGGATAGAGAGGGGGAGTATCCACAAGAGAATGAACAGTGACACTCATCCAATGAGAAGTGAAGGCGGGGGATTTAAACCCGTCCAGGAGAACAGTCTGGTTGATACCTTGAGGAAGCGATAGTGAAACGGTCGTTGGTAGTCAGATTAGAATGATATGTGTGTGTAGTCAGTCAGTATAGTTGTTCCACATAGGGTTTATTTGAATGAGCATTTAGTTATCCTGCTAACACAGTCTGTACATGTACCCAGCCTGACACTGAAGCTGACAGCGGCACGAACGCACAGCAACGCCGGGAGCGCAGTCACTGTGCTACCCGGGACCTGTGCTAATAGGCAGCCTGTCACGTAAGCCGACAGCGGCATAAATGTACAATCACGCCGGGAGCATATTCTAAATGCTAGCCGGGACCTGTACTATTATATATCCTGTAATCATAACAGCAGCAACATTCAGCAACGCCGGGAGCACACCCTTAGCGCTACCCGAGACTAGCACTGTCAGGCAGCGGCGCAGCATACTTTGTGCGACCGCAGAGCAGGGAAACAGACTGATATTGCCGGGAGCTTACACATTGTGCTACCCGCAATATAACAGACAGGCGGCGGCGCAACAGTGGATGCGACCGCTTATTACTGTATGACACTTATGATTGATACTTTTTCACTGGGAACCAGCGCATAGCGCTCTCTACATTGACACATTTACTGTCATAACGACTGCAGCATTGGGGTGAATAAAGGGAACTGTGCGCACGAATACATAGATCATAATATCCTAATGTGAATACAAGTATCTAAAAGAAAAATAAAACAGTAGTTACTGCTCAATATATGTGATGTTTTTGTATGTACATAAAAAAGACATTAAATGCTGTGTGTCCAACTGAGGCACGTTTAATTACAACTGAGTATATGTGAAACATTTAATTTAACATATCTGTCACGGCACTTCCCGGCGGTAAACCGCTCAGTACCGGGATTGAGGAGAGGTGGGGAATATTATAAGGGGTGTTAATATAAATCACCCTAGGACCAAGAAGTACTATCTTATTATCAGTCCGTTTATGATTGTCACATACCTATACAGCCATTCTAAACCCAGCGAGGACATCGCTTAATTTTTGGGTAACAGAGATCCTATTGATATATATAGGTTACAGTATATTAACTTAACTCCATCTTAAGGAGAGGTGTGACAATAAAACTATACGGTCCAACTGCACCCGGTCTGGCGGTTAGTCCGCTCAAATACAGAAACAGGGATATGCAGAATGCAGAATAAATATTGAAGGGACATATCATTGACAATCTGATTTATAAAGGTCCTTTCCACCCCCACGCACCTCTATAGTGCAGACGTGCATAAAATCACTACTCAGCTGGGAGAAAAAATCACAAAAATCACATATTACTGAGCAGCACAAAATATTGCTCATATGAGGAAAAATTAACACTGCAATGTGATATAGTGCTCCCTCATTGAATATATAATTTAATAAACCCTGGTGGCAACATTACTGCTTGCTCAGCTGCAACATAATAGCGGCAGCAAGCAGAAATTCATTATAAAGGCAATTTAAGCCAAGAAATATATAAATAACTGACACACACACACGTTCATCCTTTTCTTCTCATTTTAATTCTTTCACATTTTTTCAATTCTTATCACATTGTTCTATCTTTTAATATTTCACTCTGAGACAAGGTCATGTGGTCTCCATCTGATTAAGAGACCTTTTTATAGGAACTATTAAAAGTTATATTTTATAATAAACATTTTTGATTCTCAGTGCACCCAATAAGATACTTCTTTTTCTGTGGGTGTATAGGTTTAACTTTAAGTAGTGGGTAGCACCCCCCGGACAAGTTTAGTGGAAGATTGGATCTCCACTAAAATTTTTTGAAAATAACTGGGGGAGGAGAATCCAAACAAAAGATACTGGTGCGGGAATTCCTTCTTTTGTGACTTTAAGCAATGTTTGCGACATTTGGGCCTCAGAGAGGAGGAGTATGGGACGCTAGAAGTCCACTGCATTTAAATCTTATATAAGATTGGATAAAGTTTAAGACACCTGTTATGCTAACCCAAAAACATTTGTTTACCCACCCGTTTTGGAACGGCTAGCTTTCCAGAATTGGGGTTTGAAGGGCTTTCTTGAATTTTCCCTCCGTGTGTCCTAATTCAATTGGCTTCCCCCCCCCCCGGGACACATGAGAGTTTTTTTCACCTTCACTTGGGACTCTCTATTAACTTGCATTGTCTACTAAGCCGTAATGCGTTAGGTACCCCTTTTTTCTTTCAGCTCTCCCTTCCATACCCCCTTGACAGATGTGGGTGGTGGGAGACTCCTTTGTTTGTTTAGCCTGAACGGCACCCCTTAGCTAGGAGGGCTTTTGAATTGTCTGGTGAACGAATGGTTAGATGATTGGGTGTCAGGGGCCTTAGATGGTCCGGTCTCTTGGATCTGCTTTTCTGTCATGAGCAAGGCTGAGGCTGCCCTGAAGTAGTGGTCATAGACTTAGGTGGGAATGATCTGTGTGAGATGAAGGGTGTAGAATTTGTTTTGGCTATCAATGCAGACCTCCTTGAGGTTTTGCGCCATTGACCCTCGGTCCATTTCGTTTGGTCCGATATAGTTCCCTTTACCATTTTGCGTTGGTCCCGCAACGTCAGTGCAGTGGATAAGGCCAGGAAGAATGTGAATTTTGCAGTGTCAAAATTAATTTTGGCTAACGGGGGTTCCGTCGTTCATTACCCTTTGCTGGTGTATTAGTATTTTAGGAAAGACGGTGTTTAACAGTCCACTTTTGGGTTGGGGGTTTTCTTGGGGGATATTTTAGTTTAGCTTAGTTAGTTGGACAGTTAGATTCATCATTATTGTGGGTGGCATGCGGCGGCTCTTTGAACCTCTCAGGGTCACCTCTTAGAGCCTGACGGTGGCAGTATGGCGTCACTGTCCAGGGGCCACTTGAGGTATAAGTGGGCATTGGGAAGCACTGCCCCTTGAAAGATGGCTGGTGTGTCCCAGCATCAGGTTATGCTTTAGTCAGATGGGACATTTCAGTCACTGCCATATTTAGTAGTTGGGGCATTTAAGTCGCCGCCATTTTTATGTGACTAGAGCTAGACATCAAGTGGAGCCTTATTGCCAGCCCTTTATGAAGAAGGGTCATACCAAATAATAAATAACTGTGACCTTTTAAATGTAATGTAGTGTAAGGGTGTTTTATTTTTAGATAAGCTAGCTTTAAGGTTTTGTTAAGGTACTGTATGAACACAATAAATGTATTGACGCCTTAGCACAGCCAATGTCCCAAACACTTAACTAGCAACTTGTTAGTGCCTCATGTTATGCCTTAGCTCTGAGCTGCATGTGACTGTGTGCCTTCCTGTGCTGTACTGTCCCAGCACTGAACTGTTTAATAATCAGCACAATAGCTAATCACTTCCCGGACATAAAGAGTAAAGCTGAGAACCTTTAATAAACGCAGACCAGGCACAGCATGAATTCATTGAAGCTGAGCTGTATTTTCCAACTTCTCCTAAGCTTCCTCAGATTTTTTTTTCACATGGTTATCGACTGATTTAGAATGGGTAGCTCATCGGTGGAGGTCCTGAGTCTTGCCTTAGGGATTCTCTCTTTTTTATCTCTCATTGTGTGCAGCATTACAGACTGTTGGAGGGTAAGAGACGTCTCTGTAGATTTTCTATGGAACAATGAGGTTCTGTGAAGTGGCACTGCTGATTAAAGACATTTTTATTTTGAAATGTTAAAATACTTGATCTCAGGCTGAATCGACTTTAATACAAAGGAACAATTAAGGCTGTGACTTAAACTACCCAGTAAAACTATTATACAAGTTAAAGTAACCAAATATTTTGAATGAATTGTTATGTTGGCAATCATGTAAGGTGTGTTCGAATACGTAACATGTCTCCTGTTGGTCCTCCTCCTTATAAATCATTAGGTAGATAGTGGATTAAAATGTTTTGGTTTTTTTATTCATGGAGAAAATGAAACCACTCATTTTAGTCTCATTCTTCTGTCTAAATCTACTAACTTAAGTAGGGCACTTAACAAGGTAACATACATTATTTGTTTATTTATTAACAGTTTCTTATATAGCGCAGCGCTTTACAGATAATATTTGAACATTCACATCAGTCCCTGCCCCAATGGAGCTTACAATCTATATTCCCTACCACATGTACACGCACACACAGACATTCTAGGGTTAATTTTGTTGGAAGCCAATTAACCTACCAGTATATTTTTGGATTGTGGGAGGAAACCGGAGTAAACCCACAAAAGCACGGGGAGAATATACAAACTCTGCACAGTTAGGGCCATGGTGGGAATCGAACCCATGACCTCAGCGTTGTAAGGCAGTAATGCTAACTATTACACCATCCGTGCTGCTACATTATTGCAGAACTGTCCCTAGAGCATCATATATATGACGATGATGATGATGATGGTTGATTGATATTTAGGTTGCTCTTTTGCACTGCACATTGGGAAAACAGAGAATACATAAAGAAGGAATATATAAGGTGGACAAAATAAAGACATTGAAATAAAGAGTAGTGAAGATTTGTGAAAGAGTTTAAATCAACTAGAGAAGAGCATGGTTGAGACTTTGGATAATTACTCAGCTTTGGGGTTGCACTTATATAATTAGTTTAGTAGGGAATGAAGGAAGCATTTGTAGGTACAGTATGTATACAGTCAGGATGTCAGAGTGCACTATACTGCTAGCCGAAATCCTGAACATAAATATGCTAGAGCGGGTAAGGGTCAGAAAGGGAAATGGTTAGGCACTAGTGGGAGGACTTGGGGTTAGGCAGTGGAGGGAGGTTAGGGTTAGGCATAAGCGGGGAGGGTTAGGGTCAGGCTTAGGGGAGGAGGGTGAGGATCCTGCAAGGGAGAGTTAGGGGAGACAGTTAGGGTACATATGGAGCCCCTGATGAGATTATCCCTTTTGGGATGCAGGAAAATTGTAAGCATCCCAGAATAGATATAGTGCAGGTGGAGGGTCTGTTCAAATGTTGCAGGAATTTCCCAAAGATGAGAGGTAATCCTAGGAAACTTTGGGGAGAATATTCCGAGATCAAATTTAAGGTGTGCGAAAGGCTTGAGTACTGTGCAGAAGCCAGTGAGACATGAACATGAAGCCTACACGTATTTGCAAGATGGTACTGAGCATGTGTAGAGATGAGGGAGGAAACACAGCTCTGCTACAGAAAGAACAGAAGGAAACAGGAATGCCATATAAGTTGAAGTTGCAGAGTTCAATTCTGTAATCATGGAGGGCAGTAAATAAAGGTTTTGACTGAATTTTGGGTAAGAGAAGGGTAGATACTATCAACATTTTGAAGTTATAGGGTGACAAGACTGAGTGACTAGATGTGAAATTTAGGAAGGATTGCAACACCTACAGTATGTGCATATGGAGTTAGGGCCATACAGTAGGGTACATAAGCAGGGATACGGTAGGGGAAAAGAAAGTGAAGGAGCAGCAGATTTGGGTGTCATCAACATAAATATTGGACAAGTGAAGTAGATTTGCTTGGCAATTATTAGAGCATCATACAGAGATAATCAAGTTAAAGGTGGCAATGCATTGAAAGGGTTAGCAGACTGACAGTGGCGTAACTAAAAATTTTGCACCCCCAGCCAAACATTTTTTCCCCCATATACATTATATATTTTCTAAACTAAATGCTCATTGCCAAAGGTTGCACGGCCTTCAGGGTAGCGCTGTATGCAACCCCAGAATATACTAGGCTGTACTTAACATGATGCAGCCTTATGAATGTCACCTACTTCTCTATAGCTACACATAGGGGCTGCTGCTAGACCTGGAGGAGAACACCAAAGCTAGTTACCCCTGACACGGTACTGGACTGCAGAGGAGAGGGAGAGAGTAAAATAGACCGCAGGAGAGGGATAGAGACTGCAGAGGAGAGTGAGAGTGTTACGATCCGCCTCCAGCAGATCGGTGTTTAAATGTGTAGTTTTTCATATTCTGTTTGCAGTTTGTATGTTTTCCCTGGATCTGTACTCCGGGTTTTGTGGATCCAGCTTCCTCAGATTCTTGCATTCCCTGCTGCTTGGGTGTGGCTGCATGCAAGGTGATTTAGGGGGTTATTCTAGTTCATTCTTTCTGACAAAATCCTTCTTAGATGGACAAAACCATGTGCACTGCGGGTGGGGCAGATGTAACTTGTGCAGAGAGAATTAGATTTGGGTGGGGTTTTTCTTCAAAGTGAGATCTATATTGCAGTGTAAAATCATGCAGTCAGTATTTTCCCTGCACAGAAACAAAAAAACTCACCCAAATCTAATTCTCTCTGCACATGTTACATCTGCCCCCCTGCAGTGCACATGGTTTTGTCCATCTAAGAAGGATTTTGTCAGAAAGAATGAACTAGAATAAACCCCTTAGTGAGGTTCTCAGCATGCAGTCACGGCCGGTTATAGCTTACTGATAGCTTTGTGTATCCTGCCGTGTATTCCCTCTATGTTGTGCTCCAGAGTCTTCCCGGTCCCAGCACCTTGTGTACAGCGTCCTGTGTGCCAGATTCATTTGTGCCTCAGTCCTCAGTACCTGCAGTGTCCTTGCCAGAACCTGCTGCCAGCCCTCGTTTCCAGAGTGTTCCCGGTCCCAGCACCTTGTATCCAGCGTCCTGTTTGCCAGCTTTGTTTGTGCCTCAGTCTGTGTGTACCTGCTTCATCCAGCCTGCAGTGTCCTAGCCTGAACCTGCTGTCCGCATTCGTTGCAGATAAGTCAGGGGTGCACCCTGCCAGTTACCCTTGTAACTACATTGTTGCCATCCCTGTAGGGGTTTCAGTCCTGCACGTCAGGTTTAGTTAGAGGTCCTTTTGCTGCTGGTCTGCCTCCTCAGATACGTTGTCCTGAACATAAAACCTGCCTGTAGCAGAGTGGGGTGGACATAATTCGCCCTTCAGCCGAGACGGGTACAGGAGAAGACTAGCTCTGCACGTATCTCGTGGTCGTCAGGCTGGGGCAGGGAGCAGGTCTTCTGACCACCTACAGAACCGTAACATTATAACCGGCCTTAACAAAAGATTTCTGGAGCTTTCCTTGTCAGTCCAGTCCAGCCATTGCTAAGGTCCATATGCATGATTCCTTCTCCGCATAATTCAGTCCAGTTTTCTGGTTCCAGTCAGAGAATGGAGGGGGATTCTGCTATAGTCCTGTCAAGCAGACTGAAATCCTATGAGGACATGCAGAACCTCATATTACAAGCCTTCCTGGGGCTGTCCATTAGAGTGGATTCTCTGCAGCAGCAAACTTCTATTAAAGGAGAAGAGTTTTTGGACAAATCAAAGTTTTGCCAATCATGCAAACAAAGAGGTAATGGCACCTTTAAGAATGACTGCTCTCCACCTTCTGTGTTTCCTGAGCAATCAGTAGTTATGCAGACTGTGGCTCAGCAGTTCTCAAAATCACCCTCTGACAAAAGTCAGCTGACTACCGTAGTTGGAGGTGATTTACATTTCTCTAAAGCAGAGAAGATAGCAGGGTTAGAATTATTTAATTCTAAGGTGATTCCTACTCCATTATCTCAGGGAAGGTTTCGGAGTATCCTGCGTCCTAAACTTTCTGAGGCAGAACGCCTGAGACGAAAGAAGGACGGTCTCTGTATGTACTGCGGATGTGCTACTCACTTAATTAAGGATTGTTCTCTCCGCAGGTCAGGAAGAAGTGATGCACTGGTCCTGAGGTACTGTCTGATAAGTCACCTCAGACAGTGCTTCCAAGCACCCCTTCTTCCACAAAAGGTGTCAAAGGTTACCAAGTTGGCCAAGAACATAACTGGGGTCCCATGACCCGGAGCCCCAAGATAAATATTGGGAACAAACTGAAGGAGTGTAACTCCTTCAGCGCCAGGGAGATCCCTGATGTTATCTCCCTAGGGGAAGCCTCAAGTCCTGTAGCTGCTAAAACGTTGTTTGAGTTGTCTACCCTAGGAGACTTCTCAGATGCCGGGGGCCCGCCGAGCCGGTCTGATGCTAGGGGCCCGCCGAGCCGGTCTGACGCCGGGGGCCCGCCGAGCCAGTCTGATGCCGGGGGCCCGCCGACCGACTCAGGTACCGGGGGTCCACTGTGTGACTCAGTTTCTGGCAGCCCGCCGAGCGAGTCTGATGTTGGGGTCCCGAAGGCCGCAGCCCCGAGTGGGGTCCCGAAGGCCGCAGCCCCGAGTGGGGTCCCGAAGGCCGCAGCCCCGAGTGGGGTCCCGAAGGCCGCAGCCCCGAGTGGGGGCCCAAAGGCTGCAGCCCCGAGTGGGGGCCCAAAGGCCGCAGCCCCAGAAGGGGTTCAAGTTGGTGTTGCCCCAGAAGGGGTTCAAGTTGGTGTCGCCCGAGAGGGGGTTCAAGCCTGTGTCGCCCCAGAGGGGGTTCAAGCCTGTGTAGCCCCAAGTGGGGGCCCACAGCCTCAGTTTGTAGCCCCAAGTGGGGGCCCACAGCCTCAGTTTGTAGCCCCAAGTGGGGGCCCACAGCCTCAGTTTGTAGCCCCAAGTGGGGGCCCACAGCCTCAGTTTGTAGCCCCAAGTGGGGGCCCACAGCCTCAGTTTGTAGCCCCAAGTGGGGGCCCACAGCCTCAGTTTGTAGCCCCAAGTGGGTGCCCACAGCCACAGTTTGTAGCCCCAAGTGGGGGCCCACAGCCTCAGTTTGTAGCCCCAAGTGGGGGCCCACAACCTTAGTTAGTCGCTGCCTCTGCCGAGGTCCCTAAGGCCACTATTTCAGAAAGGCTCTCACTGGTCTTAGAACTACAAGAGATACTGAAGGCCATAACCTCTAAGGGGGTCCCTAAAGTCACATCCTCAAGGGTCTCATGTGAGGTTACTGGTGCCATTACCCCAGTGAAGCAATCGAGCCAGTCAGTGCAAAAGGCCCAGCCCATAGCTATTTCCACTGGGTGTGCCTTTTTGTCTCCCTCTTACAGATATCTTCCTGAATTATTACCATCTAGAGCGCTGGAATCCAGGTTTGATGCTTTCTCAGATTCAGACTCAGAATTTGTGTCTGAGATTGATGGGTATCCAGTGTATACAGGCCCTATGGTTTATGAAGAAGCCTGTTTAAAACCAGGGACATCTTCTCGTACCAAACATTCTAAGAGAAGGAAAAAGAAGTATATGCACTGACCTTGTGCTTTGTCCTGTTTGTCTTATCTGTTTGTCTGGTCATGTTGTGTCCGTAGGCCACCTTGGAGAGGGGGGCACTGTTACAAGCTGCAGCCGCAGCTTGTTCCTGTTTTTGTTTGTTTGTACCCGCTTGCCAGGGTTTTGGAAAACCTGGTATCGGGGTCCCTTGACCCCTCTTCAAGGGGGGAGGGGGGGTACTGTTACGATCCGCCTCCAGCGGATCGGTGTTTAAATGTGTAGTTTTTCATATTCTGTTTGCAGTTTGTATGTTTTCCCTGGATCTGTACTCCGGGTTTTGTGGATCCAGCTTCCTCAGATTCTTGCATTCCCTGCTGCTTGGGTGTGGCTGCATGCAAGGTGATTTAGTGAGGTTCTCAGCATGCAGTCACGGCCGGTTATAGCTTACTGATAGCTTTGTGTATCCTGCCGTGTATTCCCTCTATGTTGTGCTCCAGAGTCTTCCCGGTCCCAGCACCTTGTGTACAGCATCCTGTGTGCCAGCTTCATTTGTGCCTCAGTCCTCAGTACCTGCAGTGTCCTTGCCAGAACCTGCTGCCAGCCCTCGTTTCCAGAGTGTTCCCGGTCCCAGCACCTTGTATCCAGCGTCCTGTTTGCCAGCTTTGTTTGTGCCTCAGTCTGTGTGTACCTGGTCCTTGGTCACCTCAGTCCGCAGTACCTGCTTCATCCAGCCTGCAGTGTCCTAGCCTGAACCTGCTGTCAGCATTCGTTGCAGATAAGTCAGGGGTGCACCCTGCCAGTTACCCTTGTGCTTTGCAGTATTGTATTCATTATATTCCATCGTTGAGCATTGTTGCCATTTATATTTTATTATATTACACCATTTGGGCATTGTTGCCATCCCTGTAGGGGTTTCAGTCCTGCACGTCAGGTTTAGTTAGAGGTCCTTTTGCTGCTGGTCTGCCTCCTCAGATACGTTGTCCTGAACATAAAACCTGCCTGTAGCGGAGTGGGGCGGACATAATTCGCCCTTCAGCCGAGACGGGTACAGGAGAAGACTAGCTCCGCACGTATCTCGTGGACGTCAGGCTGGGGCAACAGAGTCAGGGAGCAGGTCTCTTCCACAGGAGAGAAATAGAGACCGCAGGAGAGAGATAGAGACTGCAGGGGAGAGGGAGACAGTGAAAGAGACCGCAGGAGAAAGTTAAAAGTGAAGATTCTGCAGGGGAAAGTACTGTAAAAGAGGGAGAGAGACCACAGGAGAGAGTGAGAGAGACTGCAGCAAATACCTCTGTGTTGTGCACCATAGTTGATCTCAGTTTTCTCCATCCTGTGCGGTGCCCACTGAAGCAGCAGGGATGGACCAGGAAGAATGAATAGAAGTGGAGAGTCTGGGATTTGGGGACAGAGTTGGGGATCTCCAGGACCCAGGAAGGAAGCTGATCTGTTGGCCTGAAGGGGAACTTTTGTATAAGAAGAGCTTCCTATGCTTCATAATCAGTGGTGTGCTGTAGAGCCCCCTTGTGGTGGCCCCTTCTCATGCTGCTTGCCTGGCACAGCATGTGTGTAGCAGCCTGCAAATGACAGCCAGGAGGAAGCAGAGAAACCTTCCCGGCTGTCAGATCTGCAGACACAGTGGCCCTATTTTTGCAACATTGTACTGGCCTGGGGAGCAGAAGGCACCCTGCCCAGCCCCCCACTGGTGAGCAGCCAGGGAGCAAGTGGCTCTGCAATCATCCTGTCTCTGGCTCCAGCAGACCCAGGCATCCTTGCTCCCTCCAGCAGCACAGAGCGCCCAGTATCCAGTACACCTTGTTGCCTCTGGCTCCCGGCCAAGCAACCACTGCACCGAGACCCTGCGCCCACGTGGCATCAGCTCCCCCCGCCACTGCTAGTGCTGCGGTGCGGACTGGGTGGATATTAGATAACTCACTCAGATCAGATTACAAAGAGATTGTAAGAGAGACTGCAGGGGAGTGGGAGAGAGAGGCTGCAGGGAAGATAGGGAGAAAGACTGCAAGGTAGGTAGCAAGGAAGACCACATTAGAGACCGTGAGAGATTTGAAATGAAAGGTCACTATCAGAATCAGATTGGCCCTCAAGCAAGAGTTATCCACCTCCACTAAAGATCAGGTTCCATACTGTGCACTTATCATGAACACAGACATGTTACATTTATTTTCTGGAATATTCACTCACATTAAAATTGTTCTACTGTCTTAGGGAGGTATTCAATCCCGGGTCCCAACTGTTGCAATGTCCCGAGGGTCGGGACCCTGACTTGTTTATGACAGTTTATCGGCAGGCAGGATTCAGTGTCCCACCTGCCTAGCGTGAAAAGGGGGCGTGTCTGTGAAAATGCCCATGGATTGTCGAGATCCATCCATGATCTCGACAATTCACGTCCGTTTTCGGCAAAACGGGCCTGACTCCTTTTAATGTCGAGTCCGTTCTGACAAGCTGCCTCTTTGACCAGTCCTATTTCCCCTGATGGAAATAGCAGCAGGGATTGAATACCCCCCTATGCCTCTACCACCTTTGAAGGAAGTATATTCCACTTATCCACTACCCTCTCTGTGAAGTAATGTTTTTCTTCAATTTCCCCTGAACCTATTTCCCATCTATTTTCCTCATGTTTCCTCTGTGTTCTTGAGCTCTAAAATTTGGTCTTGAGTTCTAAAATGTCTCTTCCTTTGAAGGATGTCTCCCTCCTTTACCCTGGTAAAATTCTTGGTATCTGTGACAGTTTCTATCATGTTCCCCCTTTCCTTTCTCTGCTCCAAACCATACATATTAAGATATTTTAATCTTAGCAAATGCACAATTTTAGTTGCCCTTCTTTAAACGCTCTTTAATTTATGGCCCTAAGAAGTTGTCATAGTATTCCATTACCAGTAACCTATGCAGTTGCATTATCACTTCTTTCTTTCTGCTGCTGATTCCTTTCTCTTTCCAACCATGTATCTGACTTGATGTATCAGACTTGACTTCCTCATTGCCGGTCATGTCTCAGGCCAATACTAGTTATACTGATAGTAAAGGAAGCCATATTGGAGTAAAATGTCATTGTTGGAAAGGGTCTGTTTAGGGTGCCATGCTTGAGGCTTAGATTGTTGAGAATCTCTGAAGTAGCTGGAGACTCTTTGGGGTCCATTTATCATCTGTAGCCTTCTGGTCCCAAAAATTTAATTATCCAACCCTCTGCAAGATACATAATTACCAGAGAAATTCAGTGTTACTCCAGTGATGAGACAGCTAACACTACTAATTCAGTAGCAGAGTGACTAACTGGACTGAGACAGCCTTCTGTACGTGAGTGACCTTTCACAGAAATCTCTGTCAAAAGGCTAACTATCGGTCCAGATCGCAGTCATTATTATCACTGTGGACAATGCTCTGATCACTATATATTGAATGTCTCAAAAATAAACTTTTCAGAGGTTTGCTCCACTAATTTACGTAAACTGCAAACCCTTCCACGGGGCACAGCCCTCCAGCCGACTCTTGAGACTGATTGTCTTTAGAAGCCCTTTCACAAACAAACAAAAAAATGAAAAATGGATATCTGTAATGCTGTCCCTTTAGTACATAGTTCAGTCAAAATTAAAATATCCATCACAGTATAGACTGCCGGACTGCATTGTTTGTGCACATGAGTCGGTGCTTTGTGGTATGTACCACGATTTAACCTAAATGTGGTCCACAGTAATTTAGCTTATTTATTATTAGCCAAGTTGATGAAAAGTATGTAAATAAATAAGATGACATGGTGTGTTGGTTTGATTTGTGTATTTATAAAATAAATGTTAATAAATTAAATATAAACAGTATTATACAGATATCTAACAACTGGTATAGAGCAGATTATATTTAAAAAGACATAACATTTCACATATCTAGATGAAACACAGGTTCTTAATGGGGGTTTTTCATTTCTGATTAGAGGTGCACTGTGCATTGCAATGTAACCGTTACCCGTAACTGGACCCATTCTGCATGTGCGTGAATGGGTCCTTTGATGTAGCAAGCAGCCTGGCCATGACTGGTGACTGATGTCATTTGGGGGCAAGGTGGGGCAAGGAGACCTCAAGGCCTCCATACACTATGCGATTTGGGGCCGATTTCTCCTGATCTGGAGGATCACAGAAAGAAATCAGGTGAAATTGGCCCAAATAGCATGTGTCTGACATCCGATCTGATCTGATACATGGTCCCGTGTACATCAGAGCCAGAGATCACACGTACTGCATGTAAGATCTCGGAGTCGGACCCCCTATTGACGGCAGGGAACAGGGATCACATGTGATATCACATCCAGAATTATTGCATGCGATCCTTCCACCTGCAAAGATCCTGGGAGGCTCACAGGGGGATTGGATGCAACTTTTCTTAGTAGTGAAGTTGCATAGTGTACAGGGGTCTTTAGTTTCTCCAAATGGAGGCGTGTTACCTCTGTTTAGGGGTGGGAAGAGGCCTGGGATCTCAGTGATTGCACAGATATTTCTTGGTCTCTGCATTGGGTGGCTTGCGAGTTCCCAGGGTGCTGCAAGCTACCTGATGGTAAGTAAGTGATTTGATTCTACATCCTAAGGTGCAGATCAGATCACTACTGTAGCAGAAAGTTTTTGCTTGTAATAGCTCTCTATGATAATGCAACTATGATAAACCAATGTTTCTGGGCCTCTTTTATCAAGGTGTAGGAAGAACGAAAGAGATATATATATATATATATATATATATATATATATATATATAGAAATGGAAACAACGGGCGCTTCATAGTGCAGATAGTTTTTAAAAATAAATCTTCTTTTATTAGCAAACGGACAACAGGTAAGAAATGAATAACGTTACCAAAGCAGGCGGTCTCAGATTACCGCAGTAGTTTGAGCATATGTGAAACCCAATAACGCTCGGCGTCTGGCACATAGGAGAGGTTACACTCCTCACGACTCCGGCTGGTCTGATCGACGCTGAGCCACGCCCCTACGCGTTTCGTCACGTGGACTTCGTCAGAGGGCTGGCCCAGCGTCGGTCAGAATCCCCTCTTGTACCTGGGTTGCTGTCAATCTCAGCCAATCCCGGACCCTGCTTCAACTGAAGCATCTAAACATCTAACCGGCTGTATGCGTATAACATGCCTTTACACATAAGTACGTTGCGTCCACTTTGGCAATGATTTAAAACATACAGAGTAAAAAACATTTACATATAATGCATAAAAATTTTATCACATAAAAAATACTTTAAAAAATGACAGCGCATTTACATAATCATATCTCCGCATTCTCGGAGTCTAATGGTTAAGCTTATCTAGAAGCAAAATTCCAGCACATATATAATTACTTCAAAAAAGACCAGAAAGATTATTACAGATTATTAAAAAAACCCACATGGGAACCTTTACAGAAATTCCAAAAAGGACAAATGTAAATTCGCGACAAATCTCATAACTAGTAATAATGTTTAGTGAACACACTTATCAGGGTTAGTAATAAAATTAAAAATATAATTAAAAAACCCTTCATCCCAAAAAAGAGGCAATATCTATTCCTTCATTCAACCCTTCAGGGTGGAGTGTGTTTAAATTGTAAATCCAGAAGGATTCTCTTTTGCGGAGTTGTTTTTCAAGGTTTCCCCCCCCTCACATCCACTTTCACTTGTTCTATACCCATGAAGCGCATTCCATCTGGTTTGCTATTCTGACAGGTGAGAAAATGTCGCGGGACACTATGGTTGCTGATTTTATTTTTAATATTGCGATAGTGCTCGAGGATACGAATCTTTAACATCCTCTTAGTCTGTCCCACGTATCTCTTACCACACGGGCAGAGCAACATATACACTACGTGGGTCGTTGTACAATTAATCAGCCCCTTTACTTCACATACCTTGCCATTTCTATCAATAACTGTTTTTTTACCTTTTAACCCATGTGGGCACATCTTACATTTAGTACAACAGTAAAATCCTTTAAGAGGGGGCATATTCGGAAAGAGACTTAGTGTTCTTTGTTCAAATTTCTCTAAAGGTAGCAAGCTTGTACAATTAATCAGCCCCTTTACTTCACATACCTTGCCATTTCTATCAATAACTGTTTTTTTACCTTTTAACCCATGTGGGCACATCTTACATTTAGTACAACAGTAAAATCCTTTCAGAGGGGGCATATTCGGAAAGAGACTTAGTGTTCTTTGTTCAAATTTCTCTAAAGGTAGCAAGCTTGGAGATAGCTTGCTCTTGAGAGTATTAGCTCTTTTAAAGATAACCTCCGGACGTTCCCCTATAACTCCTTGCAGAAGGGGATCCATTTTAAGGACCGTCCAATGTTTATTTAAAAATTTTTTAATAACATTATTTTGTACATTGAATTGCGTGACGAAAGGACAAAAGACAGCTCTTTTCCCCTTATTTTCAATTAATTAAAAAAATTAAAAAAAATTTAAATAAAAAATTAAAAAAAAAAAAAAAATAATTTTAAATAAACATTGGACGGTCCTTAAAATGGATCCCCTTCTGCAAGGAGTTATAGGGGAACGTCCGGAGGTTATCTTTAAAAGAGCTAATACTCTCAAGAGCAAGCTATCTCCAAGCTTGCTACCTTTAGAGAAATTTGAACAAAGAACACTAAGTCTCTTTCCGAATATGCCCCCTCTGAAAGGATTTTACTGTTGTACTAAATGTAAGATGTGCCCACATGGGTTAAAAGGTAAAAAAACAGTTATTGATAGAAATGGCAAGGTATGTGAAGTAAAGGGGCTGATTAATTGTACAACGACCCACGTAGTGTATATGTTGCTCTGCCCGTGTGGTAAGAGATACGTGGGACAGACTAAGAGGATGTTAAAGATTCGTATCCTCGAGCACTATCGCAATATTAAAAATAAAATCAGCAACCATAGTGTCCCGCGACATTTTCTCACCTGTCAGAATAGCAAACCAGATGGAATGCGCTTCATGGGTATAGAACAAGTGAAAGTGGATGTGAGGGGGGGAAACCTTGAAAAACAACTCCGCAAAAGAGAATCCTTCTGGATTTACAATTTAAACACACTCCACCCTGAAGGGTTGAATGAAGGAATAGATATTGCCTCTTTTTTGGGATGAAGGGTTTTTTAATTATATTTTTAATTTTATTACTAACCCTGATAAGTGTGTTCACTAAACATTATTACTAGTTATGAGATTTGTCGCGAATTTACATTTGTCCTTTTTGGAATTTCTGTAAAGGTTCCCATGTGGGTTTTTTTAATAATCTGTAATAATCTTTCTGGTCTTTTTTGAAGTAATTATATATGTGCTGGAATTTTGCTTCTAGATAAGCTTAACCATTAGACTCCGAGAATGCGGAGATATGATTATGTAAATGCGCTGTCATTTTTTAAAGTATTTTTTATGTGATAAAATTTTTATGCATTATATGTAAATGTTTTTTACTCTGTATGTTTTAAATCATTGCCAAAGTGGACGCAACGTACTTATGTGTAAAGGCATGTTATACGCATACAGCCTGTTAGATGTTTAGATGCTTCAGTTGAAGCAGGGTCCGGGATTGGCTGAGATTGACAGCAACCCAGGTACAAGAGGGGATTCTGACCGACGCTGGGCCAGCCCTCTGACGAAGTCCACGTGACGAAACGCGTAGGGGCGTGGCTCAGCGTCGATCAGACCAGCCGGAGTCGTGAGGAGTGTAACCTCTCCTATGTGCCAGACGCCGAGCGTTATTGGGTTTCACATATGCTCAAACTACTGCGGTAATCTGAGACCGCCTGCTTTGGTAACGTTATTCATTTCGTACCTGTTGTCCGTTTGCTAATAAAAGAAGATTTATTTTTAAAAACTATCTGCACTATGAAGCGCCCGTTGTTTCCATTTCTATAGACAAACTTACCTGGTGGATACAGGTGCCCCGAGGGGTTGTAACGGAGCGGCTGGGTTACCTTTACCTAAGTGCAACAATCAAACACCTGAAATCGGTGGATTGGGACTCTGGGACTCTTAGTTCCACGGACATTTTCTCCTCATTATTTCAAGTATCACTATTTGAATTTCTTGCGCTCAATCGATCCTGTTTGTTTTTTGCATATATATATATATATATATACTTATATATCTTACACTAAACATCGGCAATCACCTTTCCTAGTTTTGGGGTGCCCTATGGCTTGTGACCACATTGTTTAAACAGACATTGTAGAGGCTCTGCACACACTAAATTTAGTGTGTTTATTGGATTAATTTTTTAAATTAGTCTTATTGTGGTCACATTCTCTCATGCACCCTGTTTTAACCTATAGTGCATAGCTTATGTTAACCATTTTCCTAGATGATTAGTGACAGGTGTGTTGGTAACTGCTCACCTATAAAATCACAGTCTGCTGTGAGCTTTAGACCAGATAGCATGCCTGGAATCAAGCATTGATGTGATAGCTAAGTGTATTGTAGCCATTTTGAGCGATAGTGTTCCTGCAGAAAAGTGGGGTCCCGTGAAGGGGGCTGCACGCGTAAATGCATTGATCAATTCATGAACCAAATCTCCACTATTTATTTTCAGTTAATTTAGTGTGTGCAGAAGAGCCCCTACAATGTCTATGTCCAGCAGGCTCCAGCAGGAACTGAGGCCCTTAT
This sequence comes from Crinia signifera, assembly GCF_055691185.1. Taxonomy (NCBI): domain Eukaryota; kingdom Metazoa; phylum Chordata; class Amphibia; order Anura; family Myobatrachidae; genus Crinia; species Crinia signifera. The sequence goes on from NC_139226.1 coordinate 72,104,767, forward strand.
TCTAGTTCACTCTTTGTGACAAAATCCTTCTTATGCTGCCCATACACGCTGCGATCCCGGCGTGCGTTGTGGGCTTAAATAGCATCATCACATCGCATTGCATGCCTTGTGCATGCAATGCGATGCGATGTGATGAAAAGCAAGTACAAAAAGTATGTGCAGCATATACTTTTTGTACTGTGCGATGAGGTGCCGCGGGAGCGCGCACCTCAAAGCACACATCGCACCGCCGGGAAACACAACTTATATGGGCGGCTTTAGATGGACAAAACCATGTGCACTGCAGGTGAGGCAGGTGTTACTTGTGCAGAGAGAATTAGATTTAGGTGGGGTTTTACTTCAAAGTAAGTTCTATATTGCAGTGTAAAAATAAAGCAGCCAGTATTTACCCTGCACAGAAACAAAATGACTCACCCAAATCTAATTCTCTCTGCACATTTTAAATCTGCCCCCCCTGCAGTGCACATGGTTTTGTCCATCTAAGAAGGATTTTGTCAGAAAGAGTGAACTAGAATAAGGGCCTCAGTTCCTGCTGGAGCCTGCTGAAAAATAGCACTGTATATATCTATCCAGCAGATTGGCACAATCCACAAAATAACCAGGTATACTTAGCCAGGAGGAATAGTATAGTGCAGATACGATGCGGCACTCTTAGCTCCAAAAAAAGATAACTCCAGACATGTAGGTATTATCAGCAACGTTTCAATGCCATTTAATCGGAGCCTGATGAAAATGCAGATTAAATGGCATTTAAACATTGCCGATACTACCAATGTGTCTGGAGTTATCTTTCTCCACATCCTATCTGCACTATTTAATTACTGTATTAACTATATAATTACAGAAGTACCAACACACTCGCCATTCCTGCGAATAGGGTGCAAACAGCACCCACTTCCCAGGCTGGGGTGCAGTGGCCTGTGACCATAGGCGAATCTAGGGGGTGGTCCGGGGGTGCACAGGACCACCCATTAGCCCATTTTGTAGCTGAGGGATGGGGCTTTCCAACGAGCCCAGCCCCGTGTCTCTAGCGCCCCAGGAACCGGAGATACGGCTAGGCAAAGCTGTAACGTTTTCCCTATAGGATAACATGGGACCCGCTAATTCCGACCCCCACCCAGTTCAACGGCTGCCAGTTCCCCCTTCGGCACCACTGAAGCTCGAGGTTGATCTCAGTCGAACCCAAATCGCTGAGCCTTCAATCTGATACCAGGTTGGATCCATATAGGTTAATTGGTTCCAGGGATATTGAGGTTAAACCGTTTTTTTTTTTCATTTCTTAAATGTAATTTCATGACTGTTTATGTTCTTTGAGGGCAGATTTCTCTGGAACCAAACAGCCCAGTTTCACGGGACCAAAATCATTCGAAGCCAACTCAAAATTTCTTCAATATGATACTGGTCTCATGTAAATGGGTCAGTTGGTTCCGAAGATATAGCTGGTTGGTTAAAGGGAGTGGTTGTCTCTCCCCCTCACACCAGAAAATGCAGGGACTAGGCTGGTGTATAAGGGGTCAGCCTGGGAATGTCCCTGCATGATCCTGGGACCATATTCCTGGGTAAATTCCTGCATTTTCTGTTGTGAAAGGGGTATTATTTCAAACAGCCGTGACCTGCAGTGCTCTGAATACAGCCGGGCAGCCCCCCTGCTCTCTACCCAGCTGTCAATGACTGTCACCCCTGCAGCTTCCACTCCATACTTCTCCCCGCTTTCACCTCAGCCCGCCTCCCCCTTAATCATGTGGTGCCGGTGCCTGGCGTGCTCCCCCGACGTCACGCACAACAACAGTGCGCACAATATTTCAAATGTCCACTCGGCTAGAGGGGGCACCAGGAGGGGAGTGGGAGCGTGCTCTGCACTGCGCTCTGCTCCTCTCCCCATAGAAGCAGCTGCACCGCTCTCCATCTCTCCCTGCAGCAGCAGCGAAGGCTCATATAAAAATTTACAGTAAGTGGCACTTTTGGGGGCATTGCTTAAGGGACGCTACAAGTGGCGGTATGTGGGGGCATTATGCATAATGTGTGGCTTAATGTGTAAGGGGCATTACAGTGTGCAGCATCATATGTAAGCAGCATTATGTGTGCAGCATCATGTGTAAGGGACATTATGTGTGCAGAATCATGTGTAATGGGTACTATGGTGAGCGGCATCATGTGTAATGGGTACTATGGTGTGCGGCATCATGTGTAATGGGTACTATGGTGTGTGGCATCATGTGTAATGGGTACTATGGTGTGCTGCATCATGTGTAATGGGTTCTATGGTGCCATCAAGCAAGAACCCCCTAGCAATGAGCACATAGGAAAGCAGCACTTATGTGGCAAATATGTAATGGGCATTACGGTTTGTTATATAGTATGTAATGGGCATCATGATGTGTGGCACAATGTGTAATGGGCATTATGGTATGTGGCATTATGTGTAATTGGCATTACGGCGTGTGGCTTTATGTGTAATGGGTATTACGGAGTTTGCTAAAATGTGTAATGGCATTACTGTGTATGGTCTAACGTGTAATACCACACCCCTTTTGTGATGCCACGCCCCCTTCCCATGAGACCACACCCCCTTTTTGCCGCGCGGCTGCGCCGCGCAAAGGCCCCCCTGCTGCTATTTCTAGATCTGGGACCACCCATTACCATAATTCTAGATTCGCCTATGCCTGTGACCATACACTCTAGTAAATACAAACACAGGGGGCCCAGCACTCACTACAACAAACTAACTCACCTCAACATTCAAATAATTAATTATTTAATTAAATAAATAATGGGGTTTTAGTTCATGAATTGATCAATGCATTTAAGCTTGCAGCCCTTCGCCAAGGGACCCCACGACGCGTGTCCAGTGACGTTTTGCGTGGGTGGTCCTATCGACGGTGGATCGAGAGCTTTGCGGCTTTGACTCAACGTGGAAGAGACTGCACCCTATGCTTCTATTTATGCTTGCAAGCTGATTACTAAAAACCTACCTGTACGTGAGCTATTGTTTTATTATATAAAGGAATTGAATATATTGCTCATTGTGCGCATCTCCTATTTTCTTCGCATGTACTGTATTGTGCCGAGGGATCGGCCATCGGAGGAGCTGCACCGTACAGCTTGAATATATGTTGGAAGTATTGAAAGGACTAGCGCGGCCTAAATCTCTCTCTCTCTCTCTCTCTCTCTCTCTCTCTCTCTATATATATATATATATATATATATATATATATATATATATATATATATACATACATACATACATACATACATACATACATACATACATACATACATTGAATGGCACTCTCAGTCCTCCATAGGCAAGTCCCAAGCTCTCAGTCCACACTCATTGGTCAAGAGCTATAAATAGAATATATAAAGGAGCACTCACCAGGCTTTTCTTCAGGCGTTTAACAACTTACATCATCGTTAAAAAGTGTAATTTGTCGACATTTCGGGGAACAGTGTGCCCTTTCTCAAGACTAGACACCAAGACACACATGAGACAGTAGGTGTATCGACGAAGGTGGCACTCAGGCTTTGTAAAGCAATGAAAGCATCCTGTATTAGACCGACAGTTTTGGGGTTTCCCCTTTCTGCACGGACAGCAGCACAAATTTACAATAACAATACAATGCTTAAATACCTGACAAAGCCCCAACCACCTACCAAAAATCACACAGCAATGAAGCTCACCTGCTGAGCGCTGCGCTTCCATTGCCACTTTGCCGGAAACCAGTCATCCCCGGCCTGGCTCTGTGACCCGGCGCCCAGCAGCCGGGAATGCACTTCCGCCAACCAAGCGCCTCACACTCTGCTAACCACTGGTGGAATTGGGCAATGGCAAGCAGATTCCCGGACTAAGCATCACACGCTTGCCTAGTAACCAACACACTAAACATAAATATTAAAAAACAGGAACAGCCGGGCAAAGTGATTATGCGATATTTAGACCACCAAGATATCGGAGCATTTTAATAGCCCCAGAACAAGAACATCCTTATTTAAGGATAAGGCATTCGTATCACCCATATATGGGAGCATTAATATCAGTGCTGCCATATCAGAATCTAACTTATTTGGATATCACCATATCGCTACACCCCTGTATAAATAGCCAACATAAATATGTCTATGACATGACATTCAACATTACATCTATCAGAAAGGCAATTGATGGAAATAGTATGGTATCATATGAAAAGGCCCCCAACTACTGTACATTACTATAGGAATTTCATTAGATAAAAAAATGACTAAAGATTAGTATAACATATACACTCTGAAAATATTAGAAGACTGTAGAAAGACTACCAAAGCCCAACAAGATCATAGAAGAGAAAAGAGATGCCTGAAAAGAAGAAAAATCTTTTTATAAAAAACACTGTAACCCCAGATTTTCATTCAGTCCACCTGGGGATAGGGTATTGAGGAGGTAAATCCACCTGCATTCTCATTGCAGGAGGATTTTGTTTCTATTACCTCCTCTTAATGAACTTGACACGTGGCTGATCACTATATCCCTTGCCTGATGTATGGCTGTCCTATGTACCCTCCTTGGGTCTTTCCCACATAGGACAGCCCACAAGGGCATGTGTGCCAGTAAATCACATAAGTGGAGGTGCATGTCAAAGGAATATTGATAGAAAAAGTTTTTGCAGTATGACGATGCGTTAAGTTATCCCCTACTGTCGTTGTTCTGCATTTGGTGCATCCAAGACAGCGATGATAAGCATTTTTCTTGACAAAAAATGCATTGGAACCACTTTTTGTCCCACCCAGGGATGTCTAACTTTACAATATCATCCTTTATGTTAAGTGGCCTAGTATAACTAGGTAACAAACGTTAATTATGTAGCAATGGTAGCTCCTGATCTGAAGCCACTATCGGCCACCATTGTTTTGCCTTCTCTGTGGTCATCTTGTTAGCTGTATTAAATCTGTTGACCCAAGGGATTATGGTCTGTTGCATGGTAAACATTTTTGGTTTAAGAGTTTTATCTCTGGTGGTCTTAAGGACTCTGTCCCACTAGGGGTCTGAGCCGCAGAGACTAAGACCTCTGGTGGGGGCTTGGACCGATACTGAAACCGGGGAGGCTGCAGAAGACCCCTGCGCATTCACTTGCGCGACAGTGCTGAGATGAGTCAATGATAAAAATACAACCAGGTTTTTTGTAGGAAGACAGGAAGGTTGTATATGGCAGGCAGAAAAGTATGCAATATGATTTATATGACACAGGACAGATGATATAAGGTGCAGTGCAGAGCACTGAAGAAGTCCTTGAGATAACAGAATCAATATGGAGGAAGCAATACTTTACTGTAGCTTGCGTGGAAAGAAGCTGTGGATCGATGGCCAGAACATCGAATGTGCAGAGATATCAGATACACAGGAATGATGATGGAACATCGGATACTCAGCAGCGATGATGGAACATCGGATACTCAGGAGCGATGATGGAACATCGGATACTCAGTAGCGATGATGGAACATCGGATACTCAGGAGCGATGATGGAACATCGGATACTCAGGAGCGATGATGGAACATCGGATACTCAGGAGCGATGATGGAACATTGGATACTCAGGAGCGATGATGGAACATCGGATACTCAGGAGCGAGGCTGAGAACTGCTGAGGTGAATTCCAGGCTGGACACTGGATCACAGGAGCTGGAATGTCTGGATGGTCACAGGCGCTGGAATACTGGAATCAGATACACAGGAATGATGATGGAACATCGGATACTCAGCAGCGATGATGGAACATCGGATACTTAGGAGCGATGATGGAACATCGGATACTCAGAGCGATGATGGAACATCGGATACTCAGAGCGATGATGGAACATCGGATACTCAGCAGCGATGATGGAACATCGGATACTCAGTAGCGATGATGGAACATCGGATACTCAGTAGCGATGATGAAACATCGGATACTCAGTAGCGATGATGGAACATTGGATACTCAGGAGCGATGATGGAACATTGGATACTCAGGAGCGATGATGGAACATTGGATACTCAGGAGCGATGATGGAACATCGGATACTCAGGAGCGAGGCTGAGAACTGCTGAGGTGAATTCCAGGCTGGACACTGGATCACAGGAGCTGGAATGTCTGGATGGTCACAGGCGCTGGAATACCTGGAGTCACAGGAGCTGGAAAACCTGGAGTAAATCACACTGCAGCAGAAAGAGAGAGACAACTGCACCATCAGGAGACAATTGACAACTGAAGCACTAGAAAAGGTCTGTGGGCTCCCAGCATACTTATACCCACCGGCACCGGGACCTGAAACGCAAGGACCTGAAACGCAAGCTCAGCCTGCGCAGACACTTAGCCGGTAAGAGAGCTTGACAGCACCACCCTTTAGGGGTGGCCCCAGGACACCTTGTTGGCTTGCGTGGAAACTTGACATGGAATGCTCGGATGAGTCTTGGAGCATGGACATCTACCGCATTGGTCCAGGATCACTGTTCTGGGCCATAGCCCTTCCAATCGATTAGATACTGCAGAAGACCATATCGGATGCGAGAGTCCAGAATTTTGGAGACTTCATACTCTGTTCCACGTTGAGTATGCACTTTAGGTGCCTTGGGGAGCTTAGAATGAAAGCGATTTACATGGTCACAGGAGCTGGAATACCTGGATGGTCACAGGCGCTGGAATACCTGGAGTCACAGAAGCTGGAATACCTGGAGTAAATCACACTGCAGCAGAAAGAGAGAGACAACTGCACCAACAGGAGACAATTGACAACTAAAGCACTAGCAAAGGTCTGTGGGCTCCCAGCATACCTATACCCACTGGAAGGCCAGGATAGGTATGACAGGGAGTTCAGACTGTACATGATTGGTCCAGACTGACATGTGACTGGGAAGAACATGGCAGCCCCCATGTCAGGCTAAGGCGGGAAAGACTGTATCCACCATGCTTGTGGCCAGAAACAATGGCGGCGGGCTGGGAGATTGCTGAGCACTGGACACTCTCACTATGTGTGAGGGAAGCAGGAGATGACTGCAGGAGAGTCACACAGCACACAGGACGCTTGCTGCACCGGGACCTGAAACACAAGCTCAGCCTGCGCAGACACTTAGCCGGTAAGAGAGCTTGTACTAGGATTGTGACAGACTCTTGGTTTTGATTCGTCCAGCAATGTACGAGGGTAACACCTTTGTGTGAACTTATCAGCCATGTTGTTTAGGGCTTCTTTTTTTTGTATTGAAGGCCTTTCCACAAGAGAAGTGGATGTGCACTGTTATGGTGAAGGCTGTTGAAATGTGTCCCTCGTTATTGGTGATGTCCACATCTAAAAATTGTACATTACATGGACTAATGGAGAAATTTAATTTTATAACACTGTTAGTGCCATTATGTTTGTTAATTAGGTCAGTAAACAATTCTTGTGTGCCTGACCAAAAGATAAAACGGTTGTCTATATAACGATTATATAGAACAACATGTTCTATAAAGTGGCCTTGGTGGAAGAAAATAACTTGCTCAATGTTGTACATAAAGGTGTTGGCGTAAGCCAGGGCCACATCGGACCCCATAGCCATGCCCGATTGCTGTAAGAAAAAACAGCCATCATAGAGAAAGCAGTTCCTGGTTAGGACCAACATGAGTAATGTAACAAAAAATTCCACAGGTGGACCATAGTAACGCTCCCATAAATGGGTGATGCGTATGCCTAATCCTTAAATAAGGGTTTTCTTGTTCCGGGGCTATTCAAATGCTCCGAAATCTTCACTTTGCCTGGCTATTGCTGTTTTTAATATTTATGTTTAATTTGTTGGTTGGTAGGCAACCATGTGAGTCTCAGTCCGGGAATTCACTTGCCGGCACCCACTTCCGCCAGTGGTTGGCAGAGTGTGAGGCGCTTGGTTGTCTGAAGAACTAATTTGGGTCTCAAGGGTAGCTGTTTTGAAGCAGTAATTACGGAGGAGAAGTGCCTGGTACTTTATCACTGGACAATCAGCTCCTGACTGTTAGGTTACAGGCTGGGTTTAAAAAGGGACAGTCAGGGGCTGATTGGCCGGTGATAAAGTACCAGGCGCTTTATCACTTCTCCTCCCTTATCACTGCTTCATACATCTAACCTTCAGTTATAGCCATCAATATACAGTAATAATTCCGTACGTGAAAAAATTCTGCTAGTTAATGTAGTGTAAATGTCAACCGTCCAACAGAGATATAATCTCATTTTTGAGCACAGTTTGGCTCTGTCAGAATAGAACAATTTTAAAGGTAAATTGCCATTTAAGTACAATATGAAATGCATTGTGCAATAGCATAAATCAATGTGCTACTCCAATTGTAAACCAACTTTATTAAATTGTAATTTGTCCTGGAGCATTTCAATGATTCCAGTCTAATCCTTTTGGATTGCTGTTAGCTTGGACACCAACCTCCATTTTCTGGCTATTGACGTCACATACATGTTACATATATTTGTTAGCCACTTCCCTTTGTTGCAGGATTATTTCAACATTTTCAAAGGAAGGTGGTGGTGGTGGTGGTGGAAGAAGGGGTCGCAGGCAGAGGAATCAAATTTGATATTTAACCTCTCCTCTTATAACCTTACTGATACTGAACGCTCTGTTTTGGCACACAGATTATCTTTTATCCCCACTACTGTGCATGACCCTTTTGACTCCGTTGTTGATAACTTTAAGTTTAATCATAAACTGAGACGTAATGATTTTTCCCAAGGATCAGATAATAAATTGACTGAGGCACAGCGTCAGTGCAATAAACCAAGCACGTTTGACCCTCCATCTCGTAACTTATTGACGATACTCTATTGATCGGTCTTCGATCTGGTTGGATCGATCAGAAAACCATGACCTTTCTTACTGTTGAGTATCTGGTAGTGCCTATAATATACACACTGCCCAAAGTGGCTGGAGAACCCCCCTGGGTGACAAATTATTTCTGCCAGGGGCTCGCTAATCCAGCCACTTACTGTATATGTGAATCAATTTCTACAACCAGTGGCCCATAAGACGATCAGTTATATCCGTGATATGGATCATTTTCTATCCAAACTGAAAAATGTTGTCATCCCGCAGTCTGAACTTTGGCTGTGTACACTTGATGTACAATCTCTCTACTATAATACGACATCAAGAGGGTATGCAGGCGATGAGAGAACATCTTGTTGAAGTGTTAAATTGATTTTGATTTACAGAAGAAGAAAAAGGGCTGTCTGGGGGAACACACTAGACATTTTTCTAAAATATAACTTTTAATAGTTTTTATTTTAATATTCCCTATGTCAAGGTAGGGGAACTTACATAAACAGCAGACATTTTATAGGGGTGAAAATCACATGCAACACAATACAGTACATATAGTGTGTTTAAAGAAAGAAAATATTGTGTTTTGAAAATTTACACAGGTGTCTTTCCAGAAGTGTCTATTTCGTATAGCCCTGAAGGAAAAATTAATTTGCTACTGATAATACTTTTGTAACAAAGACTCTTGTTGCAGTAGGAGAATGGTTTGTCCACGTCCTATTGGGAATACACTGTACTTGTAGTCGCAATGTTGCAATTTATGGTATAATACTGTTTAACATTCAACACAAGATACATTGGTGACAGGGTGTTACAATGTATTGTAGTTGGTTTGGGGCTTGATAAAATCCCATTAGCAGAAAATATATGATCTGTTGGTGCCCTCTTCTGGTCAGTTTAAATATGCAGAGCTGGCTATAGCACAGTTGCTACATAGTACTTAGTATAGGGCGTAGTACAGTTCTGTTAATTAGAAATGAATGATCTGTTAGCACCTCTTCTGATCAATTTATGAATCAACTATAGGATGTGGTATCCTGATATTCTCCTAAATATCACTGCATGTTGAGGTGTGCTAATCCTATACATCATGCACAAATTACTTTCAGAGTCTGGACTGGGTGTAGTGAAATACTACCCCTTCTGTTAATGTAATCAATTACTTAGTAAAACATTTTCTAATCTTCATATGATCTAGGCCAGTGGTAGCCAACCCTAGCCCTCGAGAGCTACCAACAGTTCACATTTTCCAGACAACCTAGCTGCTGCACAGCTGCACTCATTAATCACTGACACATTTTAAAAGATACACAGATGGAGCTAATTAGCTCACTTGCGATTCTGAGGAGACCTGCAAAACATGCACTGTTGGTAGCTCTCGAGGACTAGGGTTGGCTACCCCATATCTAGGCTAAATAGACATCTGCTGGACAAGTCGTGCCAACGCAACGTTTCGCTGTTTACCAGCTTTGTCAAGGCCAACCAGATAGCCTTACTAGGACCCTATTTACCAGTATCCAAGGGCCAATGAAAACATGGTATATTGGTCACATGTTTCTTTCAGCCTATCATAGGCATTCCTACATTAATTGGGTATATTACACCCTGGTGTGTGTGTGATGCGGTGCCGTCACGTGACCGGCGTCACGTGTCCGGCGTTCTGCATCATGTGACCGGTGTCCAACGTCACTTGATTGGCGTCCACTATTTGTGCTGGTGTCAGTCTCTTCCTGTATTATTTGCCCATGTGACTTATTCTGAAAGTCACATGGGTGGTGACACCTGACATCAGGTTACTTTTTTGTCCAATCCTCGGGCCTAGATATCTTAGACCAGGAAGTGTGTATTCCAATTACTCTCTGCCCCTAACCCCGGCATCTGTATATGTAATATGGACATAGGTTTTATTGAAATAATTACGTATTTGCAACTTCTTATTGTTTGCTTTGCTTGCCACTTTATATCTTATATATTCTGCAGGTGTTGGGTCATATTTCTGTTTATCATCTTGTATCAATACTTCAGAATCTGAGACGTTTATTTTACATATTATTATACATTCTTATGCCCTCGCCCTGGTATCTGTGTAGTCAAATGAAAAGAGGTGTAGTCGTCTATAGTTTTTGCTATTTGGGCCCAACAATCATCGTCTCTCAAGAATTGTTCATTGAAGCTCCATCACCATTGATGTGTGGGAAGGTTTCGGAGGGACAGAGTAAGGGTTACAGGAGCATGGTCGGAGCCCACTATTTGACCTATTGAGGCATCTACAAGGAGGTCTAGTGATTTGTGATCTATACAAATATAGTCTATACGAGTGTAAGAGTTGTGAGGGGTGTGAGTAGAAAGTGTACACTTTGTCCCTGGGGTGTATTAAACGCCATGTATCTATCAGCTGAAAGTCCTGTAACACGGCTTTGAATCATCTAGTGTCCCTCACTGAGGCTCTAGATGTAGTATATGTGGTGTCCATAGCTGGTTCCAAGGTCCAGTTGAACTCACCTCCCACCACCAACACACCCTCCAAATTATTTTCAATCAATTCCAGAGCTTCCAACGTAGTTGGCCCCTATTAGGGAGATAGAGGTTAACAAATGTAAAAATTTGATTGACAATGGTAGCTTTCACCAATAAACCTCTTCCATCGCCCACAGGGACCTCCGTTACACCAGATAAGTGAACGCTTTTAGCAAACAAGATCGCGCAACACCTTTGGATTTGGCTTCTGAAAAGTCATTATAATAGCCTAATGAGAAGTGTCGGGAAGATAACTTCGGGGCTGCTCTTTTTTAAAGTGGGTCTCTTGAAGAAACACCACATCTGCACTTTCAGTGTGCAGAGAGTGGAGAAGTCTAGACCTCTTCTCTGGGACATTAAGGCCTTTCGCATTGAGAGATCAGTTTTAAATTAGCCATTCATTTGTTTTAACCAAAGCTTCTTCATATAATACACATCCCATGAAGTGAACGGAGAAAGGTTGGAGAATTCGGGCCACACATGAGGAGGGAAAGGTGGGGGAAACATATAACATAGAAAGCAGATGATAAACATTGTTAACAAAACAGAGAGTCTCTGCATCTATAGACTTGGGGAACCTAAAGAGGCCCATGGTCTACAAATATACAGCAGAGCGTGGGGGTTGAGGGAAGCTTGTAAGGAGGTAAACCACCTTACAATTATAGCTGTAGAAAAGTAGGGCTTTGTAAATATGAATCTGCCCAAAGTATAACGAATATGGGTAATATAGGTTGGCACAATTATCAAGAAATTGGTATATGTCCTCGTCGGTGTGGAGTTGATTTTAGCCCGAAGCGTGGCGAGCGGACGCGTATTACTTTACATGTATTCCGCGTCCCCTCATGGGGCTCGCTGCGTTCGCCACGCTTTGGGATCAGGTTCTAAAATCAACTCCGCACCGACGTGGATAGTGGGGGTATGAAATGGTCGGAGGACGCGTACCGCCACCTCTCGCAGGCTCGCTGCGCTCACCACACTTCTGGTTGGCGGTGATCCTGGGAATGGCGTTGACTATGGGGGGGGGGCCATTTAACATTGTAAGGACCCATCAGGGTGCTTGTACGATCAAAAATCGTATACGAAAGCATCGTATGCCATTGTATGGCGTACGATGCAATGCAATATTTTATTGTACAATATCGCATTGCATCGCATACCATTGTATACCTTATTTAGTACAATGGTATACGATGCAATGGGCGCCGTGCTAAGAAACAAGTACCGCGCAATCATATGGTCAATGGGGAGGCAAGGTATTGGCCTTTTTTTTTTTAGAAAAGACATCGGCAAATGAGGCATATGGTTTGGGTAACCCTGGAACTGAAGAGTTAACCATGCGAACCAAACAATTTGAGGCACACTGTTTACCCCAGCATAATAACTCCCCCATCTGCCAGTCAAACCCCGTATTATTATTCTTGAGCCAGGGAAGTCCGAGGATTATGGGTGCTATAAGACTATGAAAAACAAAGAAAGACAATTCAGTATGAGTTACCCCAATATGCACCTCCAGAGGTACTGTACGATGAGTAATGGCTCCCCATGAAGTTATTGGGAGATGTTACTGATAGGCCTGACAAGATGTCTCTCTTCGTACTCAGGCACTGACATTTCCCTGATGCTCAGGGCATGCATTCACCAGGTGCCCCCTGGTACCACAATAAAGACAGAGACCTTGGGACTGCCGCCGTGCCTTCTCCTGAGGAGACAGATGAGTTGCCTCGAGCTGCATGGGCTCCCCAAGATCAAGTGGCGGATCCTTAGGGACACTGGGGAATGGAGCCGGAGGCGAACCTTGCTCTGAGCGTCTCTCACTAAGCCGGCAATCAATGATAAATTGGGAACGCAGGGCTGAATCATTCCAGCCAGAGTCGTTTGCATAACGCTGAAACTCTGAACAATAGGCCTCTGCCAGGCGACGACCCTCCTTAAGGGACGGGAGGTGGGCTTCAGCCGAGGCTGCCTTATCTGGATTGTCGTATAAGATGCCCATTGCCTGGAAGAAGGCATCCACAGAACGAAGGGCCAGGCTGTCTGCCTGCAGACCAAAGGCCCATGCTTGTGGATCCCCCTGGAGGAGGGAAATTACCAAACCCACCCTCTGGGCTTCAGAGCCTGAAGAGAGAGGACGTAACCGAAAATATAATTTACAGCTTTCTTTAAAGTTAAAGAAATGGTACCGATCTCCTGTGAACCGATCAGGAAGGTTCATCTTGGGTTCCTTAACCTGAGCGGTCATGGTGGGTACCGTTCTCCTAACCTCCTCCTGGGACTCAACCCTTATGGTGAGATCCTGTAATTGCTGAGTCAGAAGGTGGATCTGGTCGGCAAAAACCTGGGCCGAAACCTCTGTATTGGGATCCATAATGAAAAGCAAGGGGAATAACAACTTCGACCGTCTTCTGTGATCTTTGAATATTTTTGGGCCGGTTATAATATTAGACCCGGAGGGAGATCCACCAACCTGCCCTCTAACTCTGTTGCCTCTGAACCGTGATCCATGGGTCTGTGCGGAAACTAGGCTTCGCCTATAACAGCCTCGTTTGAAGGAGCCGGTTAGGCCAGCTCTGAGCCCAATGCCGCCAGGTCTTGAGGAGGGACAACAGAACCACGGAGACGGCCAGAAGACTAACTACCCCTACAATAGGCAGGCCAGGGAACCCCTCAATGGGACACAATCAGTGTTCCCTCTAAGCTGTGCGCGTGTGCGCGCGCACACAACTTGCCGAGCATGCGCACAGACATTACAACAGAGCGCACAAAGCAGCAGTGGTCAACTTTTTGCAGTTGTGGACTAAATTAATGTGTGTTTCACCCATTAACTACATCATGTACTGTGTTTTGAATGTTTAAATGTTTTGAATGTTTAATATCATTTTGAAGAAAAGTTAACACAAATGCTGAACGTATGGAATATAGATAAATGATAATTGCAACAGTGCACAAACGATGGTATATAAGAGAATGACTATTGCAACAATGAACAAACGATGGTCTACACACTAATAACCTCTGATCCCAATCCCTTGAACTACAAGGGACCAACAGCCCACAATGAAGATACCCAATAAGGGTAAAGGGTAATGAAAGGAGCAATAGGGCAGAGGGAAAGATACCAGGACAGGGTCCCAAACTTAGCTCAGGCTGCGGCTGGAACTCTGGAGTGGGGGCACGGGAACCAGGAACACCACTGGACGAAGCTGCGGCAGGGTCCAAGAAGCTGTAACCGGCATCTGTTCCCAGCAGACGCCGGCTATTTATTCAAAACTGCCGCCCCTCCGGCTGATGACGTCAGCCGCTGTTCAGAGTGCTGCCGGGTCAGAAGTTCGGGGACGTTGCTTAGCAACGCCCTGACACCCGGCTACAGGAGATGACGGGGCGGAAGCTCAGGCATTGCTAGGCAACATCCCAAAGAGTTCCCCTGAGCACTACACCCACCGCCCGTCCTGGACCTGCTAGCCACAGGAGACGAACCAGAACGGCAACGGCTAACATACTGCTCACAGCACTGAGTTTCGATTTTCACCATGGTCCTAACGGTGTGGAGTTTGTATATTCTCCCCGTACTTTCATAGGTTTCCTCCCACAATCCAAAAATATACTGGTAGTCTAATTGTCTCCCAAAAAATTAACCCTAGAATGTCTGTGTGTGTGTAGGGCATATAGATTGTAAGATCCACTGGGGCAGGGACTGTGAATGCTCAAAAAATTCTCTGCAAAGCACTGCAGAATATGTGTGCACTATATAAGAAACTATTAAAATATATATATATATATATATATATATATATATATATATTTCCAAGTGCTTAATGAAAAGCGAGGGCACTCACCATAACAGCAAAAGTCAGCCAATTTTAATGGTCATACATAATAGTCGACGTTTCGACCCACATGGGGCCTTTGTCAAGACACACAGGGTAAGTCCAAAGGTGCACCAGAGAAGGCAAAGTATATATATATATATATTCCCCAATATTCCTAAACGCGCTACCAGAAATGCAAATATAACAAGGTATACAAGTTAAAACAATCGTGACTTGGCTGCCTGACCACAAAATTCCCGAGGGTTCAAGGAATAAAGTCCACAAAATGTTTTCCAATAGTGGAAAGGTGCCTATAATACAGAAACACAGTCCATAAGTGATAATTCTTTTTCAATGATGCAACGAGGATTTCATCCAGTATTAGTTTTTATTTTGTCCTTCAATGGAGAGTCAATAGTACAATCAGATGTATAAAAAACGTTTTTTTTCCACTATTGAAAAAAAAAAAAAAAAAAAAAAAAAAATATATATATATATATATATATATATATATATAAAAGAAAAGGTACCCCAAATATGCGCACTCTATATAAAATGGGAGAAGCACCTCTGATAGGTCCCCTGTTAGATGGGACCAGGGTTTTTTGAAATGCAACAATGGGTGTTCAGAGGGCGCTCCTCAATAAAACAGCAATTTTGGTAAAAACATAAATTTAATAACGATTCAAAATGTCCATTTGGATCAGCACAGTAATTCTTTTGTTGACAGTTGTCAGATGTCAGAAACACAAGCGGCCCAACGCGTTTCGTCACACACCTGACTTCATCAGGGGCAATATGGACAGTAGAAACTGCAAATTACAGTAAACCATAATCAATAATATAAAATAAAATAATAAAAATCATCATGGTATTTTACAAGGTGTTACAGAAAGTACACCATTGGCGATGAGTGAAGAAAGGAGACGGAGGTGGAAAGGAGAGAAGGACTATTTCAAAAAATTACCCACATACATTTTTTAGTGAGTTTTAGAATGAGAGCATGCGTTAGGGGAAACAGGTGAAATAGGGAAGCTAATAAACATAGCATACCCTTTATTTTTCAAGTTAGTGATCCATAGGGTCCTTTGGCTGACTTCTGTGTTTTAGGGCTGACCAGAATTTGAATAAGTCGCCTAAAATAAATTTATTTATAACCCTGTGTTAGATCATATGTAGGTCTGGGGTATAGAAAATAATTGTAGGGTGTGTATACATACCACCAATGTATAAGATCCTCTTTCACAGATTATACAAGTATGGGTCACAATACAGACCTGACAGAATATAACAGAGTGGCTTCATTAGAAGCAAACCACATATAAATACATATACTTAATTACAGAAAAATGATAATAGAGAGCAGTTTTTACATATAGTACATATAGTAAAGTACAAAAAGAGAATAAAATAAACAATCCTTCCATATAGAAGCAATTTGTGGGCCCAGTGTGACAGCTATTAAAATAGGTACTTACTTTAGCCTTGGTAGGGTGGAGTGTGCTGTGTGTGATCCAAATCAGGAATGAGGGACTGGCCTGCTGAATGGATATTTATAGGGCAGGTCCAATTAAGCCACTTCCTGTTTGGCTAAATAGTGCTGCGATCTAGTGCTATACTTTCTATTGCTAGAGTGACCCCTATATTTTCTAGAGTGGTGGTGCTATTATTTAAAACTACTCTGCAAGCTGTATTAGCAATACTGAGTGTTTAAATCGGGTGATACGTGAATGGAACGCATGGTACTTCGGCCATGCGTTCCAGCTGGTGCGTCCTGCTCAGTGTAGTGGAGCGCAGTGTGCGTTCCATTCCCGGCCGTGTCCCGAAAGTGACGACTGGCGCCTTCTCTTCTATAGGATATGATGATGCATACTAGTGACGCTGGAACGCATTTTGCATTCCATTTAGTTCCTTTAATATTTATGTGCCGCTTTATATATAATTCAAGTGAAATTAAAGTGATATGTGTGTATTAATTTAGGTGTGGGATTCCCATTATTTAGTAACGCTTATAGAAGCTTATGAAAAGGGGAACAATTCAGGACTGTTTAAGGGGCTCCTATTGTATTTCACTGGTACAAATAGGAAATGAACGGGTATGGTGTATGTGCCTAGCAGTGTGTATAATACATTTTCCAGCCCCAGATCACCTCTATATTTACAATGAACAGGATTGTATGAGTACAATACATATATACAGAACCAAAAAAGGGGATATATACAATTTTCTCCTAAAGTGCTGATTTTAAACACTATGGTAAAAAACATGGGATATGTTGTTGACAGATATTCTGTGACATGGCCTCTTAATTTGGTGAATCTAAATTTGTTAAATGATATTCAATTGATTTACAGTAATTCATATGGGCTATTTCACACCCTCTGAAATCTTTGAATGGGATGAGAGATACATATATTAGCATTACAATTGTCATAAGCCCATAACTCTATGTCCTAGATACAATGTTACATGACATATATATGCAAAAAATTAGAAGATTTTGAATGAACGGTAAAGAGAGACAAGAAAAGTAGATTCAGGTACTTCAAAGGAAGGCTACAATGTTGACCCCTTCGTTTAAGCCCTTTGGGGTGAGGGAATCAAGGGTATAGATCCAGAAACTCTCTCTTTTTATCAATTCCTGGCCCCGGTTCCCTCCTCTAGGGTTGGGGTTAACTTTCTCCAAAATGGTGAACTTAAAGTTTTCTTTAGTTACCAATGCGCCATGTTTTTCCATGAAATGCCTTGGCAGGCTATGTGCCTTGAACTTGTTTTTAATATTTCTTATGTGCTCTTGCACGCGGATTTTGGTCTGTCTTATAGTTTTACCTATATATCTTAAATTACAACTGCATGTGATCATGTAAACAACATGGTCAGAATTACAGGTAACAGCTTCTTTGATGGAGTATTTCTTGTGGTTTTCCATGGTGTGACTGAATTGAGTTTTGTCCATGTATTTGCAACAGATGCATTTATTGCAGGGTGTGACTCCTGGTTTTTTCGTTAGAAAATTACTATCTCTGGGGTTTGGTGGTTTTGGAGTTTTCAATCTACTGGGTGCTAGAATTGATTTTAGATTGGGTGCCCTCCGAAAGACCATATTAGGTTTATGAGGGAGGTGTTGTCCAAGAACCGAATCTCTTAGTAGTGTGCCCCAATGTTTTTGTAGAATCTTCTTGATTTTGTATATTTTTACAATTGAATTGGGTTATAAACGGTCTTCCTCTTGTGCCAGTTTCCGGTTTCGGTTTAATGTGATAGTAGATTGTATCTTTCTTTGACAGATGCATCTAATCTTGCTGATTCAATCAGATCCTTATCGTAACCTCTTTCGTGGAACCTATCTGCGAAGAGTTGTGACTGTTGCCAGAAATCTTCGATGGAACTGCAGTTGCGTCTAATTCTTAAAAACTGTGCATGTGGGACACTATTCTTCCAAGAGGGGTGATGACAGCTGGTAGCTGGTATATAGCTGTTTGCATAGACAGTTTTGAAGAGGGTTCTAGTTATTATTTCAACTCCAGGGGAGCCCTCTAGTTCTAGATCCAAATACTCAATTTTGTTAGAATTGTGTTTATGGGTGAACTTCAAATTCAAATCATTCCCGTGTATATGTGTCATGAAGTCAGAGACACTCGCTTCATCTCCCTGCCATATAAGAAGCAGATCATCTATATACCTCTTATAGATTATGATGTTGTTTTTGAAAATGGAATCATAGACAAATTGCTCTTCCCACCTTTGCATATGCAAATTTGCATATGCTGGGTCAAATTTGGTCCCCATTGCAGTACCCTGCGTTTGGCAAAATAATTTGCCATTAAATTCAAAGAAGTTGTGTTCGAGTATATGTTTGATGCTACTGATCAGAAAATTTATTTCCACTTCAGTTTTATCTGGATCTCTTCTCAGAATTCGTTCAACTGACTCAAGTCCTTTAATGTGGGGGATGGATGAATAGAGACCTTGTACATCTATTGTTACCCAACTATAATCAGAGGACCAGATTTTACCTTTCAGCAAGTTGAGAACAGAAGAGCTGTCTTTCAGGTGGGAAACATTCTGTAATACGTAGGGCTGTAGTTTTAGGTCCAGAAAATGTGAAAGATTGGACGTCAAAGAGTTTACACCAGCAATTATTGGTCGACCGGGTGGATTTGATTGGTCCTTATGGACCTTAGGAATATGGTAAAAGATGGGTAGTGTGGGAAATTTTACCATCAGATACTCGAACTCCTCTTTACAAATGACGTTGTTTCTAAGACCTGTAGTGAGTAGGATCTCTAAATTCAGTTTAAATTAATTTGTCGGATTATTGGGTAATTTTACATAGGTTGCTTCATCGTTTAGAATTTTGTTAGCCTCCAACAGGTACTTTGTTTTGTCCTGTAAAACTACAGCCCCCCCTTTATCTGCTGTTTTGATAATTGTGTGTTCATCCTTCAGTAGGCTTTTCAGGGCTTTGTTTTCCTGCAAATTCAAGTTTCTGGTGATGCGTGTTCTTGGTTTGATTTTTTTGAAATCTTCTCGAACTTCCTCATAAAATATTTTGAGGTGACTTCCTTTGGACTCAACAGGATAGAAATGGGACGGTAGTGCCACCAATGGTTTTGTCTCATCTTTTTTAGATTGGTTGGCAGGATTTTGCAAAAAAATGTCTCTGGATGGTAAGGTTTCTAACGAATTTGTTAAGGTCTATAAACAAATTGAAAGGGTCTACATGGTTATCAGGTGTGAATTTGAGGCCTTTATTTAGAATCTCGTTCTCGGCTGCAGATAGCTCCTTCTCAGAGACGTTGATGATTCCGGTCCCTGTCCCAGATGTAATTGGGATAGTTGTCCATTTTTCTTTTTTGGGGAGCCGTTTGCCCCCTCTTGTTCATCTAGGTCTCCGTTTAGTCGTCTTTTCAACCCATGAGGGGAATCTAAACGGGTATGAAGTTCTTCTCGTGTCGAATAGTGTGGGGATCTGTGTCCCGTTTCTCGTCTAAAAAATGTTGGCGTCTTTGATTTCGGTATGGCGAGGGTGATCTATATTTTTCATTTCTGTCCTGATACCGATGTTCATGGTATGAGGGTATTCTACCTCTATTACTCCTCCATGACTGGGATTGATGGTAGTCTCTGGATTCATATCTCCTGGTTCTTGTTTGGTATCTAGGTGGGTATACATATTCATTCCTAGAGCGTCTGTAATCATTGTTAGGTATAAACACCGGCGCGTTGTATCTTTCATTTTGTCTGTATGAATATCTTCTTGGTCTTATCCAATTCTGATCATTAGTAAAAGAAAAATAGCTGATCTCCACAGCGCAATAAACACTTCTGCCCAGGGTGACACCAGGAAAGCTTCCACCAGAAAAGCTTCAAAACATATATAGAAATAGCAGAGTTTTGGTGAAACACCCACTGGCGAAATGTAATAACATTACACAAAATATTGATTTGTATAGATCCAGACAAATGGATTAGTGATCTATAATGGCTCAAAAGACAAAAGCAACAAACAGGACCATAGTGTGATATTGTCAGGCAATTCTGAATAATTTTGATTTAAGTAGCACACTCACAAAGGTAGGTCATGTATGCGCATATCAAGGGTCTTTGTGCCAAATCTGAATTGTGTTCTCCTCCTCAGGTTTTTTAGAACCTATAGGACTAATAAAAGAACTGGATAGTGCAATACTGTTTGTTATAAGAATATAACATTTTTAATGGTGCACTCACATAGGATAAAAAGATAAAAACATATCACCCAATCCTGGGTAGAACGAAACCCGGCCGGTCCAACCAACAATGTAGAAAGGTTTCCCGGTACTTCTGTAGTTTAACGGCACCACCGCGCGCACAGTCTGTAACAGAAACTTGGCAGCCTGCCAGAGGCTCTGTTTCACTGTGCGCGTGCCGCTCTAGCTCTGTCTGACTGAGCTTGTGCCGCTCTAGCTGTACGTAAACAGCGTAGCGGCCGGCCAGCAGCAGCAGCAGCGCTGCCCAGGCGCTGACAGGTCAATGTCACTGTGGCACTTGTAGTTCCACAGTGAAATAGGCAGCGCCTGGGCACCGCTGACAACGGGGGTATGTTAAAGTGGACACCCCGGCACAGCGATGCCGGGGCTTCTAAACTGTACACAAGATTCAGACGCAACTGCGTCTGAATCTCGAGTCACATAGATAGCCGCTAAGAAGCCGGAAAGCCTGGATTCAGACGCTAAAGCGTTAGAATACAAGCGCCTTGCAAGCCGCAAAGGTGTTGGGGCTTGTAAACCCAGACGCAAATGCGTCTGGATTTACTTAGGTGAAGGGGTACATCTAAATTTAGACGCAAAAGCATCTAAATTTAGGTGGCCCTAGGGGAACACTATTGAAACCCACCCTCAGTGCCACTAGTGGACGCCACAGCTGTGGACCGTGTAAATCCCACTATCCACGCCCACCCGAAGTGTGGCGAGCGGCGGCGGTACGCGTCCTACGACCTTTTCATACCCCCACTATCCACGTCGGCGTGGAGTTGAGAATAGAAAGTGTGGCGAGCCCAAAGCGTGGCGAGCGCAGCGAGCCCCGCGAGGGGATGCGAATACCTTCACAGCTATCCGCGTCCCCTCGCGGGCTTCACAGGTGTCAGCGTCCACTCGCCATGCTTCGGGCTCGGTGCGTGGCGAGCAGACGCTGACACCTGTGAAGCCCGCGAGGGGACGCGGATAGCTGTGAAGGTATCCGCGTCCCCTCGCGGGGCTTGCTGCGCTCGCCAAGCTTCGGGCTCGGTGGCTCGCTGCGCTCGCCACACTTTCTATTCTCAACTATTTCTATCCTCGCCACGCTTCGGGTGGGCATGGACAGTGAGGCTGATTCAGAAACACATTCACACCTGCACACTCACACACCTGAGACAGTAAAGACGAAATTTTCGGCTGACTGACTGACTACGCAAACTGCATAGCTCTCTGACTGACTACGTAACGCTGTCCGCGCGCGTCTAAGCCGAAGTGCCGGGAGTGTGAATTGAGACGCTAAAAGCGTCTCAAACCGCAATATAAGTTAGCGTCTACATTCGGGACACCCCCTGTGGTAGCGGTGTGCCGGGGTGTGCGATTTATAAGCCCCGTTTAGCCCTGTTTGTCTCCTTTTTACACTTCATTACATTTCAACTAGAGTGGTACGCGCAGCGCTACGCTACATCACGTTACACTATAACACTTTAGCTAGAGCAGCACGCAAGCCTCTGGCAGGCTGCCAAGTTTCTGTTACTTCGGGCGCCGTGAAACTACAGAAGTACCGGTTTCTCAAATGTAAACAGTGCGGCTCCCACAGGTCCGGTCCGTTCGGTGATGACAATAAGCTTGAGCGCGCTTTTGGGCTAATGGAGCCCTTCCTCAGAAGGATTGGGTGATATGTTTTTATCTTTTTATCCTATGTGAGTGCACCATTAAAAATGTGTTGCTTTTGTCTTTTGAGCCATTATAGATCTCTAATCCATTTGTCTTGATCTATACAAATCAATATTTTGTGTGTTATTACATTTTGCCAGTGGGTGTTTCACCAAAACTCTACAATTCTGATCATTACCAGTATCTGGATGATTCCTTCTAAGAGAGGGGTCAGAATTTCTAAAGTCATTTTGCCAGACATGAATTTGGCCATTAATGTAATCTTTTTTTATCTCGATTAAACTTTTTTTGTTTTCTTAATATAATTTATTTTTCAAGATCTAACTTATTCTGTAAGTCTGTTATGTCCCGTTGGAATTCTTCACTTGTTTCAAACTTAGTTAGTACTGCTTCAATCTTGCTCATCTCATTTTCCAAGGAAGTCAGTTCTTTCTTACGTTCATTAATGATTAAATTCATCAGTTTGGCCGAACTTTCGTCCAGAATTGTATTCCAGGTTTTTATGAAGGTTGGGTTATCTCCTCCGTATGTTGGGGTTTTTTGTAACCTGAGTCCCCGCGGTATTCTTCCCACTTCAAGGTATTTTTCAAGTGTGGTAATGTCATACCACCGTTTGAGTTCTTTTATTGCCATTTTTTCCATAGAATTTAGATGGTTGAAATAATCGTCTCCTTCGTCCTCCATCTCCAATATCAGTTCATCATCCGCAAATCATTTTTATTATTTTATATTATTGATTATGGTTTACTGTAATTTGCAGTTTCTACTGTCCATATTGCCCCTGATGAAGTCACGTGTGTGACGAAACACGTTGGGCCGCTTGTGTTTCTGACATCTGACAACTGTGAACAAAAGAATTACTGTGCTGATCCAAATGGACATTTTGAATCATTATTAAATTTATGTTTTTACCAAAATTGCTGTCTTATTGAGGAGCGCCCTCTGAACACCCATTGTTGCATATATATATATATATATATATATAAATAGCACTTACCCAGCCTAGGTGAATAGGACAGGAAAAGACCAGCACTCGAGGTTTAGAAGAAAAAAATTGTATTAGAAATAAAGCATGTTAGTACATGTACATGGTGGCTGACCCAACAGCCGTTTCGACTGGACTCCAACCAGTCTTCAACAGGGGTCCAGTGCAGCTATGACAGTAGATGTTTAAATAGGAACATAAACCAATCAGCAAAACGATAAAACGTGCCAAACACTCCCTGCTAGCGTCAATGCAGGAGCTGTCACTCATGGAGGCTCCGGAGCGTGCTTACCAACAGCCGGCTACTTAGTTGCTGGGGGGCGCGTCATCAGGGAATCCCCTGTGACGTGATCTGTCAGAAAGCTGCACAGCGCAATGTACACAGACAGCGCTGTGTTAGCTGAGTATTCAACACGGCAGATAGCGATGTTGAGGTGCTCCAGCGCACCTGCCAAGACATAAAGTAAGACTGTCCCTGATGGCACAGTACAGGGAAAAGAAGCTAAGTGACGGAGGGACGGGTGGAGACTCGGCTGTTCTAGACTGGTGTCTCCTAATGGCGTGTTGGATAAAGAGCACTGGACAGGGAGTGGATAAGGTAAATAGCGGTGATATGAAGCAAAAAAGGCAGCAATATGCAGGGCAGGATGGTCTGATAAATATGAGAGATAGTAATGCAGTTGCAGAGGAGAGTACATAAAGACTCCTTGCAGAAATAAACATGGCATTACATATATATATATTCATTCAATTCAGTTGGTCGATAAGGTTGAAAACAAGGAGCCTCCTTGTTTTCAACCTCATCGACCAACTGAATTGAATTGAGCTGTATTAACATACGATTGTTCACAAACAGTGTCTATTTGATACCCTAATATGTTTTTTTTTATATGTTTGTTTATTTTATATTAAATGTTAATGTCAAGTTGAAGTGATTCTGTTACGATCAATACGGCCCTCTAGGGTCTTGCCTAACAGAGGACCCCTCAGAGGTGCTGCTCCAACTATTTAAGCGCAGGAGGGGGATCCCCCGCAGTACTGTGGCAATTTGCTCAGGTGCCTTCCTCATTGGATGGCTCCACCAAGTTTATCCAGTTGAATGATAGGCATCACTCCGGGTCTTGTGCAAACAAAGTAACTTTACTGTGGTACAGTTGGTCCTGATGATGGGCAGATGCCCGAAACCGCGTTGACCGTACCACACTAAGGTTACTTTGTTTGCACAAGACAGAGAGTGACGCCTATCGTTCATCTGTTTTTATATATATATATGTATATATATAAACAGCGTAGGTTCAGCACTCACGGATTAATAAACAAGCAACACGTAGCAGATGTCTATCAATGTTTCAATTTCATTTAGAAATTTTTATCAGGATAAATACAGATACAAAAGAACATACCTTGATATGAAATAGTCACCACGTGAATACAGCCGTCAGATGCTATCACGCCCACTGGGTGGCAGGTGATGCCGTCACTACAGGAAAAGGAATACACCAACTCTATCCCGTGCTCACCATCACCATAGAAACAAAAAAACAAACAGCACAACTGGAAGAATCAATGTTTTAACTATGTGTTAATATATAATCAAAGGTAATAGAAGTAGGTATACATAAGGATACACTAATACAATACATATATTACCAAAACATACTATAATTAATCTGTTCATTAAGACCCCTAGGAGCAATGACATCCAGTCTAAAAATCCAACGGGCTTTGCATTGTAGTAATTTGCGGGGGGCGATTACCTCCACGCAGTGTAGCTGGTACACAATCTATTATGCGAAAGCGTAGGCTGTTCAACGGGTGTTTACATTGGAGAAAATGACTAGCGACCGGCTGGTCAATCTGTCCCTTTTCCAGGGCAGCTCGGATAGAGCTCCTATGCTGTGCAATTCTTTATTTTATTTTACGTTGGGTCTTACCAATATAAACTAAACTGCAGGGACAAATGATTTGGTATATCACAAAAGATGAAGTACAGTCAAAATGGTATCGGATTTTATAACTTTGTCCAGTATGGGGGTGATGGAATGTATCTCCCGGTAAAATAAATTGGCAGGCTGTACAAGTACATCTGAAACAGCCAAGTCTAGGACCACTCAAAAAGGTAGTTCTAGTAGACATAAGACGAAAGTTACCTTTGGTTTTGACAAGCATATTGCGTAAATTATGTCCATGTGAATAACATGGCATAATACGGTGCTGGCCAAAGGGTAAGCATTTTTTAACAGTCTTTGCTATAGAGTCTGACAGAATTGTAGCGTGTGACCCATGGTATTCTGTTAGATTCTGCGACAATGCGATTTTTATTTTGAAGCAGGGTGCTTCTGCCCATTTGTAGCACTCTGTTCTTACATTCAAGCAAATGTTTGATAGAATAGCCACGTTCAATGAATTTCGATACAAGTTCATCAATTTGTGATTCCAATGCAGTTTTATCATTATTGATGCGGTGTATCCTAATCATCTGTGAGTATGGTAGTCCACGGACTAGACCAACTGCGTGGCAACTCTGAGGTTGCAGTAGCATATTCCAGTCCGTGGGTTTGGTATACACAGATGTAATTAATCGTCACTGGCATAAATTAATGTTAACATCAAGAAAATAAACATATTCATCACTCAACTCAGAAGTAAATTTCATGGGGCTCTCAGATAAATTATGTAGGTCAATAATGTTGGATAAAGATGATCTGTCGCCATGCCAAATAATAAACAAATCCTTGATATAACATTTGAATAAAATAATATTGTCACTAATATGGTTAGAAGAAAATAAGATTGCAGATTCTACAGAGAACATAAATATGTTGGTGTAAGCCGGTGCCATGGGAGAACCCATGGCACAGCCCTTGGTCTGTAAATAAAATTCTTTGTTGTAGATGAAAAAATTATTATTCAAAATAAATTCCAAAAGTAACAATATGAACATAATTTTGGCCTCGTCAAAGTTACTTCTGAGCTGAAGAAACTTCCGGACAGCAGCAATGCCTAGAGAGTGAGGAATGATGGTGTATAAATTTACAACCTCAATGGTTGCAAGAATGCAGCCATCATGTAATTTCTGTAAAGAATCAAACTTTTGTAGTAATGACGTAGAATCCAAAAGAAATGTGCTTTCCTGCTGGATAAGCGGCTTTAATAAAGAATCAATATATGATGCTGATGGTTGAAGTAAAGAGTTAGTGGCGGCCACAATTGGGTGACCTGGTGGTGGACTTAACCCTTTGTGGAATTTTGGCAGCGTATATAATGCCGGAATCACTGGAAACTCCGGGAGAAGTAACTCGCCAATCTTATCAGTTATAACACCGGAATCGATACCAATTTGAACAATATACTGTATATATAAATGTACCTTAGATTTTTTTTTTTTGTCCTTTATAATTAAGGGCATTGTATTTATAACACAAAGCTTTCCTTTTGGTAACTAGCAAGATGCAAAGGATCCTTACTCATCAGTAGGGTTGAGTTCTCGATGCCGTGGCTTGTGGAGTGAGTGCATATATGATAATATGGCCAATATTTGGACCTGCGATATACCTGTCTCCTATCTTGGTGATCATCCAAGTGAGTACACAGTGTATTATAGTAAGAAAATATTGTTATCTAAATGAAGTTTTAGGTTATGCTCATCTTTGTACTTTTATGACAGTGTCCTTAGTGGTTACCCGTGCCTTGGTCACTATAAATGGAGTTCTCAGTATTGCTGCAGTGCCAGTTCTGGTTTTGGGAATGAAATGCACAACAATTGTCAGCAGCAAGCTGAGGTTCTCCATAGCCGCTGGTGTAGTGCTGCTTTCTGGAGGTAAGTTCTCTAGTAAAAAATAAACATAATATCGTACCTATTAGCTATTCACAGTGTATCCATTTTGTCGGCTGATCTAGGGTAAGGCAGGATTTAGGGTAAGGCAGGCTTTTTCTGTACTATGAGCTTATAGTGGAGAAAGCCATTTGGATGTCAGGGGACCACCATTCTTGCCATGTCATTTTGACATACAGTAATAACTCATTTAATCAGTGGAGAAAATTATTTGCAGGGGAAATAACTTCCTTGTGACCTCAAGTTTGCCAAAGCATATCAAACTTAAATGGGTTTTATGTACAATGTTACTAATGTTAGCCAGTAGCTAAGGGGACTTACTATGTGGTAAATTTGACACAGCCGAGCTTCTAATTCTGAAACCAAAGTACAGTATTTCATGGCAGGGAAGACAAACTATCTGTCCACTTTCTCTCTCAAAGCTCTAATACATCTCGGCCATAAAATACCAACTAAACTGCCATTGTTCAAACACATTACCCTTTATGTTCCAAAGTACTGATTTAGAGTATACCACTATACATATCCACAAGGGCATAACTACCATAGGTGCAAGGGGTGCAGCTGCTATGGGGCCCAAAGCTGAAGGGGGCCCTTCTTACTGTATAAGTAATATGTTTTACATACATTTGTCATCAACTGCTAAATAGGGGGCCCTTAAAAACTTTTGCTATGGGGCCTACTAACATCTAGTTACGCCCCTGCATATCCATCATTGCTATGGCTAGTATTGTAAGTTGCCACCTGGGGTTCTGGAAAGTCGGTATTGGTGTGTGGATGGTGGTGGTTGGAGCTGTAAATTAAAGTTTTGCCTAGGGTGTCGAAAAAACCTTGCACCCGCCCAACACACATGGGTTCACATCAGTGATCTGACTATGGTTGGGTATTCAATCTACCGCCGCTATTCCCAATGGGGGAAATAGCGGCAGGGCCCTATTCAATGTTGTCTTTCCTGATAGTATTGAACAGGGATCTCGGCAGAACAGACCCGACTTTAGAAGCAGCTGGGCCCATTCTGCCGAGAATGGCCGTGGATTGTCAAACTTCCGGCCGCAGCTCCACGACCCATGGCCGTATCTTGCAGCCATGCTCCCTTTTCAGCGTTTGGCAGGCGGGACATTGAATCCCGCCTGCCATGAAATGATGCACTTGTTTCCAGGGGACCATCATCACCATTATAAACATTTTCAGACCATGGGCCTCTTAGAGGCAAATTCCTTCTCAGATGGACAAAACCATGTGCACTGCAGGGGGGCAGATGTAACCGGTGCAGATAAAATTAGATTTGGGGGAGTTATTTTGTTTCTGTGCAGGGAGAATACTGACTGCTTTATTTTTACACTGCAATATAGATCTCACTTTGAAGAAAAACCCCACCCAAATCTAACTCTCTCTTCACATGTTATATCTGCCCCACCTGCAATGCACATGGTTTTGTCCATTTGAGAAGGAATTTGAATCTAAGAGTGAACTAGAATAAGGCCCCATGTACACGGAAAACCTGCAGTGTGCCCGGCGCTGCCTCTTTTCCCCAGCTGTGTGTTGCATGACCTTGTAACGTCACACTGCACACAGCCGGGTTGCTGGGGCAGGGCCGGGCAGTGGCTGATAGTGGGTTCAGCGGCGCTGCCCGGACCTGGGAGTTACAGTGGTGGGGTTTTTTAAGGGAGTGCTCCCCAGAAAAAAACTCACCCAGTGGGGAGTGCTCCCTAAAAAAAACCCTACCACTGGAGGTGTTAAGGACAAAAATACATATGCAAAGAGAAAATCAATGTACAGTAATATTGCTTAGTGTATTAACCTTCATTCCAATTGCATCCCATGACTCTTATACTCCTATAAACTATGATATTTACATACCACTACTTTACCTCTCTCGGCAGGTGTTTCTGGAGGTGTAGCAGTTTTCTGGTATGCTATAGACACTGCTCTAACCTTCCAGACAGAGGTAAGTAGTCTTCTGTACAGTATCAGCTATTTACATTAGTGGCATATGATGTATCCATATTCTACTAAGCAATATTCTACTAAGCAGCCAATCCACTCATTTTGTAATCTGCAAGATGCTTTCAATGTTGTAAAATAATGTACAGGAAGTGCAGTATTCTTGGTGTGAAAGACCTCCTGCACTTCAAATCCAACTTGTGAGAATTCAGTAATGTGCCTACCCTGACAATAAGAACAAAGTGCTCTTTGGTATTGGTCTTTCGGAAAAATTCCTCAGGGTAGTGGTGTCCCAGACATTTCAATGGGGCCCCTTCTGTTCACATTTAGATCTCATATCCCATTGTGGCATAAAATATACCATGGAGGCATAAAAATGCAATTACTCCCATATAAAATGATATCAGAAGTTTCATTAAGTGGCATCAAACAAACGGTTAAACCTAGCTTACATATAAATTGCAAAAAAAGTGCTGATGCCGTGGAGGAGTTCTTCTACATTTCGTCTCTTATGCCCTCAGATTGGGCTGGACTTCATGCCTAATTCAGACCTGATTGGTCATCTGTAAATTTGCAGATGACTGAGACACAACAGGTGGTGGAGCGCTAACACAAAAAGTATATGCTTGACCAATTGGGTATTACAAATATTTTATTATTACTACTAAATATTCATTGTCTTAAAAGCAATTGCGTATATTGAAATACAATAAAAGTATACAGCCTGAAATGGGATACACAGATTATTTACACACAAATGAATGCAGTTTGGGGTATCTCACTTGTTCCTAGGGTTACTATCCCGGGTCGGATAGTCACAAACTCCCACATAAATTTTGATGGAGACTGGGGTAGCGGGTATCCATATACCTGCTGGAGTTGTTTAAACCTGATCCAGATTTTGTAGGGATCCTGAGGTTTCAGTCCTTAGTCAGGTAGCTCCAGATGAAATGGCAGGTGGTGATCTCCCTTGTAATGTCCAGTATAAACGCCCAACAATTAGAAATATAGGGAGGGGGAGAGTTGGTCCAAGTGAGAATTCCTTTTTGTAATCCCAAGATAGTCAGGCTGTACACGCTGAGGCGCTGGGGGTTGACCTCCCCACGGTGTGAGCAGCTTGCTAAACGATACACCCAGAAGCGCCTGTATATATTGCTCCACCCAGGTGGTCCAATATATTACTTTTGTTGCAGATGACTGAGACTGGAAAGCCACCAAGACAGAATAAAAACATGCCCTGTGCAAATCTGTAGTGACTTAAGAAAATTTCGCTATAGGCTATCCTGTCTTAAAAATCCATACGCAATTGTCAAACCATCAAATTGCCACTTAAATTGGTTGCTGCGAAGATGCCTGCATAAAACATAAGATATAAATGACGGGAGATGTGGCACTTCAAAGAAATTCCAGTAGATACGATTTTATTAAGCAATGTTTTAATGTACAGTAATTGCTGTATTTTCATCAGGCTAAGGAAAATACAGCAATTGTATTGAAAATTTGCGTAATACAATCGTATCTACTTTAATTGCTTTGGAGTGCTGCATCTCCCGTCATTTATATCTTATGTTTTATGCAGGCATCTTCGCAGCAACCAATTTAAGTGGCAATTTGATGGTTTGACATATATATGGGACGCATTGGGGAGTGCAGCATGGCCGGGATGGCGGAATTTTATACCCCTGTGACTGGTAAGCTTGGTATACTCCACTGCTTTATTATAGGCTCTATGAATGCTGCTACCACTAACAAGGAATGCCTGTGGTTAATAAGCTGGTACTGCCTGTAGATGAGTATAACGGCTTTGCTTATTTGCCTATTTTGATTAAATCCTGTTTATCAGTTGATATTTTTTGGATGTGCTGGTCCCATCATTTGCGGATACTTCTGTTTTTTGCATCTGGTCTATGGACTATATATATATGTGTGTGTGTGTGTGTGTGTGTGTGTGTGTGTGTATATATATATATATATATATATATATATATATATACGGCGTCTCCGGATGAGTGCAATACCAGTGATCATCCACCAGAAATTTGTGCTGCAGCGCGTGCATGAAGCGCAGGAACTACAGTAAATTATTTATTGTCCCTGGCAAGCCTAGTCAGCGTCTCTCTCACACCGCCGACACGAGCATGATCCCGTCTCTTTGGAGGAGAGGATCATGCTGACGGGGGCGGAGAGGCGCTGCATTTGATTGACACAAAGGAGCGTCTCTTACGGACGCTCTTGCGACCCAGTTGCACAGACGTTCCAGTAATGAGACGCTTTTGCGTCTGAGTTGTTATTACGGCAGCGTACTACAGTAAAGTACTTTACTACTATTGTGCTGTGTCCACCAAGTTGTACTGTTCTATAGATAGTGTACACACTAATAAATAAAATTACATTGAATTGCGTACAGAATCATTACATTAAATTATACTGTACTGTATTGTACGTCTCATTGGTTTTGTTGAAAGGTGCTGGCCTTTGGCTAGTACAGTATTGTAGTTTTAACACACATAAAAAATTCCAGTTACTAATAAGGCTTTCTTGGCATCTAAATTTGCATGGGCGCTTGAGCGTCTACACAGGTACTATACTGGTACTATACTGGAGCGGCACGGACGCTAATGCGTCTCAGTATATGTTCTAACGGTGGCCACATTTTGGTTTTATGACATTCACAGTAAGTTACTGATTCATATAGGGATCATTTTACACACAGTACTGTTACAGTCATGTACAGTAAGCTTGTTGAAGTGACACAATGTCTGTTTTTTATCAGTGGTCAATCAGCTGCTACTCTATACTGTAGTACAGTACATTACTGTGCTGTACAGTACCTGTCATTTTTTCAAGCCAAGCATTTACAGTACAGTAAATTCACAGTTACTGTAGGAGCTGATTGGCCAGTGATAAACTACTGTACTCACTACTCAGCGGGTGGCGTGTGACGCTTGTTCCGCACAGGACGCACGTGAGGGCGCCATCTTTATTGCTTTATTGCTGAGCTACTGCAGAAGACAGCATGGCAGAACGCTCAGCAAGAAGAGCTAGGCCCTTCAGACGAGGAGAGCTCCTCATCCTGGTGGCTTGGCGGGACAGGCCCCTGGTGTCCAACCGAGAGGTTGTGGAGGCCTACCAGGAGGCTAGCCAAGCCATCAGGGTGCGCTTCAGGAGGGACAGGACAGTGAGGGTCCTCCAGCGCCGATGGAGCAACCTGGTCCTTCGGGACCCCCAACTGCTGGACTCCCTAAGAGAATGTAAGTACTGTACAGTATTGGGTGCTGTATTTTCTACTTGTTGCCATGGGGGATTTCCTATTTGTTTTTAATGTGCTGATTACTGTACAGCATACTGTACTTGCCTACTTTTGAAAATGAGTTTCAGGGAGATTATAGTTGGTAGTAGAATTTTGCACAGGTTGAGAGGGCATGTCATGCTCCACCCAAAGGGCCCATCTAGTTCCATACTGTATATGGAGATATTATGAAAAGAGATTGTGAACATGGCACCTACAGTAGAAGCGTGGGTGTGTACTGAGAGGAATCTTTTAAAATAGTAATTTTATAATGTACAGTATATTATATCCAAATGTACAGTAGATGAGCCCCAAAGCAGTTAGTAAGAGCTACAGTACTATACAGTACGTGGTAAAGTGCAGGAAAATGGCGCTGATGATTCAATGTAAATGTACAGTACAGTATCTTTCTCTCATTCCTTTTTCCCCCAAAACATTTAACAATGTAATCTGGGTTAGGTGAAATGAGGGAGATTGCTAGACTAATGAGGGAGATTGCTGCTACAGTATTTCAGGGAGTCTCCTGCAGAATGCAGGAGGGTAGGCAACTATGTTGTACAGTACATGCTTGTTGCCATGGGTGATTTCCTACAGCATTTGTTTTCAATGTGGTCCAGAGCTGGCCCTAGTGCCCCATAGCACCGCCACTAGTTCTAACTCAATTGGTCACGCAGCTCCTGTCCAGTTCTGCGAATATTGGTTGCCTTTTTAGCTGAAAATTCATCTTACGGTATTTGCATTGTTATGTGACCAGGACACACACAAGGAGTTTTTAATGATTACAAAAATATGCGGCATGCCTACAGTATATTCTGTGTACGGCTGTGGCTGTACCTGCATATGGAATGCTACAGTACAGTATGTTACAGTGATTTCCATGAGTACACTATTTCATACTGTATGCAGATACAGCCTCAGTCACATACAGATTATAGGCATGCTGCATATCATTTTATGAAGAGAGAGGGGTGTACCGGCGCTAGCTGCTTCAATAAGGTATACTCAACGGTTTTAAAAAAGTATAAATTTATTTTGCACAATAGTCTAACAATACATTTCTAAAAAACATATATGTATGCATACATGAAGAATAAAAAATGAAAGATAAAAATAATGAATAGAATATTCAAGTGGTGCTGTAGTATTTTGATATGAGCAATTTGCGCAATAGAAAGTCTAGGACTCCATAGTGAAATTGTATATTACCATCCTTTTTGTGTATCACCTGGATATGGGGCTGGTCCAGGGAAGGTGACTCCAGAATGTCCTTGCCTTGTATTGTCAAAGGCTCCATATTTGGCGAATGTCCTCCTTTTGGCTGGATTAGGAATATGGCGTATATCCCAGATGAAGGTCCAGTTTTTAAGTGGAGTATTTTGATTGTCGTCGGGAGAAAAAAGGACTGGTCACTCTTTAGGTGGATGGGGGGTCCAGACACGTGAAATATCAGGCTCAACGCGTTTCCCCGGCTTGTCAGTGGCCGGCTTCCTCAGGAGCAAGTGTGGACTGGTAGTCACAGCCCAGTTTAAATAGCAGTGGGTTTAATGCTCAATTGGTGTTTAATTGGTACACCTGTGTTAATTAGCACCTGTTGTAGTAGGCTGATGTATTTCTACAGGTTAACATACATACAAGATTTAAAAATAACCGTTGAGTAATAATAGATTATTAGGTTCTATCAGTCCAGGAGGCAGATAGAACTGGTAGAAAATCATTTTAATAACAAAATAAACATTTACCTTGCTGAATAGACATGTTTATTGGGTCACATGACCCGGAACCAGGCACAGAGTAAATCGTGTTATAATAACATAGTTTTTACCTCATATTGAGGTTCCAGATTCGTTCAGTACAGCACGGGGCACCTGAGGGAGCCCCCGCCCGCCGCCGATTGCCGGTATAGGCGGTAGGAGCGGGGGGATCCCCACGGATATCCCATGCTGTGTCCGCCGCGTTGCTTAGGAACGGGCGCATCATGATGACACGTCACACACAAGGTGACAGTGCGTCACGTGACGCAGTGCCGTCTCGCAGACGGAGGAGACGCCGACTCAGCCCCCAGCTCCACAGGGAATACGTGCACCTACGTGCACCTACGTTTCTCATAAACACATTTGGTCTGGTAAAGAACAACCATATATTTTTCATTATTGTTTTTTTGGGGGGTAGTTGGACTGTTTTATAATAAAACATGAGACATTTATAACACAGTGTTAAGTTGGATTGTCTCATTCAGTCCGTCTGGGTGGAGAGAATTGAATTTCAGGGTCCAAAAGATTTCTCTTTTACATAATAAATTATATCTATCCCCTCCACGTATGCGACTGCACGTTAGTGCACGTATTCCCTGTGGAGCTGGGGGCTGAGCCGGCGTCTCCTCCGTCTGCGAGATGGCGCTGCGTCACGTGACGCACCGTCACCTTGTGTGTGACGTGTCGTTATGATGCGCCCGTTCCTAAGCAATGCGGCGGACACAGCATGGGATATCCATGGGGATCCCCCCCACTCCTACCGCCTATACCGGCAATCGGCGGCGGGCGGGGGCTCCCTCGGGTGCCCCGTGCTGTACTGAACGAATCTGGAACCTCAATATGAGGTAAAAACTATGTTATTATAACACGATTTACTCTGTGCCTGGTTCCGGGTCATGTGACCCAATAAACATGTCTATTCAGCAAGGTAAATGTTTATTTTGTTATTAAAATGATTTTCTACCAGTCCTATCTGCCTCCTGGACTGATAGAACCTAATAATCTATTATTACTCAACGGTTATTTTTAAATCTTGTATGTATGTTAACCTGTAGAAATACATCAGCCTACTACAACAGGTGCTAATTAACACAGGTGTACCAATTAAACACAAATTGAGCATTAAACCCACTGCTATTTAAACTGGGCTGTGACTACCAGTCCACACTTGCTCCTGAGGAAGCCGGCCACTGACAAGCCGGGGAAACGCGTTGAGCCTGATATTTCACGTGTCTGGACCCCCCATCCACCTAAAGAGTGACCAGTCCTTTTTTCTCCCGACGACGATCAAAATACTCCACTTAAAAACTGGACCTTCATCTGGGATATACGCCATATTCCTAATCCAGCCAAAAGGAGGACATTCGCCAAATAGGAAGCCTTTGACAATACAAGGCAAGGACATTCTGGAGTCACCTTCCCTGGACCAGCCCCATATATCCAGGTGATACACAAAAAGGATGGTAATATACAATTTCACTATGGAGTCCTAGACTTTCTATTGCGCAAATTGCTCATATCAAAATACTACAGCACCACTTGAATATTCTATTCATTATTTTTATCTTTCATTTTTTATTTTTCATGTATGCATACATATATGTTTTTTAGAAATGTATTGTTAGACTATTGTGCAAAATAAATTTATACTTTTTTTAAACCGTTGAGTATACTGTACCTTATTGAAGCAGCTAGCGCTGGGACACCCCTCTCTCTTTGTAACTATTTTTTGTTGGGCTTGACAACCCAGTGCCGGCTGCTTAGTGATAGCGCACCACTCAAAAACCCTCCATATCATTTTATGCCTAGCTGCTGGTGCCCCTAGGCATTCCAAACGCCCTAGAAATTTGCCTAATTTGCCTATGCCTAGGGCCGGCATTTGTTTTCAATGTGCTCGTTACATGCCTGTTGCCACATGCTAGTTTCCTACAGTATTTGTTTTCAATGTGTTCCTTACATGCCTGTTGCCATGGGGTGATTACATGCTAGTTGGCACCAGAGATTTCCTACAGCATTTGTTTTCATGGTGGTCATTACATGCCTGTTGACATGGGGTGATTACATGCTTCTGTAGTTGGCACACAGGATTTCCTACAGCATTTGTTTTCATGGTGGTCATTACATGCCTGTTGACATGGGGTGATTACATGCTTCTGTAGTTGGCACACAGGATTTCCAACAGTATTTGTTTTCAATGTGGTCTTTACATGCCTGTTGCCATGGGGTGATTACATGCTTCTGTAGTTGGCACACAGGATTTCCAACAGTATTTGTTTTCAATGTGGTCTTTACATGCCTTTTGCCATGGGGTGAATACATGCTTCTGTAGTTGGCACACAGTATTTCCAACAGTATTTGTTTTCAATGTGGTCTTTACATGCCTGTTGCCATGAGGTGATTACATGCTAGTTGGTTGGCACAAGGGATTTCATACAGTATTTGTTTGCAATGTGGTCATTACATGCCTGTTGCCATGGGTGATTTCCTACAGCATTTGTTTTTAATGTGGTCCAGAGCTGGCCCTAGCCTAAATGACGCCCTACTGTAGGCAAGATTTTGGCTGGTGCCCCATAGCACCGCCACTAGTTCTACCTCAATGGCCAGTTCTGCGAACATTGGGTGCCTTTTTAGCTGAAAATTCATTTTACGGTATTTGCATTGTTATGTGACCAGGACACACAAGGAGTTTTTGATGAATACAATAATATGCGGCATGCCTACAGTATATTTTGTGTACGGCTGTGGCTGTACCTGCATATGGAATGCTACAGTACAGTATGTTACAGTGATTTCCATGAGTACACTATTTCATACTGTATGCAGATACAGCCTCAGTCACACACAGATTATAGGCATGCTACATATCATTTTATGCCTAGCTGCTGGTGCCCCTAGGCATTCCAAACGCCCTAGAAATTTGCCTAATTTGCCTATGCCTAGGGCCGGCATTTGTTTTCAATGTGGTCGTTACATGCCTGTTACCACATGCTAGTTTCCTACAGTATTTGTTTTCAATGTGTTCATTACATGCCTGTTGCCATGGGGTGATTACATGCTAGTTGGCACCAGAGATTTCCTACAGCATTTGTTTTCATGGTGGTCATTACATGCCTGTTGCCATAGGTTGATTACATGCTTCTGTAGTTGGCACACATAATTTCCATCAGTATTTGTTTTCAATTTGGTCTTTACATGCCTGTTGCCATGGGGTGATTACATGCTAGTTGGTTGGCACGAGGGATTTCCTACAGTATTTGTTTGCAATGTGGTCATTACAGGCCTGTTGCCATGGGGTGATTACATGCTAGTTGGTTGGCACGAGGGTTTCCTACAATATTTGTTTTCAATGTGGTCATTACAGCACATGCCTGTTGCCATGGGGTCATTACATGTCCTTACATTCTCATTGCCATGTTGTACAGTATTTGCGTGCATTTTTCATGGGTACTGTATTTCTTATTTTTACAGATATCAGCAGGATGACGCCGCTGGAGAGGCACCAACGCCATTGTAAGTACAGTACTGTACATTGCAGTGCATACTGTATACAGTAGCCCGCTGTACACACAAAGATGGATTTTGACTTTCAAACATGTGGCATACTGTACTGTACCTGCTCTGCTCCTGGACTTCCTTGCCAGTGCCAGTTGCAGAGGTGGGACTGCACCATTGTCCAAAGTTCAAATAGGGGAGCCACACAGTGAGTCCTGGACTGTGGTGTTTGGGGTGGCAGTTGGTGGGGCTCCCCTATCTGATTTTTGGACTCTGCTGCAGTCCTGCCACTCTGCAACTGCCACTGGCATGGAAGTCAAGGAACAGAGCATTTTGTCCCTCCTAAAATGGGTCATGTTGGGAGGTACAGTAATGTATGCATGTGGCGTCATACTTTAACACATTGTACAGTACAGGTGTGTTACAAAATTTCCTATTTTTGGTTTGCTTTTCCACAGTCCCACCAAGTCAGCAACACATCCCATGGCGGTGTACGCGCCCCCCCCCCCCACCCCGGAGGCCACTTCCGAGGAGGAGAGCAGCACCACCCCGGAGGAGGAGGCAGGACACAGCGCAGATGGTAAGTATTGTACTGTAGAACACCAGTGTTCCCGCCATGTGTGCTGAATAATATAATACTTGTGGGCCCGACATGTGTACTGCTTAACACCCGTGGGCCCACAATGTGAACCCTATAACACTTGTGGGACCCACATGTGTGCCATGCGGTATAACACCTTGTGCACTGTACCTTATACCATCTGGGGTCCAACCATTTACTGTACGGTACAGTATCTTTACTGTATTTTGTCTTTTTTTTCTGTTGCAGTGTCCGAAACTGTTCCCACCGCCCTGGAGAACCCGGACCAGCAGCAGCAGCAGCCAGGATCCAGCGCGGATGGTAAGTACTGTATTGTACTGTATAACATCAGTGTTCCCGCCATGTGTGCTGAATAATATAATACAGTACTTGTGGGCCCGACATGTGTACTGATTTTTGGACTCTGCAACTGCCACTGGCATGGAAGTCAAGGAACAGAGCATTTTGTCCCTCCTAAAATGGGTCATGTTGAGAGGTACTGTAATGTACTGTACAGTATGCATGTACTGTAGTGTTCAGACTGTAACACATTGTACTGTATAATACGTTAGTGTTACAAAATACAGTATACAGTAGTTTTTTGGTGTGCTTTTCCACAGTGCCAGTGAGTGAGCGGCACACACCGCGCTGCAGGCGTGCACCCCCCACCGCACCCCCCACCGAAGACGTTCAGGAGGAGACGGAGCGGCTGGGCACCAGCTCAGGTGGTAAGTACAGTAATGTACAGTAATACTCTACTTACAGTATGGGCCCAACCTGTAACATAGCTACAGTACAGTAGTACTGTACAGTACCTGTACTGTTGTACAGTAATTCAGGCTGAAAAAAA
The DNA here is from genome assembly GCF_055691185.1 of Crinia signifera. Lineage (NCBI taxonomy): Eukaryota > Metazoa > Chordata > Amphibia > Anura > Myobatrachidae > Crinia > Crinia signifera. The sequence goes on from NC_139226.1 coordinate 72,143,995, forward strand.
GATGTTAGTCCATCAAGTTCAACCAACTGTACTGGACAGTATCTACAGTAACTTGCAACTACTGTACTGACTTGAGTAGACGGTACAGTCTCTTTATTTTGTCTTTTTTTTTTTACATTTGCAGCATCCGAAAGCCTCCCGCCAAGCCAGGAGGAGCTGACGGCCTCCACCTCCACCCAGCAGGAGACGGGACCCAGTGTGGTTGGTAAGTATTGTACAGTGTAACACCAGGGCTCCCACCATGTGTACTGGAAAGTACTGTACAGTACATGTAGGTCCACCCTTTAACATACAGTAGTACTCTACCTGTACTGTTGTACAGTAATTCAGGCTGAAAAAAAGATGTTAGTCCATCAAGTTCAACCAACTGAACTGTACTGGACAGTACAGAATCTACAGTAACTTGTAACTCAGTAGTTACAAGTTACTGTAGATACTGTCCACTACAGTTCAGTTGGTTGACTTGAGTAAAACATACAGTACAGACAGTATCTACAGTACAGTATACAGTAGGATTCCCTTAGTGGCCAAAAATGAATCCAGTTTTGATTAAAATTAATGAGCAGTAGTTGCTGTAACCGCCCCCACCGCCAATGACTTTCAGAATGTTACTGCTCTGATGGTGAAGTATCCCATTCTTACACTAATTCAGTACGGAAGTTCTTTTCCTCCAACCTCACTACAGTACTCTACTGTACGGTACAGTCTCTTTATTTTGCCTTTTTTTTTTTTTTTTTTACATTTGCAGCATCCGAAAGCCTCCCGCCCAGCCAGGAGGAGCTGACTGCCTCCACCCAGCAGGAGACGGGACCCAGTGCGGTTGGTAAGTATTGTACAGTGTAACACCAGGGCTCCCACCACGTGTACCGGAAAGTACTGTACGTGTAGGTCCACCCTGTAACATACAGTAGTACTCTACATGTACTGTTGTACAGTAATTCAGGCTGAAAAAAAGATGTTAGTCCATCAAGTTCAACCAACTGAAGATCCACGTATGGGGAGCCATATCACGATTAGGAGCTGGTCCCATGTTAGTGTTCAAAGGTACAGTACTACTGTCTATTTGATGCTGTACCTGTGCTTGTAAGAAATACTGTACACTACAATAATTCAAATTTAATGAGGTGATTATTAATAAACAATACTGTTTGTTGTTATGTCTCTAGGGATCATGGATAAACAATTTGTCACGGACCCACCGGTCGCCTGCTCCGATACGTCAATCTGAGCAGCGCCGGCCGTGACTGGGGTTCACTCAGGACACTCGGGTCCTTTCCTTGAGGTACACTGCCACCAGCCAAAACCTGATTTTAGCGCCTGAAACTGCGCAAGGGGCGGCTTGGCTCGCCCCTGACCACACAATACAAGATAACAATGGTAACGTTTTTCAGCCGTTCTCTTCCGAGGCTAATGAGTCTTAGGAACACAGAACCAGAACTGGGAATATGTATTATTTATTCCTAGAAATACTACAGAGCTTTAGAAAATAGTTACAAGATTTTACAATGATTTTAAAAGTACACACAAGTTTTAAATGCAAATTTCAGAAATAAAATAAAAGGAAAAAAAGACAGAACCGTATCCTACAATCCTGAAGTGGGGGGGTCCTCCACAAGAAATCTCTCGTCGCCTACAGCCTGCTTGCTCGACCCCCAGGTAGTGACACTGACTATAGGGAGAAGTCTTAGTTATACCTTGCAGACTCCCTCCTCCCTCCCACCCTTGGGATTCCACTCTTTCCATGCTGAAGGAGTGTGTAAGGTCCCTGGCAATGTATTTTTTACAGTCTGCTGTTTTCACAGTGATTGATCCTCCTTCCTTGCATAGCAGACCCACTGATAAGAGATGTTAAGGAAGGGGACAAACTCTAACCTCTTCTTCTGGACCATGGTTTATGAGGGGCTCAGATCTTATCTTACATCCTGACTCCGGAGGAGTCCACAGATGTCACACTGAGGGGATACAGGCCTCAAACTCAAACCAGGGTCACCTACAGTTTACATACAAGACATGTCCTGATTCCAATACTCACAGGAGACATAACTATTACACCAATATCAGACATACATTGCTTGAACAGATAATCATAACAGGAGGCATACGTTAATTTGATCGATCACCTGATCTGATCGTTACACCTCCCCCTTTTAAAATGGCGCACAGAGGCGGTGACCCACGTCACCGTCTCATCAGTGCGCTATTAACTACATCACCTGGACAGGTAGCAGTGGTCTCTGTGCTGAGACAGACTGCCACTGATTCTGCGGGATCTGTACTAACACTTCACTATACTTGACGTCTGTCATGGCACCACCTGACGCCATAGCCGTGGCTAGGGTGGGCAATGGGCATAGTCCCTGTCCCTCTCGCAGGAGATGGCAAACTAAAAGCACACAGGTGTCCTCGAACCCATAGTCTGTGAGCACACTGATATAGTGGGAGCTGTGTCCATCCCGGCTGATATTGACACAGCCCACCACAGCTGTGCGTCGGACTCCTGGGCACGGATTCTCCCCTGCAGCTGGCAGTTTGGCCTTACTCACTGAGATCAGTACCAGACCATTCCGCCACACCCCAAACGGCCATCCCCCTGGGACTCGTAACTCGGCACGTTTAACTATACCACAGGTGTGGGGCATTCTCCCAGCGCTATATACAGACTTAAACATGTCTTCCCAGCACCTCTCCTGAGCTGACTGACCCCCCCTCCCCTTCACTGGGGGGAAGGTCCACTCACTCAACACCTCACACCTCATCCTTTTGTGAGGAGATTCTCCCTCTTTGTCTGTGTGTGTGAATTGTGAAGGGGGGCACGTTTCTGCAAGGGGGAATACCAGCAGGTCATTGTCCCCTGTCTTGGGAACATCCCAGCTCAGCTTTTCTGAGGTTAATGGAGCTGAGTTTACCTGTGCTTCACGGGCCCTCCCACCCTTCTGGTTACACACAGCAGCTTCCCTACTAGCCACTGGCTCTATTCCTGACACAACCCTCTCACTGTACCCAGGGGTATCTTTCCCACTTCCCAGGTATGGGGCAGCCTGTGCAGGGTCGATTCTCAGTTCTGCGTGGAAAGCCAAGCTTTCCATGGCAGTCCAGGACACCTTCCTGAGCCTGACCTTCCCTCCCAGACCCGCAGGTTCTGTGGCTGGGGTGGTGCCACTGAGGTTCTCAGGAGAGGCATCCGTTATCCAGTGATGCTGGAAAAATGCACTCTCTGGAGGATTCTCAGTGTCTGGAGGGAACCCCTGCTGTGTTCCTGTTTCTGTGTTTGTGTGTCTACAGGAAGGAGGGGGGTTTGAGGGGAAAGCTGCAGTAAGGGACACTCTCTCCCTATCTGACAGTTCTACAGTGCACACAGGACCCACCGGGTCACTTATTATACCTGGTACCACATTTCCCACAGTAGCGCAAGACATCACATTATCAACAGTAACATCAATATCATAACCTGGGGAGACATCCTGCAATACCTGCAAATTAGCCTGTGCATCTTCCACAACACATGGGGCCCATCCTGCTGGCTTACAATTGCACCGTGGCAAAAACTCTATATCTGGGTCCCATTGTCTCTGAGCAGGAATGGGGTTATCTGAGCATGTTGTCACCAGTAACTTATTGGCAGGTACATGCGCTGCCTGCAACCAACTCAGATCGGTCCCATTCGTGCAGTTAGCGACCCCATGCCCGATGTCACAACCAGACATCACTGGAAGAACAGGGTTAACTTCTAGCACAGCAACCTTAATGACATCACCATCAGCACTCCTACCACTGGTGAGTGAGGGTGTCTCATTCCCAACTAGATTAGGGCATTCATTTAACCCCACAAACTGGCAAGGATTACCCACTATACCTGTCTCTAACTCACCCTCCACCTGTACCGAAGGTACGGCACTATCGCAGATCATCCCAGGGGCTTCACACAAAATAACAACATTGCAATGTTCAGCATGGTTACATACTACCTGAGATGCATCATATGGTTCAGAAGGGTTAGCGACAGATATGTGTGGAGTTAATAAAAGTCCCACATCAGTAGTCCCACACATACTTGTGTGCATACAGTCAGAAAGTCCCATTCCTATTTCCGACATAGTCTCTCCCCTGCATACTTTCACTATGCAGCCAGCCGCTTCCGGCAACAAATCTGGAGCAACGGGAGGGAATATGCTGCTCACATCTTCCAGCAGTTTAAACTGGACCTTGTGATGTGAGGTCTCTGGAACAGGTTCCACACCGATTGTAGCAGGCCCGGGTACCATGTCCATGAGGGAAACCCCGGTAGGCTGTGTCGTTGGATCCATAGCTGGTGATAGAAGCTGTTCCAGGCGATTCCTTTCAGCCTCTGCCCAGCGGCACTGCTCTTTCCACCATGGAGTATCGAGCTTTTTACAATCATAAGCATATTGCTGCGCTATTTCAAAACAGTCCGTCAGGTCTCTCAGCAGTAACCAAGGAGTCGCATCGGGACCCCAGGTTAGAAACTCACCGCGATACATGCCGAAAACATTGCGCTCATCATTTCGTGCACGGGTGAGCCGCTTGATCATCTCCCAGCGGGAATTGTTGGGGCAGGAGATACCTTGCAGCTGACATTCTGTAGTGAGTTCTTCTGGGCTCATAAGCCTAAACGGATAATCATCACCATATGGGTCAGAATACTCACTGGGCTCTTCTGGTGCTGTAGGGGATTGGTACTCTGCAGTCTCCCTGACTGCCACACATCCTACAGTCTCCCTGGTGCTAGCAGAGATGTCACCTCTCTGAGCATCGGCTGTAGTGTCCAGGGCCAGCTCATTACTCACAACCAAGCTGACACTCACTTGGCTTCCTCTGTCTGCTTCCAAGACAGGGAACTGTGCATGACGCGGTCCGGTGAAATTCGCGTCAGCGGTCATTTGGGACCTCTGTCCCTTGTTAGGCTCCCCATGATTGATAACAGAGTCCACACCATGATCCAACACATTATTTACTTCCGCAGACAGTAAAAGTTCAGTACGAAGCCCATCTCCTGCTAACTCAGTAGCCACGGCAGATAAAGTCTCACGTAAAGGTTCGCCATCATGATGCCCTGTATCATCCTCCACTGGTTCACCAACAGCGATCAGCCCCCTGAGCCTCACCAGTTCCAACTGGTACTCACGCTCGGCTTGATGCTCTGCAGCCTCTCGTACGGCTTTGCGCTCCTCAGCCTCTAGCTCGGCTCTGCGCTGCTCAGCCTCTAGCTCGGCTCTGCGCTCCTCAGCCTCTCGTCTGGCTTTGCACTCCGCAGCCTCTCTGTCGACAATGGCTTTGCGCTCCGCAGCCTCTCTGTCGACAATGCCTTGGCAGAACTGCACCAGCTGCAAAGCGAATACGGGGTTCACATCCTTCAATTGCCTGCTAGCAGCTAGAAGGTCGCTCTGCAGTGTAGACTTGCTGGGTCCAGCAGAAGGGTTTAACCCTGGCACGGCATCGTTTGTACTGTCCAGTGCTGACTGAGCCCCTGGGGTAGGATTGTCCATGGACTGGTTTCCTCCAGCAGCTAGAGTCCGATCGGCATCCACTAGTGCCTGAATCATACGTTTTCTACTCTGGCCAGACCAAGGGATATTCCTCTGCACACACACGACCGCCAGGTCATCTCTCCTCATCTGCTGGTAATCAGCCATCCTGAGTCTCACACTTGTCAAATAAAATGATAGAAAAGAAAAACAAGAGAAGGGAGGGAACAGAAATTGCATCCACTGTGTGACTTTTAAAACTATAGTAAAGCTCTGAGTTCTGATTCTGGTGATGTGGGTATTTCTCACAAAATTCTACCCACACTCACTTAAGTTCTTAAAGAGAAAAATGAATTCTCCACCCCACCGCTTGCCACCAAATGTCACGGACCCACCGGTCGCCTGCTCCGATACGTCAATCTGAGCAGCGCCGGCCGTGACTGGGGTTCACTCAGGACACTCGGGTCCTTTCCTTGAGGTACACTGCCACCAGCCAAAACCTGATTTTAGCGCCTGAAACTGCGCAAGGGGCGGCTTGGCTCGCCCCTGACCACACAATACAAGATAACAATGGTAACGTTTTTCAGCCGTTCTCTTCCGAGGCTAATGAGTCTTAGGAACACAGAACCAGAACTGGGAATATGTATTATTTATTCCTAGAAATACTACAGAGCTTTAGAAAATAGTTACAAGATTTTACAATGATTTTAAAAGTACACACAAGTTTTAAATGCAAATTTCAGAAATAAAATAAAAGGAAAAAAAGACAGAACCGTATCCTACAATTCTGAAGTGGGGGGGTCCTCCACAAGAAATCTCTCGTCGCCTACAGCCTGCTTGCTCGACCCCCAGGTAGTGACACTGACTATAGGGAGAAGTCTTAGTTATACCTTGCAGACTCCCTCCTCCCTCCCACCCTTGGGATTCCACTCTTTCCATGCTGAAGGAGTGTGGAAGGTCCCTGGCAATGTATTTTTTACAGTCTGCTGTTTTCACAGTGATTGATCCTCCTTCCTTGCATAGCAGACCCACTGATAAGAGATGTTAAGGAAGGGGACAAACTCTAACCTCTTCTTCTGGACCATGGTTTATGAGGGGCTCAGATCTTATCTTACATCCTGACTCCGGAGGAGTCCACAGATGTCACACTGAGGGGATACAGGCCTCAAACTCAAACCAGGGTCACCTACAGTTTACATACAAGACATGTCCTGATTCCAATACTCACAGGAGACATAACTATTACACCAATATCAGACATACATTGCTTGAACAGATAATCATAACAGGAGGCATACGTTAATTTGATCGATCACCTGATCTGATCGTTACACAATTCTTTCAAGAAAAAATAGTAGAGGGATGTATGGTGCCATTCGTGTGAAAACATTACCCATCGCATCACAGACTATTCAAGGATAATGATCCCAAACACTCTGCCTCTGTGAAATTTATGGAAGAGAAAGGCATCAATTGGGAACGCACACCACCAGAGTGAGTATTGCTTTAATATTGTACTTTAATGGTTTTCTAAAGTATTTTGTGTTTTAAAAGGTTTTTCTTCTCTATAAGAAACATTATTGAAATACTTTACCATACTGTTTACTTTAGATCCCCGGACATGAATCCAATTGAATTGGTATGGGCTCAAGTGAAAAAGTACATCAGGAACACTGCGAAGCCAACAACAAAACAGCAGCTGTGCGAAGGGATCCGTAAATTTTGGCAAGAAGTGCTGACACCGGACAACTGTAATAATTACATAAATCATCTGTATAAAGTATTGCCTATTGTAGTTGAAAGAAATGGCCAAGCCAGTGGTATGTAGTGCTGTACGCAGTGTGTTAAGAAGACAGTTAATTGGAATGTAACACTGTACTGTATGCATTTATAAAATGGACTACTGTATCTCATATCATCCGCTGTCAATAAAAGTAAGGGAAAAAAGTATAAAAAATACAAAAATGTTGATTCTGTGTGATGTAACCAGTCTGTTTTCTGTGTGTGTCTGGCTGAACCCCCACCCCAAACAAATATTAAAAATACAAAAAATAAAAAAATGTTGTGTGTGATTTTACCTTGTTTTATTATTCTGTACTGTACCTTGCTACCTTTTCCCCACTGATTGTACTGTATGTCATATCATCCATCTGCTGTCAATAAAAGTGTTTATTTGCAGTAGCATACAGTAAGTTACTGTACAGTATTGTCCCACGCTGGAAAAATTACAATGATACATTGGAGTAACCATAAAATATTTATAAAGTAATAAAAATCATTAACAAAAAAAATAAATTAAATTACACGCACCAAAAAATTAAAAAGCAAATCTATAATCTGGTGCATCAGCATCCGCACCATTTCCAGTGCCCTCAGTCGGTGAGCCCTTTGTTGCTGTTCTGTGGGGGGGAAGTAAAATATTATTGTTACTGTAAGTACAGTACAACACAAATACAGTTATTGTTATTATTACTGTACTGTACATCTTCAATTGCTTCAGTTATTGTTATTGAACAGTGTAGTAGTGATAATACAGTACTGTATCTTGATGGCAGTGCTAGGGTTGCCACCTAATCCGCTAGGGTTGCCACCTCATCCCTTTAAAACTGGAGACATATTAATTACACAGGTTCTGTGGCTGATTAAAAAAATACAGTTGGAATGAAGTCTGATGGCTGTTTAAAAAAAAAACATTTGCAATTGAGTCTTGAAGTGAGCCAGCCACAGAACCTGTGTAATTGATATGTCTCCAGTTTTAATGGGATGAGGAGCACACAGGCGATTTACAGTAGTCCTGTGGTACAAAAGCAAAAGCAATCCAAACAGTTGAATCACTGACATTACTGTACCTCTATCATTTGGCCCGGTGCCCGGGCCAGGCCCCTGGGAGCCTGGATCTGGCCTGCCCTGTTGAGGGCGCCGGTGGGGGATGGACAGCCACTGTTCAGGCCTTGGGCCCCCATGGGAGTGGGAGACAAAATGAGCATTAGAATACAGTACTGTGCAGTATACTAATTTTCGCAACTGACAGTACCAAGGGAAATACAGTAAAGTGAGAGAGCTACTGTATGGAGAGATACTGTACAGTAGTGATAGAGAGATACTGTGAAGTACTGTAGTGTCAGAAAGATACTGTACAGTAGATTGAGAGAGCAACGTCTACACTACAGTCCATTTAATGATTGCACAAGATTAGTTCCCCCTACCATTAGAGGTGGTGGAAATCAGTTCCACCCTGTTCCCCCTCACTTTAACCCTTGGTTACAATACAGTACAGTCAGTGCTATTTTTCAGCAGGAACTGAGGCCCTTATTCTAGTTCACTCTTTCTGACAAAATCCTTCTTACAGTAGATCGACAAAACCATGTGCACTGCAGGGGCGCAGATTTCAAATGTGCAGAGAGAATTAGATTTGGGTGAGTCATTTTGTTTCTGTGCAGGGTAAATACTGGCTGCATTATTTTTACAATGCAATACATTATACAGTAAATCTCACTTTGAAGTAAAACCCCACCCAAATCTAATTCTCTATGGCCATGTTACATCTACCCCACCTGCAGTGCACATGGTTTTGTCCATCTACAGTGAGAAGGATTTTGTCATAAAGAGTGAACTACAGTAGAATAAGGGCCTCAGTTCCTGCTGGAGTCTGTTGAAATATAGCAGTACAGTACTACAGTAATTCTTACCGCTTTCATCCTCCTCCTACTCTTCCTCCAGCTCCATTTGCTGGTCATCCACCTCAATGATGTCTGAGTGGAGAATAAAAGAAAAACAGTATTAAAAACATTATTTGCCTACTACTGTACAACTCCATAGAAGAAGGCCCTAATAGGTTGAAATGCCTACACACCATCTCCAAGCGGGCACCACCCACCTACTGTACAACCACCAAAGGCTGCGTGACACCCACTGCAGAGCACCCCAAAGTGAATACCTACAACAAAGGGCAGCGTCAGGTCCAGAACCACCTGCACTTCCACCCTCTTCAGCAAGCAACCCCCACCTCCGCATCACACAAAGCACCCCCTCCACCGGACACAGGCATCAGGCTGCCTGTGCAGACTAGGTCCAGACTAGCGAGATGCCGCAGTCAGACAAGGTGTACTGGCCACCCCCCACCACACACCCAATAACAACAGGACTGTACTGTAGTTTACCCCATTCTCCATACCACCAGTACCCTTGGCCAATTACAATAAGAGACCACATCACCAAAGAACCACCTACTGTACTTTGTACAGTAGCAGAGATACTGTGAGATCTCTCACTTCTCTCTTAATGTATAATTTACTGTATGCAAGATCGTGTATTGTTTTATTAAATACTGTAAACCTTGTTTAGCAATTACACCGCATTGTTGATTGCTATTCACACACAACCCCAATTGTTTATACTGTATGTACTGTACCACTGTACTTACTAAACGGCTGCTCCTCCTCTTCCTCGTCCTCCTCTTTCTCCTCATCCTCCTCCCCCTCCTCTTCCTCCTCCTCCTCCACCACCGCATGCCACTGCATGTGGCTTAGCGATGCTGCAAATGTGAAAAAAATGCTGTAAACATACTGTACTGTACATTAAAGTAAATGGTGGGACCCCTGGTGTTATACTGTAAAGTACTTACCAGCTGAGCTGGTGCCCGGCTGCTCCTTGTCATCTCCCTCCTCCGCCTCTGTAGCACAGGGGTGGCAGCGCCTCTCCTCCCTCCTCCGTTGTCGCGACAGGTCTATATAAAAAAAAACATTGTGACAAATATTGTAACTCCAAGTATTATTACAGTATACGATACACATGGAGGGCCACACTGGTATTAAGTGGGACCCCAAGTACTGTATTATTATAGGATACACATGGTGGGAACACACCGGTATTATGTGGGACCCCAAGTACTGTATTATAGGATACACATGGAGGGCCCCACCGGTATTATGTGGGACCCCAAGTACTGTATTATTATAGGATACACATAATGGGAACACACCGGTATTAACCGGGACCCCAGGTACTGTATTATTATAGGATACACATGGTGGAAACACACCGGTATTAAGTGGGAACCCAAGTACTGTATTATTATAGGATACACATGGTGGGAACACACCGGTATTAACCGGGACCCCAAGTACTGTATTAGGTACTTATGTATTATCTGGGCTCCCATGTTAAATGCACCCCATTTTTTCATACCCCTACTATCCAACTACGCATGGAGTTGTTTTTATATAGTGTGGCGAGCGCAGCGAGCCACCGTGCCCGAAGCGTGGTGAGCGCAGCGAGCCCCGCGAGGGGACGCGGCCTCATAAGAAAAACGGGAGCCCAGATATTACATAAGTACCCTGTATTATTATTGGATACACATGGTGGAAACACACCGGTATTAAGTGGCACCCTAAGTACTGTATTATTATAGGATACACATGGAGGGCCCCACCGGTATTATGCGGGACCCCAAGTACTGTATTATTATAGGATACACATGGTGGAAACACACTGGTATTAAGTGGGACCCCAAGTACTGTATTATTATAGGATACACATGGTGGAAACACATGGTACAGTATTATGCGGCACCCCAGGTACTGTATTATTATAGGATACACATGGAGGGCCCCACCGGCATTAACCGGGACCCCAAGTACTGTATTATTATAGGATACACATGGAGGGCCCCACCGGTATTATGTGGGACACCAAGTACTGTATTATTATACAGTAGGATACACATGGCGGGCACCCAGGTACTGTACACTGTGTACAGTAAACTTTGAGTGAACACAGAATTTAAAGGGTACACTTGGTGTTACTACTGTATACACTTGTACTGCAGTCACCACTTTATTAAAACTTTATTCTGGTACACTGTACAGTATCCTCACATTACTGTACTTACAGCACCTGATGGCCTGAAGTCTGTCAGGATCTCTCCTGACCAGGTCGCTCCACCGGCGCTCTAGGGAGCGGACAGACCGCTCACGACCGGTGTCTGCCAGAATGGCCCTACGGGCCTTTCTGTATGCCCGCAGCTTCTCCTTGTTGCTGGAGAGAGTGAGATCTCTACAGCGCACCAGGTGCCTAAGCTCCCGGGTGCTGTATGGGTCTTCTCTGCTGCGCTGCGCCATTGTACAGCATACAGTACAGTAGTCTCAAAATGGCGGAGTGGGCATCCTAGTCACACATGCTGTGTGCGACACATGACTTTCATCATGCGTCCCAAAACTTTATTTGAAAGAGTTTGAAGATACTGAATCGCTATGACAGCTATTGTAGTTACAGTATGTAAGCTGTTAGTTTCTGTATACAATCCTATGACATGTAACTTTTATAAATAAAGCTTTTATCCCTAACCTTTATCTTATTAATTAATTAAGTAATTAATTAACAGTTTATTATATACTGTAGCGCATACATATTACGCAGCGCTTTACAGATCATACTGTAGTTGAACATTTACAGCACATCAGTCCCTGCCCCAGTGGAGCTTACAATCTATATATGCCTACCACATGTACACGCACACACAGTCTTCCATAATAAAAAAAAAAATATTAATACTGTGTCTACTGTACACACGTGAGTCGAATGAGCGAGCCGTATGAGAGTCTGAAACGAGTCATACTGTATGAACGCCTGAGACGAGTAGGCGTCTAAGACGGAACTCGTTTGAGCGTCTGAGACGAAAGCCACATTGGATGAGCGTCCGGGACGAGAGCCATATGAGCGTCTCAGACTATTGTCTCCTGGGGGCAGGGGAGGCGGCAGTTGACTTCAGCTCAATACACATTACTCCCTGGAAGAGACAGTATTGCATTGCAGTTCATCTGGGTCACCATGCAAAATGTGTAATAGACAGTAGAAATGAGAGCAACAAATTGTTATGGAAACAAGTTATTTTATGTACTGTACTGTATGTCTTAAGTTTTATTAAAATATCACTTTCCAAAATATTCAAATAAAAGAAAAAAAATTGACACCGTAATCAAACACAGGTCTCCAGCATGAAGACCCGCGCAGCTACCCACTACACTACGCAACACAGTGGGGGAAATTTACTAAAGGAAATTTGTAAAAAATAGGTGTATTTGTATTTAGAAATACACTTATTTTTTACATTTACTATCCCGAAAATACGGCAATTCGTATTCGTATTGATGTGCTATCAATACGAATATGAATTGGCATATTTTCGGGATAGTAAATGTCAAAAATAAGTGTATTTCTAAATACAAATACACCTATTTTTTACAAATTTCCTTTAGTAAATTTCCCCCAGTGATGTGTATGGTCTGTAGAGTGCCGATATTTTCTGTGGCATCCGCAGCCCCAGTGACGAAACCCGAGTCCCGGCAGCGTCTGAGATGGCCCGACCCTTGGCGAAACCAGCGTCTGAGACGGCCTGCCCCTTCGTGGATTAGCGCTGCAGGAGATGTTGTAGTGTAATGTCCTGTAATGTATTTCAGTCCTGTAATGTATTTCAGGCTGTTAGCGGCATCGGAGAGAGCCGGTTCTCCCCGCTGTCAGTGCGGGGGGAGCCGGCTGTGACAGCGCTGGATCCTGGATCGGTGAGTATATTGGTGTAAAAGTGAGGAGTGTGGATGTGTGTGTAATAAAGTTTTACTTCTCTGTGTGTGTGTTTTTTTTAACATTCTTTTTACAGGTGGACTACAAGTCCCAGCGGGCCCATTAATGCCCTGCATGCTGGGACTTGTGGTTCTCCAAGTCCCAGCATGCGGGGGAGGTCTGCTGGCACTTGTAGTTCTCCTGTATCAAGCAATGTTATGTATGGAAGATTTAACCCTATCAGGCTGGCGTCCACTGGCCACGGACGCCGGTGACAGCCCCGGGCTTCAGCCCTGGACGGGTGAAGCCTGGGGGGGGGGGCCCTTTATGGGGGGGTCCACTCCTCCAGGTACCCCGTCTAAGGCTGACCAGCCACGGTGCTCATGTTTCGGCCGGGGGACCTTATATAAAAAGTGTCCCCCGGCTGTGGCATGGAACCAGGACCGGTCCAAGAGTCCGGGGCTGGTTTCAGAAATACGGGGGACCCCTATGCTTTTTGTCCCCCGTATTTTTGGAACCAGCCCCGGCTCAATGAGCTCGGGGCTGGTTATGCTCAGGAGGGGGGACCCCACGCTATTTTTTTTTTATTTAAGAACAAAAAATCGCACATTTCCTTAAATTCGCACATTTTCATGCCTAAAATTCGCACAGTTTCATGCCTAAAATTCGCACATTATCGCACCTAATCGCACTTTTTTCTCCGAAATTCGCATCTCATTAAATATGCGAAAAACGGGCAAAAAATGTGATTTTAAAAAGTGCGATTTAGTGCGAATTTTAGACATGCCTAAAAATCGGAACCCATAGAATGTCACCCTTATTTTTGACATTTACTATCCCGAAAATACGGCAATTCGTAGTCGTATTGATGTGCTATCAATACAACTACGAATTACCGTATTTTCGGGATAGTAAATGTAAAAAATAAGTGTATTTCTGGATACAAATACACCTATTTTTTACAAATTTCCTTTAGTAAATTTCCCCCTTAGTTCCCTACCAGCAGGAACTAACAATTCCTTCAAATACCCACAATAGTGTCCGGAGCGCCCTAGATACAATATGTAAGGTCCATAAAATGATTCAATACAATGTGAATTAAAAGGAAGTATGCTTGTAGCTTCTTATTTTCTGGAGTACTTTTTGATGCAAGCTTGGCAGCTCTCAGTTTTCCTGGAGGAGGTCTATAGCCCTGAGTCGTGGTTGCTTTCTAAAGTAGAAACTCCATCTAATTAATATAAGGTTAAGAATCTATTGAACCATTCCAAGATTGGGATTCTCCTTATACCATCGTTACAAATTAGAAGATAAGTATTGTTTCATAGCCTATGATAGGCAAGACTACCTCTGAGATAAAAGAAAACCCTGATGAAGTTCCTTACTGGAACGTTGGGTCTTGATAATAAGAAAGAAAATGATTCCAGAAAATAAGAAGCTACAAGCATACTGTATATACTCGAGTATAAGTCGACCCGAATATAAGCCGAGGGACCTAATTTTACAATAAAAAACTGGAAAAATTTATTGACTCAAGTGGGACCCTCACTCTAGTATAAGCCGAGGGGGGGCTTTTTCAGCATAAAAAATGGTCTGAAAAAGTAGGCTTATACTCGAGTATATATGGTACTTCTCTTTTATTCATATTGTATGGAATAATTTTATGGACATTACATATTGGGTACTTGTGGAGTATCACGGCTCCCATCGCATGCCATCGCATGCCATATGTAGTGGCATGCGATGGCATGCGATGCAATTTCTATGTATTTTTTAGGCATTTGTCATAAAAATCGCATGCATGCGATGCGATGCCATGGCATGCGATTTGGATCACAAATGCATCCAATTAGTATTAAACATGTTAAATGCACCCCAAATGTAATTTTTCACACTGTACCACCCCCACTATCAACGCCAACCCGAAGCGTGACGAGCGCAGCGAGCCCGCGAGGGGCGGCGGTACGCGTCCTACGACCTTTTCATACCCCCACTATCCACGTCGGCGTGGAGTTGAGAACAGAAAGTGTGGCGAGCGCAGCGAGCCACCGCGCCTGAAGCGTGGCCAGGGGACGCGGTTACCTTCATAGGTATCGGCGTACCCTCGCGGCCTTCACAGGTATCCGCGTGCGCTCGCCACGCTTCGGGCACTTTCTATTCTCAACTCCACGCCGACGTGGATAGTGGGGGTATGAAAAGGTCGTAGGACGCGTACCGCCGCCGCTCGCCACGCTTCGGGTTGCTGTTTATAGTGGGGGTGGTACAGTAACAAATGCCCTTTGGGGTGCATTTAACATGATTTTAACACGTCAATGATTTCTGTGAAAAAATCGCAATGCGATGTGATTTTTTCCTGTGCGATGCCCATCGTGGGAGCCGTGATACTCCACAAGTACCCATATTGTATCTAGGGCCCTCTGGACACTATTGTGGGTATATATATATATATATATATATATATATATACAGAGAAGAATTTCCGCGACACGCCAAGGGACTTTTGAAAATCTTTATATAGATGCTGCAGATTAAATACACAATGATTACAGGTGCCAAACACAATGGTCGACGTTTTAACACCAGGCGGTGTTTTTCTCAAGACAGTGTGGACCTGAGACAGACTTGCACGGTGGCAAGAACATAACAAACATGCTTGCACGGCGGCAAGACTTTTATACATACCTGCCTATGATCTCTCCTGCGGACGTGTGCGGCGAGCATTCTTCCACGAGTGAGAGGCGCTCACCACTGACGTCAGTCCTTTTGCCGTTGCTAGGAGACCTAGCAGGAGCAGGACTCCGTCCACGGCCGCTGGGATCGTACCAAAAGGCAGGTAACACTGTGATGCAGGGGATACAGGAAAAACTTGCCTGACTGTTTATATATTGTTTATATTTTGCTCATGCATTGCTGACAATGTGCAATGAACATGCTGCACATACGTAATAAATGCGACAGTACTGGAGGGCAAAGTTACAGTCACATAAACACCTGCCAGCTAAAGCGTTCATTTAGACCCAGTGGTCTAATGGTCTGTAGTTTGTATATCCATTTGGATTCCAACTTAAGCAGAAGACCATCCTATCACCTCCTCTTCTAAGAGGGGGGACGTGGTCAATGATAATAAAGCTGATGTCATTGATGGTATGTCCAGCATCCAGCCAGTGTCTGGAGACTGGTTGGTCACAATTCTTGGTGAGAATGACAGCATTAATCGCAGATCGGTGAAAGGCCATCCTCTCCCTCACCGTCCGGATAGTTTTGCCCACGTAATGTAGTTGGCATGGGCAAAAAAGCAAATATACCACGTGTGTTCTCAAGCAAGACATGACATGGTGAAGGGAAAAGTGGCGATCCTGGTGTGGATGCTTAAATGATTTGCACACAATAAGGTTCTTGCATGTGGTGCATTTTAAGCACCGGTAACATCCGGGAGGTTTCTCCAAAAAATGTGTCCCCTTGGTGGTGGATTCAAAGCCAGTGATGTCAGTGTGCATCACCTGGTCCTTGATGTTGCGATCTCGGGTGTAACAGGATAGGGGTCTAGCAGTGTGGAAACCAGGAAGATCCGGATCGGTCTTAACAATTGGCCATAATGCCTTGGTGGCTCACTGGACCACAGGGCTGGCAGTGGTGAATTGTTGTTTCCACGGTAGTACATTGGTAAAGGGGGTAACAGTGGGTGACAACAATGTGGTTCTGGGAATTGACAACACCTCTGCTTGTGTGGTTCGCAGATGTCTAAGGTCATAACCTCTTTGATGAAAACGGTCTACAATGTGGTTGGTACTATTGATGGCTGCTTCCTGCGAGCTTGCAATGCGGGCCACCCGCATACGCTGAGATTTATGTAAGCCCCTTTTGAGTCAGAGGGTAATTGGACATATGTACATTGGTCCTGGAGTTGAGATTCCAGTTCAAGTTTGTAATCAGTCAGGTCTTGGATGATGATGGCACCGCCTTTATCCGCCGGGCGGATGATAATATGACGGTACTCTGATAGCTGTGTAAGTGCATCTTGTTCAGCATGTGATAGATTTTTTTGAACTTTATTTGCAGCTTGATTATATTTGGTGACCGATGCATCAACCAGGCGAGAGAAAGTGGGTAGTGAAGTATTAGTGGAACTAGGGTCAAATGATGACTTGGATCGTGATCTAATAAACTGTTGTAAAGGTGTAACAATGGTGGTGGCGGACTCCTTATGTTGGAAGAACTCTTTGAGACGCAAATTACGCTCAAAGCGATGTTTGTCGATCTGCCACTGGAACTCATTATGTCAGTTGGTGGGTATAAATGATAAGCCTTTGTTTAAGATTGATGTTTCAGCCTCAGAGAGCTTATGACTGGACAAGTTATAGATCAATTCCTGACGAAGGGCGCGCAGTTCGCGCAATCCGCGAGTTTTGGTCCCCCTGTGGGTGGCCAACCTCTGCCTCGCTTTGGTTGAATTGGGGGTACCCCTAAAGGGACCTCTCCTCTTTGTGAGGGATCATCTGAATCTCTCACTCGAAAGTCACTGTCGGAGTTTGAGGTCGGTGGATCTCTTGAGCGATTTTCATGTCGCTGCCTATAGTTGCTCTCATTGCGGTTGTAAACGCTGTTGTTCCGGACGCGCTCCCGCTCATCCATCTTTCCATGGCAGCATGTGAGTTCCGGCGTGTGACGTCACCCAACGCGCACCTCGATTAGGGCATTGTTAGGCAACAACACAGATGCCAGTGCTCTGTACACTGAAAAACAATCAAATAATAACAATATTATTAAAAACAAAAACAAGAATGAAAATGAAAATATAACAAAAATCCTGAAATGGTCACCATGCAATGTATGTGCACAATGATATATGTAAAACACAAATCATGGCAATATATGACCTACAAACTAAATACAGTAGGGGTCACACTGTATATCTTGACAGATATAGGAATATAAAATAAATTATCACAAACATGTACACTACAATTATATTGAATATCAAACTAGTCATAATTTATGAAAATAGATTACTATAAACATGTATATCACAAATGTATTGAATATCAAACTAGTCAAAAATGCTCTTAACCAACTACACAATAATGATATAAATATAAGGATATGAAGCCAGTAAGCGTTCCCCTCACACGTTTTTTTTTCACTTAATCATTACAGTTGCACGAATGATATTTATCTTATTCACTATGAGAAAGAAACAGTTTTTCCTTCTCTCCTCATCACTGGCCACGATTACTTACTGGTCCACCTCATACAACCAATTGTACCATTAGATCACATTATATATATAAATAGAGTATAGACATAATTTTTATATAATTTATTATCACTATAATCAAATATGTGCACAGTATATTCACTTACACATCACAATAAATTCACTCAATAAGAGACACATAAAAATTTCCATAATAACAATTAAAATAGGAAAATAAATAATAACAACCAAAATAAAATAAGATAAAACAAGATCAGTATTAAATATTCTGACCAGAGAGCATAATAACAGAAACATGTTTAGAAATCAATGGGGTCATCTCCCCAGAAAAAGTGGAATATACAAAATAATTAGAATATTAAAAATGGTTTAAAAAGACCAAAATCGGACATAGAATAAAAACAGGTGTATGTAGACAAAGAGACATCTATGCAAAAAACATAAATGAGACATAATATACGACCATAGGAATAAATGCCATTTTCCTTGCAGGTAACATGTATCATTGAGCACATCCACGGAGAGTACCGCATTGGAGCAAATATAAATGACCATACAATGGAGGACAGACAAAAATAATAATAAAAATAATAAAAACAAA
This sequence comes from Crinia signifera, assembly GCF_055691185.1. NCBI lineage: Eukaryota > Metazoa > Chordata > Amphibia > Anura > Myobatrachidae > Crinia > Crinia signifera. The sequence continues at coordinate 72,162,848 of NC_139226.1, forward strand.
CCTAACCACTAGAAATAACAAAAAATATAAACAAAAAATCAAGAGAAACAGAGATAAAAATAAAATATGCTATATATGACTAAAAAACGAAAAAATGGCGACAAAGACCCACCCCATGACAACGGTAACCAGGGAAGTAGCATAAATACTCTGCGAGGAGAGTCACTCGGCTTGCCCTGAGGAAGTCGGCTAAGCCGGAGAAATGCACATAGGTGCTTGATGTTGGATTCTTAAATGTATATAAATGTTTACCTTATGTCGCAAATGTGATGAATGTACCCCAGAACCCCTGCATTATATAATAGTGTGTGACACAGAAATATGAAATAGAATCAGCGTGCACTGACCAATATAAAGGAGCGCACGATCTCACTGCACGAGGCAGCAGACGCCGAATGCAGTTGAGACACTAATAATACTAATTCATAGTAACGCTGACAGACACCATCGGCTATAGAAGGGTATATGTATAAGCAGCAGCAGATGTGTTAATGTAATAAGGGATTCCAAAAGTTTATTGGAGAAATCCCAGCGCTGCTTACACACAAAAGAGTGAGCTTGTTCCCACGGCACAAGCCGGCGGACGCGCAGCTCTTTAAGAAACACCACAGTATTAGCAAAATCCCGATCTCTATACCGTGGATGTACCAATAATTAAAACAATATCCCAGCGTTGTGACTCCCAACTGACATGCAAGGGCAGCACCAATAACTCTTAATACAGGCAATCCAGCACTCAATAATCATTGTGTCAACTATAAAACAGTTGTTTGGGTGTGTGCCGACTGAGAAGACACAATTAATAAATTTATTTATTTATTTATTTACAGGTTCTTATATAGCGCAGCAGATTCCGTTGCGCTTTACAATAGTAGACAGTGATAAAACAAACTGGGTAACAACATACAGACTTGGAGGTAGGAGGGCCCTGCTGCAAGCTTACAATCTATAGGGATATAGGGGGAAACACAAGGACAGGCACCAGTAATACCATAGCAGTCCCACCAAGTTACAAGTCCAGAAGGGTAGCTATATAATACATAAGTGCCTCAGAGGGTTATGCATGTAGAACTTAAACATTATAGGCTTGCCTGAAGAGGTGAGTTTTCAGGGAACGCTTGAATGTTTGGAGGCTATTGGAGAGTCTTATTGTGCGTGGAAGGGCATTCCATAGGATGGGAGCATAAATGTCCTAGTGTGTCTCCAATACAAACAATCGCATCTCAATTGAAAGAGACAGCGGCACACTTACTACAATATACTGAACCAGAAAGACACCTGTATTAATAAAGATATATGTAGTAGCTGCCTACAATGAGAGTATTGTGACTTAGCACAGATTCAGCACAGATTTAATCCTGACTGTAATAAAAAATAGAATTAACCCTTGGTGAACAATGTGCAAAATATTTAGCACCTTAGTCAGTAAATAAATATACATGCAACTGACCCAGCACTAATAGAAAATAAATAAATGTGCCATTAATACGCCAATTGCACTTCAGTGAAAAATACGAGTGGCACATTCATCTTTAGGGTTCTGTCCCAGGGAGAAGGACGCAGGGGCGGGCTGGGCCGGGGGGGCAGGGTGCCACATGCCCCCCGGGCCGGTATGAACTGAAGTGGCTGGGCCGGGGCTGGCTGTGTGCATCTTGCACAGCCCTGCTGCCGCAGCCGTCTCCGGGTCCTGCCGCACACAGGCCTCCATGTATGGCGACAGCCCCTCCAAAAATGGCCGCCGCCTTGGAGGAGACAGACACTAGAGGTACTGCTGTACCTCTAGTGTCTGTCAGAGCCTGGATGACAGCGCGGCCAGCAGTGGCGTAAGTATGGGGGTACCAGGCACCGCATCAACTCACTTGACACCTTCAGGTCCCTATGTGCTGCCGTGCCCCAGACAGCCTGCAGGACGCCCATCATTTTTGCTTCAGTCTGGCTGTGTTTGGGCCATCTGCATGCCCCGCCCCCTGCTGTCACTGTGTCCTGTCCTGTACGCACGCAGCATCATCCTGGTGACTGTCATCTCATTTCCTCCCCAGACAGCAGCCAGTGAGTGTAGCTCCTCCTCCCAGGATATGCATGGCCGGGAGACCAGACTCCGCGGTGGCCGCTCTCGTGGCCATAAGCAGGGAGGTGAGGTTGCTTGCTTCCCCCAGCCCACAACTGCTCAGCCAGGCCAGCCAGCAATGTATGCTAGAGCTGAAGCTGGCTGATTGCTCCCTTTTATGTATGTGACAGCAGCCGGCTCTGACTGCTCTGGGACCTGCAGGGAGAGAGAGAGCTCAGCAGCAGCGTGCAGACACTGCAGAGAATGAAGACAGCTGCTGCCTGACACAAAACACCACATCCTGGAGGAACATCTTCCAGCTACAACAAAAGCCCTAAACCTGTAAGTTCAAAGTGCATGGCCTCATGATTCACATATATGAGGGGGGTGTGTGTGTGTGTGTGTGTGGGGGGGTTATTTATATAGAATACTGTGGGGGTTGGGGCTGATAGAAATATAGTATAGGGTATATAAGGGGTGTGGGGGGTTATAGGACTGTAATATATAACAAGTGTGGGTCAAAGGTGCAGGGTATATATATTATATAGGGTGTGTGAGGTGTGAAGGGTACATACTATATGTGGGGGGGGGGGGGTTACAAGTATATGGTTTATAACGGGTGTGTAGGTAGGATTCTTGCTCGGCGGGTGGGCGGGACGGACCAGCATGGTGCGGGGGCCGTATCCGGCCCGCGGGCTGGAGGTTCCCCACCCCTGCCTTAAAGATACCAATATATTAATCAACTGTTTGCAAAACTTGGGCTCATTACCCAATGATGTCATTCTGTGTTGTACTGACGTGACAAGTTTGTACACCTGCATCCCGCATGATGAGGGGATTGCGGCAGTACAAGCTTTGATCACATCGAGCAGTGGTTATAATGGTCCCCCGGTATCTCTGCTTATACAGTTATTGAGTCTAGTCCTGTCCAGAAATTATTTTTTGTTTAATGGCAATATGTACTTACAGCAACTAAGCTGTGCGATGGGGTCCAATGTGGCCCCATCGTATGCAAATGCCTACATGTGCCAGGTTGAAAAGGCCCTTTTCCAACAGGCCCAATGCCAGTAAAGTGCTATTGTACCTAAGGTACATGGACGACTTACTGATTTTCTGGACAGGAACGGAACAGGAGCTAAGAGTGGTTTTCACGGAGCATAACAACTCAGAGTCCGGTAAAGTTTACATACATTATGAGTTATAATGAGATCAATTTCCTGGATGTAAATATTAAACAACACCAAGGGACAATATCCACATCGATATTTATAAAGGAAACAGATCGTAATACAATTCTGAAACATGATAGTTTCCATCCCATGCTATTATGTAGAGGCCTACCGTTTTCACAAATGTTGAAGCTTAAGAGAATAACTAGCGATCCCCAACAATTAACGGTCGACCTAGAAAAAATGGTTGACAGATTCCTCCAGAGGGGATACCCATTGAGGGAACTAGTCAAAGCAAAAGATAGGGTATTGGCCATACAGAGATCCAGTCTTCTAAACAAGAAATCTATAGCCACTGATACCAGTAACAACAAGTTAACATGGGTGAATAGGTACTCAATGCCCAGCAATCGGATGACCAAACATGTCAAACGATTCTGGCCGCTGATTACCACTGATTACACCATTGCATAATACAAAAATCATGCCAGCGTATACAAGGGACAGTAATCTGAAAGACCTACTTGTCAAATTAGATGTAACTGAAATGACAAAACCTTCAGCACCAGTACACTTCTTAACTCGTCCGGCTGGATGTTATAAGTGTGTTGGTTGCACAACCTGTAGTGCAATGCTTACAGGGAACTTTATAGCACACCCGTATACGGGTAAGAAATTGGCTATAACACACCCAGTTACATGTTCCACTAAGTTCGTGGTCTATGTTCTGTCTTGCCCATGTGGTTTTTACTATGTGGGCAAGACAGAAACACAATTTAAGGAAAGGATGGCAAACCATCGAACTGCCATTAGGGCCGCCATACGACAAGGGACACAGTGTTGCGAGTATATGGTCAAAAGTAATTGATCATATACCCGCATCCATTAGGGGAGGTAACCGCAGTAAACGCCTCTTGCGAGCAGAATGCAAGTGGATATACAAACTTGATACACTTGCTCCTAAAGGGCTCAACGAGCATGCAGGGTTACATTGTTTTTTATAGGTGTTCTATTTATATGTGTTGATAAAATTGTTATAAATCTATTCCTTAAAACAAGTGTTTATGATATACAGATCAGAAATAACATAGGGTTAGCAACACCTCCATAATACTAATCTATAGATAAAATAAATTAAATCCATATTCAATACCTATTCAGTATGCTTTTTAATCTTGTATTGTTTAATCTTGTATTGTATAATCATGTATTGTGTAAATACAATGTTTAATGTTTAATTACTTTGCACATGAGCACTAGCACTTTAAATGTATGACACCCGATGCTCTCCGTCAAAGAACCATGGCCGTACAGAGCACTGGCATCTGTGTTGTTGCCTAGCAACGCCCTCATCGAGGTGCGCGGCAAGTGACGTCACACGCCGTGACTCACATGCTGCCATGGAAATATGGATGAGTGGGAGCGCGTCCAGACACAGGTGAGCATACAGCTTTTGTATGATCTGTTTGATTGAAAGGAGGAGGTGCCACATTTAGGTATTTATAACCTTCATTGTACACTAGTGGGCTATCCCTGAGGACGAGCTTGGAAGCTCAAAACAATTGTCGGATTGTTCCTGCATTTTTTGCAATAAAATCTCTGTGTGACGCCCCAGCTTGAAAAAGCTGCTGGAACGTGCATATTTGGGAAGACCCCCCTGGGAAGGCACCGGAGTCTTACTATCATTAACATTTTCACAATTACTCCAAAATGCCCCCTCCAGGATTACAATGCCTGCTGTACCCCTGATGAAGACTGGTTAGGTATCCAGTGGAAACGGCTGTTGGGTCAGCCTGCTTGTACCTTATCATGCTGTGAAATCGTAATACAAACCTTTTTCTTCAAAGAAACCTGTGAGTGCTGGTCCTTTCCTTTCTTTCCTTCTTGGAGGCTGGGTGAGTGATATTATAGATAGATAGATATAGATATATATATATATATATATATATATATATATATATAGAGAGAGAGAGAGAGAGAGAGAGAGAGAGAGATATCTATATATCTGTATATATATATATAGAGAGAGAGAGAGAGGCATTGTCAGCCCGACACTCCCCCTTACTTGATAGCAGCTGCAGTCGGTGCCTTCCCGGGGGGGGGGGGGGGAAGAGATAAGGATCAGCACAAACAAGGAGCGGCACTCGGCGGACTTGGTGCAGAAAACTTTTATATCACAAAGTGTCCAATGTTTCAGAGCAAACGTGCTCCTTTTTCAAGGTGTAAAAAATACAATAAAACCACTTTACCTTATATACCCCAGACCGAAGTGTGCGGAGGTCCTCGTTCACAGGGCGGGTGTGGGCGTCTGACATAACAGGATACCATTGTGCTGTCAGATGTCCCGCCGCTCCCGTGGACGTGGAGTTAAACTGTGAAGTGAACAAACTTGAGTTAAGCGGTGACATATTGTTAAAAAGTGACATGTACTTAAGAAGCCCAGGAGGGCTAAGGAAAAACTGTGAAAAAATAGTGACTGTTGATGATAATAGAAAAACCATTTAAACCCGATGTCGGAATAGTTAAAGCCAAACCTGATGTAACCAGGCTTTAACCCTTGTTAACTACATAGCAAATATGGGGGACACAGCAACGTCCACAGAGTCTATGCCGGAGGTACTAGCATGCAATAGTGTATGAGGTGCACACACACTTATACTATAGGGATAATTCGCAGGCCAGCTGCACCAATGGAAGTAGGAGAAAGCTATGTATCATCTAAGGGAACACCACGGCAGACGGAGAACTTAACCAAGATAAACTATATACTAGGGTGCAGTGGTGCACTTGGTGCACAAAGTGCAGGTGTGCATGTATATTACTATATTTAATATATTTAGGACCGGGTCATAAAGGCAATGGCTCCATTGAGTAACTTGGGGACGCGTGTCTCCACTCCACTGCATAATATGCGATATCCGTCCCTTAGCGCATCCTATTAAATATGTGATTTCAAGGAAAAAACACAAATCTCATCCCATAGAATGTCACCCATCATGTTTTACCCCTGTTGAAGTCTTTGTGGGACAAAACACCTTGAGTATTCTTGTGTTATCTTCTTCACCAAATGTGACTATTGTTGTGATCCAAAAATAACTGTTCAGAGGTAAGAAATGTCTTATCCTTATATTTTACAAATGGACTTTTATATTTGAATAAATTCTCTTGGCGAAAGAAAGATACTGGTTGTAAGTAGAGATGAGCGTTTCAGATTCCGTGGAATCCAAACCGCTTCAAACATCCCCGGCCCGAGTGCCCGCGAGCCGCGCTCATGAGTTTCCGGCTTTGTTCGGGAACCTGAGTGCGACCGAACGTGGGAATCTGACGTTGGATTCTCCTGAGACGCAGAGTCTATAAAAGCTTGGCATGCCGAGAATTTGGCGCAATTTCACCGTCACGCTTCTAGTCTGCTTGTGCCCGGCGGTAGAACTTGTGCTGCGTGCAGGAGGCAGAGCATGGGGTGGAATCATCAATCACATGTCATCACTGTCAGTCTGTCACATCAATTCAATTAGTGTCAGAGGGGTGTTGTGCAGAGGGATGCAGTGCATACTAGTGCAGACAGACAGAGGGTTGCTGTGCAGTGCAGACTGCAGAAGGGATTGCGCTGTGCAGACTCAGAGGGGTGTTGTGCAGTGCAGAGGGGTGTTGTGCAGTGCAGACTTGAGGTGTTTGTGCAGTGTAGAGGGGTGTTGTGCAGTGCAGAGGGGTTTGTGCTGTGCAGAGGAGTTTGTGGTAGTGCAGAATCAGCAGAGGGGTTTGTGCAGTGCAGAGGGGTTTGTGCTGTGCAGACTGCAGAGGGGTTTGTGTGCTGGATTATATATTATAAAAATTAAAATCAATTTTTATTTTCTTTATTCATTGTGGGTGTGTACTGCACCCATAGTATACTGTCAGAGGGTGCATTTGTTCGGCCTTCACGCAGCTGTTAGCTGCGCCTTAAGAACAAATTAAGTTAAAGGTAAAAAATCCTAATAAATTGTTCTCATCTTTAATTATTCATTCTTTGTGTGTAGTGCACCCATAGTATATACTGTCAGAAGGTGGGTGTGTGATTGTTCGGCCTCCAAGCAGCGTTATACAGTACAAGCTGTGCATTAAAAACAAATTAAATTAATTAAAGTAAAAAAATCCAAATCAATTTTTCTCTTCTTTATTAATTGTTTGTGTGTACTGCACCCCAATACACCATACTGATACTGTCAGAAGTTCCGTGCGTTAATAATCAAGCAGCTTGCTGCAGACCTTGGCCTAAATTGAATAAAAACAACATGTGAGCTGTAAAGTGGTCAAAATTGTCTAGAAAGGGCTGGAAATTAGCATTATTGAGGTCAATAGTACTCTAGGGAAAAAAATACAAAAATGACACTATTTGGGCGTTTTTGATCATTTTGGGAAAAAAATCCAAAGCCTTTCACCGCTGTTTGACAAATCCAAATCCCGGTGACGAATCCAAATTCAAATCTTCGGCCCCGGCACTCATCTCTAGTTTTAAGTAGTCTTGTTATCTTACCAATGTGAATTTAATAAAGTACCACACCTAAGGGCGCTTATCACTATTCCCATATTATCTCCATTCCTACTAGCAGGGAGCTTAGTTAAAATTACAATATCATTTTAGCACAAATAAGGATATTGTTGTGTGTATGTATAAGTATGGGTATATATGTATTTGTGTGTATATGTGTATAAATTTACATCTTCTAATTTTTATTTTTAATTTTTTTTACAGGTGGTTCTTGCAGTCCCAGGAGTTACATATGAGCTTGGATACTCATACTGGTTTGCTGCTGCATCAGCTGGATGTGCCTGTTTCACAGCTTTCCTGCTCATTTGTTTAAACTGCAGAAAAGAAGTTCTAGTGAAGGCAAAACACAACAGAGCCTCTCAATGTAGAACCTGCAATAATATGATGACTTATTTGTGACACTGCATGTCTCTGCTACCACAACTTTATCTCTCACCTAAATCTTTCAGACACACCATCATCTCACTTTTATGGATAGCTGATTGACGGGGCCAGACATGGACAATACCATGGTCGACCACTAGAGATCATTGGCATCTAGTTAGACCGTGTTTACATAGACATTGACGTTGGATCAACGGGAGGCATGCATAGACAGGAATCTGGTCCACAGTAGCAAGGTTGACACAGGTTTTTCATCTTTATTTTGGTGCTGAATGTCAGAGGGGTGCCGTCGATACTGTATATGTGCACAGTGTCCTTTTGCATGGTTTGGTTGGCTCGCCATGCTTTGGGCGCGGCACACTATTATATTCACACTCTATGTCCACTTGGATAGTAGAGTAGGGACCAACTGAACCGGCACCAAAAAAAGGTGAAAAACCTGTGTCGACCTTGCTACTCTCGACCAAGTTCCTGTCGATGCTTGCCTCCTGTCGATCCAGTGTCACTGTCTATATAAACCTGGTCAACCAGGTACAGATGTATAACTAGATGCTGCCGACCATGATATTGTCGACCTCAGCCCTGTTGATCTGTCTTCCGGATACTGGTTGGACTGGCCAAAGGGATACGTGGAAACCCCCCAGTGGGCCCCACTGCCTTAGGGCCCTCCTCCTCTTGGGACTATGGCATATTTTCTACAGTGCATTGCCATTACTAATCTGTTACCTTATCATGAATGCCCTAGAAGTATTTATTATATATACTGTATATTTATCACAGGGCCCAGGCCATACAGTCATAATGGTTAGCCAAACCTATGATGAAGCTTGCCACACTCCTCTGGGGATTAGCCACATCCCTAAACAAGGGCCATCACTTGCACTCTATGATGGATAATTTGTGTCCCAGTCTGACATTACATGTATATCTCACCATTCCCCCATTACTCTTTGTAACTCAGACTTACACAATTTACTCTATAGAGAAAACGTATTTAGCCATGAAGACAGATAAAGTGGAGAGTGATAAAGTACCAGTCAATCAGCTTCATTCTGTCATGTTACATGTTGTGTTTAAAAAATTACAGTTGTTAGCTGGTTGGTAGCTTATCTCTCTCCACGTTATCACTCTTCAAGCCTTAGTACATCTGCCCCTGTATCTCTGTTGTCAGTTCTAAGCTCACGCAACTAGGTTCTGGGATGTGTTATATATGGAGACCGACACAGGACATTTCAAACAAAGATAATAATGTATTTGTCTAAAAACAAAAAGTATACAATATTATTGTTCTATTTAATCCCAACAACACTAACATTTATACTCAACTTTATCAGATCTTTACAGTTCAGTAACTGTAATCGTTAGTTATAAGTAATTCGGAGAATGGAATTAAGTTATCTCCAGGATTTTGACTTAATAACGCCATCTGAGCTGAAGAGGGTTTGCAGAGCACTAATTCCACTGCACATCCAATCGAAACTACTGTAACTAGCTATCTATAAAACTAGCCTTTTATAGCCCTCCCTTCCGGTGTATTTGTACTGGGTATGGGACATTGGGTCGATCAAATTAAGGTCGACATGCATTGGGTCAACCACTGAAGATTGACAGTGCTTAGGTCAACACATGAAGGGTAAAAAGGTCGACACAACCATGAGATCGACAATGGGAGGCTAGATAGTCAAAAGGTGACATGAGTTTTTCACGTGTTTTGTCCCACATGTCACTGTGCTCACCATGCTTCAGGCACACAAAGTCCTAGTGGATGGTAGGGCATGAAATACCGCCTGTCAGCAAATGACAACCTTCCCGTTGACAACCTAATGCTTGTATCAACCTTTTGACCCAGTGAACCTCAGCCATGTCAACCTTTTTCATGTCTGCCCTTTTTCATGTGTACCCTAAGCCCTATCAACATTCAGTGGTCAACCCAATGCATGTTGACCTTAACACTAGAAATTTCCCCCTGAGATACTAATAATAGGAATATAATAATACTAATGATAATAATAATAATCAGCCAGCCTACATAACTATCTACACTCCCCGGTCTCTATTTCCACTGGGTGAAAAGTAAAATACAGCTTATACTGATGTAGGGCTGTATGTTATTAAATGGAGAAACCCAAACATCATGAACAAATGTATATACAGTGTACTGCAGTGGTCTCCAACCTTTTTTGGGGTGTGAGCTACAGTACTCGCGCCAAAGTAAACTGGAGCTACTAAAATGAAAAAAAAAAAAATCTGCCTAATAACCAAATAATGCCCTTTACACATTATGACCTATACACAATTGTGTGCGCGTGCCAATGAAAATGGGGCTGTGATACACATATGCCCCCAATAGTGCAGTGCCAGATATACATATGCCCAAATAGTACCAGATACAGATATGCTCCCATGGTGCCAGGTATGCCCCCACAGCGCCAGAAACAGGAATACGCCCACGGTGCCAAGTATCACCCAATGGAGCTGGTTTTGCCCCCACAGTGCCAACAATGCCCCCACAGTGCCAGCAAGTATGCCCCCACAGTGCCTGCAAGTATGCCCCCACAGTGCCAGTAAGTATGCCCCCACAGCGCCAGAAACAGGAATATCCCCATGGTGCCAGGTATGACCCCATGGTGCCGGTTTTGCCCCCAGAGTGCCAGCAAGTATGCCCCCACAGTACCAACAATGCCCCCACGGTGCCAACAAGTAAGTCCCCACAGTGCCAACAAGTATGCCCCCACTGTGCCAACAAGTATGCCCCCACAGTGCCAATAAGTGCCAATTGTTGCTGCTGTTGCTGGGGAGAGAACTGTTCAGTCATCCGGTGCCCCCTGTAGTGCTGCTGCTGGCGCTGTCTGTGTCCGGTGGTGTCCTCCTGGGTCGGTGCTGGGGAAGGAGAGACGCCATGCATGTCTCTCCTTCTCCTCACTTCCTTGTGACTGCGCTGCCCGCCAATCAAAGCTCGCGGGCTGGCTCCTGATTGGCTGCCATCCTGCAAGCTCTGAATGGTGGATGCCGCAGTCACAGGGACACACAGTGAGGGGTAGGAGAGATGCGCAATGCTCTCTCCTCCCCTCAGGGAAAAGAGGGGTGGACGACTGAGGTCGAGCCACCCCCACCCCGATTGCTACCGGTAGCTCACGAGCGACGGGTTGGCGACCACCTATAGCATTCTGGAGGTCTGGTGAGAAAAGTTGATGTTGTGGATGGTTCAAATCCTGTGATGTCTGTGTGCACCACTACATCTCTTATGTTTCTACTTCTTGTGTAACATGCTATTGTATGTTTTTGTTTGAAGCATTGGAGACTTCTGTCGGATGATACAATTGGCCAAAGGGCCTTGCTTGCCCGTTGGACCACTGCACTAGACATGGAGAATTGTTTCCAGGGTATCTTTAGTTGTTTTACTTGTTTATTACGTGATGTGAGGAGTTGGCCTCTTGGGATCTCTAGGAACTCCTGTTGTTGTTTAGGTAAATTAATTAGTTGATATCCTCAGCTCGCGAATCTGGTAACTATTTGTTCCATCCCCTTGTTGTTGCTTCTGCTGTATTGCAGATTCTTACTACCCTCATCATCTGGGATTTTGGTATCTCTTGTTTTAGTGGTTTTGGGTGATGGCTTGACGCAAGTAACAAGTAGTTCCTGTCCGTTTCCTTTGAGTACAGGCTGCTGCACAGTTGTCCTCCCTGTAATGTAATTTCCACATCTAGGTAGTGAATTTTATCAGTGTTCATCTGATAGGTCAATTTGATGGGTGAGTCTCTGTTGCTGATTTCATTAATAAGTTGTTCCAGACCTGATGGTTCTCCTGTCCATAGTAGAAACAGTTTGTCAATAAATATTGTGAAATTTTGTCTGAAATTTTGGTGTTTTTGAAGAACATGTCCTTTTCCTCCGAGAATGTATACACGTTTGTGTAGCTTGGTGCGACGTGGCTACCCATCACACACCAAGACTTTTGTTCAAAAAATTGTCCATCGAACATGAAGTAGTTTCATTCTAGTGTAAGCTGTCAAAGCTGCATGAATAAATTGTGGTCTAGATCTGTTATGTTCTGGTTTTCCAAGAATGCTCACATTGTAGCTAATCCTGCTGTATGTGGGATCGACATGTATAAGCTACTCACTGCTGTTAAAGTCCAGGGATACTGCCATTAAAGTCCAGTCCAGTGATACAACTATAATATTCCAGTCCAGTGATACTGCTGCATACCTTCAGTCCAGTGGTACTGCCGTTAAAGTCCATTGGTACTACTGTTAAATTCCAGGGATACTGCCGTTAAAGTCCAGTGATACTGCCATTAAAATACAGTGATACTGCAGTTAAAGTCCAGTCCAGTGATAATGCCGTTAAAGTCCAGTCCAGTTATACTGCTGTATAATCCCAGTCCAGTGATACTGCTGCATAAATCCATTGGTACTGCCATTAAAAGTCCAGTGGTACTGCCATTAAAGTCCAGTCCAGTGATACTGCTGTTAATGTCCAGTCCAGTGATACGGCTGCATAAATCCATTGGTGCTGCCGTTAAAGTCCAGTGGTACTGCCGTTAAAGTCCATTCTAGTGATACTGCTGCATAATTCCAGTCCAGTGATACTGCTGTATAATTCCAGTCCAGTGGTACTGCCATTAAAGTCCATTAGTGCTGCCATTAAAGTCTAGTGATACTGCCGTTAAAACCCAGTGATACTACTGTTAAAGTCCAGTGATACTGCTGTATAACTCCAGTCCAGTGATACTGCTGTATAATTCCAGACCAGTGATACTGCTGATTAAGTTTAGTCCAGTGGTATTGCCGATAAACTCCATTGTTAATGCCATTAAAATCCAGTGGTACTACCATTAAAGTTTAGTGATACTGCCGTTAAAGTGCAGTGATACTGCTGTTAAAGTGCAGTCCAGTGATGTTGCTGTATAATCCCAGTCCAGTGATTCTACTGCATAATTCCATTGGTACTGCTGTTAAAGTCCAGTGGTACTGCTGTATAATTCCAGTCCAGTGATACTGCTGTATAATTCCAGTCCAGTGGTACTGCCATTAAAGTTTTTTGGTGCTGCCATTAAAGTCTAGTGATATTGCCGTTAAAGTCCAGTCAGAGGCAGATTAAGCACGGGGCGACTGGCGATCGCTCTGGGGCCCACACAAAAGGGGCCTTTACACTGGCACTGCTGCTGGTGTGGGGCTCCTGTGCCCGAGCAGTGGCGTTGCGCAGTGCAAATGGGCAGAGGGTCCCTGCAGTGGGCTGGGCAGTCAGACTCCTGCCCGCCTGCGCTGCCAGGTACCAGCCCCCCTGGGGGGGCTGTCGGGGGAGGGAGGGGTCAGATGCAGCTGTCTGGAGGGGGGTGTCTGTGGGGGCCCCACAATGTTGTTGTCCATGGCCCACACAGACCTTAATCAGCCCCTGAGTCCAGTCCAGTGATATTGCTGTATAATTCCAGTACAGTGATACTGCTGCATAAATTCAGTCCAGTTGTACTTTCGCTAAAGTCCATTGGTAAGTGGATACTGCCGTTAAAGTCCAGTCCAATGCTACTGCTGTATAATTCCAGTCCAGTTATACTGCTGTATAATTCCAGTCCAGTGATAATGTTGCTTAAGTTCAGTCCAGTGGTACTGCCAATAAAGTCCATTGGTAAATCCAGTTCAGTGATGATGCTGTTAAAATTCAGTCCAGTTATACTGTTGTATAATTGCTGTCCAGTTATACTGCTACATAAATCCATTGGTAATGCTGTTAATGTCCATTAGGTACTGCTGTTATAGTCCAGTCCAGTGATACTGCTGTATAATTCCAGTCCATTGTACTGTGGTTAAAGTCCATTGGTACTGCCGTTACAGTCCAGCGGTACTGCCGTTAAAAGTCCAGTGATACTGCCATTAGTCCAGTCCAGTGATATTGCTGTATAATTCCAGTCCAGTGATACCGCTGTATAATTCCAGTTCATTGGTACTGCCGTTACAGTCCAGTCCAGTGATACTCCAGAAAGATCATGCAGAACCAAAACTTGGAGGATAAAATAGTGAAAGAACCACTTCCTTCTAGTACTGAAGCCGCTGCCTCTAGTCATGACATAGAACATGAAAGGCCATTCAAGCCTACACATCTCATATGACATATGCACCTGGCTCAAGTGAAGTGGATACTGATTTCCACGTTGTCCAAGGTTCTCCAGCTGTGTGGACTTGCCATATGTGAAGTCAGTTCTGACACTAACAGCTTAAGTCAGGTCACTCCTTAAATCAGGCTGTTGCAGAAACAGCTGGAGAAAGGGAAGGAGGAGCTAAAGCATGGTGATTCTGCAAAGCATGTAGGTCTTGTGGATGAAGCCCTTCATAAGCTTTTCCAGGATATGAGGATGGCCAGTCAGAGGAATACATTGTGGCCATTGTGCTCGATCCTCAGTTTAAAGCATATGTTGTGCCTCTGTTTCCAGCTGACACACGTCTACAGTGGTGCAAAGACCTGCTGGTCTGGGGATTGTCATCTGAAGCAACAGCTAATCCTTCATTTTCTCCCACACCAGTCCAGCGGCAACGAATTGACAATCTGTGAGGATAAGGAAGTACACACTGAAAGGGGTGAGGAATTGGAGGATGAGAATGACATATTGCCTCTGTAGAGCCAGTTTATACAGGGAGAGATTAATTTTTTGAGGGGGCCCAAACAAACCAATATTTTCAGCCACAGTCATGTGGCAGACCCTGTCACTGAAATGATTAGTTTGTTAAATACAGTGTGCATGTCCTATTAAAGTAACATAAGGGTGGGTGGGAGGGTCAAATAACAATTTTATCTTGCACTTCTTTTTTGGGCATTATGTGCTCTTTGGGACCTAGTTTTCAAACTGCCATCCATTCTGCCGCTGCTGTGCCCCTCCTAGATGGGCCATGTGTTTGTGCAACCCACTTTTGTCACTTAGTATAGTCATCCAGCTCACTTGGTGTAGCCTTTTGGCCTAAAAACAACATTGTGAGGTGTAAGGTGTTGAGGATAGACTGGAAATTAGTGAAAATTAATGTAATTGAGGTTAATAATAGAGTAGGAGCAAAAAAACAACAACATATTTTGCGGTTTTTATGGTTTTTTTTTCAAAATCCAGATCCAAAACATGAAACACAAAACACGGAAAAGGGTGACATTTTGGAACAGATCCCGATGCAAATCACAGCCAGAGATACAGACCCAAAACACAAAACAGTGGCTGGTGAACACTTCTAGTTTCTAGGTAACTGGAGTACATACAAGAGTAGGATAGAACACAATTTGTCAGGTGTAGAATAAATAAAAAGAAAAGAAAATACAATTATATGTAACTTTTAATTATTATATTAAAACTGTGAAAAATTAAAAATATATAAATAAGACAGACAAGGTGAGTTTTTTGTGTGCTAAAAAAGCATGTGCAGGGAACCATGGGCGAAATGTAATAGGTGGCGATTTTTTTGCATGTCTCAAATCTCACTTTTCAAAATCGCAATTTTTGCCCGATTTTCATGCCACGCTTCGGGCTCGGTGGCTCGCTGCGCTCGCCACACTATATAAAGTCAACTCCGCGCCGACGTGGATAGTGGGGGTTTGAAAAGGTCGGAGGACGCGTACCGCCGCCCCACGCGGGCTCGCTACGCTCACCGCGCTTCGGTTTGACGTTCATGGTGGGGGTGGCGTGGGGGTGCATTTAACATTGTAATTTAACAATTTAAAATCGTATTTGGGGGCATTCAATATTGAATAAACCCATTAGGGGGCTTATACAATTTAAAATCACATCGCATATGGGCATATGGCATGCGATGCGATGTGATGCAAAAAATGCCATGCGACTGAATATCATGTGCGACGTGCTAAAGTACCAAAATCGCACATGTCTACTAAATCTCCACATATTACATTACGCCCCATGGGTGACATTCTATGGGTTGAGACAAATGCACATTTTTTTATCTCGCTCCACATCGCCGCTCTTCGCACTTTTTTAAATTGCATTTTTTGGTAATAATTCGCATATTTATTGGGATGCGATTTGGAGGCTGAAAAGTGTGATGTAGTGCGATTTGCGGTGAAGTGGTGCGATTTTATGACACAAAAAAGTGCGATTTCTTCCGCCGGTCATGTGCGAGTTTTGGACCAATTGGAGTGCGATTTACAAGACTGTCTCCGCATGGCTAAGAACCCCCTAACCTATTGGCCCACCTCTGTCCCCTCCATTATGCATCACACCCCCTATATAAAGGGGCACTGGCGCCATTTCACTCTTTGATAGGAAGTAAGGAGCATGGAGAGGAGCAGTGGCAGTGTGAGCAGAGGAAGAGGTGATGGTGGCAGAGTGAGGAGTGGCAGAGGGAGGAGTGGCAGAGGGAGCAGTGGCAGAGGTACATGTTGGAATACAGGGCACATGTGCTTACCAGAAAAGTAACAAATGATAATTTGTGTACGCACCAGATTCCCCCTCTGCGTACCCCTCACTCCCCGAGGTGTGGTAGGTTGGGCTTCCTGCACGACTGCTGCATGTTCCTCCTCCACATAGGCAAAAAACACACATCTCATCCCATAGAATGTCACCCCATGTGTCTAATAATATCTACATTTGAATGGTTTTAGTTCATTGTCTTATGTGATGTTTGCCACATACTGCTCTGTGAGTGAAGATTGTATATAAATCTTGGATGACATTCTATGGAGTGAGATTTGTGTTTTTGGCGAATATTAGTAAAAAAAAGGCGACATCGCATTTTTCCATGAAATCGCGTATTTAATAGGATGCGCTAAGGGACGGATATCGCATATTATGTGCGATCACTCATGCGGACCAAAAGTGTGTGAAAAATTCGCATTTTTATCGCATCCAGATGTTTTCGTACAGAAAAGTAAGATGTCTAATAATCGCACTTTTTTTAGACCAGGTTCTGTTGGGCGATTTGGCCCAGAACTTTTTTCAAGTGCACAAGTGGTTAATTTCAACACAGGTGCACTCAATTTCACTCAGAAACACCCCTACATATACCACAACATCATTAAGGACACCTGTGAGGGTTTGAGACCTGGAGATTTTGCAGAGTGGTTTGGAGTTGCTGATTTGTGATGTGGCCCATTTGGAGGAGCTGCGCAGGAGGGTGGAAGCTGCAAACCAGATCCAGGTAGCCCCCTGACTACTGCGTACCCCACGTATGTATCGTGCTCGGCTGTACCTGGACTCCCTCTCGGATCAACAGGTTGTGGGGATGTTTAGGCTGAACCGCAATAACCTGTTGGACTTATATGAGCAGGTGAGAGATGATTTGGACCTTTTCAGGGGAGGCAACTATGCAGTGTCTGGGCTGCAGAAATTAATGTGTACCCTCTACTATTTGGCCAAAGGCTCCTCTCAGTCTGTGACCTCATGGTCCTTGGGGGTCTCACAGCCCACTTTCTCTAAGCATTTTACTCAAGTGTTACTTGCTTTAAAGAAGTTGTGGCGGACATACATCAGATTCCCACGTTCTGAGTTGGAGTGGCAGGACCACAAAGTGGCTTTCTATAGACTCTCAGCATTCCCTCACGTGCTGGGAGCTATAGACTGCACACACATTGGGATTAGGGCACCGCACGTGCGGGGCCACGTCTATGTCAATAGGCGTGGGCGGCACTCCCTGAACGTGCAGGTTGTATGTGATGCTCATCTGAAAATCCTAAGTGTTGTCGCAGGCTTTCCTGGGAACTGCCATGACGCCTATATTCTGAGACACTCAGCCCTCTGGAACCAATTTACCCAACAACAAATGCCAGAGGGCTGGCTACTTGGTAAGTACATTTTTACATATTACCCTCTCTGTCCTTATTTGTACCTGCTCAAATGTGTGTGTTTCCAGTTTCACAAGCATATTGCTGTTGTCCCAGTGTCTCCTGTTTGCACAATGCACATACCTTACCATATAAGGCAATAACTTCCTATATGGGTGTGTTTCCTGGCTCATGACACCTTTGCGCTCCCCAGAAGGCCCTGCACAGCACCGGTATAATGAAGCCCATATTGCAACCCGCAATGTGGTGGAGCGTACATTTGGCGTATTGAAAAGTAGATTCCGGTGTTTGGACCGGTCATCGGGTACGCTGCTTTACCACCCTGCCAAAGTAGTGATGATCGTCCAGGCTTGCTGCATGTTACACAACATAGCCCTGTCCCAACCTGCCTATTTGGAGGAGGAACATGCAGCAGTAGTGCAGGAAGCCCAACCTACCACACCTCAGGTAGTGAGGGGTACGGAGAGGGGGAATCTGGTGCGTTCACAAATCATCAGGCGTCACTTTTCTGGTAAGCACATGTGCCCTGTATTCCAACATGTACCTTTGCTGTAAGTGTACTCATAAACAAATTATTTAGCAATACCATCTGTTTCCACCCACATTTAGCCTAATACACAGAGCCCAACGGATGCAGCTGGTGGTGCTGACCTATCCCTTGCTGTAATCAACCTTGTAAGTACATTTGTAACATGTATGAATTAAGTTTGCTCTAAAACATGGCTTACCTGGTGTTGTGGAACTACACGTGCCAGCATGCCCTGACACACAATAACCATTACAGTCCAAACAATGAGTGCCAGAGCTTGCTGGAATATGTAGTTTCACAACCTTTGACGGGCTAGAAGTTACCCAACACTACTTTTCAGCAATCCCATTGTCATATACCATTACACTATGTCATATTTCAAACAATTGCTTTAAAAATAATACACAGACAAAATGGTATGCGTTTAGACATTTTTACTGCAGTATATTATGTCATAAACAACCTGCATTTTTGTCACTCAAACATTCAAACTGTCGGGGGATGTAACGAGATGTATTGCATATTCGATGCAAATTAAAAATTAATAAAAAATATGACCTATTTTCTCCCACCATCAGGCCACCCTAAACCACTTCTTGAAGCTGCACCCAGGCCACCCCGGGTCCTAATACTCCGATGGGGTGGGGAAGTGGGGGAGCTACTTACTGGGGTGCTAGATACACTACTCAGTGTAGATGCTGCTGCACCTATGACATTGCCTTCCATCTGCTGAAGTTGTGCCTGCATACCTATTAAGGCATTGGTCTGCGCTGTGCATGATTGGCTAAGTGCAGCTATAAGGCTGCCAATATGGCCAATATGGCTATTCTGTTCCCTTACAGCAGAAGTAAGATCTGCAAAACGGGTGTCAATGCTATTAGCAATGCGCACATGAGTACCTACACCAACCCGTACACTCCTTGCAATTTTTCTTAATTGAAGAAAAGTGTAACGCATGTACCCCTGGATGTTCCTTATTTGCAGGCTTTGGGAGGCCATGAATTCAATTTGTTTCTCCTTGAAATTTACCAAGGAGTTAGCTACTTGTGCAGCAGAAGCTGCTGTATGGTGTGTGTTTGTGGGTGGGGGTGGGTTGGGAGTCACCCCACTTGGGGGAAGATCACTCTGTGATGACGTCTGTATTTCCTCCTCAGCCGCAAAGGTCTCCACGGGTTCGAGAATGATGTCCATTTCGTCCAACATCATCATAGAGGATTCTGTTGGTTGTGTTCCTAGTTGTACAGTACCTGTGGATACAGATGAAGAGGTAAGTACTGATGTATATATAGGCCAGTCTCTCTTCAGTACTGTGTTTGAAAGGGCTTCAGATGCTGAACGCACATATCTAGGGGTATTATGTACTTACACATGTACCCCGATACTGCATGTAACATTGACATTAATAATAAGTGAGATGGCTAGGTCAGATTACATTCATTTCCGCTGCAATGTAGCAGCAGAAGATGAATGTAGTGTGAGATATTGTTGATGTGACATGGGTGTGTGTACTGTATGTGTAATGGCCTGTTTTTTGTTCATTTACCTGCTTCCACAGATTCTGCTCCAACGGGTCTTCTTTCCTTTGATGCGTGAGCACTTCGGGACGGACAATCTGTGAAAGGAAAGATGGGCAGCCATTATGGACCTTGCAATGGATAAGCATTTATGGCAAAAATGCATTGAAATGACATTACTGGACAATACTTCCTTTGGGAAAGGACTACATTATTTAGTCCCACATTATTTGACATATGTTTTTCACCTGAATTTTTTGTTAGATTATTATTAAACTATTGGACACATTACAACTGGTGGATAATCTGTGGTATGTAGGCATAACAGCTAAACCACCAGTACACCAATGTTTTTTGGCCCACATACATGTTAAGCTGCTAGAAAGAATGTTAAAGTGTTGATCAATATCAGCAGTTGTTAAGATTGCATGTGGTCACACTTACCAGCTCTGGATGGCATTGGCGGCCTACTCTGCCACTCCTCACACTGCCACCAACACCTCTTCCTCTGCTCACACTGCCACTGCTCCTCTTCATGCTCCTTACTTCCTATCAAAGAGTGAAATGGCGCCAGTGCCCCTTTATATAGGGGGTGTGATGCATAATGGAGGGGACAGTGGTGGGCCTATAGGTTAGGGGGTTCTTAGTCATGCGGAGACAGTTTTGTAAATCGCACTCCGGTTTGTCCAAAAGTCGCACATGACTGGCGGAAGAAATCGCACTTTTTTGTGTCATAAATTCGCACCACTTCGCCGCAAATCGCACTACATCGCACTTTTCAGCCTCCAAATCGCATCCCATTAAATATGCGATTTATTACCAAAAAATGCTAGTTAAAAAAGTGCGAATAGCGGTGATGTGGTGCGAGATAAAAAAATGTGCATTTATCTCATCCCATAGAATATCACCCCTTGTGTTTAATGTTGCAACGGAGAGACACTTTTGTAAAAGTGCAGTGTAGTTAAATGGCAAACTTTATTTATACATGTGTTAAAGTCGTTTTTATATAGTATCAAAGAGAGTGCATGTTCTGGTTGGTACAGGTTGAGTATCCTGTATCCAAAATGTTAGGGACCAGGATAATTTTGGATAACGGATTATTCCATATTTCAGAATATTTTAATATTTCAATGATGTATTTTGAAGTATCTTGCATTTATGCTGTATAAACACATCAAACACATGAAATGCACACAAATATATTGTACTTGTTCAAAAAACAAGGTTTCAAAACATGAAACAAAATTTGTGTACTATCTCAGATACTGAATTTGAATGCCAAGCAATCATTGTCTTGCACATATATAGTGCCAGTTACATATCATGTCCACAGTAGTGCTGTTACAGTTGTCCCCAGTGAGTTTTTAGCAAAACAAAATATAAAATTTCACTTTCTAGAATGTTTGGTTTTCGGAATAATTCGGAAAACGGATACTCGGATACGGGATACTCAACCTGTAATGCCTGTAGTTAGCTGATGGGCAATGTGCTTAACCCCTTAAATACGGGAAAGCACCACTGTCTCTTACACATGCAGTTACTCAAATACATATAGAGCGCTGTCAAAGGGACCCGTATTTGCAGCTGAATACAGAGTAACCCAATGTAATCTGGCTATATAAGGTAATGTCGGATTGACTAATCTTTTATGTCTGCACGTTAACAGCAGAGTGGTCCCTGTGCTAGTACATTGCAATGCAGGTGTGTGATGAGCACACCCAGTGCTGTACATACAGACCCACGATTGTACTGCAGGGCTGAATGGCTGCACACATATAAGCAATATTAATGAACACTTTTATACATAAAACCCTTAAAAGTAATAGAGCACTGAACAAGTGGAGGTATGACTGAAGAGACAAACATGGAAACACTCACATGGCTTGTGGTGCCGGCGTGCACTTTGCAGATCCCGCTTTGTTTACTAACATTGGTATAGATGCATTTGTCTTTCTGACAAAATCCTTCTTAGATGGACAAAACCATGTGCACTGCAGGTGGGGCAGAGGTTACTTGTGAAGAGAGAATTAGATTTGGGTGGGGTATTACTTCAAAGTGAGATATATATTGCAGTGTAAAAATAAAGCAGCCAGTATTTACCCTGCACAGAAACTAAATAACTCACCCAAATCTAAGGCCTGGTACACACCAGAACGATTAGGGCACGATTAGGGCAAATTTCGACGGTTGTAACGACGGTTGTGCCTGAATTGGTGCACAATCGTTTGTATTTTACTCACGATCCTGGTCGTTTGCGATTGGATGCGCGCTCCCGGCACGTCGTATGTCGCATTGGAGATTTTGCCTCCTGCAGCAGAATCAGCCGATCCGACCGCTGATTGTGTGCTGATTTTATGCACATCGTTAGCACATTGTGTGCGCTTACGTCGTCTCGACCATCCATCCGATCCGGGTTGTTTACGCCAGAGATCCAGGACACTCCCACCGCAGCCATATTGGAGCCTCGTGGATGCAGCAGAGATCACACAACGTCTGCTCCAGCGTGCACCGGACTGCAGGTATGTTTTTGTCAGGCCACTGCAGTCCACCCTACCCCCCCGTGTACCCACTGCCCACCAATGTGTTTTGTGATCAGGCCACTGCAGTCCACCCTACCCCCCGTGTACCCGCTGCCCACCAATGTGTTTTGCGATCAGGCCACTGCAGTCCACCCTACCCCCCCGTGTACCCGCTGCCCACCAATGTGTTTTGATATCAGGCCACTGCAGTCCACCCTACCCCCCCGTGTACCCGCTGCCCACCAATGTGTATTGCTATCAGGCCACTGCAGTCCACCCCACCACCCTGTGTACCCTGCTGCCCACCAAGCCTGTAATTGAAGACCCGTTTGTCGTGGTCAAGACCACGATTGGCATAGGGCTTCATGATGTGTTCATGAAGCCCAAATGCCTCGTCCGCCACGAAAACAAAGTTCAGCCCATGCTTCGTTTCTTTGACTGTGGGCAAGTGCAGGGTGTTGGAGGCGAGCCTCTGGTAGAACTTTGTGTCCTTCAAAGTTCCACCATCTGAAGCCCGCCCATTCCTGCCGACATCCACAAAGATGAATTCATAGTTCGCATTAACCACAGCCATCAGCACAATACTGAAGTACCCCTTGTAGTTGAAGTAGTAGGAACCACTGTGGGGTGGCTGATTAATGCGGACGTGTTTCCCATCAATGGCTCCTCCACAATTAGGGAAGTTCCACGCCTCGTCGAATTCAGCAGCGATGTTTTGCCACTCCTGCACGGTGTTGGGGAACTGGAACAAAAAAGAAAAGGAGATGTTAACTAATTGTTGTTATTTTCTTTTCAACAGACAACAAGCACAGAGAAAGAGGTTGGCCACACCTCAACCCCTACCCCAACCCCATCGCCAACCCCTGAGCCACCTGCAATTGACTCATCTGGAACAATCTGTGGAGTGCCAGAAACCCCCAACCCGCCACAACTATTCTCAAAAAAGAAAAAACGCAGGACCAAGACAGTCCCTGACCCAGACCCGGATGATGATATACTTATACGAGCAGAGCAGGTGCTGCGTAGGCCCCCTGACCAGTATGACACCTTCGGCAAATACGTGGCTGAGGGCTTGCGGAAGTTGAATCCGGAACAACAGATGGCGTTCGAACGTCTCACTAGCGAACTCCTGTTTAGGGGCCGTCTTGGCCTTCTGACAATTCAAACCAAATTAGTTGGACTTCTCCCATGGCAGGAGACGCCATCTACTAGTAGTGCCGTACCCTCACCAGCACTTGCCTCATTGCCTGAAACCACCCCACCGAGTGCGCAATCCTGTACCCAACCGGCTACACCTCCTCGCTACAGTCACCTGTATACATCATTGTTGAGTGACAGCACGGACCAAGACGAAACACCGGTTTTACAAGATTTATAAGCACATTCCATACAATTATTTCAAAGTTGGCATGGAGTAGTATGGCACACGGTGCTTGTCGTGGAGATAATGGCTATGGTGACCTGTTGCATACCGCAGAACAATGGGGCCGGGACCATTGCATCTGCGGTATGCAACAGGTAATCCTGATGGCCCTTTCATTAACTGCGCTACAAGCACCGTCTGTCATACTGCTCCATACCACAAGGCAATGAGGCATTGGTTTGGTTTTATGTTAATACTTGTTAGGGCACTTTGCCTAGGTTTTATATATTATGTGTGTTTTTGCTATAGGTCCATGCATGGGGCAGTATGGCACATGGTGCATGTTGCGCAGACAAAGAAAGGACCTTCATGCTACTGTGGCGCACAGTGCAGAGCAATGGGGCCGGGACCAATGCTTCTGTACTAGGTGCCATGCATGCATGAGGGTGCTTTCATTGTCTGCGCTACATGTGCCGTCTGCCATACTGCCCCTTAACGCACGGCAAGTAGGCATTTCATGTGCCGTCTGCCATACTGCCCCTTAACGCACGGCAATTAGGCATTTCTGTGGTTTTATGTTAATTCTTTTACTTGTTAGGGCACTTTGCCTAGGTTTTATATATTATGTGTGTTTTTGCTATAGGTCCATGCATGGGGCAGTATGGCACATGGTGCATGTTGCGCAGACAAAGAAAGGACCTTCATGATACTGTGGCGCACAGTGCAGAGCAATGGGGCCGGGACCAATGCTTCTGTACTAGGTGCCATGCATGCATGAGGGTGCTTTCATTGTCTGCGCTACATGTGCCGTCTGCCATACCGCCCCTTACCGCATTGCAAACTTCATTAACATTTTATAGCAATATTTAAAAAAAACACAAAGCACTTTTTTAAATTATGTGTACTCAATGTGCAGTATGGCACATGGTACATGTGGTGCAGACAAAGGACAGGGCCACGTGGCGCATAGTGCATATCAATGGGGCCGGGACTATTGCATCTGCACTATGCGCCACGTGAGGTGGAGGGGACATGCATTATCTGCGCTACAAGCACCATGTGGCATACTGATCTCTACCTCATGGCAGACCAAAGCCATTACAATTGTTGTTTTTTTTGGGGGTATTTGCATTACTGTTTTTGCACTTTTTATATTTATACTTGAAAAAATACATTTATAAGTATTTGTGAATCTGACGGTTAAATTATTTTAATAAAAAAAATAATGTTTTCACTACAATTGTGTGCTGCATTTTTCCTTACCTTGCAATACTGATGCTGCAGGACCTTCACAATCGCTTTACAGGTCTCCGGTATAATCAGGCCCAAAGCTTGCGGGGAGATGATGGCTCCAAACTTGAGGTCCGCCAGCGATCGTCCTGTTGCCAGAAACCTGAGGGTCACCACCAGCCGGTCCTCAGCAGGGATAGCCATGCGGTACTTGGTATCCTGCTTCTGGATGAGGGGGGTGACAAGACGCAGCAGCTCCTGGAAGGTCTCATCGTCCATGCGAAGAAAATTCCTATAATCCTGGGGATTATTCTCGCGAATCTCCATCAACAGGGGCATATGAGACCGCGCCTGTCGGCCTAGGAGCCACTGCTTGGTCCAGCAGGACCGAGCCTTCCTACGCTGGGCCCTCATCCTCCTCACCCTGAGTACAGCGTAGGAAAGCAGGAATTCTTGCTGGAAAGAATCCATAATGCAAAAATCTGAATGGGAAAAATAAAAGCACACTTTGTAATGCCAGGCAAAAACAAAGCAGACCAAAATAACAATGTGCAGCGTTCAGCAGGTATACACCAAGCCTCACTAGTCACAAAGCAGAAATGAGGTCCTTTAAAATGGCTACTGGTCTTTGTCCCCCCTCTGCTAGCCCAGCCCCTTTAATTACATGTCATAAACGACCATGGCCAGTGCACACACGATGTACTCACGATCCGCACATCCGATGGTCGTACGACCGTCGGGAGCGACGTCGTATCGTATCTACATCGTAATTACATCGTTTGCAAAAGAAACACGATCGTTAGCACATCGTGAGTAGGCCGCGGGAGAGCGCTCCAGGGAAGTGCACGTTAAATCGTTAGCCGATCGTTAGACGATCCTGATCTTTCTGGTGTGTATGGGGCCTAACTCTCTCTGCACATTTTACATCTGCCCCCCCTGCAGTGCACATGGTTTTGTCCATCTAAGAAGGATTTTGTCAGAAAGAGTGAACTAGAATAACCCCTTTGGTGTGCTCATACCACATCTGCAAGGCAGTTTACCAGCACAGGGAGATGGATACCTATAATACCCATCCACATTTAGAAATGATCCAGTCTGACATTACCACAGACAGTCAGACCATATTGGGTAACAGTGCATCCAGTTACGTGTGGGTCCCTCCGGTAGCACTTTTTAGTTGTTTTAACAACTTTTAGTGTAAGGGACAGTGATGCCTTCCCCAATTTAAAGGGTTGAGCAATCTGCCCATTAATTAATTGCAGACACAACTAGTTAAAGCATATATCTTTGTTGGCATCTCATCTACAGCCATTTACTTTATGAACCTGGTATCAGTCTATAGACTCTATAGAATGAATAAATATCCAAACAACTAAATAACTTGTATTCTTGCTACAAAAGTGTCACTGTGTTACATCATTAAACATGAGATTTAGATACAATCTTCTCTCACAGAGCAGTATTACATACTATATGGCAAACACCACAAAAGACGCTGAACTAAAACCATTCAAGTTAAGATTATTATTAGACACATGGGGCAGTATTAGATGCGGGGGCGACCGGCCGGCGAGGGTGGTTTGTATGGCAAGGATAGCTTTTTTAGCGAGGAAAAGCCATCCTCGACGTTCATCCCCCTTCCCCACCGCTCACTCTATTCTTCATTCCGGGGAAATCCTCACTGTCCGATGTCGGCGAGGATTCCCTGGAACAGCGAGGATTGCCGCAAATGCAGGGAGCCTACTGCATAAAATAGCGGGCATTGCTGTTTAAATGGCCGCATTCGCCATTTCAACCACACCTCAGGGAAGAGGCGAAGTGGAAATACCAAGTGGGGGGGAGGGGGGTGTTGAATACTTTGATGTTGAGCCATTGGCACTGCTCACTATATAGCTAGCTCACCATCAGAGGCTTGCCCCCCGCATTAAATACCGCCCATGGTCTCCCTGTGCTTGCTTTTTTAACACGCTTAAAACTCACCTTTTCTTTTGTGTTTATGTGGTTTTTTTACATTTCACCATTTTAATATAATAATTGAAAGTTACATTGTATTGTATTTTTCTTCCATTTGGTGCACCACACCTGATAAACTGTGTTCTGTCCTACTCTTTTATTCCAATTATATTTTTGCCTGTGATAGCACACTCCTGAGCTTGTGAAGTGGATAAGATATCCATCAATAATAAACAAACAGGGGGTCTTCCCTATACAGGATTTATACTTTTTGCTGTCTAGTGCAACTGACTCCCACACCAAACTGGAGTACATACACGGAACTGATTGGTAAGCTGGACACAAGGGCACAGCTGGGACAGATTATTGGCTAATACCAGGAGCCGAGGTCACTGGTGGTGTTCACCAGGGAACCCCGCAAGGGGCTTTGTTCTTTGCTGCACACAGTAAGCAGGTTGCGACCCACAGTCCTGGTCCCCTGATCCCATCTGTGTGTGATGGGAATTAATATAGCTAGTAGGTGATACTGGTAATAGTCAGTCTGGGAATCACAGGTATTGCTGTCGGTCTGGGAACCGAGGGCACAGCCTGGGAGCCGGTAGTCTGGGTCGGCCTGGGAGCCGAGGAAGGCGTTGGCCTGGGAGCCAAGGAAGGTGTTGGCCTGGGAGACGAGAAAGGCATCAGCCTTGGAGCCGATGGTCCTTTACTGTACTCTGGATGCTGGAAATTGTATTAACAGTAGCAACAGCAGGTGGAATAAACTAGGCAAGGTAGCAACAGCAACAGAATAAGGTTCTCTGTAGCTGGTAACCTGTAACCTTGGAATCAGTCTCTGGGAAACACTCAGGAGGATGACATGTTGTTCAAGGCCCTGAGCTGTTCTAAAATGATCATTAAAACACTGTACATTTGCAGCTTGTGCAGAAGCAAGAAAGGTACCCATAGGTGCCATTACTTTTTCTCCACCGTATATAGCCATGACAGGCTCTTGTGTTCCAGTGATACAAATTGGTAAATTTGAGTGAATAAGGAATCCTTATTGCTGTGACATGCATAACACCCAACATGACCCTCTCCAGGAGGGACACATTGCTCTGTTTCTGGACTTCTCTCTTAATGTACGATTGCTATTACCTTTGTGGAAACACCTTTCTTATCCATTTACCTGTTTAAAACAGGTGACAGCAATCATACATTAAGAGGGAAGTCCAGAAACAGAGCAAAGTGTCCCTCCTGGAGAGGAGTATGTTGGGAGGTATGGACATGCAGCAATAAGTATTCTGCATTTTATGATAAATATGGACCTTTGTCTATATATGATGTTCTTTGTTATTGGGCTGTTAACTGTAGGGAAATGTCAGTGCGACGTTTGCATTACATTTATTATACTTGCAGGGATATGAGCTACAATTTATGGGGGGGGGGGGGGGGGGGATCTTAGAATGCACACACTATATACATGAGGTACTATCATGCTGGGACTTGTAGTTCTGCAATAATGGAGGTTCTTGGTATATTAATTGGCCAAGAAATATTTGCCCACCAACCAGCTTCACGTTGACCTCATTTTTGGTGGGTCCATAATTCTAAGTTTGAATTTGGGGCGCTGAACCCCAAAAAGGCCGGCATAAGCCAGTTACCCCAGGAGGGACATAATGCTCTGTTCCTGGACTTTCCTCTTAATGTATGATTGGCATAATCTGTGGTGAAACCCCTTCAATCCATTAACAACACAGGTGCTGGTAATCATCCATTAAGAGGGAAGTCCAGAAACAGAGCATTGTGTCCCTCCTGGAGAGGGTTATGTTGGGAGGTATGCCCCAGGGCAGCACACAAGTGAAAAACTAAGCTATAAGTGTATTTATAAGAAAGAAGCAGAAGCTAGAGGTTAAAAAGTGTAGTGTAGTGGAAAATAAATAGTGCTAAATAAATGTTAGGCTGGGCCACCCCGAAGGCAACTCAGCCACACCAACTCAAGGGGAGCGGCACCCCAAATACAATTATATGAAGCTATACTTATAAACCTTTACAGGTTATACCTCAAGGTCCAAGAGAATGAAATTCAAATGATGTCAATACTGTACAATGCTTCTCTGCAGATCATACTTGCCCTTGAATTCTTGAACTGTATTAGCTAGACAATAACAAGATGAGTAGAGCTGTAAAACAGTGATTTGAGATAAGCAGCTGATTGCCACCATGCTGTGAGGGAATGGACATATTTCTAATGGCAGCTGTTTCCCAGCTATGAGGACTCAAGCTGAATTTGGCAGCTTTCTTGGGCACTGCATAAAGCAGGAGATTAAGTAACAACTAGAAAAAATTCTTTGGTTTTTCATAGCTTAATTAGTTTATTTCCAATGTGATTAAGATCAAAGTTCTAATTGACAATGTACATTTCAGTAGCTGATGGAATGTTTATATCTGTACTCTAATTCAGGGGCAGATTTTTTAAGCCCAGTGCGGTCAAAACTAAAAGTAGCTGGTACTTTATCATTGACCAATCAGCCCCTAATTATTGTTAGAGGCTGCTTTTGAAAAATTACAGTTTTGAACTGATTGGGCATGGGTTAAGAACCCAACTACTTGACTACAAATCTGCCTCTCAGTTCCTGTGTGCAGTGCCCGATTAATCCTTCGGGGGCACTGGGCACTTTAGACAGGGGGCCCCCTTAGACTTGACGTTACTGGCCGCAAACTTCATGGGAGAATATTACACTGTCAAAACACAGAGTAAAGGCAGTATAAACTTGGTCAATGGGTAACTGCAGGGGGGAGATACATACCACATGAAAAGCCTGTGTTTGTCCCTCTGCACCTTACTCTGTAAGACTGTAGGAGACCTCAGAGTCCCAGTGCTGCCTCTGATTAAAAACCCTCCCATGACTAGGCTGCTGCTGCTGTCCTCCATGGGCCTGAGAAGCATGTAATGAGCTGCATCAATCAGAGCTCAGCACAAACCTTTCAGCCTCTGTCCTTTTGTGCAAAGTGTGATGGGACTTAGTCAACTAATGCACTGCACACTTGTGCAGTCAGTGTGCCTTGGCACCCCATGCTAAGCACCATAATTCATTGTCACATTGGCAGATAGGTGAAGCTGCAGCACTAGCCCACTCCCATGCATAAAATACATGCCAACCACAGGGGGCCCCTAGCTAGAGGGGGGCCCAGGGATACTAACCCCTTTTGCCCCTGCTTTAATCCAGCCCTGCCTGTGTGTGAGAGATGGCAGCAGTACTGTTGCTGACATTGTGGACTGGTCTTATAGGATATATTACAGGAGGATGGTTAAAAGTTTGGTGACTTTTATTACATGTACATCCAACATGTGGGTGAAAGGAAATGTGTTGCAATAGTGGCCATTATTTTTGTTTAAGTTATTTTATTTATTTATTAACAGTTTCTTATACCCCTTTCACATTGCACTTTTAAAACGGTATATTGCCGTTTTTTTCCCTTTTTAAAACGTTTAAGCCTGCACTGTGAATGCACCACAGCCGATTTACCGTTTAAAGTTAACTGGCATTTCGAACCGTGTAAAAAGCAGAGTCCTACACGGTTCCTTGCCGTTTTATGTGCAATGTGAATGTGTACAGTTTGTCTGAAACGGTATTTCAGGCAAACAACACAAGCACAAGCACTGATAGGCTACAACTACAAACAAAAGCATTTTCCTACAGTCAAGCCTGCACTAGTAGAGGTACATCAGGGGTCAGTCCAACATACCGGTGTAGCCATGTGCTGTCCTGTGGTCAGGGGGGCACAGCAGTGGTGTAACTTGCGGCCCCTGTCCAAAAAATTTGTGGCGCCCCCTCCCCTCCTATATGTCAGCAGGCACTGGGGATCGAGCGGGGTAGGCTGGACGCTGATACGTGTGACACACACGGTAGCTTGTCGGGGGATAATAGCCAGCGGAGGTGAGCGCTGGGGCTTGGAGATCTCTCTCCTCCACTCTTCTCCTCTCCCCCCGCCTCCCTGCTTAGTTCTTACCGCGTCCTGACAGCTCAGTTTTCCACCAGCCGCGCTGTTCCTGGCCACAGTGATCAGACAGCCTATCTGATCACTGTGGCCAGGAGCGGCGAGGCAGGCAGAAAACTGTCTCAGCTGTACCGCTAACTGCCATCCCCGTCCGCCGACTACATTCTCCGGGGGGGGGGGGGGGCGGCCCGGCGCGAGGTGCCTCTATGAACTTACGCCACTGCATCCAACTTTCAGTCTTTTTCAAGTTCCACCCCATCCCCACCATGAGCTGCTGCTGCTGCTGGATAAGTTTAGGTGAGTCACTACTGTGTCTGTTCCCTGTTCTGAGTATGTGCTGTTGGCACCTCTCTCCTAGTACAGGGCATTGTAAGGGGAAGGTGTCCCATCCCCAGCCCAGCACATGCACAGCTTTCTCTGCAGACACATAATGACAGGCAATGGTCACACTCTGCCTTGAAACGTGTTCTGGATGAAACGTTTCAACTGCTATGTGAATGACACTTAACCGGTATTTAAAACGGTAATCTGGGGCACTATTAAGGCTCTGACCCGTTTTAATTACCGTTTTAAAATACCGGTTTTTAAAACGTGTCTGCGATGTGAAAGTGGTATTATGTAGCACAGCAGATTCTGTTGCGCTTTACAATTGTAAACAGAGCTGAAACAAAATGGGTAACAACAGACAGACTTGGAGGTAAGAGGGCCCTGCTTGCAAGCTTATTTACCTCTATCACATTAATGGGAAGATTTTTCTAAGCTTGGATAAATAAACACGTGAGAGATACAGTATAAACTACAAACCAATATCCTGTCATTTAGAAATATATATATTTATTGGGTTTTTCAAAAATGTTTAATACACACATGTCAACTTGTCACATTAGTACAGTGTGAATCTCATAGGGTTCTAAGAAGCCCTCACAGTTCGACAGATCATTGAGCATAAGAATCAGTTCTTGGTATTAGGGTACATGTTAAAACATAGTGAGCCAACAGAGGCTTAAGCTGATGTAACAGTAATTTCAATTTGACGTGACAGCCGACAAGCCTTAGAAGAACTAAAACATTATTATTTTATATAACAAGATTATATAAGACTATTATATATATAGGGAAAGAATAAGGGGGTGTGGTATGGGACTCCGACAGTCGAGATCCCGACAGTCATTAGCCCGACATCGGGATCCCGACTGCCTGTACTCAGACAGCCTGGTGAGCGCAAAAAAGCCCTTTGCGGGCTTGCTGCACTCGCCACGCTGCGGGCATGGTGGCTCGCTACGCGAGCCACCTATACTATTCCACCGCACACCACATACAGGATAGTGGTGGGTGGCAGTAGAGTGGTGCATCCTCATGGTGTGCCCAAAGTGGCACACAGGTAGATACAGCCCTGGCAGTAGCATCATTGATAAGCTCCTCTGTTGAGTTTCAGTCCGCCCCCAGGCACCTATTTTTTTTTGAGTTGCGGGTGGGGTGTACTGCGCTCACCTTGGAAGTGTTTTGGAGCGCTGCTCAGCCACAGGGGTATCCCTACCCCCTGTGTGTTGAGTATACAGAGAAAAAGATGGGTGGGCTTGAGCGCTGCTCCTATGTGTGTGTGTGTCTGCTGGAAATGAAGTGGATGTCCCAATGATTTGAATGTAAATTCTGTTTATTAAAAATATATATAACACAGTGAATGAATGGTAAATAAAGGTAAATTGGGTGACTGGGTGGGGGTAATGGGGCAAAGTCTTGGTGTACACTTGGACACGTGAGGACCCTTTCGGGGATCGGGGGATCAACAGACCCCTTTCTACCATAAGCCCACTGGCTTATGTCCCTCCGTGTCCTGTGTGTTTCTGATGTTCCACACAGTGATGGTTATACTGTGTTTGGAGTCAATTGTCTGGTGTGAGCAGTGTGCGGCGTCCCGCTGCACTGCTCCTTACCGTACAGGTGCTGTAGCCTCTTGTGTCGGATCCTACTGTCCCCTGGTCAGTCCTGACCGATTATGGGGGTTGATGGTGATTGGACCCGGAGGCGATGGGGTGTGTAGTGGCCCGGTTCGTTTCTCCGTGCTGGGACTGCTGCAGCCGCAGCGTCCACTGTCCGTTCTGTGTGTGGAGATTCCCCGTTGGTCTGTGTGACGCGACTTCCGGGTTTCTGTTCTCGCGAGAACAGTGCCTGTACCCGTGGTCGCGTCTTCAGACTGTAAACGCTCGACTCCTGCCGGAGGAGACTGGATACTGGGTACTCCTTCGACGTGGGTGTTGGAATGTTGCAGGATTGTAGCGGTGAGGGTATGTGCGTGTACCAACGCGTTTCGGCATATACTGCCTTTTTCAAAAGAAAAAAGTTTGGTACCGTGTTAGCCAGTTGATAAGAAAAGTTTTATTGTTCCTCAGTGAGAAAAACAAAATAGCAATCTAGCAAATATGATACCTTTTAATGGCTAACAAAAATAAATGTTGTTAAAATGCAAGCTTTCGAGACTTCTTAGGTCTCTTCCTCAGGCATGGTATAACAAGGTGTGTGAAGAACCACATATATATACACAGCAGAGTAGGAACAAGATGTGATAGATGGACATTCTTAAGATCAAAACAAAACAAAATAACAGAATGAGCTTGTAAATTGAGTCCTTAATTGGTTTGTAGATAAGTAGTGTGAAAGTTTTATTGTCTCTAAGTTGATGACAGACCAGAGTTAGAGCTCCGATGCCCTCACTCTCTCTGGGCCAGTGTCCTCAGATGTTGTAGTGGGCCATAAATCCCTCGGATAGATTCAGTCCTGTGTTAAGGGTGTCAAACGTTGTCATTAATTTGTATTCCCAGACCCTCCTGTCTCTTTGTGATTTGAAATTTCAAATCACAAAGAGACAGGAGGGTCTGGGAATACAAATTAATGACAACGTTTGACACCCTTAACACAGGACTGAATCTATCCGAGGGATTTATGGCCCACTACAACATCTGAGGACACTGGCCCAGAGAGAGTGAGGGCATCGGAGCTCTAACTCTGGTCTGTCATCAACTTAGAGACAATAAAACTTTCACACTACTTATCTACAAACCAATTAAGGACTCAATTTACAAGCTCATTCTGTTATTTTGTTTTGTTTTGATCTTAAGAATGTCCATCTATCACATCTTGTTCCTACTCTGCTGTGTATATATATGTGGTTCTTCACACACCTTGTTATACCATGCCTGAGGAAGAGACCTAAGAAGTCTCGAAAGCTTGCATTTTAACAACATTTATTTTTGTTAGCCATTAAAAGGTATCATATTTGCTAGATTGCTATTTTGTTTTTCTCACTGAGGAACAATAAACCTGCCTTTTTCAAGGTATGATTTGCTGGTGCAAGTACGTGGGTATAAGTGTCCAGTGCTTTGCACTGATTGGTTGGCATCATAACGTCCTGATTGGTCTGCGGTGGTGGGCGGTGACCTTCCTATTCACCCTCCCTCAATTGTACTAGGCTGTTGATAATGTTAATCTAATTGGGTGAGATGCAGGATAATGGACGTAGTCCACTGTGTATGTGTCGACCTATGTGTCGATGATGGCTGGGTAGAAGGTTAGATGATGAGAAAGATGTTATATGGCAATGTGGGGAAGGGGGGGGAGAAAAGGGGGAATTGGTGGTGGGGTGACTTTGCATGCTGTATGTTATGATTATGGGAGAGAGATAAGGGGAGAGAGATAACGTACTATTGTGTTCTATGTGGTTTTCTAGTTTGCGTCAGTTTGTTGTCGGGTTATGTTCAGAATGAGCCCCAATGGGTAGGTACTGCCCTATGTTGGATATTGTAGGAGAGAGATAAAGTAGTGTTTTGATCAACTATGTATTTTAGACGGGTTGTGTTATGTGTAAAATCATGTGACTGCTGCTATATTAAAATCGATGTTTAGTCCTGTCGGTTCTAGTGTCTTTAGGGTAAAGATCCATTTTAGTTCCTCCCTGTCCAGTTTTTTGCCATGATCCCCTCCTCTCCAATTGGGTTTTATTTGTGTGATGATTGTGAAGTGTAGGGTTTGTGGGTCTTGTCCGTGTGTTGTTTTATAATGTGATGATAGGCTGTGCTGCTCATATCCTTTCTTGATGTTCCTGATGTGTTCGGCAAGTCTTATTTTAAAAGGTCTTATTGTGCGGCCTACATACTGCAGGCCGCACGGACATGTCAAAAGGTATATAACCCCTTTTGTATTGCAAGTGAGTTCTGTTTTGATTTTGAAAGTCTGGTTGCTGCGTGTGGAGGTGAAGCTGTTGGTGTGTTTATTGTTTTTGGTGGTGCATGTTCTGCATCCAATGCATGTCCCACATCTGTGGAAACCGTGGGTGTCTGTGTTGTTATTGATCTTGCTTTGTTTAAGTTCCTTGGGAGGTATGTGGTTTTTAACTAGGTCCTGTTTTATGTCTGGTGCTTTTCTGTAAACGATTTTGGGGTGTTCTGGTAGTATGGTGCCTAGTGTTTCGTCCTTGAGTAAGATGTTCCAGTGTTTTTTTATCAATGTCTTTACTTTGTTGGCTGATGTGCTGAATTGGGTAATGAAGTATATGTCGTCCTGTCTGTCTGATTTGTCTATGTGTTGTTTTGTGTGTTTGGGTTGTAATAATTCGTTCCTGTCTCTGTCTTCGGCCTTTCTGTATGCATCCTCTATCACCTCCTCCCTGTATCTTTTTTCTTTGAATTGTGATTTCAGTTTCTCGCTTTGTGTCCTGAATGTTTGTATGCTTGAACAGTTGCGCCTTAATCTTGTGAATTGTCCCAATGGAATGCTCCTGAGCCAGTTGTCGTGGTGCCCGCTGTCTGATAATATGAAGCTATTAACGTCTACTTTTTTGTAAAATGTCTTGGTTTGGATTTGTTCTCCCTCTATGTGTATCTCAAGGTCTAAGAATTCTACTTTGGTTTTACTGTATGTTGTGGATAAGACTATGTGTTTGTTGTTGCTGTTAAGATGTGTTATGAATTCTGTTAAGTCTTCTTCCGTGCCCCGCCATATGAAAATTATATCATCAATGTATCTTCGCCAGAGGACCAGATTCGCCCCGAACTTGTGTCCTTGCCACACGCATTCCTCTTCCCACTTGCTCATGAAGAGGTTTGCGTAGCTCGGTGCGAATCTGGTCCCCATAGCGGTCCCTGTGTGTTGTAGGTAGTAGCTGTGATCAAACCATGTGTAATTATGTGTCAAAATGAAATTGATTGCTTGTATGATGAATTGTCTTTGTGTTGTTGGTATTGTGTCGTCTGTTCTGAGAAAGTGGTCTGTACTGTCTGTCCCGTGTTGATGTTCAATGATTGTATATAGTGAAGTCACGTCACACGTGACTAGCCACATGTCGTCTGTCCAGTGTATGTCTTGGAGAGTCTGTAAGGTATGTGTCGTGTCTTTCAGATGTGATGGTTGTAAGGTCACTAATGGTTGTAAGAATTGGTCGATGTATTGGGATAAATTTGAAGTGAGTGAGTTGATTCCGGAAATTATTGGTCTACCCGGTGGTTGTGTTTGGTTTTTGTGTATTTTTGGTAAATAGTAGAAGACCGGAATGACTGGGTGTTGTGTGTTGAGGTAGTCGAATTCATGTTTGTTGATTATTCCTAGGGAGAGTCCTTCGTGTAGTAAAGTTTGTAGCTCTTGTTTGAATTGTTGTGTTGGGTCAGATTTTAATTTGTGATATGTGTTTTGATCTCCAAGGATCCTTCCTGATTCTGTTATGTAGGTGTCTTGCCTTCCTTTTGTTTTGTGTGGGGGTGGGTGCTGTGGTTTGGGTTGGGCAGGTTTTTAGGCCTGCCTCCAGATCTAAAAAATCTATGTTCCAATGTTCGTTTGTCTCTTCGTCTATTTTGTTTGGATCTGTATTTGGTGTTGCTTGTTTGTCTCTGAAGGTTATGTGTCCTGCTTCTAATGATTGTCTGGCTGTGTTTATGTACTCTTGGTCTTCTATCTCGTACGTCGAAAATGACGAATGTTCTGAGTCTGAGCATGATTGATCTAAGTCGCTGGTGCTTGTATCTGAGTCTGAGTCTATTGTGTTAGTGTGACTGTGTTTGTATGTCATAAACTGCTGATATGTCAGCGGTTGTTTGTTTTTGGGGTGTATGTAGGTTTTCGGTGGTTTGGTTGCAATGTGATTGGTCTGAGGTTGTGGGAGTAGAGTTCTGGGTTGTCTAGATGATGTTAACTTTTTGTGTTGTGTGTTGTTCTGTTTGAGTTTATGTGTTGTTGTTGTGTTGGTCTTTGGTTTAATCCCCCATTTGTCCCTGAGGAATTTGCGTTTTTTGGTTTCTATAATGCGATCCTCCCTTTTTTCTAATCTTTGTTTGGTCAGTTGTTCTATGTCTTTATATCCCTGTTCTTCTTTGTATGGTTCTAGTTTAATGTGTAAGTCGTTTATCTCTGTGTCGAGCGTTACTAAGTCCTTCTCGTGTTGCTCGATTATTATCTGTACCAATTGTTTGGAACAGTCTTTAAGAGTCTGATTCCATTTTTGCATGAATTCTTTGTTGTTGAGGTTATGTGTGGGGAGTTTCTTAATTGTAAGCCCTTTTGGTGTGATGTCCTTGTCAATGTACCATTGTAGTGCAAATGCGTCCCACCATACTTTGGATTCTTGTTTGAGGAGTTTTTCTAAATTGGTGAGTTGGGTGAAGAATGCTTGTCCCTTCCCTAGTGCGGCGGATGTGTGGTCGAATGTGGTGAAGGTGGAATTGGCCCTATCTATCCTACTGTCCCGTAAATTTAGTAGGCCCATATGTGGGTGTGTGATGGTTGGCGTGCTGCAGTACCAAGTTGGGATGGTAAATCTGAGTTGCGGGTGGGGTGTACTGCGCTCACCTTGGGAGTGTTTTGGAGCGCTGCTCAGCCACAGGGCTATCCCTACCCCCTGTGTGTTGAGTATACAGAGAAAAAGATGGGTGGGCTTGAGCGCTGCTCCTATGTGTGTGACTCCAAACACAGTATAACCATCACTGTGTGGAACATCAAAAACACACAGGACACGGAGGGACATAAGCCAGTGGGCTTATGGTAGAAAGGGGTCTGTTGATCCCCCGATCCCCGAAAGGGTCCTCACGTGTCCAAGTGTACACCAAGACTTTGCCCCATTACCTCCACCCAGTCACCCAATTTACCTTTATTTACCATTCATTCACTGTGTTATATATATTTTTAATAAACAGAATTTACATTCAAATCATTGGGACATCCACTTCATTTCCAGCAGACACACACACACATAGGAGCAGCGCTCAAGCCCACCCATCTTTTTACCTATTTTTTTTTGCCCAGGGGGGATTACATGCTCCTTGCCATGGGGGGGGGGAGGTTTCATGCTTGATTCTGAAGGGGATTGCATTCTCGTAGTTATGGGGAATTACATGCTGCTTGCCAGTTGACACGGGGTATCAGCACTGGATCGGTGTAGGCTGACGGTGGTGGTTCGCATACCTCCCAACTGTCCCTTTTTACAGTATGAGTTGTATTCCCCAGAATATGGCCGATGCTGGCCAAATCCATTTGTATGCAGAATTGTCCGTATTTGTAAATATGAGTAAATTTTCCACCAATGTCTCAGCCTTCCAGTGGCAAATGCAGGATTTTTAGAGGAGGGTTTCCAAACGTAATCCAAAATCTCCCACTCTGCAGTGCATCAGAGAAAATACGGGAGACTGAGGGAGTGGTAACAGCCCTGAAAATTGGTCTTGGATACACAGCTGTAGTAATCATATTATATACCAGTGCTATTGTTGTCATAATTCTTTTCCCTACCACCCTACGTTTGCCTATGCCTTCAGCCATTTTTGATGGAAGTGCTTACACGTTCTGCTAATATTTTTTTTTTGGTCCCATCTAGTCCATTGTTTTGGTTGAAACACCTGTCCCATATTTCAAAATATAAAAAAAATCCCTGCTGTGCTTTATGAACATCACTGCTAGTCAGTTATCCGACTGAAGGTTTACTCTTCCTGCCCTTAAATGGTTATAGATTGGTTTACCAAAATAGAGTTCCTAATAA
Source organism: Crinia signifera (assembly GCF_055691185.1). Classification (NCBI taxonomy): domain Eukaryota; kingdom Metazoa; phylum Chordata; class Amphibia; order Anura; family Myobatrachidae; genus Crinia; species Crinia signifera. The sequence continues at coordinate 72,201,847 of NC_139226.1, forward strand.
TAATAATAATAATAATAATTGTATTATATAATTTTATTTATATACTCCTGTAGGACTCAAACTTTCTTTACAAACATCAGAAACTTGGTACATTGTACAAAGAATTGGTATTGCAGAAAAAAAAAACATATAGAAATAATTAAAAACAACAGAAATCTAGAAAGCACAATAAGCATATAGTATTGTAGGTGTGGTATCCATGGGTTATATATTCCACCCATGAAAGGTTCCAGATAAGGCAGCCCACTACATTGGATTAAACTGGGTGGAATCGGTCACTCCTAGAAGAGATAACGCAAAATAGGTGGTTGCAGTGTCATCAGATTTACATATTTTTCATCCTATTCATGAGCACACTAGGTGAGGCAGACATGTTGGGCACACTACGGAGGTTTCCCTGTGGAAAATTAGCCAATTACCAAAGGCATACAGATGGAGCCGCTCTCCCCGTTGATGCCAGCGTGCCAGATTTCAGTAGCATACACATGCATAGCATACAGTGGGGCAGAAGTACATGGTAAAAGAAGGGAAAAGCATATAAAGCCAACAGTGATGCAGTTGGGACACAGTCTATGGTTGGACCATGTGCTGACTGATGCGGGGGGCAATAGCAGATAAGTATTGTAACAATTAAACAGGGTCTAAAATGAATTATCAGCATCCAGCAATTTATAGTAAATCAGTCTCTGTAGGGTCCTGAGATGTTGCTGCAGCCAGACATACTGTGCTGCCAAACTTGGCTGTTGCAAACTTTCATGTGCAGGGGGGTGGAGGGTGTCTGGTGTTAGCTGGAAAAAGGGACAACCAATGTTAGGTTATGTAGCTTGGAGCTGGAATAGGCAGGTGTCTTGGCAGGGGATTTGGTGGCATAATGGTGAGCCCCTTTATTCTTTTCAACTAGAACAGCCACAGGGGGGAGTGCTGGCAAGTGAGAGTCAGCAGGAAGAGTGGTAGCAAACTAGTGGCTACTCTCCGGCAATTGGCTCTGGCTTTCTACCCGGCTACCCACTGACTTCAAATCAGGGGCTCTCCACAGGTTGCACAGCTTGGACTTAGATGGTAAGCCTGTAATATTGCTGTGGCTGGTAGTCAGTGCGGAGAGCATGTCCAGAGCGGTAGGCTCACAATGTTGATGGTTGGTGGGAATCTCAGTGGCAGTCATGGCTAAAGCATCGTCCATGTACTAGAAGCAACTACTGAGGAATGCAGAGAGTTGCTAGTTTTGAAGACAGGGATGGGAGCTCTGTCAGCATACCACCATACTGTATATTAACTTCTGCAGATGGCAATTATATTGCCTTCAGGGATATATTGTTCGTTGGATGGTCTTCAAGGAATCTTCAGCCTTTAGGGATACACGTACACCTTGGAAAAAAGATAGCAGGTATCTCCGGTTCTGCGCTCCCTTTGGCTGCCGAATAAAGTTATAAAAAAGGAGAATTCCCAACTCCTAAACACAATTGAATTTGTAAATGCAGGGTATATAACTTCTTAACGGCGCCTGGGGTAGGTGCAGTATTTCAGCAATACATAAGGTAATAACCAGGTGATATATAAAGCAAAAAAAAAATACTTCCTTTCAAAACATAGGATGTTCCATGATCCTCAAATCCAGACAATTCAGAATCCCCCACAGGGTATAGCAATCCAATATATGCAAAGAGAAGAAGGGCTTATAATAGTGAAGCCAGTTTTTATTACATACATAAAAAGCACAAAATAAGGGTGCAAAAGGTACTAATTACCAGAGATGGTATAAGAACTGGTGGTTAGTCAGTTCAAGCGCATAAACCAAGATTCACCAGTCCAGTGCCCGGGTGACCGGTCTGGGAACATCAGGTGCACGGTAATAGTCCTTTAGTCTGCCTGGTCTGGAACTCCAAATGCCACCAATACTCCGCCAACGCATTTTGACCCAAAGAGATTTGGGTCTTTCTCAAGGCTGTGTAGGTGGTTAGGTTGCAGGTTCTCCTATTTATAGCAGGTAATCCAGGTGTAGCAGCCAGCGGTAACGAGCGCTCACCTCCTCCGCCCGCACCGCTGACCACTTCCGGGTTCGGCAGTCATTTTCGTCATTTCCGACTTTTGGAACGCATTCTGCATTCCACTGCACCGCACTTCCGGTTTTCTGAACTCCGTGGATACGGAGAAAGCGTCAGTAGTCTGTTTCACAGGACTCCTGCTTATTATAGCAGAGATCCAGACTGTAAAGGGGCGCATCTAGGATGGATGATGCAGAAATGTATCAGCAATAAATATGGACAATAAATATATAAAATAACAAATGTTCTTCAGCCTATATTAGGACACTTATGAGCAATGAAATAGATAATATATATATAAAAGCAGAATGTCCATAATAGGGTCCACTGATGAATATTAAATAATACAGATAGACATAATTACTAAAAACGTGGATTTTAGACAGAATAATAAGTAAAAAAAGTCATAAAATATGAATCATAAAAACTAAATCGCACTTGCATTCTATCATATACACCACGTTTTTAGTATTACATGTTAAAAAATCCTTTAAAACAAACTTAATACCATTGATGGTTACCTCCTCAATTTTTTTTGAGGATAGTACCCTGCTTTTCTTTTGGGGGGAGGGCGCTTTTGACCAATTTATTTTAAAGGTTGGGGGCTCTTTTGTAGATAAATTGCGTTTTTTTGGGGATAGTCTCTCCTATTACGGGGGCCCTCAGCAGGATATCCCAGTGCCGTTTAAATTAATTTTCTATGTACCTATGTTGGGCGGAGAAGCTAGTGATAAAGGCCCATTCCGCTTTATTGTGAGTCTCCCCGGTATCTATAGTGTTTGTTCTGGTCTCAAGCAAGGCTTGCCTTCCTGTTGCATCGACCAGATCCCTTGCTTGTTTTATAATACTTTTGTTGTACCCACTATTAGTGAACTTTTTTTCTAATTGGTCTGCCTGGAGCTTATATGTCTCCTCCTCACTACAATTTCTTTTTATTATTTTTAGTTGTCCACCTGGGATAGAGTTCAACCAGTTGCTGTGATGACAACTGGTACTTTCTATATATGTACCAGAGTCGGTGGGTTTTGTAAAAGTTTTGGTACATAATTGACCTCTTTGGATAAAAATAGAAATGTCTAAAAAATCAACTGTGGTTTCACTTATGTTAAAAGTAAGTTCAATATTTAAAATATTAGTGTTAAGATACATACAGAAAGAAGACAGAGCTTCACGACCCCCCTTCCATATGAACAATATATCATCGATATAGTGTTTCCAGGATACCAGGTTTGCCCCATGTGGGTTGTGGGACCATACCACATCTTGCTCCCACTTCCCCATAAAGATGTTAGCATAGCTAGGGGCGAACCTGGTACCCATCGCTGTCCCCACTTTTTGAATGTAAAAAGTGTCATCAAACATAAAATAATTATTGGCAAGGATAAATCTGATGCCTTCCGTGAGGAACCATTGTAGGGGGGTTTGTAAAGTGCTATTATAAAGTGCTTCAGTGCAGGCCTCTATCCCGGCTTCATGATTAATAATTGTGTATAATGATTTCACATCCGCAGTCACGAGGATTAACTCTTCCTCCCACTGGACCGTGGATAGGTAGTTGAGTAAATCCTTCGTGTCCTTTAGATGCAAGGGTTTTTTTACCACAAGAGGCTGTAGGTGAAAATCTATTAGCTCGGAGAGGTTAGCTGTTATGGAATTGACCCCTGACACAATTGGGCGCCCTGGTGGATTAAGTGGGTCTTTATGATTCTTCGGTAGAAGATAAATAACTGGAATGGCTGGTTCCAGATTAATGAGAAATTTTGCTTCTCTATTGAGGAGTATTGAAGGACTTCAGTTTTTCCAGAATACCAGATGTTGGGTCTGTTCTTAATCTGTGGTAGGTTGTCCTATCCTCCAGATGTTTATGGACTTCTATTTCATATTTACATCTGTCCATAACAACAATACCTCCCCCTTTATTGCTAGGTTTGATGGTAAGTTGTTTATTGTTACTTAAGTTCTTTACAGCTTCCCTCTCTCGATAAGTAAGATTGGATCTAAAATCTTTCATGGGGGCCTTCTTAATGTCTTCCTGTACCAAAGAACAAAATGTATCTATGTAACTTCCTTTAACAAATGTCGGGTTAAAGATAGATTTAGGTCTGAAGGGAGTACTAACTGATGGAGTGACAACCTCATCATTATTAGTTGATTCCTTACTTAAAAATAATTTCCTTAAGAATTTATGAACGTCCACAAAAGTGGAGAATTTATCCAAGGGGGCGGATGGGGCCCTCCCCCCAAAAGAAATGCAGGGTACTATCCTCACTTAAGGCTTCCACAGATGTGGTATATGCCCTGGGTGTAGGGAGGTGAAGAGTGATGGCTCCAAAAAAATTGAGGAGGTAACCATCAATGGTATTAAGTTTTTTTCAAGGATTTTTTAACATGTAATACTAAAAACGTGGTGTATATGATAGAATGCAAGTGCAATTTAGTTTATATTGGCCGGACTTCACGACCCCTAAAGGTCATAATTGGGGAGCATCTTCGAAATATTAAAAAAGGGCTCCCCACACATGCTTTATCACAGCATTTTAAAGATGTCCATAACAGCTGCACTAACTGCATTAAAAAGTTTTTAGCTATTAAAACCCAATTAAACCCAATTATCGACTGCGCAATTCAGATACTTTGTTGGCAAAAGCAGAAATGCGCAGTATATATGACTTCGGCACTTTAAAACCCGGCGGACTAAATGCCGACTTTGAAATTAAATGGTTTTTTTTATTCATATTTTATGACTTTTTTTACTTATTATTCTGTCTTAAATCCACGTTTTTAGTAATTATGTCTATCTGTATTATTTAATATTCATCAGTGGACCCTATTATGGACATTCTGCTTTTATATTTATATTATCTATTTCATTGCTCATAAGTGTCCTAATATAGGCTGATGAACATTTGTTATTTTATATATTTATTGTCCATATTTATTGCTGATACATTTCTGCATCATCCATCCTAGATGCGCCCCTTTACAGTCTGGATCTATAATAAGCAGGAGTCCTGTGAAACAGACTACTGACGCTTTTTCCGTATCCACGGAGTTCAGAAAACCGGAAATGACGAAAATGACTGCCGAACCTGGAAGTGGTCAGCGGTGCGGGCGGAGGAGGTGAGCGCTCATTACCGCTGGCTGCTACACCTGGATTACCTGCTATAAATAGGAGAACCTGCAACCTAACCACATACACAGCCTTGAGAAAGACCCACATCTCTTTGGGTCGAAACGCGTTGGAGGAGTATTGGTGGCATTTGGAGTTCCAGACCAGGCAGACTAAAGGACCATTACCGTGCACCTGACGTTCCCAGACTGGTCACCCGGGCACTGGACTGGTGAATATTGGTTTATGCGTTTGAACTGACTAACCACCAGTTCTTATACCATCTCTGGTAATTAGTACCTTTTGCACCCTGTATACCGGAAAACCTTTGTTTTTAAAGTGTGTTATTTTGTGCTTTTTATGTATGTAATAAAAACTGGCTTCACTATTATAAGCCCTTCTTCTCTTTGCATATATTGGATTGCTATACCCTGTGGGGGATTCTGAATTGTCTGGATTTGAGGATCATGGAACATCCTATGTTTTGAAAGGAAGTATTTTTTTGCTTAATATATCACCTGGTTATTACCTTATGTATTGCTGAAATACTGCACCTACCCCAGGCGCTGTTAAGAAGTTATATACTCTGCATTTACATACACGTACAGCTAACTACTCCTAAGCTTTCTTATGGTCTCCCTGGGTTCTCTGGTACTCTGATCCTTTGGTTTGGATGTTGATTTTGTCTCCAAACAAGGCTGTTTTTTTCATTGATTATGCGGAGCATGATTCCCTTTTATAATTAGGAGCTGGGGGGGTTGTTATTCAGACATGATCACTGCTCTGATAAATTGCAGAGCCCTGCAATCAGGTTACCACCCCCAAACGCTGGCATCCTGACAATCAACTTGTGTACGGCCAGCAATAAAAAAAAGTAGAAGAATTTTATTGCAGGATGGCCTTGCATATGAGTACAAGATGCAGCCATGTGATCAGGTCTGAATATCCTCCTCGCGATTCTAATTTATGCGCTGCCATGCGAATTCACACTGGAGCACAATGTTTTTCCTTTTCTGCATATGTGCATGCACTGTGTGCGAGTGGCCACGGCAAACAGAGAGTACCGGGGGGGCGGACGTGGACAAAAGTACCGGGGAGGCGGACGTGGGGTGGCAGGCGCCCATGGGAACCCCCTAGTGTGCCCTGTCCTCATACAGGACACACACATGATGTTTATGCAAAACATCCATTCACAGATGTGCAGGGAAATTCACCCTGCGAAGGGGAGCGGGCGGCAATGCGAGCGGCGTGCATGCTACAAAAGACACACGGCGCTGCGAACTTCACAGCGCCGCATGTCAACCAGAATAAGGTCCTTATTTTCCATTTCTCTTTCCATTCTGTAATTTTTAGGTTGTGATGTACTGTTTATTCATCACTTGCTTTTATTACATGCAATAGGTATATAACTTGTGAACAAATACATATATTTTGCACTAAATATCAAGACTGCATAAGAGAACTATACAAACAATACATGATATAATCAAACTGTTTTACTTATATACACTTAGAATGAAGATAATAACATCATTCACACTCTAGAATCCATGGCATACATCTTCCCAGTGGCAGTTCTTCCATATTCATATACAAATTGCTGGTGTCTATGGGAGGATACCATATCTAGAAGAACATAATACCACAATAAACATTTAACAATTTTTTTAATTTTAGTGAAAAATAGAATATTATTATATGTATCTTGTTTTGAGCACCTGCTAAATATAATGTGGGTTATACTGGTTGACACGCATCGCTGCATGTAATTTCCAGTCCACTGTTCGCATATGCCGCCAACCCGATTCGCAGCCCAAATTTCAAAGTCACATCATTCGATGGTCACTGACCATCAAATTATGTGGTTGGTACACGCAAATCTAAGACACTTTGAGATGTCTTAGTTTTGCATGTATTCTCATAGGAGAACATGATGTCAGCTGTCTGTCCCCAGAACCCACGTCACTGGGTACTTATCATGGGAATTTCCAGCATTTTCATGGGAACTATAACAATAGACAAACCTCAGAACTGCGCCTCGAGCAGCAGTTAGAAAACACACCAAAAGGAAGGTCACCAAACCTCCCAATAGACAATTATACACAAAAAACAATATGATGGTTACTCCAATAGCGCTCCTATTACTTTACTGTCCAAAAATATGAATCAATGGATTTTTCCTTCTTCTTGAGAAAGACAATTTGTTGTTGAAACGCATTGGTGCCAGTGTTTTTAGGAGGTCCACATATACAGTCTGGGGGCTGGTGGAGGTGAGCTTGTTTGGGTTCATTGGTCGCCTTGACCACATCCCCCTTTTTTTTCCATCTGTACTGTGATACATATGTGGATCTTGTATTTTAATAATTTTTTGGAATAAAAAGAACCATTGTTTTGGAGCCAGGAGGAGTTATTCTAAAGAAACCGAGATAGGAGTCAATACATCTAGTTGGCGTAAACATTTGTGTTAGCATCTGAATTAATCTATGATTGTGGTGGGAGTCACATGAAAGAAACCTTTATGTGTGTTTAAAAGCTGTAATGAATGTAAGCTTGATGTAACCTATCTTCTGTGTCCATACACTGTGGTGACCCTTTAAGAAGTAGTCTATACCACCACCCATAAGGAAGAAAAAAAGAGAGAAAAGGAACTTTCCCCCCCATATTGGAGATATATTGTTTACAGACATACTACACTATATTCCCTCTTTTTCTTTCTTGGTTTTATATATCCTCGAGGAAATAAAGAGTGGAAGAAAATGAAGAAGAAGGAAAAATCCATTGATTCATATTTTTGGACAGTAAAGTAATAGGAACGCTATTGGAGTAACCATCATATTGTTTTTTGTGTATAATTTTCATGGGAACGCCTATGAAACGCTTGACATTCCTATGGCCGCATCCTCCGGCCCGCCTTTCCATGCCCCCCGCCCACAGTCTTGGTGTGAGTGTCCGGCGAACAATCTGTTAGCCATGGCCGCTTGTACACAAGGCATGCGCATGCGCAGTTCAAAAACATTGCGCACCCGTGAAATTCGCACGGGTGTGCATGGACCTGAATAAGGTCCAATGTTACAATCTACAGTAAGTAGAAAACATAGTCATTGGTAAAATTTAATATTAGCAAGAGCAATGTAGTTGCAGTCATATCTGTATATAGATTTCATTTTTTTTTTTACTAACCTCTGAATATGTGATGACAACACGTAAGAAAAATAGACACCACAAAGCAGCCAGTAGATCCTGCCATTCCCAGCCAACAAGACCATCCAAATTCATAGTGTATTCCCAGGAACAGATTCTGTTGTACTAGGGAGGCTCTCTCCAAATAGACATCCACAGCATACCACACTGAGCCAATCATACCAAGGATAGCTACAATATACAGAAATTTGGAAAATAACTGTATGGGAAATGCAAAAAAAACCCACACAAAACAAAGTGCAACATTGGCTGCAGTAAATTTAGAATTAAGGCAATAGGCTATATTTAACAATACTGAATACTAGTAGCATATTTAGTTTGGTGTTAATACGATAATTATAAATAGTCTGCTGGTATTCAATATGTCTACCTGTTAGTCGAGGCCTGGAGCTGCGCCCTACTCTATGACCTTTACTGAGTTGCTGAAAGGCTAATCCAGCAGTGGATTGCTGAGTCTTGCACATGTGAAACAGCTGTCTGAGCATGGGCAATGTGCTTAAACCCAGTCCAGCAAACCCAAACCTGAGTCCAGCAAAGCCTGCAGTGCAACCGTTCACTGAAGGTGGAAAGGTTTTGCTGGATCCCTACAGCTGGCAATGAGGATGTTACCACTTACACCAGGATATGACAAGGGAGAAGTGGAATGAGCACAGGATCCACGTTATGTCAACATAGATATTGAAAGTATCTATAGAGCATTAGTGGGTCCAAAATTATTACATCGGAGACCCTTCTATCAATAACTCTCAGTGGTGCAAGTAGGAAAAAGGTCTTAGTGGTACTGTGCCTTCGGCGCGCGGCGAAAAATGGGCGTGGTCAGGGGGTGTGACCAGGGGCGTGGTCATATGACACTAGGGGGAGTGGCTGGAATATTGCACGCCAAAGGCACACGGCCAAAGTTTACACAGTAATGCCTGTTACGCGTCACACACCCAATACATATGGCCCATACCATAATGCCCGTTACACATTATTCCCCACACCATAATGCTCATTACACCGCACAACTGATGCCCATTACTAATAGGCCCACACAGTGCCAGATATGCCCCCACAGTGCCCCAGTGCCAGATATATGCCCCCACAATGCCACACATATGCCCCCAGTGCCAGATATGCCCCCACAGTGCTACACATATGCCCCCAGTGCCAGATATTCCCCCACAGTGCCACCCATATGCCTCCAGTGCCAGATATGCCCCCACAGTGCCACACATATGCCCCCAGTGCCACACATATGCCCCCAGTGCCACATATGCCCCCAAAGTGCCACACATATGCCCCCAGTGCCACATATGCCCCCACTGTGCCACACATATGCCTCCAGTGCCACATATGCCCCCACAGTGCCACACATATACCCCCAGTGCCACACATATGCCCCCACAGTGCCACACATATGCCTCCAGTGCCACACATATGCCCCCACAGTGCCACACATATGCCCCCAGTGCCAGATATATGCCCCCACAGTGCCACACATATGCCCCCAGTGCCAGATATGCCCCCAGTGCCAGATATAATATGCCCCCACAGTGCCACACATAAATGCCCCCACAGCAGCACAACTCACCAGTGCTGGCTGTGTCCGGGGCAGTCAGGTCCTCTCCCCCCTATAGTCCCCCGCTGTTCTGCTTCCCTGGGGAGGGGAGGGGGAGGGAGCGCATCTCCTGTTTCTTCTGCCTGGCTCTGTCTATCTCGCGGGCTGGCTCCTGATTGGCTGCCAGCCCGCGAGCGCTGATTGGCTGTCGCCTGACAGCCTAGTCTGAGTGACACAGGGAGGGGAGGGAGAGAAGCGCAATGCGCTCCCCTCCCCTCCGCTCCGATCAGCTGTGGCGGGGCGGCGAAAACCACGCCCCCCGCCACTTACATATGCGCGCATGCGCATTACACACTTTGGGGCAGATTTGTTATGGCGGTACGGGGTACCGGCAGTATTTCTTTTAATGGTACGCCGTACCACCCCGTACCGCCATACTTGCAGCGCTGATAACTCTGGTGAAGGTGCTCCCCGGAAAGGAAAATTGCAGTACAAGTTGGGAGAAGAAACAAGTACTCTCTTTTGTTGGGGGCACTCTCTTTAGTTATAAATCAAAAATACATTTAAAATATAACTTTTAATAATATATATAAAATCTAAAAATTAGTAGTGAGCCACACTTCTCTGCTAAAGCACTACCCCCCCCCCCACTCTGCCTATCTTTAACGTTTACCAGCATCCCGCAATGCTCATTCCCCCCAATGGGGAACAGCAGCATATGGAACCGCAGCTATAGACGTTCTCTCTTTTTCACTAATATCTCTGCCTGGGCACTCTCATTTTGCACCGTGTACATAGTCAACCCTGCACTGACCTTTAGGTTAATCAAGGTGTCTAGTCCATGACCCAAGACAGCAGATGCTCGGGAATTTCCCGATGTCCGTGCATACAAATTAACAATTTAAACCTGCTCACTGGTTGTCCAGTTATCTGGACAATTCTGACAGCCAGCAGCTGCAGTTCTTGGTCTTAAGGTGCAATTGTACACTGTACAATATTCCTGTGCATTTTGAACTAGATCGCATGTGATTTGTGTGCGATGCGATGATGGGCCTAGTTCAAAAAGCACTGGCTGCACAGATCTTATGTGCTGTGCGGTGGGATGCACGTGGGAGCACGCATCGCACAGCACCGTGTATAGGCACCTTCCCATTTGTGGAGTCTTTCTTTTATTATCTTTCATTTCTCCTGCAGCCTTATTTTAAATACATTTAATAATAAATATTGTAATTATTATTTCTTTCTTTGCCCTAATCATCATTCTGTGTATTATGTAGACTCCCTTTATCTAAGGCAGCACTAGCGAAATTACTGTGCAAATAGCTACATAATATAACGTTTAATCATACGTGCTACTGTTTAGATTTCATACTTGATCTGGAGTAATTGCTGTCAAGAGGACAGACATTAGTGTTTGCTATTCCAAGCAGTACGTTACAACGTTTTCACTTGCAGAATCTATTACAGGTTGAGTATCCCGTATCCGGATATCTGTTATCCGAATTATTTTAAAAAAGTGTTTTTTTTGGAATAGTTCGAATTTTTTTCTTTTTTTCTCCCCCCCTGACACTTTTTTTATATTTTTTTATACTGTCAGGAGTGCATTGCGCGAGTTCCCAGGTGCGCCGGAGGACTACATGGACAACGAGGGGCCATCGAGGACCCACCAGGGGACTAGTGAGTATGTAAAAAAAAAAAAATATTCCAAAAAACTTAAAAATCGTAGTCCCCGAGCATTTCGGATAAGGGATACTCAACCTATATCTACATCTGCATTTTATTGTACGAGTGACAGTTATGACTTACACTTTGATACGCTCTCTTTATGCAGAATATATGCTGTCTTGTTAATTTTACAGCATTTCTTTCAAAGGATAATTTGAGGTGTGGTTTGAACCCACAGGATACTGGGCTACCCCACCTGTGGTACATATCCTGTATCTAATTTGTGACATGACTTTAACCCCAAAGGTGACTAATAATAGACCATACAGTACATACAGTATAAAGGTATTCGCTCACCATAACAAATTTAATATCACCCACGCAATATTTTAATGTTAAATGTTGTTTGTCTATTTGTCTGACTCACTAATAATTTTTAGATTTTATATATATTATTAAAAGTTATATTTTAAATGTATTTTTGATTTATAACTAAGAGAGCCAACAACAGATAGTACTTGTTTCTTCTCACAACTTGCACCACTTACACCATTGGTAGATGACATACAGTACATGCTACAGTCAGAAACGCTAAGCTTAACGCTGTTAAATACTGAAAAGAAAGTGCCCATGGGGTCATGTTTGTCTATAGATTGTAAGCTTTAAGCAGGGCCCTCCTACCTCCATGTCTGTCTGTTGACCAAATTAGGAATTGACGTGATCAGGTGGCGCAGTATATTAATTTGTGCACTGTTCACTATAATTTTATTCTGCGCCACCTGATCATGTCGATTCCTAATTTTGTCGATAGTGTTTTGTTTTAAATGTGGTGACATCTACCCAGGTTTCGATAGATCAACAGGCAGCACAGCGCCACAATTTTGATTACTATAAATATTGTTCACATGTCTGTCTGTTGTTACTCAGTTTGTTCTATCACTGTCTACAATTGTAAACACAATGGCATCTGCTGCACTATATAAGAAACTGTAAAAAATAAAGAAAAGATTAATTTTAATAGGAGACGAAAGTGGGCTTCTAGTATTTTTTTTGGTACTTATGTATTAGCTTAGCTTATGTATTAGTTACGCTACGCTGACAACGTACCTTAGGCTATGTTGTCAGCATAGCCTAGCCAGGCGACCTGCTAATATCTGCCTTTATACTTACTGGGCAGCCGGCAGTGAAGGGTGGGAGGCAGGCACTGAAGGGTGGGCAGCACATCAGTCCGGCGGTGAAGGACGGTGGGCGGCACATCAGTCTGGTGGTGAAGGGCCAGCGGCGGGGCTCTGAAGGGTGGGCGGCGGCCATACGTAATTCAGCGTACTGCCCCTGGGGAAGCATCACATGGTTTCCCTGCTCCCCCAGCGGCACTATGCTAATTGCGTACATTGGGGAGCGGGGATCTGGCACCGGCGCACACAGGAGGGAGAGCACAAGGCTGCCGCCGGGGACTTGTAAGTATAAAGCACCACACACACACACTAACAGCGTCATATCCCCACTATCCACGTCATACCCCCAGTATCCACGTGGGCATGGAGTTAATTGTATAAAGTGTGGTGTAACGGACGGCCGTGGTGAGGCACGGCGGGTCCGGTACTCACCCCTCCGTGCCCGCTGCTGCCTGTCCATTCTGGGTCTCTGGTGCGGGCGTGCTGCTGTGTCCTGGCCGGCCAGGAAGCACTGTGTGTTGGGTGCGGGTCCCTGTGAGTCCCAAGGGAGTTGTTACTGAGGCGGAGCTGGGAGGCCGGCGCCGCCATCTTGGATGTGGGCAAAATGCAGATTGGACGCCAGGTTCAGGTTTCCTGCCTTCCTGCACCGTCTAAACCAATGACAGCCACCCACTATGTATTTAGGGGATCTGTCCTGGTGAACTGGTGTCAGTGCAAAGGTTTCCTAGCCTTGTGCAGTTGGAGACTCCTGGCTACTCCTGTCCACTGCAGCCTTCACCTTAGTCCGCTCTGCTACTGACTCTGGGAATCCTGACCTCTCAGTGCCCTTCTGCTTGTTTGCCAGTGATACCAGTGCTACCTGCCCGTGGGCTCCAGCCGGTACCCCGAAGTCCGCCTGCACCCCACAAAGGGACATCGCCTCCTGGGATATCCTGCAGCCTGGAAAATCACCCATTTACAGTCTTCTCCATACCTTCTGGATCATCACCCATTTCTTTCCCGTGACCTTGCCTGGACTGTCATTCATTTCCATCATTACCTGTCTTTGCCATAAACCCTCCATTCCATCATCAAAGCTCTCTTTCCCGTATATTGGATCTCCCTCAGTTTCACCGGTCACTTTGTGAGTTATGCAAGCCGTATTGCCTTTTATTATTATTTCCATTTGTTTCTAAAGACTTTGCTCAAAGACGTTATTTGGGACTTTCTTTGTTTTCCTTATGTCAAAGCCGTTATTTGAATAAGTGATTTATTTTCATTTATGAAACCATCTATAATAAAACCAGCTCACTTTAACCCTACTCCATCTGGTCCTAAAGTGATTCCTGAGCACCACACGATCCAACCCAGCCCTCCACCCGTGACAGTTTGCACTGACCCAATGGAGTCGAGTGGCAATCAGGGATTACCCGCGGACCTCCTGCAGGGAATCATGGGTGGAACAACTGGAGGTGTCGCAAAGACAGGTCGCTCAATTCCTGCAAACACTCTCACCTCCTCAGCCGGCAGCACCTGCTTCTCCAGCAGCCCCTACCGAAGGATCCTCGACAGCTTCTTCAGCCGGGGCCCCGATCCCAGTCACTGCGAGGCATCTCCACTTATCTACGCCTAATAAATTCGACAGGTCACCAAAGGCCTGCAGAGGATTCCTCAATCAGTGTGATGTCCACTTAACACTCCAGTCCTCCAATTTCCCCACACCCAAAACACAAGTTGCCTACATACTGTAGTTTTGCTCCTGACAGGCCCAGCTCTGGATTGGGTATCACCCCTATGGGAGAGATCGGATCCTTTGTTGTCCATTTATCCAGAATTCATCTCCACCTTTCGTCGGATCTTTGACGAGCCAGGAAGGGTGTCCTCAGCAGCTTCTGAAATCCTGAGAATCCGACAGGGTAGCCGCCCCGTGAGCCAATACGTAATACAATTTCAGACTCTGGCCTCTCAATTGAGCTAGAATGAGGAGGCACTCCTGTCGGCTTTCTGGAATGGTCTCTCGGGTCGGCTGAAGGATGAGCTCATCACACGCGATACTCCTACCACCTTGGACGACCTGATATCCCTCTGCAACAAGGTGGATCTCTGTCTTCAAGAACGACAAATGGAGAGAAGCCGGTCAGACCGGTTCTGGCCTCGCCCTCCTCCCAGTTCATCTGCCCAAAAACCCAGTTTTTCTCTGAGTCTACCTCCTGGGTTCCATGCAGGTCAACCGGTTCCGTTTTTCTCCTGAGGAAAGATCCCGTCGACGAAAAGAGAAGTTGTGCATGTACTGTGGGTCTCCTGCTCATTTAGTCTCTTCCTGCCCACGTCGGCCGGGAAACGACCTGTCCTAATCGGCAAAGGAGAGGCCAGGTTGGGAGTATTGGGTACCTGTCCTCAGGGGCTGGCTGGCAACTTTCAGCCTGGGGGGCAACACAAGCAAGTGGCCCACCACCATCGCCAACGTTTCACCACCCTATCCTCTCCCTACACCCCTCTAGTGTGCAGCAAGGATTAACCAATCATTTCCCCCCACACACACACACCAGAAACGGGGACAGTGTGTGCCGAAGGTGCGTTGCAAACATTTACACTGTAATGCCCATTACACATAATGCCACACACCATAATGCCCATTACACATAAAGCCAACACCGTAATGCCCATTAAACATAATGCCACACACTGTAATGCTTATCAAACATAATGTCACACACTGTAATGCCCATCAAACATAATGCCACATTGTAATGCCCATTACACATGCCATACCTTAATGCCCACTACACATGCCATACCGTAATGCCAATTGCACCATGCCAACACCGTAATGCCCATTACACATTTTACACACCATAATGCCATTACACATAAAGCCAACACCGTAATGACAATTACACATAACGCCAACAACATAATGCCCAATAAACATAATTACACACACCGTAATGCCCAATACACATAATGCCACACACCGTAATGCCCATTATACATAATTCCAACACTGTAATGCCCATTACACATAATGCCGCACACCCTAATGCCCATTACACATAATGCTACACACTGTAATGTCCATTACACATAATGCCAACACCCATTAAACATAATAATGCCTATTACATATTATACCACATAACTGAGTGCCCATATCTCCACCCTGTCACCCCCGCATCTCTCTCCCTCCACCTCTCCATCCCCATCACCCCCGAATCTCTGACTCCCTCCACCTCTCCACCCCATCATCCCTGCATCTCGCACTCCCTCCACCTCTCCGTCCCCATCACCTCTGTCACCAATGAACCTCTCCATCCCACTGCACCTCTACGCCCGTTACCCCTGCACTTCGCCCAGTGGCGTAACTATAAATTTTGCTCCCCCCAGCCAAAAAAGTTTCTGGCGCCCCCCCCCCCCAAACCCATATCCTTTACACTGTACACTGTAATGCCTCTTACACTATATGCTACACACTGAAATGCCCCTTACACTATACACTGCACACTGTAATGCCCCTTACACTATACACTGCACACTGTAATGCCCCTTACACTATACACCGCCTACTGTAATGCCCCTTACACTATACACCGCACATTGCAATGCCCCTTACACTATATGCTGCACACTGTAATGCCCCTTACACTATACACCGCACACTGTAATGCCCCTTACACTATACACTGCACACTGTAATGCCCCTTACACTATACACCGCCTACTGTAATGCCCCTTACACTATACACCGCACATTGCAATGCCCCTTACACTATATGCTGCACACTGTAATGCCCCTTACACTATATGCTGCCCACTGTAATGCCCCTTACACTATACACTGCACACTGTAATGCCCCTTACACTATACACCGCCTACTGTAATGCCCCTTACACTATACACCGCACATTGCAATGCCCCTTACACTATATGCTGCACACTGTAATGCCCCTTACACTATATGCTGCACACTGTAATGCCCCTTACACTATACACCGCACACTGTAATGCCCCTTACACTATACACCGCACGCTGTGATGACCCTTACACTATATGCTGCACACTGTAATGCCCCTTACACTATATGCTGCACACTGTAATGCCCCTTAAACTATACACTGCACACTGTAATGCCCCTTACACTATATGCTGCACACTGAAATGCCCCTCACACTATATGCTGCACACTGAAATGCCCCTCACACATTACGCCACACAGGTAATGCCACTTAGGTTAGGCTGTGGGGGTCATTAGGGTTATGCATTGGGGGAGGGTGAATCATTAGGGTTAATGCTGCACTAGGGGCAGTGTTAGGGCATCACTCTAAATATTGATGGGTGCTATAGAGATATGGGTGAGAAGTGAGAAGATGCAACAGACCTGTTTGCAGCAACTCAGCACCTCACTCCCTCCACTGCTAACCCAGCACTTCACTCCCTCATCCACTCACTTCAGCATCACACTCCCACTTCCCGTCCCTGCTTCCAGCATCTCACTCCCTCTGTCACTCCCCCCAGCATCTCACTCCTTCTGTCCCTTACCCCTGCACTTCAGGCAGATGGTGCATTTTGGATTTCTTAAGGTGCTCCACAAAGCTCAGGGGCATGTTTGTTGAGAAGGAGATAGTCTCTAATCACCAGGTGCTGGCACTGTGTATGGACGGCAATGGAGGAGGTGCTTCCTCCCTCTGCTCCCCGCCTCCCGCGGCTGCAAGTTCAAACATTGCCCAGCACCAGCGCTACCCGAATCCGCACTTCCGGGTAGCGCTGGCTTCACTGACAGACACTAGAGGTATGGCAGTACCTCTAGTGTCTGTCTCCTCCAAGTCGGTGGCCATTTTGGAGTGGCCGTCGCCTTACAGAAGGATGTCTGCGGCTGTACCTGGAGGCGGCGGCAGTAAGATACATTGCACACAGCCGGCCCAGCCCCAGCCAGCAGATACCGGATACCGCATGTGGCACTCTGCCCCCCGGCCCAGCCCGCCCCTGCCTGTCCTACTGTATCCGAATCCACTATCCTCAATCAGCTCACCGTTCCACAAGGTCCAATACCAGTAAAAGCGTTGCTGGACTCGGGGGCAGCTGGCAACTTTCTCTCGGCAAACCTCATTGCTCAATTTCCCCTTCCAGTGTTTCCTCTGGAAAAACCACTATATTTAACCGCAATTGATGGCAGTCGGATACCCAAGGGACAGATTACCCATCGAACGGGACCATTGCTTCTTCAAATTGGACTTCTACATCAAGAATCAGCCGAATTCCTTGTCATTCCAAAGTCCTCCCATGACCTGGTATTAGGAATGCCATGGCTAACCAAGCACAACCCCCATCTTGACTGGAGCACCATGGAGATTAAAGCCTGGGGTACCAATTGCTTCTCAGCCTGTCTTCCTCGAGTGCTTCCGCTACAACAGACTCGCTCAGATGACTCCATCGCTTCGCTACCCCCACAATACCTTTCTTTCAAAGATGTCTTCAGTAAGGGGGGTGCAGACTCTCTTCCTCCTCATCGTAGTTGGGACTGTCTTATCGAGCGAATTCCCGGGAAAACTCCTCCATGGGGTCGCACATACCCTCTGTCCGTTCCTGAAACCGAGGTAATGTCTACATATATCAGAGAAAATCTACAGAAAGGCTTCATCCGCCCGTCTACTTCGCCAGCCGGTGCTGGCTTCTTCTTCATAAAAAAAAAAGATGGATCACTTCGACCCTGCATTGATTACCGCGGGCTAAATGACATAACAGTTAAAAATCGTTACCCACTCCCCCTTATCACTGAGCTGTTTGATAAAGTCAAAGGGGCAGTGGTATTCACCAAATTAGACGTACGAGGGGCATACAATTTAATCCGGATACGCTCTGGGGATGAATGGAAGACGGCATTCAACACCCGCGATGGGCATTACGAATACTTGGTAATGCCATTTGGACTATGCAATGCGCCCGCCGTCTTCCAGCAGTTTGTTAACGACATCTTCCGTGACATGTTGTTTCACACCCTTGTTGTATATCTTGATGACATCCTCATTTTTTCTCCTAGTCTTTCTGCTCATCGTCAAACCGTGAAGGAGGTACTGTCTCGTCTCCGCAAAAATCATCTCTTCTGTAAACTAGAAAAATGTGTATTTGAAGTACCTACCATTCCTTTCCTAGGCCATATTCTTTCAAGTACCGGCATCGAGATGGATCCTGTCAAGGTCAAAGCAATCCAAGATTGGACTGCACCTACTTCTTTGAAAGGTATCCAGCGATTCCTGGGGTTCTCCAATTATTACCGGCGTTTCATTCGGGACTTCTCTTCCATCGCCGCCCCTCTCACCGCTTTCACGTAAAAGGGAGCAGACCCATCTCCAGAGGCGGTACGGGCCTTCCAGTTGCTAAAACATGCATTTACCACCGCTCCCATACTCCTTCAACCGGACACCGCCAAACTTCTGCAGATGGTGTTGGAGCTATGCTTTCCCAGAGAGGGGAGATCCAGGAACTTCAACCCTGTGCATACTTCTCTAAAAAATTCCTCCCAGCAGAGAGAAACTACCCCATCGGAGAACAAGAACTTTTAGCTATTAAATTAGCCTTAGAAGAATGGCGCTATCTTCTTGAGGGGGCGCAGCATCGAGTCACAGTGTACTCCGACCATAAAAATCTTTAGTTTCTACGCAATGTGCAGTGCGTCACGTCCCAACAAGCCCGCTGGGCAATGTTTTTTGAGCACTTCAATTTCCAAATTATATATCGTCCTGGTTCTCAAAACCGCAAGGCGGATGCACTATCTCGGTCATTTGACTCGGTAACTGAAGATTCTCCTCGACCTCAGGCCATCCTGAATCCGGCAGTCTTTGCTCAAACCACTGTTCACCCAATGCCACCTTCTGGGAAAACCTTTGTACCTCCAGAACTACGAGGGAAGATCTTGACCTGGGCTCATTCTTTACGTCTCCGTGGCCATCCAGGAATCCAAAAGACCCTCTCTTTCCTTCAGCGATCCTACTGGGGGCCCTCCATGCGAACAGACATTTGCAGTTTTATTTCATCCTGTCCTCAATGTGCACAACATAAGATGTCCAGAACAGCTCCAGCTGGAACCCTGCGACCACTACCCATTCCAAAACGTCCTTGGACCCACTTGTCCATGGATTTCATCTCAGAACTGCCACCCTCCAAAGGTCACATGGTGATCTGGGTAGTGGTCGACCACTTTTCAAAAATGGCCCATTTTATTCCATTAAAATCCCTTCCATCTGCTCATGTACTGGCTCAACTCTTCATCCTCCACATCTTTAAATTACATGGTCTTCCTGAAGAGATAGTGTCGGATCGAGGGGTACAATTTGTCGCCAAGTTTTGGAGATCCCTGTGTTCATCTTTACAAATCAGGCAAATTTGTGTAGAGAGGAAACTATTAGCGCTACTATGATTGGAGTTCGCCTGTCCCGGGTAGTGGGATAAATTCCCTTTTATCCCTAAATAACAGAAAAACTTTTTTGGGGTATACTCGGGATTTGGGCACTCTCCTCACGGATATGATAGGTGAATGCTTTTATGGGGTTCTGTTTGATTTATAAACTATCTCCTTTGGAAAGATCTGCAGCCCAGCCAGACCAAAATCTATGTTTACAAAACACCTCTGTAACTGGCACTTTAAGAACTTTCTCCATTGGAGCCATTTAAATTGGAAAGGCTTGAATACCCGCTGAACATAAAGGCGGGAGACGCCATCCTGTGAAGCCGCATGGACCGGAAGTGACGCTATCACTAACCGGAAGCCGTCTGAAGGGAAATAGCAGAGGACACTAGAAAACGGCTTGCTATGCAGCCGTAAGACGCACATTGAGTGTGAGCCTTTGGGGGGACCTAGAACGGAGGGAAGGGATCATTTTAAGCTATAAAAAGAAAGGATTAAGTCATAATAGAGGCACGGACGAAGCACTTCCGGTCACGGGGACCTGAAACCGGATGTTCCGGTCGGGAATGGAATAAAAACGGAAGAAGAATCCCACACTAGTCAGGAACCTGAGGAAGAGACAGTAGTCTCGAAACATGTTGTCCCTGTACTAGTGTGAAACCATTTCCAGAGACGTAGGTAAGTGCAAGATTAATTACCCGCACAGGCACCAGGTCCGGACCCTTGGAAACCTGAGCGTTGGTTCTAAGATTGGCATTACCTGCACTTTGGATATTTTATCTGTATCTGTGAATAAAGTTTTCTGCACCAAAGATTGGATAAAGATACCATTATATGTGTCTCAACATCACCTACATCGTGAGTAACGGGTACGCTACCCAGTCTTAAAAAAGATACCTTGATGAGTTTGTGAATTTATGTCTTCGAGTGAGTTGGGGTACGCTGTACTCATTTAAATTCTTGGAAAACAGAATAATAGATCTATCTTCATGAGCAAATTTAATATATCATCACTTTGAAACTGATTTACACATTGGTTCTTCTGTATTGTTTTTCTCTTATCATATATGCCGGCAATTGAAGAATCATAAGAGGACGGTCGTGGAGAAAGGGGAGTACTACCATTATTATTATTATTATTATTTTTCCCTATATTTTAATACCTTTCCAAAGGAGATAGTTTATAAATCAAACAGAACCCCATAAAAGCATTCACCTATCATATCCGTGAGGAGAGCGCCCAAATCCCGAGTATACCCCAAAAAGGGTTTTCTATCATTACAAATCAAATTAAAGTTTTCTTCCGCCTACCACCCACAAACCACTGGACAGACGGAACGAGTCAACCAAGACTTAGAAGCTTTTCTCCGTTTGTATATCTCTTCTGCACAAGATGACTGGGTAGAATTGCTCCCGTGTGCAGAATTTGCCCATAATAACTCATATCATTCGTCTTCCAAAACCACCCCATTCTTTACCATCTTTGGCCAGCATCCTCGTTCTCCTGAGTTCACAAGTCTGCCAGTAGTGGAAGTTCCAGCAGTAAACTCCTCACTACAACAATTCTCAAAGACTTGGTCAGAGGTTCATCAATCTCTTTGCAAAGCCTCAACTCGCTATAAGAGATTCGCAGACAAAAAAAGGAAAGCCGTCCCTCGATTGAAGGTTGGAGACCTAGTTTGGTTATCCACACGTAACCTACATCTTCGTTTACCCTCCATGAAGCTGGCTCCCCGCTTTATCGGTCCTTTCCCAATCATCCGAGTCATCAATCCAGTGGCGTACAAGCTAAAACTGCCAACCTCGATGAAGATTTCCAACTCTTTTCATGTCTCCCTTTTAAGGCCATTGCGATTGAACCCATACCATCCTAAACCTCCCAAAACACCTCCAATTTCCACTGAAAAGGATGTTGAGTTCGAAGTGAAAAGAGTCCTCGACTGTCGTCGTCATCATACTCATCTTCAGTTCTTAGTGGAGTGGTCCGGATATGGCCCAGAGGAGAATTCCTGGGTAGAATCCTCAGATCTACATGCTCCAAGCCTGGTCAAGCAATTCTTCTGGAAGAATCCACTCAAGGCTCAAAGGTACCTTTTCAGCACCCAAAAAAGGGGGGGTACTGTCATGGACGGCCGTGGTGAGGCACGGCGGGTCCGGTACTCACCACTCCGTGCCCGCCGCTGCCTGTCCATTCTGGGTCTCTGGTGCAGGCGTGCTGCTGTGTCCTGGCCGGCCGGGAGGCACTGTGTGTTGGGGGCGGGTCCCTGTGAGTCCCAAGGGAGTTATGACTGAGGCGGAGCTGGGAGGCCGGCGACGCCATCTTGGATGTGGGAAAAATGCAGATTGGACGCCAGGTTCAGGTTTCCTGCCTTCCTGCACCGTCTAAACCAATGAAAGCCGCCCACTATGTATTTAGGGGATCTGTCCTGGTGAACTGGTGTCAGTGCAAAGGTTTCCTAGCCTTGTGCAGTTGGAGACTCCTGGCTACTCCTGTCCACTGCAGCCTTCACCTTAGTCGGCTCTGCTACTGACTCTGGGAATCCTGACCTCTCAGTACCTTTCTGCTTGTTTGCCAGTGATACCAGTGCTACCTGCCCGTGGGCTCCAGCCGGTACCCCGAAGTCCGCCTGCACCCCACAAAGGGACATCGCCTCCTGGGATATCCTGCAGCCTGGAAAATCACCCATTTACAGTCTTCTCCATACCTTCTGGATCATGACGCATTTCTTTCCCGTGACCTTGCCTGGACTGTCATTCATTTCCATCATTACCTGTCTTTGCCATAAACCCTCCATTCCATCATCAAAGCTCTCTTTCCTGTATATTGGATCTCCCTCAGTTTCACCGGTCACTTTGTGAGTTATGCAAGCCGTATTGCCTTTTATTATTATTTCCATTTGTTTCTAAAGACTTTGCTCAAAGATGTTATTTGGGACTTTCTTTGTTTTCCTTATGTCAAAGCCGTTATTTGAATAAGTGATTTATTTTCATTTATGAAACCATCTATAATAAAACCAGCTCGCTTTAACCCTACTCCATCTGGTCCTAAAGTGATTCCTGAGCACCACCCGATCCAACCCAGCCCTCTACCTGTGACATGTGGCGAGCGCAGCGAGCCCGAATCATGGCGAGCGCAGTGAGCCCCGCTTCGGGCTCGGTGGCTCACTGGGCTCGCTACACTTTGTAAAATTAACTCCACGCTCACATTATTAAAAACAATATTTTAATAAACTAGTGGATACTGTAGTAGTTACATTGTATTTGTTACCTGCTAAACCATGCAACAGGTTACCCCTGGCAACTACAGCCTGATACAGACCAGAGCTTCTCCATTCACTGAGGTAACAATGGGAATAGTTGTAAAACACATTAGCATATGACTAGAAGCTGCTGACTCTATTTTACAGATTCCTTACAAGATTAACCTGTTCACTCCTATATAAGGAATAAGCCTTTACACTTTATATGCTGTACGACTAATGCAGCCGCACAGCTATTTAAACATAGTATTCAAACGCATCAGCGTATGAGTCTCTCAATGAGAGTTTTCACAGAAAATGTATATTGATATTGACAGAAATACACCAGTGATACAATAACTATACCAATTGATAGACCAATTTATTATGGTCAATGTTGATGTTGCATCTGAGACGCTGTTACACTCATAAAGAAATAATGCAATTGAACACTGGTTATATGAAGATCACAGCTCCAACCCGTGTCTTAATATATTTAAGTCCAAAAAGTGGACACAGATGATTAAAGGATGACACACAATCTAAACTATGAAAATATGTGATACAGCTTATACATAGAAGAAACAGTATTACAAAAAGGATGCAAATGCAGGCACAGCTAACGTATAAAACTAGCACCTATAAGGAATAGCAATTACCGTTAAGAGAAAGCAGAGACCACGATCGGATAAGAATCCCCTCAATGTCTTGGGAATGTGTTCTGGCTAGATCACATATATAAGCTCAGCAATCCCGGGTTTAGGCTTTTAAAGCAAAGGGGTGTGGGGTCAAACTGGATGGTCATTGGATAGGGGAAAGGGGCTGGGGCCATCCCTCCATTGCCTCTCAGCTTCACGGGGGCATCTTCCTGTTCATGAGAGTATCGTCCGCCTTTGTCTTGAGGATAAGGGGAGAACCGGTTTCTACTGGGTCATAGTGTCAGGCACCGGGTTAAGCGTCACTGTGCCCCTGCTCTCCTGACAGCTCAGGCGCTGCGGAGCAGGGACAGCAGCATCCCCGGCGATCAGCGACTCATGCTGGGCGGAAGTGTAGGGACATTGCTAGGCAATGACCCGAAATTCCGCTGCTCAGGGTGCAGCAGCACAGGGAAGCGTCGAGGACGTTGCTAAGCAATGCCCCGAGCTTCTGTTCATCCAACAGCCCACACAGCTGCGGGCAATTTATGTCACCCATGCCTGTAGTTGGAGTGACTGCTTTTTAAGGGGCTTGCTGCAGCACCATGGCGCCGGTTATAGCTCTTTGTGCAGCCTTGTCCCAGAGTGTTCCTGGTTCGTGTCCTTGCTACCAGAGTGCCTATTGTATCCTGTATTCAGCATTGCAGTATTATCGTGCCAGCTTTCCTGTGCCTTTTCAGGAGTCCTGCCTGTCAGCGCTGCTGATCTCTAACTTTCGTCTGTGGCTTATCTCACAGATAAGTCAGGGGCTCTCCTGTAGTTTATTCTGTATTGCTGTAATATTTCCTTATATTCCACCGTTGTGTATTGTTACATTTGCATTTAAACTTATATACCACTGTTGTGCATTGTTGCATTTGGGTACACAACAACACTGTGTATATTATCTGCAAGTGGTCCCACCTTAGTACCCTACAGCGTCTGGTGTTGTACTTTTTCCCGGGCCTTCCAAGGTGTTGCCGGCCTGCTCAAATTGGGTTAGATAGGTTTCCTCTTGCTCCCGCTCTGCCTCTGTGAACACGTTGTCTCCCGTAAGACCTGACTGCAACAGAGTCTGGGCGGACCTAATTCTCCCTTACAGCCGGGGCGGTTACAGGAGAAGACTAGAATCGACACGTGTTCACCGACACCAGTCTGGGGCAACAGAGTCAGTGGGCAGTTCCGGTTTCACTGCTGTTGGCCCTAACACATAGTTTATTGTTCCTTTGGTGTCTTCACATATTGAAACAGGAGATAACACAGTCTGACTATCTCTAAGGTCGTGTTTAGTGATTGTTTCACTATACTGACCTTTGCGACTGTTGACGGTAATTGTAAAAAGTTAAATCAAAACTACATCAGGGTTTACTCAGAGGGTTTCACACAAACATAAAAAGGCAAAAGGGGGCATATCCTTATGAATTAACCATTAATGTTTCACGTCCGACCTTGGTTGTTACGATTAAGCTAATAAGACGCAAATAGCGCGCTGGAGAGCACACAGGACGGTCGTAATACCTTAATGGGGTAGAGATATGATTTTGACTTCCACAGTCCACCCGGCGGCGGGGAGGCACTTATTAAGTGTGGGCGCTGGGGGGGGGGGGGGGGTCTGTGGGGCTATTGTTACCCGCTGTTACTTACCGCATCTGGGACGGAACTTGCCGCTACCGCATCTGTCTGCGGTCCCGTCCCGGCTCTCCCGGTTCCTGCAGCTAATGAAAAGTGACACACAAAAAACACACCCACCTTTAGGGTTTATTTAAGTCACTTTGGGGCAGATGTATTAAGCCTTAACAAGAGATAGATGCAAGGGTGATAAAAAGGGATTTTTGTAAGAACTTACCGTTCGAATCCCTTTCTCTGATATGGTCCTGGTGACACAGCTCAACATTGGGATGTAGGAGGGTCCGTAGGTGCCAGGCACCTATCCTAAAACTTTTGGAGGGTTCAATCTTGCAAAGCCACTGGAATACATTAACTCAGTACAAACGCCTGCACATATTATATGCACAATTTTAAAACTTTAATTTTCAATCATATATAACATGAAACATCATGAACACTGGCATACTTACTGAGCATAAGGGAGGGATCACTGTGTCACCAGGACCATATCAGAAAAAGGGATTCGAATGGTAAGTTCTTACAAAAATCACTTTTTCTCTTTCAATCGTCCTGTTGACACAGCTCAACATTGGGACGTTCAAGAGCCGGTCCTTTGGGAGGGTACGCTCAGGTCTGCAGCTCTCATCACTGCTCGCCCGAATGATGCGTCCTCAGACGCGAACTCATGGAACCTGTAGAATTTGGCAAAAGTGTGAACAGATGACCAAGTGGCAGCCCTGCAAACCTGCTCAGCTGTGGCCCCATGTCGAACCGCCCAAGAGGTGGCGAACGACCTTAGTATATGCAAAAGCAATGACAGAACGAAACCACCTAGCAATGGTCTGCTTAGAAGCAGGCCAACCAATATTGTGTACATCATACAAGACTAACAAAGTATCAGTCTTCCTGACACTTTTCATCCTGTCCACATAAATGCGCAAGGTGCGCACAACATCCAAACTCCTCAATTTGTCCCTTTTCCTGGAACCCTCTGGGGGTTGAAACACAGGCAAAACTATCTCCTGATTCAAATGAAAAGCAGAGACTACTTTTGGTAAAAATTGGGGTACTGTTCGAAGAAAAGCCCTGTCATCATGAAAAATAAGAAAGGAAGACTTGCAGGACAATGCTCCCAACTCTGAGACTCTCTTTGCAGAGGCAACAGCCAATAAAAAGACAAGTTTCCATGTAAGGAACTTAAGGTCAGCAACCTTAACGGCTCAAAGGGCGCTCTTTGGAGACACTCCAGTACCAGTGATAAGTCCCAGGGAGCCACTGGTTGCTTATAGGGAGGTTTCAATCTGGAAACCCCTTGCAGAAAGGTCTGCACCTCCGGTAGCATTGCTATCCTCTTCTGGAGCTAAGATCTGTACCTTGAGTGACTGAAGGCTTAGACCAGACAAGAAGCCATCCTGCAAGAACTCAAGTAACCTTGAAAGTCGAAATCGAGACGTATGTGATTTCTGCCTCTCACACCATCTAATATAGGTCTTCCAGACCCTATAATAGCTAGCCGAAGACACCGACTTCCTGGCCTTTATCATGGTATTCACCACAGCCTCTGAGAAACCCTTGTTTTTTAAGATGGCGGTCTCAATCGCCAAGCCGTCAAATTTAGCCAAGCTAAATCCAGGTGGAAGAACGACCCTTGGCTTAACAGATCTGACCTCTGAGGTAGACGCCACGAGTCCACAGACAGTCTCTGAACACTTGAGTACCAGGACCTCCTTGGCCAATCTGGAGTCACTAGAATCACCGGGATTCCTTGTGATTGAATTAGTTTCAGAAATCTCGACAGCATTGGAAACGGCGGGAAAACATAAAGTAGATTTTACACTCCATTACACTTCACAGCTATATTTTATTTATGTGATGCCCTGGGGTGGTTTTGCTGGGCTGTCTTGGGGGTGCCCTGCACCCCAGGCATGAACCCCATAGTGCTAGGGACCTGCTCTATTGAGGAGACCTTAACGTGGTGAGCAGGTAGATATATTTGGCCAAATGTATGCTAACATCCTCAGAAATGAATTATAAAAGGAATATATGTTTGCAGTAATGATTGCTTAGTGCACCTGCAAACCCCCTCTGTTTTGCATATAACTAAAAAATCTCAGCAAGGTAGCACCTCTCATTACAGGGTGTGCAGTCTAGGGCCCCCCTCTTTCCATAAAGTAGATTCCCCTCCCAGGGGATAGTCATTGCATCCAGCGCTTCGGCCAAGGGATCTATTGTGCTGGCATAAAACCTGGGTACTTGATAATTGAACCTGGATGCCATAAGGCCCACATCCGGAGTTCCCCACTTCACTGTAATCTGGTGGAATATCTGTGGGTTCAGACTCCATTCCCCTTCGAGCAGTTCCTCCCTGCTCAGGAAATCGGCCTCGACATTCTTCACCCCAGGGATGAATATCGCGGATAAGGCTGGAACCTTCTGCTCCGCCCACAAGAAGATCCGGGAAACTTCCCACATGGCCAGTCTGCTGCGTGTGCCCCCCTGATGATTCAGGTACGCCACAGCCGTGGCATTGTCCGACTGAATCCGCAAGGGGAGACCCTGCAATCTTTCTCCTGCCAGGGATAACACCATCCACACAGCCCGCAGTTCCAGGATGTTGATCGGCAAGGCTGACTCCTCCGTGGTCCACAAGCCCTGAAGCCGTAGGTCCAGAACAACTGCCCCCTAGCCCCTGAGACCGGCGTTGGTAGTGACTACCAGCCAGTCCCAGGACTGCAGAGACCGACCCCACTGAAGGGAATCCACCTCCATCCACCACTCCAGGGAAGACCGGGTTTCTGGAGACAACACTATCTTTTCTGACCTCATGGTCTGAGTATTCCCTGACCAGGATGTCAGAATGTTCCACTGGAATACTCGAGAGTGGAACTTGGCAAACTGTAGCGTCTCGAAAGTCGCCACCATTTTACCCAGAAGCTTGAGACACCTCCAAACTGATGGACTCCGAGGCCCCAGAATCTCCCGAACCAAGATGGACATGTCCCTGGCCTTTGTCTCTGGTAAAAATACCCGATGTAGATGGGTATCCAGGATAACCCCCAGGAACTGGATTCTCTGAGACGGCACGAGCTGAGACTTTTGTAAATTTAAAAGCCAACCGTGAACTTGCTAAAACCTGATGGCTTCTTCCAAGTGTTTCTGCAAGATCTCCGCCGACTCTGCTTTCAACAGCAGGTCATCCAAATACGGAATCACAGTGATTCCCCTCAGTCGGAGAGCAGCCGCCATCACTGACATAATTTTGGTGAATACCCTTGGAGCTGTGGCCAGACCAAAGGGCAACGCCTGAAATTGCAGATGCAGGTTTCCTATGGCAAACCTCAGAAGAATCTGATGTTCCGGGTGGATAGTAACATGGTCCTGGATATCCATGGACGCCAAAAATTCTCCCTGGTTCAGGCTTAGCAACACATCTTGAAATGGTCCACCCACAGATGGAGATTCAAAGACTTTAAATTTAAGATTGGTCTGAAAGACCCATCTGGCTTGGACACCAAAAACAGAGTGGAATAAAAGCCTTTCATGCTGTTATGCTGAGGGCTTGTCCTCACCTTTTGTGCTTGGTTTCTTGTGGAAAGAACCATATTTTGACTTTGGGGCCTTGCCCCTAGAGGACTGGATCTTTCCCCTAAATGAGTGTCCTCGAAAGGACGCACCCCCTCTAGGGGAGGGCCAAAAGAACGGCCTAAAAACTGAAAATCTTGAGGCCTGTTTTGCTGTAGGAGCAGACAGGAAAGTACTTTTGCCTCCTGTGGCCTGCTTAATAATCTCTTCTAATTCGGAACCAAACAGCAGCTTTCCTTTAAAAGCTAACGCCTCTAAGGCCTTTTTCGATTCGTTACCCGCCTCCCAGGCTTTAAGCCAGAGCACTCTCCTGGCATTGACAGACACCGTGGGTACTCTGGAAGCCATTTTAAGTGCTTCCTCCTCAGCCTCAAGCACATACTCTGCAGCTGCTTTCAATTTCTCAGCTAGCAGTAACACACCTGGGTCAGCGTGTAAAATAGTACATAAATCACTGGGCCAAACAATCATGGCCTTGGATACCCATGCTGATGCTATAAGAGGGCGTAAAGTGAAACCCAACCCCTCAAAGATTGCCTTGAGGTTACCTTCAAGCTTCTTGTCCACGGGGTCCTTAAAGGCCACACCCCCTTGGACAGGTAGCACAGTGGCTTTAGAAAGCCGTGCCATGGAAGCATCTACCACCGGAACTTTTTCCCAGAAGTCCGCATGAGCCTCAGGCATGGGGTATAGACTTAAATACCTCTTAGGCATCTGAAGCCTCTTATCGGGCGTTTTCCAAGCCCCTTCCAGCAACAGTTTCCTTACGCTGCCGCTTAAATATTCCTTTTGCAGGAGTTTTATCCTCCACAGACAAATTCAAAGTCTGTTTTACAGCAGCAATCAAATCCTCCACCCCTGAGGCCAAGGAATCTTCAGAATCATCACCCTGATCCCAGGGGATGTCTGTGCACTCTCCCTCCTCTCCAGATTCAACAGCAAGCAAAGGCACTGAATAAGACCTCTTAGGAGGGATTCAGTATGAAATCCCAGTGGTCGGGATCCCGATGCTGGAATCCCGACCGCCGAAATCCCTACAAGGGGGGGACGTGGATCGCCCCCCCTTGCGGGCTCGCTGCGCTTGCCACGCAGTGGGCCCGGTGCCTCGCTACGCTCGGCACGCTAATTTATTCTCCCTCCAGGGGTGTCGTGGACACCCACGGAGGGAGAAAGTGTTGGGATTTCGGCGGTCAGGATTCCAGCGTCGGAATTCTGAACGCCGGGATCCCAACTGCCGGGATTTAAACTGCATCCCCTTAGGAGTCCCCACAGTATCACAATCAAATCTGTCAAGCAAATCATTAAATCTGCTGATCCCTTTTGCAGTATCCTGCATGACCTGAAAGAGCCGAGGATCTGCTTGGGTCAGAGGCAGGGAGCCAGAGGACTGCTGAGATGATGACATAGGTCTAGGGGAAGATACCAACACATCACTCTGCCTGTCCAGCAATTGCACTAAGGCATTTACAGACCTGCCCAGGGCACTGGCCCACGCAGGTTCCGATTGCTCTACCCTCTGGGGTTCACTGCCCATGGGTCTCACACCAGCACAAGTAATACACGAGCCCCCATTGGCCATCTGTTCAGGGGCAAATTTTAGTGTACAATCACTACAAGCGCACAATGCATTAAGGGCTCCCTGCCCCAAAGCCACAGACTGTTGCTCAGACATGATGCAAAGTTAACACAGTCACAGTGCACAAAGTACAGGCGTTTTATACAGAGCCAAAGTACCACAGTCAATTATCTGTCTGAAGCTTTCAGAAGTGGGGGAAACGATGCCCAGGAAAACAAATCACTCTGCCAGGATCTGTCAGCCAGCTCAGCTCCGCTGCAAGCATTCCGAATGGCGCCAAAACAGAGTGAGGGAAGAGACCAAGTCCCTGCTGCTGCGGGGTCCGTGACTTTTGGCGCCAACCACCCCCAGACTGCCGCTCCCACTGTAGGATCTCCAAGTTCCAGTGTCTCCCCCTCTGCTGCGGACCACTTGGAACATGCCTGTGACACACTGCTGTCCTCTCATACAGGAGCTCAGTGTGTAAGCTCCACAGAAAATGGCCGCCACCATCACGGAGCGCCTGTCCCCCATGATCCCCACCTAGTGTGAAGCCGGTTTCAGATCGCTCCGGTGCCCAGGCAGCTTCTTAATAGAAGCTGTAAGCAGGGCCGCCGAGAGGCAGGGGGGGCGGGTACATTTTACCTGGGCCCGGGCCTGCCAGGGGGGCCCGGGTCCCGACACACACAAAAAAAAATAAAAAAACACGTTTTTTTTAAAAAGGGGGCATGGTCACGGGTCCGCGATTAGGCCACGCCCCGAATTAAGCCTGGTCAGCGATGGCTGTCCTGCTCCTGCTCCTGCTCCAAGTTCCTGTTTCAAAAGGTAATGCCGCCCGCAATGCATGGCTATGGACAGGGGGAACAGACAAAAAGCGTGTGTGTGTGCGTGTGTGTGTGTGTGACAGGCTTTGTATGTATGTATATATGTGTGTGTAACAGGCTGTGTATGTATATATGTGTGTGTAACAGGCTATGTGTGTGTGTGTGTAACAGGCTATGTATGTATGTATGTATGTCTATATGTGTGTGTGTAACAGGCTATGTGTGTGTGTGTAACAGGCTTTGTATATATATATATATATCTATATATATATATATGTGTGTGTGTGTGTGTGTGTGTGTAACAGGCTATGTTCTGTATGTGTGAAGGAACAGGCTGTGTATGTATATATGTGTGTGTGTGTGTGTGTGTGTGTGTAACAGGCTATGTGTGTGTGTGTGTGTGTAACAGGCTATGTATGTATATGTGTGTGTGTGTGTGTGTAACAGGCTATGTACTGTATGTGTGAAGGAACAGGCTATGTGTGTGTGTAACAGGCTATGGCCCTCATTCAGGTTGGTTCGCTCCCCCACACGGTCACACAGGGGAGCGATGTTGTGCATGTGCAGCCACTTTGTGTGAGCGAGCAAACCGATTATTTGCCGCCCCGATCGCATGCAGCAGTGTGGACGGAAGCGTGGGGTGGTGGATATGGATTGCGCCCATGGGAACTCCCATGACGTGGGTGCCGGGGGAGGGCAGCTGATGTCACCAGATGTCAGCTGCCCGCCCTCTTCTCGTACAGGAGCGCCACAGATCTAAGACAGCAGAGACTGACTTAGATCTGCGAGCGCTTGAGAAATCATTTGATGGTCAGCGACCGCACTGCCCTGCACACAAGCTGCAAATCGATGATGTAAAACATCCGTTCGCATGCGTGAAATCTGAGGTATTTAGATGACCCGCAAAGCTGCAAATTTTGCAGCTTTGTGGTCAATCAGAATGACCTCCAATGTGTGTGAAGGGAACAGGCTACATGGGGCCCATTTATGACGGATCATATATGGAATGCGATCTGGGTGGGACCATACTGCGCAGGATCACATGAGATTAAAGAGGTTGGTACTTCTTTACTTTCACGGCGCCAGCATGGCGCCGCGCGTCAGAGTCCCCTTGCGGGGCTCGCTTCGCTCGCCCACGCTGCGGGCTCGGTGGCTCGCTACGCTCGCCACACTATTTAAAATCAACTCCATGCCAACATGGATAGTGGAGGTATGAACTATCCATGTTGGCATGGCGTTAAGTTCCTTTATTTTACATAGTTTGTGGCGAGCGTAACAGCCGGAAGTAGCACGGCGCCATGGTGGCGCCGTGAAAGTAAAGAAGTACCAAGAGGTTTAATGGACACAATCCCCCTCTCCCTCCAGGTGCACATACCGCTGGCCATCACAATGCAGCTGCTCTTGGTGCCGGATTTGTAGCTTTGGGGGGGACAGCAGATACCGGCAGCTCAGCTCGGCGATACTGCAAGTAGTGGCATCTGCTGCTTTTTGCCAGAACTGTTGCCACTTTCCCTGCTGCGTGTGTGAGCTTGGGATCCTTATACTCCAGAGGCGGCGCTTCAAATGGGGATGATCGTGCCAGTCACAGATCTTGGGGAGAGGAGCCGTGGGCTGGCCACCCCTGCTGTATGGCATAGGGGTCTGGGCAGCGCAGGGGGGCAGAGGGTCCCTGTGACGGATGGGCAGACAGCAGTGGGGTCCTTGCGGAGGATGGGAGCTATTACCTAGTTCCCATCCTCCGCAGGGAACCTGCCGCTATCTGCCCATCCGTGGCCACGACCCCTTACTCCCATGGGCGCAACCCATATCCACCACCCCACGCTTCTGTCCACACTGCTGCACACGAACGGGGCGGCAAGTAATCGATTTGAATTTTGTGTAGCATAATGTGTAAGGGGCAAGTATAAGGGGTCTACTATTGTGTTGCATAAAGGGTATATGGTGTGGTACACACCCCTATATCCTTTAATGGCCACACCTCTTTTCTGTTGCTCGCCACTCCAGGGGGGCCCTGTGACGCTGTTGTATCGGGGCCCAGGATTTCTCTTGGCAGCCCTGGCTGTAAGCATTGCACAGGGAGACCAGACAGTGTCTCCCCTGTGCGCAGTGACCTGACAGGACGCGCTTCTGTCAGCTCCTGCTGCGCTGTCAGTGTGAGGATTCAATGACAATCCTCACACTGTGCCTATCTAGCTAGTGTAAAAGTTAATAAAATAATAAACTCCTAACTAACTCTAATCCTTCGGCTGCTCCTGCAGCCCTTTAGAATAGCAGAGTATGGAAGATAAGTGTCAGACACTAAAAAGTGTCTGTCACTTTAAGAAGCGCGGTCCTGCTCAGTAATTGAAAGTCCATAAGTTTTAGTAAAGAATATAAAGCATTTTATTAAAACAACATATCAACATGACCCAAATCTAATTCTCTCTGCACAAGTTACATCTGCCCCCCTGCAGTGCACATGGTTTTGTCCATCTAAGAAGGATTTTGTCAGAAAGAGTGAACTAGAATAAGGCCCTAAGTCACTTCCTTTATCATTAGTGAATATATTTCTGAGTTCTATAGTGTGTTCTGGGTTCTATAGTGTGATCTTGATGCTACACTTTGTCCTGGGCTCTTTATATTGTGTTCTGGGTCCTATAGTATGCTATTGGAACTACAGTGTGTCCTGGGCTCTATAGTGTATTCTGGGTGATACAGGGGGTCATTCTGATAGAGTCCGTAAACTGTGATGCTCGCAGCTAACTGAATCCATGTGATGCCGTCCCGGCAAATACCCCACCGCCATACAGTATGCCCTTGCAACCATGCAAGGTGATGTGTTAGGAAGACACATCCCCTCACAAGTGGCCACAGCAGGAGAAATCATTAGAAGCCTTCACAAATATAAGTCAGTTGAGACTGGCTTATATTTGTAGCCACCATGAATGGTGGCCGTCGTCATGCGACATCAGCCGCCAACATTCAGAATGCTGGCATTCCCATGACCCAACAACGCCACTGCCCCCATCTGCCCCTGTCCCTCCCTACCCTCTGCAAACTACCCGGTGACTGAGCAACTCACTGAGGCTGTTCGCAGAAATGTGCATGCGCAAACCCCAACCACCATCAGGGCGGTGGCGGTGCTGGGCCATGGGAGCCATTCTTGGCCCGTTTTGGGTCCTATAGTGTTTTTGTGGCTCTTTGGTGCGTTCTTGGTGCTACAGTGTGTTCCATATACCCCTTTACACCCCTTTCACATCACAAACCGGGTTCGGACCAAGGATCACGATTTAACCCTTCTTATAAGGTTAGGTGCTTTTCACAGTACACCTCAACCCGGGTCATGACATCAGCAACCTTGTGTCAAAAGTGTGGTGTGAAAGGGGCTATAGGGTGTTCTGGGTGATACAGTGTGTTCTCAGTGCACTGCCTATTAATGGCATTAATATTTTCATCATACATGTTGTCCTTCACTAGTAGGGGTTAGGAAGGTCTGAGGAGCAGTTTCTTTACCGAAAGAATTAAAATGAACTTTTAATGAATTAACAATTAAAATGCTGTGAAATATTCCTAAAAAAACATATACTGTACAACATGTAGTGATGCTTGACGAAACAGAGACAGTAACAGTATTTAAAAGGATGATGTGGCGAGCAGGTGGCACACTTTTATTTCACTTAATTTTATAGTAACCGTTATCCATTTTGACCAGCATTTTTATTAGTTGGATATCAAGTGTAAATGTTGTCAGTGCATTGGTGTGTTTCGTCCCACAGTAATAGCTGAATAGCATAAGGTTTATTACACAATCTGATGGACTGAATATCACTCTCAGTCTCAAGTAAGGATTAAAACATTAGCCACAATTTAGACTACTTGATAGTCTGTCTCGTTGTTCAAAATACATAGAATTACAATGAAATGCTCTATCTTTGTGCATTAAAGCACTATCCTTTCATATATAAAGACAAGCAGCGGTGTCAGTTCTCTAAAAAGTATAGGTATTAAGGGCAGGATGCATTAATATACATCGCTGCCCTTTGCCACCTGGCCGCCGCGATGCCAGCACATATGTACTAACATAATATGGGTAATATTGTGGGTAATTCATGAGGTGCTCCAGGAATATTATGTAATAACAGTAATCTTACCTCATTACAGCTCTTAGGTACAGATGACCTTAGGGTATGGGAAGGAGTTAACGACATAGGAAGAAGTTTCAAAACTGTAAATAGGTCGGACAGTGGGAATGGTGAGGAGGGCTGTAGAGAGTCTACTAAGGGGGAGGTGGGTATGAGGAAGTTAGTAAGGAATACAAATAAGTACCGAGGAGAAATTCAACACAATGTTGGGAAGCAAATAAAAATAAACATAAATTAAAATGCCTACTGGCTAATGCAAGAAGCTTAGCAAGTAAAATCGGGGAACTTGAAACTGTGGTCACTAAGGACGATTATGACATTATTGGTGTTTCAGAAACATAATGTAACGAGTCGCACAATTGGGCATTATGCATGGAAGGATATACACTCTACAGAAAAGACAGGGAAAATAGAAATGGCGGGGGGGGGGTGTGCCTATATGTAAAAAATAACTTAACATCGTGTAAGAAAGAAATGAGCACAGGTACAGAGGAAGACTACATGGAGGCCGTGTGGGCAGAGATAACCGACAATAACAAAAACCTAATAACAGAATATTAATAGGGGTATGCTATAGACCACCGAACATAAACGAAGGGGAGGAGTCTCTTCTTTTAAACAATCATCAGATCAGGGTCAGGTATTCATTATGGGGGATTTTAAATTACTTGATATTGATTGGAAAAACTAAACATGTAAAACAGCAAGAAGCAGTGGGATCCTAAGCTTACTTAAAGACCAGTTTATCACACAAACTGTAGAAGCTCCAACTCGTAATAAGGCATTATTGGATTTGGTATTAACAAACAACATAGATTTGGTTTCAAGCACAAAAGTAATTGAACGCCTAGGGAACAGTGACCACAATATGGTTTCACTGGAAATCAACTTCAGTAAATTACATCATAAAGGATCAACAAAAATAGTAAACTTCAAAAAAGCTAACTTCGAATTATTCAGAGAAGCCCTAAAAAGAATTGTGTGGAAATAACCACAATAAATGCTGAGGAAATGTACTTGAATCATTAACTATTAATACATTCCTAAAGTAACTAAGGGTAAATTCAATAAAAAAAAGCCACCATGGTTGGACAAAAAAGTTAGGTCAGCAATCAACAATAAAACAAGAGCATTTAAATTCTATAAAAATAACTTAAATGAGGAGGCGTTCACCAAATACATAGAATCAAACAAAATTTGCAAAGGGGCAATCAAAGCAGGTAAAAGGGATTATGAAGAGCGCATAGCCACTGAAACTAAACCTAACCCCAAGAAGTTATTCAAATACATAAATAGTAAACGTATAATTAAGGACAACACCGATATCAATGGAAAAAGTTTTACGGAGGACAAGGGAAAAGCAGAACTGTTAAATGAGTTCTTCTCATCAGTGTTTACTAAGGGAGAGCAGACTGTGGAATGCACACATACCACAAATGGGATGAGCAAGCCAGACCTCAATATTGATTTCTCTACTGAGGAAATAATATGGAGGCTCAGCAAAATCAAAACAAATAAATCACCTGGGCCAGATGGGATTCATCCTAGGGTACTAATGGAATTAAGGGAGGAATTAGCTTCCCCTCTACATTATATGTTTGATAATTCACTATCATCAGGAAAGGTACCAAAAGACTAGAGAATAGCAGAGGTAGTGCCATTATTCAAAAATGGAAAAAAGGAGGATCCCGCTAATTACAGACCTGTTAGTGTAACATCAATAGTGGGTAAACGATTTGAAGGATTTTTAAGAGAAGGTATCCAGGAATACAGTATTTAGACCTTCATAGTTTACTCAGTAACTAAAGCCTTCAACACAGTATCACACAAGAGGTTGATAAATAAAATGGAGGACATGGGATTAGGAGCAAATATCTGTAGATGGGTAGGAAAATGGCTGTGTAAGAGAACAAAGAGTGGTCGTGAACAGTGCCATATCAAATATGATACCAGTACTAAGTGGAGTGCCACAGGGTTCGGTTCTTGGGCCCATTTTGTTTAACATTTTTATTAACAATATTGGGATGGGGTTACTCAGCAATGTATCCATCTTTGCGGACGATACAAAACTGAGCAGAGTTATTAAATCATCAGAAGATGTCACCACGCTTCAAAATGATCTTGACAATATAGATGAGTGGGCAAAAAAGTGGAAGATGAGGTTCAATGTGGACAAATGCAAGGTCATGCACCTTGGGAGACATATCCAGTGTGCTAGTTATAACCTAAGTGGGGATGAATTGGGTAATTCAGTACTTGAAAAGGATCTAGGAGTCCAAATAGACAACAAACAAGGCCAACAAAATTCTCGCATGTATTAAAAGGGACATGGAAACTAGGGACTCAAAAGTAATTATGCCTCTGTACAAATCATTGGTTAGACCGCACCTCGAATACGCAGTGCAGTTCTGGGCCCCGCACTATAAAAAGGACATCATAGAATTAGAAAAAAATCCAAAGAAGAGCAACAAAGTTTATTAGGGGAATGGAGAATTTAAGCTACGAGGAAAGATTAAACAATTTGGGACTATTCACACTAGAGAAAAAATGTTTAAGGGGGGATATGCTCAACATGTATAAATATATTAGGGGCCAATATAAGGAACTATCAAACAAACTTTTTTCTACTAGAAAGGAATCTAGGATGCGAGGGCACGAGTTTAGATTAGAAGAAAAAAGATTTTGTTCATCTAGAAGAAAACATTTCCTTACAGCCAAAGCAGTCAAACTTTGGAACTCTCTTCCTGGAGAAGTGGTGTCAGCAGACAATATAAATACGTTTAAAATAAGGTTGGATAAACATTTATTGGTTAAAAACATCCAGGGGTACTAATAAGTAACATAATCTGTCTTAAAAATATCAGAACATACTATACAACAAGGTATAAGCTACAGTACTATAAACATAGGTTGAACTAGATGGACGCAAATCTTTATTCAGTCTCTCCTACTATGTAACTATGTAACATATGTGTCTGGCATTGCGGTGCGGTGACGGAGCCCCCCTGCGATATCTGTTATGTGGTGTGCATCTCCGTCACCTCCTGGGTGCCTCCTCCTCCCCCCTGCAGCCGGAAGGACGTCCAGCTGCTTTACTAGGGGGAGGAAGGGTTAAGTACCACTGCATTAATGCACAACGATAGAGCATGTCATTGTAAGTCTTTATTTTGAACAACGAGACAGATGGGACCAGGGCCGGACTGGGACCAAAAATCGTCCCTGGCATTTTGAGCACACAGGCCCACCTGCTGTGGCCACACAGGCTGATGGGGCAGTGTGTGGCAGTGGCGTAGAAATAGTGCGGCAGCCACCGCAGCGGCTTGGGGGCGCCAGTGCTGGCTGGGCGCACTGAACATACCTAACCTGAGCAACTGTTGTGGACGGCTCTCCAGTCCACAGAATACTGCTCTCTTGGGACCGAACCCCCACTCCTGTGCGATCAGTGACTTCAGGAAGGCAGTGGTGCTGGTCGTGAAGCCGGAGAAGGTCCACAGCCTCCCTGCGGGTTGCAGCCTGGGATGGCAGCTTGATTTTAACGTGCTTTGTGGGAGATTACCGAAAGTCGCCTGCGGCTGGACGCACACAAACAAACTTTCCTGAACCCAGAGGTGAGACCTTTTTACTCTTTGTGTATGGGGGCTTGGAGGCAGGAAGACAGCAGGGAGACCTATACTGTAGGTGCGGTGGCTGAAACTTGAAGCATTTAAGAGGCATAGGCTGCCTCACAGTTGCACAGACAAGTATTTGCAGCTCCCCTCTGCATAATAGGACACCAACGTTTTCTTTTTTATTAGTGGATGCAGGGAGAGAGGGGCTGAAATAATGTCTGCAGGCGCAACCTCACACACCGTGCGCTGCAGGGCCCAGGACATGCATTTTAACAATAGCTTATCTGCAAGGGCATACAATCTGCCCACTGCATCACACTGACGACAGCCCCCTCATAGGAAGTGAAGCTTCTGTGGCTGTGCTTATCTGGCCCAAGTTCCTACCTGCCAGTGCTGAGTCTCTAACTCAATTCCTTCATGCTCCAGTGACCTCTGGGAGAGCTGCTTGGTAAGTGGTATGGGGGT
This sequence comes from Crinia signifera, assembly GCF_055691185.1. Taxonomy (NCBI): domain Eukaryota; kingdom Metazoa; phylum Chordata; class Amphibia; order Anura; family Myobatrachidae; genus Crinia; species Crinia signifera. The sequence goes on from NC_139226.1 coordinate 72,241,635, forward strand.
GGGCTCCCAGCTCGATAGTCTGCTGCTGTGATTCTGCGGGAAGGCAGCAGGCGGAGGCTTGAGCCATGACATAAGACAGAAGTCCACAAGTGCAACTGCGTCATGACGTCATATGCAAATTAAGTGCCAGCCCACTCGGCACAGTGACGCCCAGGAGGCTATTCTTCTCACTGCTGCTGACAGCCTGACAGGTTAGCACTTCAAGTCGGCCCAGCTTCACCGGCCCTTCTGGCATTTGGCAGAAGTGCCAGATGGCCAGTCCGGCCCTGGATGGGACGTTGAAACTGTCAATTATTCTCTAAATTGTGGCTAATTGTTTCAATCCTTACTTGAGACTGAGAGTGATATTCAGTGCATCAGATTGTGTAATAAACCTTATGCTATTCATCTATTACTGTGGGACGAAACACATCAATGCACTCAGCACCGGAGCATCCCAGGCAGGGGGGCACCCTGGCGCTCATCCGCCCCAGCGCTTGCAGCTCACCCGCTCCATGCCGTGGCCGCATTGCATCACAATCCCCCCCGCGGCCAACGCACAAGGGGGGGGGTTTGATGTGATGCAGCCGCCGCGGTCACTACATAGGGGGTGGTAGAGGAGGCTTGGGTAGGATTGCTGCTTGGCGCAATGCCCCGCTTTAAGCTGCCACGGATGGGGGTTGGGATGGAGGGTGGATGGTGTGATGCGGCGATGGCCACCATGTCACTGAGAGCGGGGGGGAGAGGAGTGACAGCTACTCACCTCCATCCAGCAGGGTCCCGGCTCCCAACTACCGCCCTCGAGTGGCCTAGAACTGCCTAGTGGTGGCGCCGGCCCTGAGTGCACTGACAACATTTACACTTGATATCCAACTAATAAAAACACTGGTCAAAATGGATAACTGTTACTATAAAATAAAGTGAAATAAAAGTGTGCCATCTGACCCTTTTAAACACTGTCACTGTCTCTGTTTTGCCAAGCATCACTACATGTTGTATGTGTTTTTAGGTATATTTCACAGTATTTTAATTAATTCAGAAGTTTATTTTTAAATGACTTTAGGTGCACCACATTAAGGAAAAACTCTTTCTCTCTGTGTGTACTGTGTGTACTGTGTGTCTATAGATCACCCAGCCTATGGTTATTGTTTTGATGAACAGAGTAGGACAGACATTCTGGGAGTTATATACTTCAACATTATGGGCCTTATTCTAGTTCACTCTTAGAGGCAAATTCCTTCTTAGCTGGACAAAACCATGAGCAAATGCTGCCTGCAGAACCCCTTCCCTGTGACCAGGGCTGTGAGGGGTTAAACTAACATGGCCAGCACTAGGACCCAGCAGCCACCCTCACCTGCAGTCCTGTGAGTAGAAGCCTGCCCAGGATGCAGGAAGGAGAGTTGTGAGGTCAGCCAGGCAGCGTGACAGGAAGAGAGGAGAAAGCCCTGTGAAAGAGAGCTTCAGCATGGAGTGGCAGAGCCCAGTGTTAGAGAGAAAAGGAGTATGAGAGAAAGGAGAAGAAGGCTACTGTCCCAAGTGTGAGGAGAAACAGGAAGAGAGAGAGTGAGCACATTGCAGCACCCAGCAGAGGGGCCAGACGCATGCAGCAGTATAGCCAGTGATCTATGTGGCAGGAGCCAGCAACACCCAAGGTTCTGATTCAGTCCGCCTGTGGCAGTACTGCACCCCTTGTAAGGGGATATCAGGAAATTGAGACACCTTATAGACTCCCACTACAAAGGCTAGTATCCTACTGAGCACTACAGACAGGTAAAGGTCTGCCTAACCCCAGTAAAAGGATATAGAAGCATGGCAGAGTAGTGCCTGCTAGATTCACCCTGTCCAGGATAGCTCTATATTGAGGCTACCCATGCAGCCTGTTTTTCAGTTACAAACAGGAGGTTACCTCTGAGCCGGGAATCTGCCTGTCCCTCAGCTTGAGGACCATTGATCATTAACCCCTTGTGTAACGGAGAGAGAGGATACTGCACACTATCATAGGGCCCTAATCTTATACTTGTGAGGACCTGTCGACGAGGGACCATTGTTGTGAGCCAGTGACTGGTCAAACCGCGACAGTGTATGTTGATTTGCCGTTAAATTGCACTAAGCTTGTTGAATCATTTAGATTGGCTGCAGAGTTGTAGCGTGAAACTAGATAGAAGCAAGTTAAGCAGCGCCACCTGGCAGATGATAGTTAGAACCGCCATAGTTTATGCAGTGTCATAGTACTGGAATAATAATTGTGTACTTAATGTTTTACTGTCATTAATGTTTTACTGTCATTGTACTTTTGTTGAGTATTTTTCTATGTAATTTACTATTTACTATTGAAGCATTACAGCGACTAATTAGACTGCTGTTAAATAAATTACTGTCGCTGCTAGCCGTGGTAGTGTTGCTTGTGTGGGTCTCTTTGGGTTGTGTCATTCCCTGCCGCAGGTTCTTCCAGGAAGAGGCTGTAAAGATCTGAAGCCGAAGTCCAGAATCATGTACACCATCGCACCACACAGTTACAGAGGCATTGTCACAAATATACCAGCATCGCACATATTTGTTATGTAAATTCAAATAAAATCTTTTTTTACAAAATCTTTTTTATTTCTTATATAAGGTAAACATTGCAGATCGACGGAATTCCTGGGTTTGGCCTAAAATATCCTTTGATTTGTATCCCAGGATTGGACCTTCCAATCCAGGGATTCCGAGATTAGCTGTGCATGCGCAAATCTAATGCCGGGCAGTGTCTGAGCGCCCATTCAGATGCTGCCCAGGTGTTTCCAATCCCTGGCCTGCAGCCTGGAGCGGGTATGGGCAGTGCTGCCTGCACAGTGTGACCTCTGATCGTCACTCTGCGCAGGCCACACCAGTCATATCCCCTCCAGGGTCAGTGACAGCGCACCGTATCCTGCAGCTTCAGTCGCCCGCCCTCCAGATCTGCCACCACCACCAATGCTACCCAGCCCGTGACTGAGGCACCGCTGCTTGCACCACCCATATCCGCTCCAGAGTCAGTGACCGCGCACCTTATCCTGCAGCTTCGGCCGCCCACTCTCCGGCTCTGCCGCCACCACCGATGCTACCCGGTACCATGCTGAGGCACTGCTGCTGTCTGCCCACCCACTCATGTAAGTAAATGAGCAGGGCGGCTGGAGTGGGGGGACAGGGATTGTCTTTTTGCCCCTGCTCGCCGTGTTTACCACATAGAGATGTCAATCCCGGGATCATGGGAATCCCGAGATTGAGCATTTTTCAATCCCGATTCCCGGGATTGAAAAAATGCCCCGGGATTAGCATCCCTAATTACAGGTCATTATGATGAATAAAAATGTTTGCTTTGGCAATTTTCACACCTATTTTGACAAATTTCCTTGGCACTGAAAGGGTTAAGGAGGCAAACAGGCCAAGCTATGTCTGTTACTGTCAAGAGGGTTATCCTGATATTGTCACTGACCATTTTGGAGGCCATTTCCACAGTAAACTGTAAAAGATATGTAGGGGAGAACAATTTAATTTTGCACCCACAAAAGTGCACATGTACTCTTCCCTCCAGAAACACACCTAAGGTCTGCAGAAAAGAGGAGAACTCTGAAGGGATGCAAAATTTAATCATCTCTTCAAAAGGCTATCATCCTGCCACTTTATTTCTTTCATGAAATTATACTGGTCAGTTTTTCTGGCAAAGTCCTTCACATTTAGTATTCTCATTTACAGTACTGTATGTACTCCAATAATCTATTTTTTTTTTTAAATAATGATAGAAAGTGGTATTGTCTTCTTTATGTGATTGACACTTTTTTGTAATTTGGGCAGCAAGAGATACATCTGCATACTAAATGGCAACTGAAAGGAGCAACATTGATCCCGTAAGTATAAGAACTGATCTCTGCCAGCTCAAACATGGTACAGAAATGGTTGTGTACCCATAATGTACAAAAGGGGTGTCAACAAATTGGCACCTTCTACAACCCTTCATCTATTTCAGTCATCTGATTCCTGCACATGCTCCCCAAAGCATGTCCATTTTTGCATGATTGCATCTATGCTACATCTTGCAAAGAGCACCTTAACTCTGCTCCAATCCTCTCATTGGTGGCTGCATTTTGTACTAGGATAGTGCTAAGTAAATGTTTGGGTTTTGGCAGAAATCTAGGCACAACTGCTAAATTTACACCACTTTTTTTATCTTATTTTTTGATCTTACTATGAGGTTATACCAAAACACTGCTTTTTAACTAATTTGTAGATTAGTATCATAGGTGCAGATTATAAAACATCATCAACTTCTTAAAATATAGAGTTGTATGTCAAAGCCAGCATGAATGCCAAAACTGGATATATTTAGACCCAACAACTCTAAGTCACCAACACCTCAATTTGGGATCACTGGACCACTATGCAGCCTAGCAATTAAATAGGACCAGGGTTGCCCTCAAGGTGGTACTATGCACACCGATGCACCAGGCACAGACACTCCGGCAGAGAGGGAATGGCCCGAGCCCCACTCAATCGCCCCGACCCCCCCCCCCCGATTCCTTGATGTTGTATAGGTTTTTTTTTTAAATCCATTATGCTGCAGCCTGCCACGTTCATGGAAATGAAAACCCCGCCAAGGTGCAAGGATAAAGCTGGTCTGGCTGCTGTGTCTGCTGCAGCCTCCGATGATTGGCTCCTGTAAACACGTCAGTTCAGGAGCGCAGCAGCAGCCACATCCACCATCATGCGGACAAGTTGCCTGATAGTAGTGCTGGCGGGGGAGGTGACACTGGACAGACAGTAAGTTTACTTTAAAGGATGCTGAGGACTGGGTCCCAAAGAGGGATTGAATGGAGCACTGAGGAACAGACAGTGCTTGGGGGTGAAATGAAAGAAAGGTGTTTGGTGGGTTGTGAACTGTGGAAATGGTGTAATGAGGTCTATCTTGTAAGTCCCGGGCCCTACAATTTCTAGTAGCAGCCCTGAATAGGTTGAAGTGACATTACTGATTTGCTGCCTGATTTGAGACATATTTATATGAGATCCTGGTTTATGCTGTTTGAATAAAGAAAACTCTCAACAGCAAACTCCACCTTTGATCCTGTCAAACCCTGGCATATCCAGCTATTGCTATTGGTAGTCATGTTGGTTCTTTGTGAAAGAATAAAATACATTCTAATGAATTGTATTTCTGTGCACATAATGGATTCTTCTGTTTGTTGCTGACAGTCCTGTTTTAAACTCCATTTCGGCAGTTTGATTTTTATAGAAACTGTCCCTGCTATATATGAAAAAGTGTAATCTCATACCTCCAATTCCGAATATAAATGCTGCAATGTAACACATTCGTAGCTTCATATGACTCTCTTCCCTCAGAAACTTTACTGCGTCCAATCCAAGCACCAATATAATAAGCGCAAAACTGGCCAAAATATCAGCTGTGATCATAAGGGCTCTGGTGAGGACAATTTTCACTGTGGATAAAAATAATATTCTGTTACTATATGACACCAAAAGGACTTCAACTTTCAGGATCACAGTTCTAAATCTGTTTGGGTCCCCAAGTTATAAGAAACTATTGTACATTTAATTATTGGGTTGCTTAGAGTTGTTTAGAGTTGTTTGGGAGTATTCTTTTATTCTATAGGGTAGGTTCTGCATAGGATCACTGTTATACGCAGCACATTTTTGTCTCCTTGTCTTTTGTCTCTTTTCTTCCTTCACTCTACACTACATATTTTCTTTTTTTTGTTCTGATTAAGGTTTAGGTATAGGTGCCCATTAGTTTCCCCCAGTAACATAGTCCACAGATAATAAGTACTTAAATAAAAAATAAAAAAATTAAATAAAAATTTAAATAATACAGCATATAGCACCCCTGTACGAAACAGCAGAACTAATTAACCATGAGTGGGGTCGACAATCTCACTCAGTGCGTGTCTTGCCAGATGTATGCGCATTTGGATCAAAAGATCCAGAGAGAATACATCTGTGTGAGGTGCGTAGAGATGACTGCTTTGGAAGCCCAGATTTCGGATCTAAAGCAGACCATCGAAACTCTGAGGGACATTGCCAAATTAGAAGAAAGTTTCCGCCTCACGGTGGAAACTTTGGAGGATCAGGGGGTTTTAGCAGTAGATGAGGAGGTAGAGCCAGCTAGCTGGGTAACAGTCAGAAGCGGTAGTAGGGGGAGGAAGAGGAAGGCCAGTGCTGACTTAACCAATCCCAGTAGATTCCACAGACTGGACAAAGCTACTGTGGATGTTACTTCAATACTGGTGGGGTTGGATGTGACCTGTACCTCTAGCAACCAGAGGACCGGCACATCAGACATAGTGGGGGCTAGAGAACCAGGGACCACAAAACAGATGGTGGTGGTAGGGGATTCTATCATCCCTAAGACCGGATGCTACCGGGACCGTTATTGTCGTACAGTCTGTTGTCTTCCGGGTGCTCGGGTACGGCATATCGCGGACCGGGTGGACAGATTACTGGGAGGGGCTGGAATAGACCCAGCGGTCATGGTGCACGTTGACACAAATGATCAAGTCAGCGGCAGGTGGGGTGTCCTTAAAAACGATTTCAGGGAATTAGGACGTAGATTAAAAGCAAGGACATCCAAGGTAATTTTCTCTGAAACATTACCTGTGCCACGCGCTAGTCCAGGAAGACAGAGGGAGGTTATGGAGCTGAACGTGTGGCTAAAGGGATGGTGTAGGAAAGAGGGGTTTGGGTTCCTAGAGCATTGGTCGTACTTATTAGACGGGCGCCATCTATACAGCAGAGACGGATTGCACCTTAATGGAAAGGGGGCGGCAGTGCTGGGAGGCAGGATGGTTAGAAGGTTGGAGGAGTCTTTAAACTAGGCATGGGGGGGGGGGGTGCAGATATAAACTATGGGCATATTAGACATTACAGTGAGGAAGGGGCATTTAAGAGATTGGAGGGTGGAGAAGGGGGGTTAGGGAGAAAAACTAGAGTCAGTAAGAAATCAATAGAGCAACGAGATCCCAATGTAGCCTCAACTGTAGCATCTAATAGCAAACACAAGACTTCCGGTTCCAGCAGCGTGGAGTGAGCAGCATCTCCACGGAGCTCCGTCTTCTGACTTACTCCTCTTACCTTGCAAACTGTCTACCCCACGGAGACACCGTTCCAGATCGCCTCGAGCAGACCCTGAGCTCATGGAGAAACGTATACCCCCAGCGGCGACGGCAAAATCACCGCAGTAAACAGCTCAGCTCCCACAGCCGCAGCGTCAGGAGAAAAGGCGCGGTGAACACGCGATGGAGCCAAATCCAGATAACACCCATGGCACCCCGCTGGCTAAGAAACCCATTGTAAATCCGAATACCGAGCAAGCCACAGGTATTTCTGCTTTATCTTATTCAGACTTAGTAGACGCCATACACAGCACAATGGCCCCTCTCCTGCAGAAAGCTGTGTCAGACATCACAGACCAGCTTCACTCTCTCACAGGCCGCATTACCACAGCAGAATCCCAGATATCTGACAATACAGACCAAATCACATCCTTGCAAAAAGCAGTCAATGTGCTGCAAATAGAAAACAAGCGCCTCAGCGAATCTGTGGAAAATATAGAAAATAGAGCTAGACGCTGTAATTTAAGAATAACTGGTCTGCCAGAAAGCCTGAAGGGCCCACAACTAGAGCACTTTGTGCGGAAAACGCTCCCTAAAATTCTGAATGTGGAGCAGGCATGTTCTGACTTAGTAATAGAGAGAGTTCACAGAATGGGAGCATTACAGTCACACTCCCCAGCGAAACCAAGAGTGGTAATATTTAAGATTTTGAACTATTTACACAAGCAACTCCTGTGGTCAGCATCACGTAAAACCAACCCCATTATTTGGGAAACACACACACTAAGGATCTACCAGGACTTCTCCATTGAATTGTCCAAATCACGCAAGGCATTTAATCCAATATGCTCCGAATTGGTAAAAAATAATGTCAAATTCTACATGATGTATCCAGCACGTCTAAGAATTACCACCCCTTTGGGATTTAAGGACTTTACATCTCCAGTAGAAGCCCAAAAATGTATCTCTAATATGGGTCACAACCAAAACTAGGAAGACATCTCAGATAAGCCTGCATAACTGACATATCATAACAGCAGTTTACTGCTAATTCTTGTTTAAAAATATATCATTAACATTTGATCTCTGAAGTGGGAAACGTTTTACATTTCATGGGTTTATAGCCTAGTGAAATGTAATAAGGGGAGGTTGGCAGACGGATGCCAGCTAATACCAGATATTTGGGTGAGGAGTTTGGGAGCTTGTAAGATCTTAGCAGACCAACACCGGAAGTCTCCTTGGTCGTTTAGTTAGCTGCATTGTAGTGTAGTGTTAGTTAAAATTGGTTGATGTCTTTTTGTCTTATTGCTGTCCTTTTTTCCCTCTTGTGTCTATTCCCAGTCATGTCCATACCAAACTTTGTAACAGATTACTATATTTCTTATGAGGTAAAATGTCAGTTATAATAGGCTCTTTAAACATAAGAGGTATTCATACGCCAGCAAAGAGGCGCAAATTGCTGATGTACCTGAATAAGCAGAAGGTAGACGTGATCTGCCTTCAGGAAACACATCTAATGCCACCAGAAACTAAAAAACTCGCAATGCTAGGCTGGGAGCTAATTGGCTCAGCCAGCCTAAATTCCAAATCATGTGGAGTGACAATCCTTGCTAGAAAACAACTTAAGGTTAAAGTAATAAAAGTGGATGTGGATCCTGAGGGCAGATACGTCATAGCAAATGTGGAGTTATGTAGTAGAGAACTTACTATATGTAGTATACTGTATATGCACCTACGCAATATAAGAGATCCTTTTTTACGAGCCTGATAGCTAAACTATACACATTTGATCCAAAATCTCTGTTAATATGTGGAGACCTTAACTTACTTTCCTCAATAATATTAGATAGGTTGCCACCCCCAAAACATTCAATTACTTTACCCAAAATAGGAGTTCCATATCTTTTAAAGTGTTTTAATTTGATAGACTCCTGGAGAGCACTTAACCCGACGGAAATAGACTTCACGTGCTTATCCCTGACACATGGAACCAAATCAAGAATTGATTATATTCTTATACCTGAACCCCTTTTCCCAAGTTTGACTGGAGCAGAGATTTTTCCCCCAATACTATCTGATCATGGACTGATCACCGTACATTTAGTATTGCAAAATAAGGAACAGGTTTTTCCACAATGGAGATTTCCGTCATACCTATCACAGTCTCGGGGCCTTAAAGACAAAATTCTCCAAACCTGGTCTAATTATAGTAAAGACAATAGCACATATGCTACTGAGAAACCTACATTTTTTTAGCAAGCTGCTAAAGCAGTGTTAAGAGGAGAGGTGGTGTCTTACGTCTCGAGACTGAAGAAAAAACAAAACAAGGACTATATAGAATTACAGTCTGTATTAACAAATAACTACCAAAAATATAAAATATCCCCAACAGCCACCAATAAGTCACAATATCAATTAGCTAAAACGAGATTCGAGGAGTATCTGCAATTGCAAGGTGATAAATACTTATTCAATATTAATTCGAAATTCTACAAGTTTGGCAATAAGGTAGGAAAGCTCTTGACAAATTTATTAAAGGGATCCAGAACCCAAAATACTATACAACCGCTTTTAAAACCAGATGGCACACTCACGAATAATAATACACAATTAGCTGAGATGTTTAGGGAATTTTATGAAAATTTATACACCCCCCCACAGGAGGTTCCAGATGAGCGAATGAGGGAAGATGATCCACAGCTTCATCCATTTCTAAATTTAACCCAAGATTATTGGGATACCCTGCCGATGCCTCAGGTTCCATCGTCTCTTACAGAGTCACTTATAAAACCAATAACCAAAGAAGAAGTGTTATGGGCTATTGGCAAGCTAAAATTGGCTAAGGCACCTGGGCCTGATGGTTTTACTAATGAATTTTATAAAACAATGGCCGAACAAATTGCAGAACCCCTAATGACATGCTTTAATAACATAATTAACTCAGGAACACTGCCAGATAATTTTACAGATGCTATGATAAAAGTTTTGCCTAAGCACAACAGACCTTTAAATACACCAAATTCGTACAGACCTATCTCTCTACTTAACGTAGATTTTAAGATTTTTACAAAGATACTTGCAGAAAGGTTAAAACCTATTTTACCCATAATAATTCATGAAAACCAAACTGGATTTATCACAGGTCGCCACTCGGTTGTTAATGTGAGGAGAGTGTTGGCTACCATTCAGCGGGCGGGTGACCCATCCTTCTCGGCGTCTGGCGTGATTTTAACCCTAGACGCCGAGAAGGCTTTTGATATGGTCCTGTGGCCTCATCTTTTTAAAACGTTAGCTGGGTTTGGCTTCCCACCATTGTTTGTACACATAATCCAAACGTTATATAAAGCTCCAATGTCAACTGTTGCCTGTAATGGAGTTATATCTTCACCCTTCAGATTGGCCAGGGGCACTCGGCAGGGATGTCCTCTTTCACCCCTGCTATTTGCTTTGGCTATTGAGCCTCTTGCAATAGCAGTGAGGTCTTCGCCATTGATACAGGGAATTAAAATTGGCAGAGAAGACTTAAAAATCTCATTATTTGCAGACGATACTCTGATTTTTATATCCAATCCCTCTCAATCTCTTCCTGCCTTGTTACACCTCATTCGCTCTTTTGGAAGTGCTTCTGGATACAAGGTAAATCTAACTATATCCGAGATACTACCTTTAGGCCCACTAGACGTAAATTTGATCAATAACCCGAATATACCCTTTATCATAAACCAGTCACATTTTAAATATTTAGGGGTGAACATATCAGCAGATTTGTCAAAATGGTATTCATTAAATTATTCACCTATCATTTCACAGATTATGACTAAATTAGAGGCGTGGAAAGATTTACCACTCTCCCTCCTAGGCAGATTGGCAATAATACAGGCTATTATATTTCCAAATTTTTTTTATAAGATGCAAATGTTGCCGATAGCATTAAATAAAGCAGATATCACGAAATTAGATGCAGTTTTCACCAAATTCATATGGCAAAACAAGAGACCGAGGATAGCAAAAAATAAACTCAAAACTCTAAAATCCCAAGGAGGTTTAGGCTACCCTGATCTTAAGGCATATTCAATGGCGGTATTTTTCAGATATATATGTGATTGGATAACAGCAAATTCAGTTTATACAGACTATAAATTGGAATGTGCGGTGTTTCACCCCTATTCCCCTAGTGCTCTGCTCCAGTCGGACTTACCCAAAATTCCTATTGAAAAGAGGACACATATTTTGCTCAGGAATACACGTGCGGCTTGGATAGACATGAATAGGGTGACTAAAAGAAACCCAAATATCACGCATTATGTTCCGTTATGGGGCAACCCATCGTTTCCCCCATCAATCTTGAACCCTGGTTTTAAAATTTGGAAAGAAAAAGGGTTAGATACCTCCTCAAAAATGTTTGATCCAGGGGGAAAGATGTATTCATTTGAACTTCTCGCCTCCATATATAATTTACCGAAGTCACACCTGTTCATGTTCTTACAAGTTAGACACTTCTTACAATCTTTAAAATTTCCAGAGTTGAAAGTGGGTAGGGTGACTCTGATCCCTCAATTAACAAGTATAGATGCACTGTTGAACTATACGAAAGAAAAACCCTATAAGGTCAAATATTTATATAACATTGTAATGACTATAGACTTATTAAAGGATCCACAGTGGAACGTTTTATGGCAGAAGTGGAACTTGGATATACCTACAATAACTAGTGTTTCAGATATGCTAGACTCTCATGATAGATCCATCGCAGCTTTGAAATCGGTCTATTTACAAGAGGTTTATGTGAGAACTTTGCATCGAGCATACATCACTCCACATAGACGTAAATTTATGGTTCCAGATGAAGAAGGACATTGTATTAAATGTGGGATGCGAGATGCAAACTATTCTCATTGTATGTGGAATTGTTATAAGTTAAAAATATTCTGGAACAAAACATTGCAATTTTGAAATAATATGTTTAATACAGATTTTAAACCAAATATAGCATGGTATATGGGGATATCGTTTCAGGACTGGTCTACCCAAAACCTTAATAAACAAGAATTCTCTTTACTTATAATGATCTTGACAATTGCGAGGAAGTGTATTTTAATACATTGGACTAAGAAGTCAGCTCCAGGTTTAACAGACCTCAAACAAAAATTATTGCAAATTCTCTTTTTTGAAAGACGGTATGCCAGAATTGATTTGGTGAATGGTGCAAGAACTTTCTATCAAAAATGGACTCCTTTCATAAACATGCTGGACGATAATGAAAAAATTCATATCTCATCGGTATTCGAAAATTGGAGACCCCAACAAGCCTTACGGGCCCAGGATTAAGGACCCCCTGTAGTTCGGGACTGTTCAAGCACTATACATGTCGTGTTGTTGAAACAATGAGCATATCAGAATTAAGCCTAAGTCTGCAAAATATATTTGCTTATAACCTATACTTTAAGTGAAATTAAAACAAGGGTTTGGTGGACACACCCCTTCCCCCCCCCCCCCTTCTACCCTCTCCTTCCCTCTTTCCCCAACGTCACCCCAGTCTTTTGTCTTTATGTTATATGTTTAGGATGGTAGAATTATAACTGTGTTATTTTAATTTATGACCGACGTAAGTCTAAAACTTGGCAGGATCACCATTATAAGAATAACTAGAACAAGTTAGTATATCATTTTACTAATGTCTGATTGTTTAGATCTCATAATCTTACCTGTTAGGTTATATTAGAAAGGGGAATTGGTAGCATATAACATGTCAGTAGTTTATTTTGACTAGACTTTGAATTGTAACATCACGATGTACAACTGCTATATGTCGTTCATAATGTGTATTGTATATGGTTTACTGAAAACTCAAATAAACAGCATTTAAAAAAAAATAAAAAATAGCAAACACAAACTCAAATGCATACTGGCTAATGCAAGAAGCTTAGCAGGAAAAATTGGGGAACTTGAAGCTACGGCCACTAGGGATGACTATGACATTATTGGGATAACAGAAACATGGTGTAATGAGTCACACGATTGGGCACTAAGCATGGACGGATATACACTCTACAGGAAAGACAGGGAAAATAGAAGGGGCGGGGGGGTGTGCCTTTATGTAAAAAAGGACTTAACATCTTGTGGGCAAATTATGATCTCAGATACAGAAGAAGATAACTCGGAGGCCGTGTGGGCAGAGATAACTGATAAAAATAAAAAACCCAATAATAAAATTTGGTACTTAATAATAATAATAATAATGATATTTATATAGCACTTTTCTCCCAATAGGACTCAAAGTGCTTCAAACATTGTCTTTACAGCTCGAAATACAAAACAAGCTTAACAGTAGATGTCAGTGAAATGCTGAGTAAATAGGAGCGTCTTTAGTCTATTTTTAAAGGATTCTATAGTGGGCGCTTCTCGCACTGTGCGAGGAAGAGAGTTCCACAGAGTTGGAGCAGCAAAGTTGAAAGCTCGACCCCCAGATGAATTCAGGGAGATTCTGGGTACTGTTAGTAGTCCTTCTTCAGTGGATCGTAGTAATCGAGTAGGACAGTAAGGGATCAGCAGCTGTTGCAGGTACCTTGGGCCCTGGTCATGTAGGGCCTTGAAAGTGAGTAATCCAATCTTGAAAACGATTCGCCATTTTACAGGTAGCCAGTGAAGGGCGTAGAGAATGGGAGTTATGTGGCAGGAGCGGGGCTGGTTAGTTAATAGTCTGGCGGCTGCATTTTGTACCAGCTGCAAGCGGTGCAATTCTTTTGCTGGAAGACCCAGGTAGAGAGCATTGCAGTAGTCTAGTCGTGATGATATAAATGCATGTATGACTTTAGGAAGGTCTTCTGAGGGAATTAAATGCTTGATTCTGGCTATGTTTCTCAGATGAAAGAATGAGGATTTGATTGTGGCTGACACCTGATGTTTAAGTGTCAGGCCATTATCCAGGACAACACCAAGATTCCGCGCATGATCAGAGTTTTTTAGTGCTGTGCCCCCCAGCTTAAGACCTGTCAGTTGGCTATGCTGCCGTCTTGTCCTGTGATTTATCATCAGGACTTCTGTTTTATCTGGGTTCAGTCTCAGCCAACTGGCACTCATCCACTCCTGGAGCTCAGCTAGGCAGCCATTTAAGGTTGTTATTGTGTTATCGGTGCCTGGAGCAAAGGACAGGTACAGTTGGGTATCATCTGCATAGCAGTGGTAGACCAGGCCGTGACGTCTGATTATGTCACCAAGTGGAAGCATGTATACTGCAAAAAGCATGGGAGATAGTATAGAGCCCTGTGGGACACCACAAGACAACGGCACTGGTGGTGAAGAGTATACTCCCGATGCAACTCTCTGTGACCTGCCAGCTAGAAATGATTTGAACCAGCTAAGGACTGTGCCACCCAGGCCACAGAAATTCTTCAGGCGCTCAATTAGAATCCCATGGTCAATGGTGTCAAATGCTGCAGAGAGGTCCAGAAGGATTAGGATTGAACAGTCTCCTCTATCCCTTGCATTTAGAAGATCATTGAGCACACATACCAGAGCTGTTTCTGTGCTATGTCTTCTCCTGAATCCTGACTGGAATGGATCATAAATGTCATGGGTTAACAGGTGGGTCTCTAGTTGAGTTGCAACCACTTTCTCAATAACCTTTCCTAGAAAAGGAAGATTTGATACTGGCCTGTAGTTGGTCATGCAGTCAGGGTCTAAATTAGATTTTTTAAGAAGTGGTCTGACTATTGCTTCCTTTAGTGGTTCGGGGAAAACGCCTGTCTGCAAAGAGCATTGAACTATTTTTGCAAATGCAGGGCCGATTATTTCCATACACCCTAAAAGAAGCTTGGATGGGGCAGGGTCCAGATCACAGGAGGAGGGACGCAACAGTCTGGAAATTCCAGCAATGTATTGTACATCCACTTGGTCAAAGATGTCCCATGAAGGCAAGTGTCTTAAATTGGTAGGCTTGGTCTGTTGGAACTCCTTTGGTGTCACTGTGGGGATTCCAGCCCGGATGATAGATACTTTATCTGCAAAGAATTTAGCGAACTCATTGCATCTTGACTGCGAGAGGGTTACATCAGGCTGCAGGCATGCTGGTTTGCAAAGCATCTCCACTGTACGGAAAAGCTGAGCGGGCCTATTTTTTGCTGTCATGATCTCATTTGAAAGGAACACTGTTTTCTTGCGGGTGATTGTTGATTGGTATATTCCAATGTGTTTGATTAGATTTAATTTATCCTCTGCCAGGTTTGTCTTCCTCCATCGTCTTTCAAGTATACGACCCCTTTTCTTGAGATCACGAATACTGTTGTCAAACCAGGGAGCTTGATGGTGTGGTTTGCAGGGTCGAATACGCAATGGGGCTATAGTATCCAGTGCCTCTGTCACAGCCCTGTTATAAAAATGGACTAGGGAACATGGATCTTTACAGGTCCCCATCACTGCTGAGAGGTTCAAGTTAGCTGCCATGGCCTGAGGAGTCATAGCCCTCCTTGGGCGATATTTGGTCAATTCCATGGGCACAGATCTATTTTGAGTGGTTGCGACTGAGAACCATATTGAGTAGTGGTCTGACCATGTGACTGGGTTTATCTTTAGGTCAGATACTTCTAGTCCAATCTGTAGTTTCACGACGCCGGAAGTAACAGAAACTTGGCAGCCTGCCAGAGGCTCGCGTGCCGCTCTAGCTAAAGTGTTATAGTGTAACGTGATGTAGCGTAGCGCTGCACGTGCCACTCTAGTTGAAATGTAATGAAGTGTAAAAAGGAGACAAACAGGGCTAAACGGGGCTTATAAATCGCACACCCCGGCACACCGCTACCACAGGGGGTGTCCCGAATGTAGACGCTAACTTATATTGCGGTTTGAGACGCTTTTAGCGTCTCAATTCACACTCCCGGCACTTCGGCTTAGACGCGCGCGGACAGCGTTACGTAGTCAGTCAGAGAGCTATGCAGTTTGCGTAGTCAGTCAGTCAGTCAGCAGTAGCCCTGTATGAGACACTGAGGTGAATGTGTTCCTGAATCAGCCTCACTATCCACGCCCACCCGAAGCGTGGCGAGCGGCGGCGGTAAGCGTCCTACGACCTTTTCATACCCACACTATCCACGTCGGCGTGGAGTTGAGAATAGAAAATGCCCGAAGCGTGGCGAGCGCAGCGAGCCCCGCGAGGGGACGCGGATATCTTCACAGCTATCCGCGTCCCCTCGCGGGCTTCACAGGTGTCAGTGTCCGCTCACCACGCACCGAGCCCGAAGCGTGGCGAGCGGACGCTGACACCTGTGAAGCCCGCGAGGGGACGCGGATAGCTGTGAAGGTACCTGCGTCCGCTCGCCACGCCTCGGGCTCGGTGGCTCGCTGCGCTCGCCACACTTTCTATTCTCAACTCCACGCCGACGTGGATAATGGGGGTATGAAAAGGTTGTAGGACGCGTACCGCCGCCGCTCGCCACGCTTCGGGTGGGCGTGGATACTGGGATTTACACGTTCACTAGTGGCACTGAGGGTGGGTTTCAATAGTGTTCCCCTAGGGCCACCTAAATTTAGATGCTTTTGCGTCTAAATTTAGATGTACCCCTTCACTATGTGACTCGAGATTCAGACGCAGTTGCGTCTGAATCTCGCATACAGTTTAGAAGCCCCGGCATCGCTGTGCCGGGGTGTCCACTTTAACATACCCCCGTTGTCAGCGGTGCCCAGGCGCTGCCTATTTCACTGTGGAACTACAAGTGCCACAGTCAGGGGCTGGCTGGCAACTTTTAGCCTGGGGGGCAAGTCCTAAGCACTGGCCCATAAGTAACAGCGCATCATTAAAATGGAGGTTTTTCGGTAAAAAAAAAAAATGCATTAATAAAAAAAAGATAATAACACCACGACAGGCTTCTCCCCCTGTATAATAACAGGACACCAGAGCCTCTGTTATTATCTTTTTTTATTAATACATTTTTTTTTTTACCGAAAAACCTCCATTTTAATGAGTCCACAGGCTGCTTCCCCTGAATAATAACAGGACAGCACAGGCTGCTTCCCCTGTAAAATAACAGGACAGCACAGGCTGCTCCCCCTGTATAATAACAGGACAGCACAGGCTGCTCCCCCTGTATAATAACAGGACAGCACAAACTGATGCCCCGTATAATCACAGGACACCACAGACTGCTCCCCTGTATAATAACAGGACACCACAGACTGCTCCCCTATATAATATCAGGACACCGCAGGCTGCTCCTCAGTATAATAACAATAACAGGACACCACAGGCTGCCCACTTGTATTCAAATAACAGAATAGGACACCACAGGCTGCTCCCTCTGTATAATTATACCAGGACACCACAGGCTGCTCCCCCTGCATAATTATACCTTACACCACAGGCTGCTCCCCCGCATAATAACAAGAAGACGCCACATAAACTGAACAGACACCACAGGCTGCTCCCTCTGTATAATTATACCAGGACACCACTGGCTGCTTCCCCTGTATAATTATACCAAGACTGTCCTGGTATAATTATACAGGGGGATCAGACTGTGGTGTCCTGACAGGACACCACAGGCTGCTCCTCCTGTATAATTATACCAGGACACCACAGGCTGCTCCCTCTGTATAATTATGCCAGGTCACCACAGGCTGCTCCCCCTGTATAATTACACCAAGACTGTCCTGGTATAATTATACAGGGGGAGCAGCCTGTGGGGTCTTGGCAGGACACCACAGGCTGCTCCCCCTGTATAATTATACAAGGACACCACAGGCAGCTCCCAGGCCCCCATTATAACACTCAATACATACAGTAGTTACAGTCAGAACACCTGCCTTTCATAGGCCCGGGTCCGTGCTCTATTGCTGCGGCTCCCTCTGCAGTCTTTGCCTTTACTTTCCGGCGCCGCCTCTCCATCCTCCGAGTATGTGTCGCACGAGTGGGGGGGCAGTGACGGCGTCATGATGTCACACGGCGTCCGGGACATCCCATGCTGGTGAGCATGTCCTCATGCAGGAGGCGGCCATGTTCCTGTAGCCGCGGTCAGTGGCGTAACTATAAATTTTACTCCCCCCTGCCAAAAAAAACCCCCACATAAACACACACACACACACATATACACACACATATACAAATAGACTGGGAGATGTATGTATGTATACTGTATATGTATATATATATATATATATATATATATATATATATATATCTGTGTATATATATATATATATATATATATATATATATATACACATATAAATAAATATAGACTGTGAGTTCTGTGTGTGTGTGTATATATTAATATATACACACACATATTCAGTATATACACATATACTTATTTTAAATATATTTCGTTATATAGGTGCTAATAAAAACGCACCTGTGTTCTTAACAAGTCACAGTCAGCTGTGTTAAGACTGGGCGAGAGACTGTTATTCTGCTCCCTCCCTGCTCAGCTTCAGTTCCCGGCTCCTCTTCTCTCCAGCGTGTGACGTGGTGACGTCACACGCAGAGGGGAAGCAGAGACAGTAACCTGCTTCCCCCTGACACTGCATCCCAGGCAGCGCCCCCGCCCCCCCTCCCTCCCGCCCACCCGTTCTCATTCGACAGCTCGCCTGCCCATCAAGTAAGGGCAGTGTGACAGTGAGACTGTCATGGCGGCCCCCGTGCCGCGGCCGACTTGCCTGTGCGGGAGCGGCAGGTGGCACGCTGGCAGCCGCAAAGACACATACTAATCTCCGCCACCCGGCGCCCATGCAGCCCCCGCTCCTCCAAGCAGCAGCGGGGGCCTTACACTAGCTATGCCACGGGCCGTGGTGCTGCTTACAGGAGGACAGCAGGTAAAATAGGAGGCAGCCCGCGGCCCGCAACAATGCCTGTTAGAGCGGCCCGGGGGGCACATGGCACCCTGCCCCCCGGCCCAGCCCGCCCCTGGCCACAGTGACATTGACCTGTCAGCGCCTGGGCAGCGCTGCTGCTGGCTGGCCGCTACGCTGTTTACGTACAGCTAGAGCGGCACAAGCTCAGTCAGACAGAGCTAGAGCGGCACGCGCACAGTGAAACAGAGCCTCTGGCAGGCTGCCAAGTTTCTGTTACAGACTGTGCGCGCGGTGGCGCCGTGAAACTACAGAAGTACCTAAAATTTTAATAGGGGTATGCTACAGACCGCCAAACGTGAACGATAGGGACGAGTCTCTACTCCTAAACCAAATCAAAAAAATCGTCAGATCAGGGGCAGGTACTAATAATGGGGGATTTTAATTTACCAGATATTGACTGGAAAAATGAGACATGTAAATCATCTAAAAGCAGTGGGTTCCTAAGCTTGCTCAAGGATCAGTTTATCACTCAAACGGTAGATGCTCCAACTCGTAATGGGGCACTATTGGACTTAGTATTAACAAATAACATAGATTTAGTTTCAAACACCAGAGTAATTGAACACCTAGGGAACAGTGACCAAAACATGGTCTCACTGGAAATCAACTTCCGTAAACCTCAATATAATACAGGACCGGGTAAAGTACTAAACTTCAGAAAAGCTAATTTCATTTTATTCCGGGAAGCTCTAAAATAAATTAATTGGGGAGAGTTATTCAAAGGTAAGAATGCAGAGGAAATGTGGGATTCATTTAAAAATGTGCTAGTATCACTAACTACTAAATACATCCCAAAAGTCAACAAGGGTAAATTTAACAAAAAAAAGCCACCATGGTTGGACAAAAAAGTAAGGACAGCGATCAACAATAAAACAAAAGCGTTTAAATTCTATACAAATAACGTAAATGAAGAGACGTTCATCAAGTATAAAGAAACAAACCAAACTTGTAAAGAAGTAATCAAAGTAGCTAAAAGGGAAAATGAAGAGCGCATAGCCACAGAAAGCAAAATAACCCCAAGAAGTTTTTCAAGTACATAAACAGTAAGCTAATAATTAAAGATAACGTAGGCCCTCTAACAGATATCAACGGTAAAAATTTTGCAGAGGATAATGGAAAAGCGGAACTGTTAAATAAGTTCTTCTCATCAGTGTTTACTAGGGGAGAGCAGATAGTGGAAAGCACAGATACCACAACTGGGACAAACAAACCGGATCTCCATATGGATCTCTCGACCGATGATATAATTTTGAGGCTCAGCAAAATAAAAACTAACAAATCACCAGGGCCAGATGGGATACATACTAGGGTACTAATGGAATTAAGGGAGGAACTAGCGACCCCTCTATATTGCATTTTTGAAAATTCACTATCAACAGGTATGGTACCAAAAGACTGGAGAATAGCAGAGGTAGTGCCAATTTTTTCAAAAAGGTAAAAGGTATGACCCTGCTAACCTTGATAATGGAAACGCAGTAGATGTGGTCTTCCTTGATTTAGCAAAAGCTTTTGATACAGTACCACACATGAGGTTGATAAATAAAATGGTGGACCTGTGACTAGGTGCAAATATCTGTAGATGGGTAGGAAACTGGCTGTGTAATAGAGAACAAAGAGTGGTTGTGAACAGTGCAGTATCAACTATGATACCAGTACTAAGTAGAGTGCCACAGGGTTCGGTACTGGGGCCCATCTTGTTTAACATTTATATTAACGATATCGGGATGGGGATTCTCAGCGATGTATCCATCTTTGATGATGACACAAAACTGAGTAGAGTTATTAAATCAACAGAGGATATGAACATACTTCAAAATGATCTTAACAAGCTAGATGAATGGGCTAAAAAGTGGAAGATGAGGTTCAATGTGGATAAATGCAAGGTTATGCATCTCGGGAGATGTAACCAGTGTGCAAGTTACAACCTAAGCGGGGAGGCATTAGGTACTTCAGCACTTGAAAAGGATCTAGGAGTCTATATAGATAATAAGCTGGGGTGCAGTGTTCAATGTCACATTGCAACAAAAAAGGCCAACAGAATTCTAGCATGTATTAAAAGGGGCATGGAAACTAGGGATTTAAAAGTAATTATGCCACTGTACAAGGCATTGGTTAGACCACACCTTGAATATGGAGTACAGTTCTGGGCCCCACACTATAAAAAGGACATCATGGAATTGGAAAAAACCCAAAGAAGAGCAACAAAGCTTATTAGGGGAATGGAGAATTTAAGCTATGAGGAGAGATTAAGCAAGCTAGGACTATTTACACTAGAGAAGAGACGTTTAAGGGGGGACATGCTCAACATGTTCAAATATATCAGGGGCAAATATAAGGAACTCTCAAGCACCCTTTTTACTGCAAGAAAGGAATCTAGAACACGAGGGCACGAATTTAGATTAGAGGAAAGAAAATTTTGTTCCCTCAAAAGAAAAAATTTCTTTACGGTCAGAGCAGTCAAACTTTGGAACTCTCTTCCTGGAGAGGTGGTGTTGGCAGATACAATAAATACGTTCAAAATAAGGTTGGACAAGCATTTAATGGATAAAAATATCCAGGGGTACTAATAAGAACCATATTCTGTCTTTTACAAGGGATAAGCTATTAAAAGTAGGTTGAACTAGATGGACGCAAGTCTTTATTCAGCCTTATCTACTATGTAACTATGTAACTACATGACAATACAGATGAGTAAAATGATCTTATCTTATTGCGAGCACCTTTTTTTACACAACTTAAACTGGCCATATATCAGAACGACCAGCATCCAATCTGGATCATGTCATGATTTCCCTTGAACTCTCAGCAGCCCCGGACTCAGGATTTGGTGCATTTTTGACACACAGAGGGTGACATTCTATGCTTTGAGATAAATGCGCATGTTTTTTTGCGCACCACATCGCCGCAAATCGCACTTTTTGAAATCGCACTTTTCAGTCATAATTTGCATATTTAATGTGATGCGTTTTGGAGGCTGAAAAGTGCGAAGAGGTGCGATTTGCGGCGAAGTGGTGCGATTTTAAGTAACAAAAAAGTGCGAATTCTTCCGCCGGTCATGTGCGAGTTTTGGACCAACCGGAGTGCGATTTACAAAACTGTCTCCGCATGACTAAGAACCCCCCAACCTATTGGCCCACCTGTGTCCCCTCCATTATGCATCACACCCCCTATATAAAGGGGCATTGGCGCCATTTCACTCTTTGAAAGGAAGTAAGGAGCATGGAGAGGAGCAGTGGCAGTGTGAGTACAGGAAGAGGTGTTGGTGGCAGAGTGAGGAGTGGCAGAGGTAGCAGTGGCAGAGTGAGGAGTGGCAGAGGAAGCAGTGGCAGAGGGAGCAGTGGCAGAGGGAGCAGTGGCAGAGGGACCAGTGGCAGCAGCCAGACAAGTGTGAGAGCCAGCAGTGTGGCAGGCAGCATGGCCACAGCAAGGGCAGCCCCACACCAGGCCCTGGGCGTCCAGCCCCACCAGGAGGAGGTGGAGGATCCGCTGGCATCCCCATCCTACAGCCAAGACCTTGACCATACCCCACACCAGCTGCAGGAGGGCCACATGTCAGAGGTGGAGGAAGATGGTGGTGAGGAGGAGGAAGACACTGGCATGGAGGAGGAGGGCTACATGGCTGGAGTTGAAAATGAGGAGGAGGAGGAGGTGGAAGCTGGCCGCACAAAAAGTGGCCGAAAGGTCCGCTGTTCATATGAGGAAAATGCTGCACTTGTCCGGGCCATGTCAGTGTTTGACCGTTTGCTTGGCAAATGTCACCACAAGACCACTGCACAGCGCAAAAGGGCTATGTGGAAGGACATCACCCAGGCGGTGAACGCTGTCAGTCAGCACAAGCGCCTGGTCCGCAATGTCAAAAAGAGATTTAATGACATCAAAAGGCAGTTGAAAAATAAAATGGCCATGGAGTTGGAGGAGGCCACCAAGACTGGAGGAGGAAGCCCCACCACTGTGTGCTACAATTCATATGAAGTGAAGCTGAAGCGCATCATACCCCCTGAGGTCCTGCCTGGCATGCACGTGGCGGATTCCGATAGGCCGCAAACGCCATCCAGAGCTGGTAAGTGTGACCCCATGCAATCCAAAACATACATGCCAATGTATTATAACTATAATGTTCACTTGTATTGTTATGCTAAGTAAAGTGCTGCTGTGGAACTACATAGCCCAGCAAGGTCATGCACAAGAAATTGCCTGCTACTACTTTTAAATTGCTGATAATGCTGGGCCTTGTAGTTCCACAACTGCTCATATTGATTAACACTGTAACATTCTTTCTAGCAGCCTAACATGTATGTGGACAAAAACCCAGAGGTGTACTGGTGGTTTAGCTGCCATGCCTACATACCACAGATTATCCAGTACTTGTCATGTGTCCAATAGTTTAATAATAATCTTACACAAAAATCTTTGGGTTTAAACCAAAAAAAAGGTGGTGCATTATTGTCATTTCAATGCATGTTTGCAGAAAATGCTTAGCCATTGCAACGTCCATAATGCCTGCACATCTTTCCTTGTACAGATTGTCCATCCCGAAGTGCTCACGCATCCAAGACCAGAAGGCCCGTTGCTGCAGAATCTGCGGAAGCGGGTAAATGAACAAAAAAACACGCCATTACACATACAGTACATACACCCATGTCACATCAACAATATCTCACACCACATTCATCTCCTGCTGCTACATTGCAACGGAAATTAATGTCATCTTAGCTAGGCATGTGACATATTATTAATGTCAATGTTACATGCTGTATCGGGGTACATGTGTAAGTACATAAAACCCCTAGGTATGTGCGTCCAGCATCTCAAGCCCTTTCTAAAACAGTATAGACGACAGTGTGGCCTATATATGCATCAGTACTTACCTCTTCATCTGTATCCACAGGTGCTATACAACTAGGGAGCAACCAAACAGATTCTTCAATGATGGTGCTAGACGAAATGGACATCATTCTTGAACCGGTCGAGACCTTTGCGGCAGAGGAAGAAATACAGACCTCGTCACAGAGTGATCTTCCCCCAAGTAGGGTGTCTCCCAACCCACCCCCACCCACCAACACACCCCATACAGCCGCTTCGGCTTCCCAAGTAGCTAACTCCTTGGTCAATTTCAAGGACAAACAGATAGAATTCATGGCCTCCCAAAGCCTCCAAATAGGTAACATCCAGGGGTACATGCGTGACACCTTCCTTCAGTTACGCAAAAAGGCACGTAGTGTACGGGTAGGTGTAGGCACTCATGTGCGCATTGCTAACAGCATTGACACCCGTTTTGCAGAGCAAACTGCTGCTGCTGTAAGGGAACAGAATAGGCATATTGGCAGCCTGGCGCAAAGTATAGCTGCGCTAACCCAATCATGCACAGCGCAGACCAATGCCTTACTAGCTATGCAGGCCCAAATACAGCAGCTGGAAGCCAATGTGGGAGGTGGCGCAG
Source organism: Crinia signifera (assembly GCF_055691185.1). Lineage (NCBI taxonomy): Eukaryota > Metazoa > Chordata > Amphibia > Anura > Myobatrachidae > Crinia > Crinia signifera. The sequence goes on from NC_139226.1 coordinate 72,265,968, forward strand.
CATCCACCCTCAGCAGTGTATCCAGCACCCCAATAAGTGGCTCCCCCACTTCCCCACCCCGTCGGAGTGTTAGGACCCGTGGTGGGCTTGGTACAGGGTCTAGAAGTGGTGTAGGGGTGCCTGATGCTGGGAGAAGGTAGCTCATATATATGTTTGTTAATTTTGTCAAATCCCAAAAATCTTGTAACATGCCCCCAGAGTTGTTATTTGTCACCTGCAAAAATGCAGATTGCGTCTGAAAAAGTAGACAGAAGTAAAAATGTATAACCGCATACCATTGTGTTTGTGTATTTTTATGGAAACCAATTATTGTGTGCAGTATAAAATATTGTAATGGTATATGACAATGGGATTGCACTAAAGTAGTGTGGGGTATCTCCTTGGGCGGCAAAGGTTGTGCATCTACATATTCTAGCAGGCTCTGACACTCATGCTTTGGACTGTAATGGTTATAGTGTGTCAGGGCATGCTGGCACGTGTAGTTCCACAACAACAGTGAGCCATGTTTGACTGCCTACTTCATTCATACATGTATGAAATGTACTTACAAGCTAGATATCAGAAAGGGAAAGGTCAGCACCACCATCTGCATCCATTGGGCTCTGTGTATTAGGCTAAATGTGGGTACAAGCAGATGGTATTGGTCACACATTAGTTAATGAGTACACTTACAGCACAGGTACATTTTGGAGTACAGGGCACATGTGCTTACCAGAAAAGTAACGGCTGATGATGTGTGTGCGCACCAGATTCCCCCTCAGCGTACCCCTCACTACCCGAGGTGTGGTAGGTTGGGCCCCCTGCATGACTGCTGCATGTTCCTCCTCCACATAGGCAGGTTGGGACAGGGCTATGTTGTGCAACATGCAGCAAGCCTGGATAATCATCACTACTTTGGCAGGGTGGTAAAGCAGTGTACCCGACGACCTGTCCAAACACCGGAAGCGACTCTTCAAGACGCCAAATGTGCGCTCCACCACATTGCGGGTTGCAATGTGGGCTTCATATACCGGTGCTGTGCAGGGCCCTCTGGGGTGCGCAAAGGTGTCATGAGCCAGGAAACACAACCATATCCTGAGTCACCTAAAACACAGATAGGAAGTGATTGCCTTATATGGTAAGGTATGTGTTTCTTTCAAACAGGACACACTGGTAGAAGAGCAATATGCTTGTGCAAGAGGAAACACACACATTGCAGCAGGTATAATTAGGGATAGACAGGGTAATATGTTAAAAGGTACTTACCTAGTAGCCAGCCCTCTGGCATTTGGTGGTTGGTAAATCTTTTCCAGAGGGCTGAGTGTCTCAGAATATAGGCGTCATGGCAGTTTCCTGGAAAGCCTGCCACAACACTCAGGATTTTCAAATTAGCATTGGATACAACCTGCACATTCAGGGAGTGCCGCCCACGCCTATTGACGTAGACGTGTCCCCGCACGTGCGGTGCCCTAATCCCAATGTGTGTGCAGTCTATAGCTCCCAGCACGCGATTGAATGCTGAGAGTCTATAGAAAGCCAACTTGTGGTCCTGCCACTCCTGCTCAGAACTGGGGAATCTGATGTATGTCTGCCACAACTTCTTTAAAGCAAGTAACACTTGAGTAAAATGCTTAGAGAAAGTGGCCTGTGATACCCCCAAGGCCCATGAGGTCACAGACTGAGTGGAGCCTGTGGCCAAATAGTAGAGGGCACACATTAATTTGTGCAGGCCAGACACTGCATAGTTGCCTCCCCCAAAAGGGTCCAAATCATCTCTCGCCTGTCCAACAGGTTAATGCGGTTCAGCCTAAACATCCCCACAACCTGTTGATCAGAGAGGGAATCCAGGTACAGCCGAGCACGATACATACGTGGGGTACGCAGTAGTCGGGGGGCTACCTGGATCTGGCGCGCAGCTTCCTCCCTTCTGCGCAGCTCCTCCAAATGGGCCACATCACAAATCAGAAACTCCAAACCACTCTGCAAAATCTCCATGTCTCAAACCCTCACAGGTGTCCTTAATGATGTTGGGGTTTATGTAGGGGTGTTTGTGAGTGAAAATGAGGGCACCTGTGGTGAAATTAACCATGTGTGCACTTGACCAAAATGAGTTCTGTCCCAAATCGCCAAACAGAACCTGGTCTGAAATAAGTGCGATAATTAGACACCTAAAAAGTGCGATTTGCGAAAACGCATTGCATTAAATAAGCGATTTGTATATTTTTCTGTACGAAAACATCTGGATGCGATAAAAATGCAAATTAATCTCGCACTTTTGGTCCGCATGCGTTAACGCACATAATATGCGATTTCAGTCCCTTAGCGCATCCCATTAAATTGGCGATTTGACGGAAAAATGCGATATCGCCATTTTGTTGACTAATTAACGCCAAAAAACGCAAATCTCATCCCATAGAATGTCACCCAGAGTGCCAAAGATATACTTTTTTTTAAAGTTCTGTATTTCTTTATGTCTTTTTCAAATATTTAAAAAGAAGAACAACATTCATAACATTCTATATACATATTATCACCTTAGGTGAATCTAGAATTATGGTAATGGGTGGGCCCAAATCTAAAATACACAAGCAGGGTGGACCTTTGCACGGCGAAAAGGGGTCGTGGCCTCACATGAAGGAGGCATGGCATCACCAAAAGGGGTGTGGTATTACACTTTAGAGCACACACCATGATGCCCATTACACATTTTAGCAAACTCCGTAATACCCATTAAACATAAAGCCACACGCCGTAATGCCAAATACACATAAGGCCACACACCATAATGCCCATTACAGGCTATATAGAGACAGAGTGTGACAGCTGTAGGCAGAGGGTGACAAGGAGATAGTGGGTGATTGGGTCATTGTGGTGAACAGGGAGATAGTGGCTGAGAGTTGTGGCTAAATCTAGAGACATTCATAAATTTGGATTGGATGGGCTGTGAAATGCAGGCAGGGTATGGCTTTTCCTCCTGCAGTTCTCGCTCTCATTATGCCACTGCTCCTTAGCCTGCAAAAATAACTCCATACAGGAGAAGGTTAGACAGAGGGGTCCAGGTGTTATGGTTAGGCAGAGGGGGGGGAGGGGGAATAGGCTTCTCAGGGGAGGTTTAGGGGCAGAGGGAGAGGTTAGGGTGCATTCTGAGCTCCATCAGCTTAACTTCCAGCATCCTACATGACAGGATATGGTATGTATCCAGTAGCAACTATACTGTAATGATGCAGTACATACAAACTCCACATCTATTTACTTTGCTCGACCCCAATACTTTACATATGACATACTGTAATGAAAAAAAAAGAAAATAGTTCACAAGGCTCCATTTTTTTTATTTTTAGAAACACTTTACACTGTGGGACTCTAAGATTGAGACAGTTGTTCATTTAAGGTACAGAAGTTGCAGTGTGCACTCTGACTGCTCCACACACATGTCCCTGCACTCACTGACCTGGCTGCTGACCTCTCCCTGCAGTCCGTTATCACAGCTCTGAAAAGGGCTTCGGGGAGAAGATCAGGGTTGCCGACTTTTAAAAGCTCCTCTCCGGGAGAAGAATTTCAGCAGGAGTTCGGGGCGGGTCTTAAACGTGACATCATTAAGCCCCGCCCCCACGAAGGTAAGTTACTAAATTTGCCTATCTCCGTGAAGGGGGGCGGGCTAAATGACGCGATTATGACACTTTAGCCCCGCCCCCTCACCGGAGATCTGCAGAGATAAGGTAATTTAAACGCCGCGGTCAGGGGGGGAAAGCCGCAATCAGGAGGGGGAGCGGGGGTCCCCCAGAATCCGGGAGGGTTGGCCACCTTTCCGGGGGGCCGGGAGAAGAGTCTCTGTGTAATCTACAGTGCTGCCAAGATTTCAGGATGAGCAGCTGCTGGGTCCTTGTTCTTTATCTATTTACTGTAGCTGCAGAGAGTGAAAAGCTGCAATTCACAGCTGCCTTCCTATAATGTGACAGGCACAGTGAGTGGAGTGCAGCTGACAAGAACAGGAAGCAGCAGCGGGGATACATACTGTAGCAGGGAGAGGGCATCATGCACAGCTCTCTCTGCGCAACTGTAATTTCTTTTAATTTTATGCGGCTGTCGGTCTAATGGGTGGTCCGGTGCACCCCCGGACCACCCCTTAGATTCGCCTATGAATATAACATTATTATCATACTTTACTTTAACAATATCATATCTTCTCCTATTCATTTTTATCTCCAAAGCCAATAGTGTTTTCTAAGCGCCCAATGTGTTCATATGTAATTTTCATTAAAGAGGAACAATCAATATGTGCATAACATATATTTAATATTTAATAAAAATACCATAAAACAATCATAAAACAATGATTAATACTTTGTTTTTACACCACTTCTACATGACTTTTTGAGGAGTATTCAATGTTTTTTGAGAGTCTGGCTCACCGCTCACTGTTCTGTGTCCCTGTGATCTCGCTGAAGTGCTCAGCACTTTTTCTTATCTCCTCATTTCTGACTTCCTCAGTATTCAACTTGTGGCCAGCTCGCCAGCCCCTTTTGCGAACTTAGCATAATTATGCGAGTTCAAATGGGAGTGCTATAACTGGAGAGATCTGTTTTCTCCTGCTCTCCACGTGAGCTGGTCAGACTGGGATATTCCTGAGCAGGGTGTTCATCTCAGCAGCGTGTTCCTCGCATTTGTGGACTTGTATTTTTTTACAAAGGTTTAGAAAGGTTAATGTTTTGTTCAGTATTTATTTTACAACAAATGGCTGTGTGCAGTTCTCCCTAGAATTACTGACACATACGTTTCCATTGACCCCAGAATGGGCTATCTTTGGGATAATGGGAAGGGGGACAAAGACAGCTAAGAAGGAAAAAAAACTATTACTGGCAATTTCAGCTGCAGCTAGGAAAAGCATTCTCCACAGGTGGATAGACACATCTGCTCCCACAATGAAACTCTTCGAAGAAAATTTAATGTATATATTCCGTATGGAATGGGTGGAGGCGACACTCCAAAAGGAAAAAAGGGTGAAAGAGCTCTTTGAGTCATGGGGACCTATCATAGAAAAACAACCAACGATAATAAAAACACATCTAAGACAATGCTTTCAAACAACAAGTTGGTACGAGGCAAGAGTAGCATCGTATGAAGACCCGATAAACATTACAGATAGTTAAGTATTTGACAATAGCTCCTAAAACGTTTTATATGATTTGTTGTATGATTATTTTGGAAAATTTTGTATTATTTGTTGTATGTTTATTGATCTAGTTTTTATGAGTTTGGATTAAACTTATGATTTTCTCTCTCAACGGAGCACTTAATGAACTAAAGGAACAAATAAGGGGAACACAAAGCAAACTAAAGTAATTGGTATAGTAAATAAAAGCGGGAAAACGGGGCCAGCAAATTGAATGCACCCGGAAAGATATAACAAGATAAAAGTTGATCGGAGAGCTCCGCTCAGAGAGAAACGCATGGGGACAACGACATAATTCCTTAGCTATAAGTGTATATGTGTAAAAACAAAGGATGTAAAGACAGGAAAGTTCTCTCGTAAAAATGTAAAAATGTAAATCTGAAGAGAAATCAAGCTGACCAATGTATCAATGTACAATTTGCTTCAAAAATGTTAATAAAGAGTAAGTTTAAAAAAAAAAAAAATGGCTGTGTGACTATTTTAATTGGGTTTGTGCAGACGGGTGAATTTTGTTCTGTTTGGCCTTTATCCTTGTGTTGTGCTTTTAGCATTATTTCTTTGCCCTGTGTTTTTATTTAATTTATTTTATAATTGTTAGGTATTTAAAAGCCTGTTTGGGGGTTAGGTGAGGAAGCATGGGAAATTACTAGGAGCATTCCAAAACGATTTCTTATTGGTTACCATTAAAATAACTTATTAAATTCCAAATAAATTAATATAGAAGTACAGCATTATGGCACTTGCAATAAATACATTAGAGTAAATTTTTTTTAATTTATAAGCCATAAAAAACAAAAAAAATTACAACTTTAACAAAGATAACCTTACAGTTCACCTAAAAAAGATGCCGAGGGAAAAATGGAGAACATCTCTAACAAAAGAAACCAGCAGGACTCGCAATTTGTGCATTGAATACACTTTTTGAGAGAGACACTAAAATCCCCATTGAACAGACATTGCGAACATCGGGGAGAAGTGCAGGGTGAACTGAGTTAGCTTCGCAAAATATTTTTGGAGAAGCAACAGAGCTGAGTACAGGGAAGCACAAAATAGGAGAGAAAAGTTCACTACTCTCCAAAAAACATGCACATTCACCGTTATTTACGGCGACATAGGAGCATTGAATACATGCCATTGAAGCTGGAGTAGTACATGCAGCAGTGATTTTCCTTTACAGTTTATGATGGTTACCCAACACATTTCGTTTCATCAAGAAACTTCATAATGGGAAAAAGAATTGATCTTTTTAAATATTACACCTACAATAGGTATGATTACAGTAAAGAAGTAGTCTTCTTAAAAAAGGAGTATTAAAGGCTTAAATTAGGCTTGATCCTCCTAATAGGACCATAATTGGAAAGGCTTGTGTTAGATAGTAAACCATTAAACACTTCTTTGGTGGAATAATAAAGGCAAACCTTTATAGGAAAAAATTAATTGGTACTTCGAACAATAATCAGGTGATTTTTGTGAAGAGGAAAAACTCCTTAGCATATCATTCTGTAGGGCTGTATTCTATATATATATATTTCGTGTTCCTTTGTCTATGTTCTTGTAAATGTGTATTAACAAATGTGAAATAGCATAATGATGTGTTTAAATAGCAGACAGTATTGATTGCAGGCACACAGTCAGCATAAGAAACGGCGTGAGTCTGACACAGACTTACTGACTCACAGCCGGTTAACGCTCAGGGGTACAGAGACGCTATATCCAAACAGCAGACGGGTGGCACACTCACAGAGCCGCCAGCTTAACAGTCAGAGCGGCACGCAATAGCCGCCACAAGTCCAAGACACACGGACACTAACTACAGAACCAGGCTAGCGGCAGTGATACTGCTGGACTAGCAGAGCGGTACTTGCGGCAGTGACTGTGATACAGAAAGCTAATAGCAAGTGGCTATTAGTAAGTTAATATAACTCACTGCAATACCTACAGCACCCAAGCCTTTGCATAGGTAGTTAGTAACAACAAGGGACTGCATATAACATAGGGTGTAAGGAACTGTAAAAATTGTAATAAATGGGAGCACCCATTAAACATTAACCAGCAATTTATCAGTCCTATTACCACGTGTTATAATTAGCAGTGTAACTGACTAAAACAACATATCGTGCATTCAATCGTACCAATTCAGTGGGACAATTAGACAGCACACGCTGGGAAACCAATAATAAACTGATATAGAGGGAGGAAAGAAATATACTCTTTATTATCAGCATTCCTCTACTGAATTGTGAATATACACACTGCTGCAATATTGTATAAACAGAAATACACGAAAATATCTGTGAACCAACTAATAGGAGGACACAGACTATGTGCAGAAAACACATCAAGCTTCAATGTATTTAAGACATGCAAAATCCATTGGATAACTATTAAGCCTAAGTGAAAGTAATCGTGAACAAAAAGGATACAATCACTGATATTGATGTAACGAAAATAATAAAAGTTACAACTCTTTCTGATACATTAATCTGAGAGATAGTGTCTGAATAGAATATTCAAGAGAACATACAGGGATAATTTAACCCTGCAAATACAGGACAAAGTTTAGCTGTGGTCATTTTTATTTTAAATCTAATTTATTTATTTATTTCTACTATATTTTAATATTTCACCAAATTTTATTGAAAATTTTTAAAAGTTAAATTTTATGAGTTATTGTCAGACTTTCAGTGCACCCTTCATTATACTTACTTTTTCTTGTTCATGTCATGTGTCTATAATCAAGTAGTAGTGGGATAATATTCCCTGTAAATATTAATATTGTAGAAGGAAGTCTAACCACTATTAATTAAAGACTGGTGCAGGAATCATTTCTGTTTCTTTGTGTCTAACTAACTGGTGCTATACCAGATTACGATACCCAGCACAGTATATTCAGTAAATTAATTACTGATACACAATAAATATCAAACGTATTATCAGAGATATTAATCCAACCCTCCTGTGGAGATTTCAGCCTTAGTCATGATCTAACTAAAAGACAGGAGACATGGAATTCAAATTCCATGAACCTCTTTGGAGAAACAATAGGAGAGATAAGTGGAGACAAAAGACAGAATTGGTCTAATGATCTCCTAACATTAAAAGATCTCCTGTTACAACAAACCAAAGTACATTGGAATGAAGTGATGTTTGATACCTATCTCACTAATAACCAGACTCCAAGAGGATTAAGACATAAGGTCTTTCCTGCTTTTGAACTTGATGATAAACTCAAGCAAGAATGGGAAAAAACACTATTGAATTGCTCAACAGAGCTAATTAGAATACTTATCAAACATGATGAGATGGGAATAAAATTCTATACGGAGGAGATTAACAAAACAGGTGAAAAACTCAAGGAATTTGAAAATCTTGAGGCCTTTCAAAAAATATACCTGAACCATAAAACTGAGATTGAAAATTTTGAAAAAAATCTTATTAAAAGAAAACAGAGTAAATGCAGTTAACTAATTTGACCCACTGCTCCACTTCAGGTCCATCATGTGCCATCCATTTCCTGACAATCACCACTTTAGCCAGTGTTATTAATTTTTCAGTTGATTATTTATTTCCCCTTCCCTAACATCATATAAACCCCCAATAAACATGCTTTTTCATTAAAATTCCACTCTACCATTCCCATTCTCTTTAGTATGTTGCCTATCTTAACCCAAAACCTCTGAACATTATCACATTGCCATATTAGATGGAAAAATGTTCCCCGAGTTCTCCGACATCTAGGACATAAATCTCCTTTATCTTGGTCAAATTTACATATTTTAACAGGGGCAACCATATACTCTATGTAAGATATATAGCTGGATTTGTTTAAACCCGATCGATTCCGTAGCCCTCGTTGGAGATGCAGCGCGGCTTTCCACTCTTGGTCATTTAGCTCCCCCAGTAGTATTTTGTATATTTCTGCCACTTTTAATTTTTTCCCTTTTTCTAATAGTTTCTTGACTGGGGAATCAGCAATTTCCACATTTCCACCATATATTTTATTCAGCCTGTTTCTTAATTGCAGATACCGAAAGAAGAAACCTCTTGGCAACTTATATTCTTCATCTAGTTGTTTATATGTTTTCAAGATCCCTAATTGATGTACAGTACTTGATATACTTGACCAATGCTTTCTATTCCTACCTTCCCCCACGCTATCCTAGTGTCTTCCTCTATTTGTTTGTTTTTACTGTTCTTCCCTCCTTTACCACCATCCCACCATATAGGTATTTCAGGATCTAGGCCAGGGCTGGGCAACACCGGCCCTCCAGATGTTGATGAACTACACATCCCAGCATGCCTTGCATCAGTTTCAGCATGGCCACATAGCAAAACAAATCAAAGCATTCTGGGATGTGTAGTTCACTAAAATCTGGAGGGCTGGTGTTGCCCAGCCCTGGTCTAGGCAGTTATTTTCCATAAATTTATTGGCACTTGCCCATATCATTTTTGCTTGTTTAATTAAAGGGTTATCTGTTCTTTTTGGGTTACCTACTATAATAGATTGTCTAGGAGTCATTTTACCATACTCTTGCGTCACTAGTTTGTTCACCCGGACCTCGCCTCTCCCCACTATCCATTTTTGAATGTTAGTTAACTGTGCAGCCATATAATATAGACGAACGTTTTGTAGTCTCAGTCCTCCTTGTTCTTTTGATCTTATTAATGTATCCCTTGCGCTTTTCCACCCCATACCAGCGATGTTGTGATACGATCTAATCTCTTAAATATACTTGATGTTATATATAGTGACACATTCTGGAGGGCATATAGGAATTTCGGTAATATCACCATTTTTATCAGGTTTATTCTTCCCGTTACGGTAAGTGGTAGCCTAGACCAGGTTTGTACCTTATCTTGATATAATTTTATGAGTGTTTCCATATTTAATTTAACAAATTCCTCCACTATATTGGACACTCTGATCCCCAGGTACTGTATCTTGTATCATCCACCCATCTCAGCGGGGTCCCATTATTTCCCTGTTCCATGCTATTTCCCCTTAAGGGAATTACATTAGACTTCTCCCAATCTATTCTCAATGCAGAGTAATTTCCAAATATTTCAACTATTTTTAATACTACTGGCACTTTGACTACATGGTCATCCAAATATATCAGCATATCGTCTTCGTTCATTGAGATGATTTATTTTTCTTCCTCTCTCTGGTTGAGTCCCTTTAATTCCTGGGTCGTTCTCAAGACACAAGCTATGGGTTCAGTAGCCAAGTTGAACAAGGCAGGGGACAGTCAACACCCCTGCCTTGTCCCTCTTTTTAATTCAAAAGATTCTGTAACATACCCATTTATTTGGACTCTTGCCCTAGGTGCCCTGTACAACAATTTAATCTAGCTGATATACTTGGGGCCAAATCCGAACCTTTCCAGGGCAACCCACAAGTATGTCCACTCTATACAATGAATTGCAACTTTCCTAACCCCCCCCCCTTCCCCAACAAAGGATACTTTAATCCCATATCCCTATTCATACATCCACCTTATGTCACAATCCTGTCTGGACTCTGTGTGTTTCTCCTGCCATACCTGCTTGTCAGTCTTGTGTATCTCAGCCTGCTGCAGCAAGACTACCATGTGATCTGAGCCTGTGCTAGTAATGAGCACCTGAGTGAGTTCTGAATCAGCCATTAACTCTGTAGATACCAGTAGAATGGAATCATGCAAGTTCCCTGTTGGCCTCATCCAGAGACTGTTCCAGGTGTTGACATTCCCAATCACCCGGCTGCCCAATCAGTGTTGCTCTGAGGGGTTATCCTCTCAGCTCTGCATGGACACCTTGCTTGTGCATCGTCGCTTCTAAGCTCCATGCTGAAGGAGCTCTCCCTGAACAGGCTCCCAAGTTCTGAACCACCCTGGCTGCAGCTCCTGTGATCTCTAGAATCAGAATCAGAATCATCTTTATTGGCCAGGTATACTTGCGTATGCTTGGAATTTTTTGTGGTAACAGTGCAGCATCAATCAGGGAACACAAAGGGGGTGGGAAGAGAGGCATAAACATACATCACATACATTTCACATGTATCTAGAAAAGTTCGAGTTAGTATTTGGTATGTTAAATACGGTTTAGTTGGTGGACAGCTATTGGGAAGAAGCCTTTTGTAGTTCTTGTCGTCTTTGCTGGGATGGACCTAAAACGTCTGCCTGACGGAAGGGGTTCAAACAGGTTGTGGCCAGGGTGTAGCTTGTCCGCCAAGATCTTTCCTGCATGCTTATTGACCCTGGATAGATATAGTTCTTGGACAGTGGGGAGCTCCGCCCCAATGATCTTTTCTGCCATCCTCACCACTCTTTGCAACTTTCGTCTGTCATTCTCGTTTGCTCCTCCGAACCAGATTGTGATCGAGGAGCAAAGGACAGACTCTACTATGGCAGTGTAGAAGATGAGCAGCAGCTCCTGCGGGATGTTGAATTTCTTGAGTTGCCTCAGGAAGAACAACCGCTGCTGAGCCTTCTTGACAGTTGTAATGATGTTGGGACCCCATTTGAGGTCGCAGGAAATCTTTGTTCCTAGGAATTTGAAGGAGTCGACCCTCGACACTACTCTGTCAGATATTATGAGTGGGTGCATGGCATTTGGTTTCCTTCTGAAGTCCACCACCATCTCCACCGTTTTGAGGGGGTTGAGGTCAAGGTTGTTTCCGCTACACCATTTAGTTAGCCGATCCACCTCCCGTCTGAATGCCGACTCGTTTCCATCCATGATTAGGCCGATAACCGTTGTGTCGTCTGCAAATTTTATAATTTTTACTGACTGTTCTGCTGAGGTGCAGTCGTTTGTGTAGAGGGAGAAGAGCAGGGGGGAGAGGACACATCCTTGAGGGGCACCGGTGCTAATTGTGCATGTGTTTGAAATGAATGCGCCTGCTTTCACCGCCTGTTTCCTTTCAGTCAGGAAGTCAGTGATCCAAGAGCATGTAGGTTCTGGGACTCCTAGTGAACTGAGTTTTGGCTCCAGGATGTGAGGGATGATAGAGTTGAATGCCGAGCTGAAATCAACAAATAGTATCCTTGCATAGGTGCCTGGACTGTCCAGGTGCTGTAGAATGTGGTGCAGCCCTAGGTTGACTGCATCCTCGACACTTCTGTTTGCTCGGTAGGCAAACTGCAGGGGGTCGATGTGAGCATTTGTAACAACTCTCAGGTGGTTCAGCACCATACGTTCAAGCACTTTCATGACCACTGATGTTAGTGCAATCGGCCTGTAGTCATTGAGGTCTTTCGCAGTTGAGCTCTTGGGAACCGGGTCTAGTACCTGCACCAGCGTTCACCTGCACCATCAAATTCTTCTGTGACTTTGATAGTTCTGAGTTGCCCTATATTTTCAAGGGCTCAGGACTCCCATTCGACGATCTTCCTTTTTATCCTGGATTGAATTAGGGATAATGCAGATATCCCACAAGATTTTATATCCAGATGTTTGTCAGAGGGATAATGAACAGGTCACTTTTCAATGGATGAAGTCAGCAGATTGGATAAGCTCAACGCGCTTCCTCGGAATATGCACCTACGGCTTCCTCAGGAGCAAGTGTAAAAATGCAGCCAGTCCTTGGTTTTATACCTGAGCTGCTAATTGTCTCAACGATTCACATGTGAACAAACTAAGCACAATCTACTTAAAAAGTATAGAGAACCGTATAAAATATTGCAAATGTGAGCCAATGATCATTTAGATAGGTATAATTTGACTTTTATAAACAGGGTTTTAGATTCCAAATATATGTGGCAGAATCATGTGACCTGGAAGTATGGACTAGGTTTGCAAAACATAATAAAAAACACGTTAAAAAAAATAAGCATAAATTTGTAAAAGAGAAGTGTGAATCAGCGCAGACACATTTACCCACATTTGCCGGTATCAGCGGCGATGACGGGGAGCACCCTCCAAGGTCACCCTGGCTGCGTCTATTGTGTTGCCCGGCAACACTCGGCCACGCATTGTCACGTGACCTGAGCTATGTCGGGCATCAAAGGAGATGTCCCACGTCCACAAGTCATCCCGGATGATGACCCGACGATCCTGGGGGAGGATCATGCAGACGTGGGAGCGTCTTCTGCGACGCTCAATAGATCTTTTCTATGGCAGCAAACCTAAACTGATTCACACATTAAATAATAAATGGGATCTATATATATATATATATATTTATCTCCTTTCAAGTTCGTTACATGGTGTGTTAATCCATATGTTCCAAATCATATAAAATATAAAAAAGTACAAAATATAAACAAATTTATCTACGCATAAAAATGCGAGTCCTCTATGGTCATATGATATTGAGTAATGAAAGATAATACATGATATATAATAATCTATAGGATATGTCAGTACACAATATGAATATACGAATATTTTGAAAAGATTAGAACAATTGAATTAAATAAATCAAAATAAAACAACTAATCAAAGATTATTATTATTATAATGCTGCATTCAATCGTCTCATTTAGTCCATCAGATGCAATGAGTTAAATTTTAAGGTCCAATATATTTCTCTTTCACATAATAGATTAAATCTATCATCACCACGAGATGTTTATACAATATGGGGGAGTATTCAATTATATATTTCTCCATGTGCAGCGAATCCTGTTTAGGATTCGCTGCACATTCGCAGGGTTCAGGAGGGCTGCAGCATTCGCTGCCAGCCCTCCCTGTCACCCTAACTCAATGCAGCAGGGGCTCGCTGCCCCTGCTGGCAAATTTTTACCCCTGCGGCGAAAGCGCAGGGAGCCAGGGGGCGTGGCAGGCAGGGAGATGTAAGCCTCCCTGCCTGCTCCAGAATTTGTAGGGGAGGGCTCCCGGGGGGCAGGGGTAGGGAGCCGGAGCAGGGGTAGTGAGCCGCTCCTCTGTCAGGGGTAGTGAGCCGCACGTAACAAGCCAGGACCAGAGTGAAGTGAATAAATTAATATTAAGGAGCAGCTCCCGGCTCCCAGCCCCCTGCTGGCGAATGTGTAAATTTTTTTTTTTAATTAATTATTTGAGCATTGAATACACTCTCGGCGAATCCCAGTGAAAACCCCATTCAAAAACACCAGCAAATTGCAGTGAGCATGAAACGGAGAACTGGCAGGCATTCACTGTTCGCTTTCGGCGAACAGTGAACATTGAATAGGGTGAATCATATTTTCAGTGAAAAAAATTCACCACAAGGAGTGAAAACAGCCCGATCTGCCGAAAAAATGGTGAATCGGGAGCATTGAATAGTGGCCATGTTCTAAGCATATTATAGATAAACATTTCGGATCTGATTTATGATATAATTTGTAATGCCTAGACACACTGGGCCTTATTCTAGTTCACTCTTTCTGACAAAATCCTTCTTAGATGGACGAAACCATGTGCACTGCAGGGGGGCAGATGTAATAGGTGCGGAGAGAATTCGATTTGGGTGAGTTATTTTGTTTCTGTGCAGGGTAAATACTGGCTGCTTTATTTTTACATTGAAATATAGATCTAATTTTGAAGTAAAATCCCACCCAAATCTAATTCTATCTGCACAAGTAACATCTGCCCCCCAGCAGTGCACATGGTTTTGTCCATCTAAGAAGGATTTTGTCAGAAAGAGTGAGCTTGAATAAGGTCCACTGTGTTTTAAGAAACCTTTCAGTATATTTCGGCGATGCTCCATGAGTCTTACTGGTAGTGACCTAGTTGTTCTCGCAATATATGTAAGGTTACAACTACAACGTAATAAGTAAATTATAAATCATTAAAAAATAATTTTGCTATCTATGGGGGGTCTAACAGTAATAGTAAGGGTAAGGGTGAGGAATTGCAATTAGGTATATGTGTGCACATTATGCATTTATTTTTTCCACATTTGAAAAAACCTTTTGGTTTGCTAGGTAACCAATTTAAATGTTCTTCATTATCATTTTTTATTTTCACTATTTCTTTTTTCAGATGGCTAGGTGCTAGCATGGTTTTAAGTGTCCTGTTCTTCTTGTAGATAATCAGCGGTTTCTTTGGGATTATGTCCGATAATATATTCTCTTGATTTTGGACTCTATCATTTTTTACCGATATATTTTTAATACCGCTAGCACAATTATTATACTTACTAATGAAGGCCAATTCTCTATTTGGGTGTGATTCCTCTTTTTTCACTTGATTTTTCTTTAGATTTTTAGGTTTTAAAAGGTCTTCTGGATCCATTTCGAGAACTTCTGTAAGAGCTTCTTGTAATAATTTATCGGGATATTCTCTCTCTCTAAATGAATTTGACATTATTTTAGCCTGTTTGAGAAATTGTTGTGTATCTGTACAATTACGCCGAAGGCGCATACATTGGCCTTTTGGGATATTTGTTTTCCATGGTTTATGGTGTGCACTTTTAAAGTGGATATATGAATTCGTATTAACCGGTTTTACATAGTTCAAAGATATAATTTTATTATTTCTAATCTCGAAAGTCACGTCCAAGAAGTCCACAGATATTGGACTATAAGTGTGAGTGAAAGATAAATTATATAAATTTCGATTGAGTGAGTGAACGAATTGAGTGGCTGAAAGTGAATCCCCTTCCCAAATAATAATGTCATCTATGTAATGGCCATAGAAGACCAGGCTCTGCGTCCACCTGCTCCCCCAAAAATGGTTCTCCTCTACCTCCCCCATGAATAGGTTTGCATTACTGGGTGCGAACCTGGTCCCATGGTCGTCCCTGTCTGTAAATAAAAATCCCAGTGAAAAACAAAATAATTGTGAGTGAGTATGAAAGATATACTGTCCAAAATAAATTGTCTATGTTCCGTCTCCAAACCATCATCTAACAATAGTCTTCTCTATCACATCACATCCCAATTTATGTGGAATGTGTGTATACAGGGAGTTTACGTCCAAAGTAAGAAATGCATAATTTTCTTTCCAATCAATGTTTTGTATTTTATTTAGTATTTTATTTAGTAAATCCGTGAATACATTAAAGACACCACGGATTTACTAAATAAAATACAAAACATCGATTGGAAAGAAAATTATTAATTTCTTACTTTGGACGTAAACGCCCTGTATACACACATTCCACATAAATTGGGATGTGATGCAATACAGAGGAGACTATTGTTAGATGATGGTTTGGAGCCGGAACATAGACAATTTATTTTGGACAGTATATCTTTCATACTCACTCACAATTATTTTGTTTTTCACTGTAATTGTTATTTACAGACAATGGGGACGGCCATGGGGACGGCCATGGGGACCAGGTTCGCGCCCATTTATGCAAACCTATTCATGGGGAGATAGAGGAGAACCATGTTTGGGGGAGCAGCCTGGTCTTCTATGGCCATTACATAGATGATCTTATTATTATTTGGGAAGGGGATTCACTTTCAGCCATATATTTGGAGAACAACTAGGTCACTACGAGTAAGATTCATGGAGCAACGCCAAAATATACTGAAAGGTTTCTTA
Source organism: Crinia signifera (assembly GCF_055691185.1). Classification (NCBI taxonomy): domain Eukaryota; kingdom Metazoa; phylum Chordata; class Amphibia; order Anura; family Myobatrachidae; genus Crinia; species Crinia signifera. The sequence goes on from NC_139226.1 coordinate 72,282,553, forward strand.
AAACACAGTGTGTCTAGGCATTACAAATTATATCATAAATCAGATCCGAAATGTTTATCTATAATAGGCTTAGAACATATTGTATATACGCCTTGTGGTGGCGATAGATTTAATCTATTATGTAAAAGAGAAATATATTGGACCTTAAAATTTAACTCATTGCATCCTGATGGACTAAATGAGACGATTGAATTGAATGCAGCATTATATTAATAATAATCTTTGATTAGTTGTTTTATTTTGATTTATTTAATTCAATTGGTCTAATCTTTTCCAAAGATTTGTATATTCATATTGTGTACTGAAATATATCCTTTAGATTATTATATATCATGTATTATCTTTCATTAATCAATATCATATGACCATAGAGGACTCGCAAATTTATGCGTAGATAAATTTGTTTTATATATTATATTATATTTTGTACTTTTTCATATTTTATATGATTTGGAACATATGGATTAACACACCATGTAAAAAAATTGGAAGGAGATAAATATATAGATATAGATCCCATTTGTTATTTAATGTGTGAATCAGTTTAGGTTTGCTGCCATGACAATGTAGAAGATGCTCACATGTCTGCATGATCCTCCCCCGGGATTGTCGGGTCATCACGCCGCGCTGCACAGGTGCGCGGCGCCTGACGTAGTTCCAGGATGACTTGTGGACGTGGGACGTCTCCTTTGATGCCCGACATAGCTCGGGTCACGTGACATCACATGGCCGAGCGTTGCCAAGCAACACAATAGACGCAGCCAGGGCGACCTTGCTTTGCTAGAGTTTCTGGGGTGGATGCAATTTCCTTGTCAGGAGTCTGTTGAAAAGAAAAAAACATTAAATTAATTCATTTTTTTTCTTACAGTTCCCTACAAGCACAGAGGAATGGACAGCCATTATTAAAGAGTTTGGAAGGCATTGGCAGTTCCCTAACTGCTGAGAAGCCATAGATGGGAAGCATATTCGCAATACCCCACGTCCTGGCTGGACTGGGACCAGAAATCGGCACTGGCATTTTGAGCCCACAGGCGCACCTGAAGGGGGCGGGACCCTTGCACGGCGAAGCCGCAGAGTGAAAAAATGGGCGTGGTCTCATGAAAAGGAGGCGTGGCATAGAAAAAGGAGGCATTATACATTATGGAACACACTGTTATGCCAATTACACATTATGACACACACACACCGTAACGCCCATTAAAGAATATGACACAATCTTTATGCCCATTACACATTATTATGGGCCATGCCCAGTGTGGGTTGCAGCAGCCACCGGCAGTTCTAGTAGACTAGTCAGAGGTTCTTAGGGTAGGGTAGTGGTAGGAATAAGGACTAGTAGTCAGTCATGTACAAAAAACAAGCTAGACACTTACTAGTCTTGGCTTTCACTGTGGGCAGCACTGGCACTGCAGGACGGATCTGACTACAGTCACCATGTGACTGGCTTTGCCTGGCCCTCTGCTTGAATAGCACCACCACCCCGCCATTGTAACCTGCTGCAGATTCTCCCGCCCGCCATGATTGATGAGTCTGACATTCTGATAGTAAAACACGTGGTCGGACTGCCCCTCAGCTCACCCCTCAGGACTGTAACATGAGGACAACACGTTAATGCTGGGCGGGGAGGCGGGTGCACAGTGATGGGCGGCCAGGACTGCAGGCAGTGCAGCGGGCTCAGTAGCGGCGGCCGTGTCATGATATGCAATATGCAAATGACGCCAGCAGCCTGGCTCTCCATCTGACTGAGACGTGCGTGCGTCTCACACGCACGCGCGTCTCAGTTTCCGTGCGGCGGGGCGACGGGACCCTGTCCGTCTCCGCTTCAGGGAGACGGACAGGGTTAGGGGGGGGCGGGGAGGCGGTGGGGACCCCGGGTGACCGCCGACAACCCGGCAGGGACCTGGGGGTCTGTGAGAAAGGGGACGTGCGCGCATCTTGTGCGCGCGTGTCCCCTTTCGCAGATACAGATGGCGCCATCCCCTGCAAAGCCGAGCCCAGCTCCATCTGTAACTCTGAGTTAATCTTTGTAGATGTTGGCAAGAATGGCTTGCTTTGGATGGTAAAAAAGAGAAGAAGAAAGCAGTGTTTTTTTTTAAATAATAATTTTTATTGGGTTTTACAATAAAATTACATTTGAACAGTAATATATTTTGAAAAACAGATGATAAGTTTCCCCCATGAATCACATATGATATAAAAGGGGTTTTCCATCAATGAAAGCTGGAGAGCAAAATAAGATAAAGGAGGAAAGCAAAGTTTACAATTAACATCAATCGAGACAGTTGCAATTAAGTTAGTTTAGATCAATTACAAGGTGTTAACAGCTGTTCATAACAAGTGATCATGGAGGAGTGAGATCGAGATATGGAACTATTATTGGTGATGTGTAAGAGTTGAAGCAAGAGAGATAAAGGGTAGGAGGGGAAAGAAGGAAGAATAAGTCAGAGTGGAGAGCGTGAGAGGGGGGGGATAGGGGAAGGGGAGGGTACGGTGAACAGGTGGAGAGAGAGGAAAAGCAATTTTGTATCTAAGAGAGTGTAAAGCGTAGGAATAAGAAAGGGGGGAGAGGAGATATAATAGTTTGTGTCTTTAGAAGGATAGTCTAAATGATTAATGGTCTCGTAGGCCGTTTTGTATATCTACTAGGACAGAAGAGATGACTAAACCTTAGTATTTCAATGCAGGAAGATCCAAATATCACAATATGATAAGAAACCGCTTATAGTATTTGCATATAAGGGGCAGAGAAGGCATAAAAAGTGGGTATTGTATGGAAAATGGAAACCAAGATGTTTCCTTGAAGGGTTTCAGTATATCAGCTTTAGTGCTGGAGGGGAGGGAAACTATGAATGATTCCCAAATCACGTAGAATTTTCAAGCTTTTTTCTCATCATAAGGATGCGTAAAGGATCATCTCTCTATCTATAGCAAGTGGAGGAGTTTTTGATGAAGTTCGTTAAGATTGGGAGGGGTTTTTGCAGTCCAGTGGATAAGGATAAGTTTCTTGGCGATAGTCAGAATTCTGACCAGCAGGGGGGTGGATGTTGGAGCAAGTGCTGATAGGTTCCATGTGTCAAAATGAAGGAAAATATATGCTAGGAGAGTCGGTGGTTGGTTGATGCGGAACAATGTTTTGATTCATGAACTGACTTTATGCGAGAAGCGTATGATTTTACCACACTCCCATATGCAGTGTTTGAATGAGACTAAGGACATTTTTGACATATGCCAGTTTCTTCCTTTACCCAGTGTTTTCTTTGGGCCGGAGAGATGTAGGCTCTGTGGAGGAAGCGAAAGTGCACTAGAAAGCAGTGCTTATCTAATATAAACACTGAATAAATTAAATGAACAATTTTTTAACATGCAAATATATATATATATATATATATATATATATATATATATATATATATATATATGTATATAAAAACAGCTAAATATCAAGGTTGATAAAGCTGGCACTTGGACCAGTGAAACGCTACCCCAGTTGAACGCCAGTGCTACCCCAGTTGGACTTTAACCTGCTTATTGATCTGACCATCTGGTCCCACCCATTGGATGTCTTTGTCTCATTATCCTAGAGGATTTGGTCATATACTTCTGTGAGGTTACAGATTGGTCCACCATTCAACCATAGGACTGATCCCTCTAGCGACACCCAGGACCCCTACTGCCGTGTGGACTGTTTATTCGGGACTGCTGCTATTGGTACAGTGCACGTTACACATATGCATTATAACTGGGCCCATAACAGTCTAGCACTTGATCTAGATATTTAACTGTTGTTTTTATTTTTATTTTTTATATATGAGCGCTGCTTTCTTCCATTTTTTCTTTTCTGATATTATAGAGGACTGACCAATCGCTCTTTTTAACTACATGTTAAAATCAATTTGTGCTTTGGATGGTGCCTCTTTAAAAATACTGTTTTCCACGACCAGTTCACCACCAAGTCCCTGATTTACCATCTTAAGAGGAAACCAGGCACGGCCTAAATTTTGTGTTTGTTGCAGATGAGGCCTTCACACTTCATTAGAACTTTATGAATCCTTGTGCACAAAGCGGACTGATTAAAGAGAAGAGAATATTAAATTACTAGCTGTATTGAGCATGGCGCATTGCTGAAAATACTTCCGGGATATTGAGCAACCAATTCCGGATCTTTCACACATCAATCAACTTAAGGGTGGACAAGATGGAGTCATCTCTGCCTACTGTGTTCTACCCAACTTCCTGTACAGAAAAGCCAACCACCAAAGGACAGTGAGCACAGCTTAAGTGGAAGATCCAGAGAATATGGAAGAAGTTGCTCAATTTTCTTCCATTGTGGTATCAGCGATACTACAATGTGGGAATGCTCTGGCCAAAAAGGTTAGATATGAACATTGTTGGCATTTCGTGATGGAACTACCATAGGTGTGCAGTGGTCTGCCTCATTTAAAAGATAGTCACAGGAGTTACCGTTTAATCAAACAGGATGAGTCTTGTAAAGGTATAACTTCTTTATTTAAAACTGGGTGACAGGATCAATGTAATGTGACAAAACATCAGCATTCAGTAACAGCTTGCTAAACTCAACATGTCTGTCACATGTTGCTTCTTCCTTCACTCCTTCAGACAACATGAACAGGCAGCATCAGAAAGATACAGGAATATACAGCAAAAACAATACAAATCACAGTATATCGCCATCTGCTGTCCCTCCAATCTACATGCATATGTACATCCATATGAATGAAAACCACAGTCTGTTGCATATATTCCAACATACATGACCTACTTTAATGGAGACGGTGCATGGCAGGAGGACATCATTAGATAAAGTGGACACTCCACACATACTACATCAATTACACTCCCTCCGCTACATCCCTTCTCTCCGCTACTACCCTCCCTCCCTTATTAAGTACTAATGAAAATTATAAATACTGATATTCCAGATGACTACTTATGGATCTGTACTATGCAGATCCTTTGGATGTCCTCTACACTCTTAAGTCTCTGCAATAAGCACAATATACAGTAAGGCCTGATAGGTTCTTGGTGGACCGTGAAGCATACTTGCCGACCTTTTAATGTGCCTCTCTGGGAGAAGCCCAAACCAAATGTGCAGGTCGGGGGGCGGGGACAAGGCTGACTTCTCAAAGTCCCACCCCCAATCCATGCAAACGCCGCAATTTGCGGGTCCGTGAGTAAGGGCGGGGCTAAAATGCTGCAAAACGGGGAATTTCACGCCATTTTAGTCCCGCCCCCTCCCCCGGATCCGCGATTTCCAGCATTTCTTTCACCAGCTCCAGGGGTAGCAGGGCGCTGGGGGACATGCGGGAGACTTGCCAACTTTCCCGGGGGGCCGGGAGGGGGACACGATTTTCGGGAGACTCCCGGCCATTCCAGGAGGGTATATGCCGTGAAGAGCAACTTATTGTAGTACCATAGATTTGTGTAATATATGTCTGCAGAACCAGCTTCAGACCTCTGAGAATGCTTTATTTTGTTATGTGCCTTTAAAAAAACTGTTCTGATGTTCTGAATTTTCTTCCGGCACCAATCAATGGAGGCTGATAAGGTTTTCTAAACCTAATGAGTTCCTCCAATGCTGCACTACGCTTTTTCTTATTGGCATAGTCCCTGGATTTAACCCTCCACAAACATTCATTATCTCTGTGTATATATATCAATGAATCCTTGATTAAAGTAATTCTCATTATCGAGTGACATTTCTAAAATAGTAACAAAATAGACAATTTTAAAATGGTTGATTATTATGGAGTAAAATTGGCAATAAACTTGTACTACACTTTGAAAATTTGGCCACCCCAACAGTGGGGGTGGCAATTGAATGTTTGTTGTTAAATGTTTTTGTTTTTTGTATTGAATTAAGTTTGTTTTTTACTCACTTGTCAATTTATGTATAGAATCAAGGAGTGCTACATAGTGCGACACAAAACCCTAATTATACTTGCACGTATTCAGCACATGAAAACATGGGGGGGGGGGGGGGGGCACTTGTTTATGATGCACATTTGCATGTAATCAGCACATGAAAACATAGGGTTACTTGTTTGTGATGCACATTTTCATGTATTCAGCACATGAAAACATGGGAGACACTTGTTTACAATGCACATTTGCACATATATAGCACATGAAAAACATGGGAGACACTTGTTTATGATGTACATATTCTGCACATGAAAACATGGGGGCCACTTCTCTTTATGATGCACATTTGCACATATTCAGCAAATTAAAACTTGGGGGACATTTGTTTATGATGCACTTTTGCACATATTTAGCACATTAAAACATGGGGGACACTTGTTTATGATGCACATATTCAGCATAGTTGCCAAGGGTGTGGTATGGGACCCCGTCAGTCGGGATCCCGACAGTCATTATCCCGACGTCGGGATCCCGACTGGCCAGAGTCAGACAGCATGGTGAGTGCAAAAAAGCCCCTTGCGGGCTCGCTGTGCTCGCCACGCTGCGGGCACGGTGTCTCGCTACGCGAGCCACCTATTCTATTCTCCTTCTATGGGGGTCGTGGACCCCCACGAGGGAAAATAGCGGGTGGCCGTCGGGCACCCGGCTGTCTGCGTTTTGACAGTCGGGATCCCGACATCGGGTAAATGATTGTCGGGATCCCGACTGTCGGGAACCCATCCGGCACCCAGTTGCCAACCCTCCTGCATTCTGCAGGAGACTCCCTGAAATAACAGCAATCTCCCTCACTCCCTCATTAGTCTAACAATCTCCCTTATTTCACCTAGCCCACATTACAATGTTACATTTTTGGTCAAAAAAGGAATGAGAGATAGATACATTTACATTGAATCATCAGCACCATTTTCCAGCACTTTACCAAGTATAGTAGCTCTTACTAACTGCTTTGGGGCTACATTTGGGGCTACATTTGGATATACTGTAAGTCATTTTAGAAGATTCCTCTGTAGCAGTACACAACCACGCTTCTAGGTGCCACGTTCACAATCTCTTTTCACATTCTCTCCATATATGGAACGAGACATGCCCTTTGGGTGGAGCATGACATGCCCCCTCAATGGGGCACTGTGCAAAATGTGCAACTATAATCTCCCTGAAACTAGTTTTCAAATATAGGCAAGAATGATACTCGGCACATGAAAACATTGGGGAAACTGTTATGATGCACTTTTGCACATATTCAGAACATGAAAACATGGGGGACACTTGTTTATGATGCACATTTGCACATATTCAGCACATGAAAACATGGGGAACAATTGTTTATGATGAATATTTAGACATATTCAAAACATGAGAACATGGGGGACACTTATGATGCACATTTGCGGTGCATTGATGGACAACTGATGATCAGTGTATTGCTGGGCAGTGACTTTGTGGGCAAAAACTGCTGGTCAGTGCTATCAAACAGTTAAAAAATAGATGCATATAGTAAACATTGGTGGGCAGTGGGCATTGGCGGAAGCACAATACACATTTGATCGCTTGTAAAACAGGATTGTAGCTGCTCCAGGAACATGTTACTATCCTCTCAAATTATGATGCAGGAGGCGGGGTAGGAGTGTCCAGGAAAATGCAAGTCAGAGGATGCAGGTAGTACCATTCATCTAACAACTGATCGCATCTGCAAAAATCCACCCACAATCTGCACCCAATCACGACTGATTATGTGTGCAGCACAGGATCACCTCATGAGCCTTGGGCCCTCGCATCATACTGAAACACCTCATGATGTGCACTCATCGCATGACCTGTACATTTTACATCATCACTGCCTTACACCGACACTGGGAAAATACAGATTTTTTTCACAATGGGGGTTTCACAATGGGGTTTCAGACTTCGCCTTTTCAACATATTAATACTAGTTGGCCCATGTGAAAATTTTGCATGCAAATAAAATACAATTCATTTTATAGCTAGTTTGGTCGTTTGTGGTAGGATGAAAGAAGAAGTGTAACCATCTCAAAAAGCTGAGCAAGACTGATCATCTTAGTTGTGCCATATTGATGCATCCACGCAAAGAAGTCTAGTGCCAAAATTTCATTTTGTTTTGAAAATTGTTATTGATTTTATCAATTTAAGTGTACATTACAGTTGAAAAAGTTACATAGGAATAAATGAGTGTGTAATAGTATCAAACTTTCTCCACAGTCTTGCATCAGCATATTTTAGATAGTTCAATAGATACTTAACAGCAGATGACATTATAATGTATAATGTAAGGAGACGTTTTAGACAAGTAAACAGACATATAGGGAGACATTTAATAGGATGCGCTAGTTGGTTTTTGGCGATATTTAGGCAACAAAATGGCGTTTTCACACATCTTGGTGAAAACGCTTACTTAATAGGGTGCGCTAAATCACGTAATTTACATATATTTGGCAATAAATTGCACATTTTCAGTTGCCGAGTTTAAATCGCATTTTTTTCGCTTTGAGATGTTTTCACATTGAAAAGTATACAAGTCGCTTATTGAGAGGAATGCGCAAACGAAATTCGTATTTCAAAAGCAAGTTTGGTCAAATTAAGAAACGGTTAATTTTCACACAGGCATCCATAATTGTATTCATAACCTCCCCTACATAAACCCAACATCATTAAGGACACCTGTGAGGGTTTGGGAGATGGAGTTTGTGCAGAGTGGTGTGGAGCTGGCTGTTTGTGACTTTGGTCATTTCGAGGAGCTGCGCAGGAGGAGGGAGGCTGCTACGCCCCAGATCCATGTACCCCGATTACTGCATGCTTTACTTAAGTATTGTGCTAGGCTGTACCTGGACCCCCTCTCTGATCAACAGGTTGTTGGGAAGTTTCGGCTGAACCGCACTAACCTCTTGAACTTATCTGAGCAGGTGAGAGATGATTTGGACCCTTGTGCCAACTATGCAGTGTCTGGGCTGCAGAAATTAATGTGTGCCCTCTACTTCTTGGCCACAGGCTCCACTCGGACTGTGACCTCATGGTCATTGGGGTTCTCACAAGCCGTTTTCTTGGTACATTTAACTCAAGTGTTAATTGCTTTCAAGAAGTTGTGGTGCACATATATCAGGTTCCCACATTGTGAGTCAAAGTGGAAGGACCTTAAGGTGGCATTTCCGAATGTTCTGGGAGCCATAGATTGCACCCACATTGGGCTTCGGGCACTGCACATGAGGGGACGCGTCTATGTTAATCGGCGTTGGCGTCACTCCCTTAACGCGCAGGTGATAAGTGATGCCAACCTGAAAATACTCAGTGTTGTTGCAGTTTACCAGGGGAACTGCCGTGATGCCTATATCCTGCGTCACTCAGCCCTCCAGGACCACCCCATGCCGGAGGGCTGGCTACTTGGTAAGTACATTTTAAGTTCTGTAAATGTTTGCCCACTATGTATAGTGCTATTATGTGTTAATTTAGATACTAAACAATTATTGCACTCCTTTGTAGTTTGTCAATAGTGTGTTCACTTTTTCAAGAAATGCATCTGACCCAAAATCACTTTCCAAGGTGATGTCACTAAGGACAAATAATGGGTATGCGTGTTTCTGAAAGCACTAATTAGCAACAGCAAGTGAACCCTGTACCAAGAGAATTCCTGATTTTTTTGGGGCGGAAGTGACACTTTATTGTGTTGTAAGTGTCTTGTGACAAGTGCAATATATAGGTTTAATCAGTCTCTCTCTTTTACCATACTTCTGAAAATATTGGTGCTTTTTGGGTTGCTCATTTAAACCAAATGTTCACATGTTACCATATACTGTACTGACCTCATTTTTTCTTACAAGGTGACTCAGGATATGGGTGTCTCCCTTGGCTCAAAACACCTCTGTGTTACCCGCAAGGCCCTGCACAGCACCGCTATAATAAAGCACACATTGCCACCTTCAATGTTGTGGAATGCACCTTCGGTGTGCTAAAAAGTCATTTCAGGTGTTTGTACCGATCATCAGGTATACTGCTTTACCACCCAGCAAAAGTAGTGATGATTGTCCAGGCTTGCTGCATGTCATACTTGCCGATGCTCCCGTATTTTGCGGGAGCCTCCCACTTTAGCCCCCGTCTCCCGGTCCCCCGCAATGCCCTCCCAATACCCCGGAATTTCAAAGCCCAGTTTGAATATCCGGACTGCGCATGCGCTAGTCCGGCATGATGGGGGGCGGAGCTTGGCACTAGTCTCCAGGGAGACTTTACCAGCAGCAGCTGCGGAGTCTTCACCTCACCCCCGCATTGTGGAAGCTGCAGGCTGAAGACAGTGACAGGGGGAGTGACCGGGAGCTAGAACAGGAAGCAGCTCGGAGGACAGGCTGGGGAAGGAGCAGGAGTGATCCGTTCTCAGGTTAGTGCATGATGACAGTCACAGTATTTCTACCTTGGCACTGCAGCTCCGTCCAAGCTGGCTGGTACTGTACAAGCAGATCTGTGATGTAGGGGGTTTGTTTTTGTGTTTATGGACTTTATCTTGCCACTGACACATATGTGTGGCAGTGACCCCTGTGTGTGTGCTGGTAGTGACCCCTGTGTGTGTGTGTGCTGGTAGTGACCCCTGTGTGTGTGTGTGTGCGCTGGTAGTGATCCCTGTGTGTGTGTAGGCTGGTAGTGACCCATGTGTGTGTGTGTGTGTGTGTAGGCTGGCAGTGACCCGTGTGTGTGTGTGTGTGTGTGTGTAGGCTGGTAGTGACCCCTGTGTGTGTGTAGGCTGGTAGTGACCCCTGTATGTGTGTGTGTGTAGGCTGGCAGTGACCCGTGTGTGTGTGTAGGCTGGTAGTGACCCCGGTGTGTGTGTGTGTGTGTGTGTAGGCTGGTAGTGACCCCTGTGTGTGTGTGTGTAGGCTGGTAGTGACCCCTGTGTGTGTGTGTGTGTGTGTGTGTGTGCGTGCGTGCACTGGTAGTGACCCCTGTGTGTGTGTAGGCTGGTAGTGACCCCTGTATGTGTGTGTGTGTAGGCTGGCAGTGACCCGTGTGTGTGTGTGTGTGTAGGCTGGTAGTGACCCCGGTGTGTGTGTGTGTGTGTGTGTGTAGGCTGGTAGTGACCCCTGTGTGTGTGTGTGTGTGTGTGTGTAGGATGGTAGTGACCCCTGTGTGTGTGTGTAGGCTGGTAGTGACCCCTGTGTGTGTGTGTGTAGGCTGGCAGTGACCCCTGTGTGTATGTGTGTTCGTGTGTGTGTAGGCTGGCAGTGAGCCGTGTGTGTGTAGGCTGGTATTGACCCCTGTATGTGTGTGTGTATATAGTTAGGTACTGATCCCTGTTAGTGTGTGTGAGTACACTGGCATTGTGTGTTTGTGTATAGGAGAACTGTGTCTGTCTGTATGTGTGTGTGCGCGTGTGTGTATGTGTATGTGTAGGCTGGTAGCTGGCAGGAGGCTCACATTTTAGCCGCCAGCCCCCCTAATGCCCCGCATAGCCCTCCCAATACCCCCAGAATAATCAATCCCCATCTAAAAATCTGGACAACACCCCAGAGCCTGCCAAATCATGCCTAAGAGGCCTGCCAAGCACCGCTGCCCGTAGTCCGCGCAAGAGCCTCCCAGGCCAGCAAAGCCTGCTAGTGGCCAGCCACTAGAGGGGAAAAGTGAAGAAAATGGGTGTCGCTGCACTGGGCCCTGCCCACTTTACTGGAGACCACACCCACCTTTTTGTAGCCCCACCCCCATCATGGGTTAGCCACGCCTCTGGCGTGGCAGGTCCTGGTTTTAACTATGCATAACTTGTGAGGTATGGGATCTCCCTGAAACCAGTTTCCAAAAGTAGGCAAGTATGCTGCATGTTACATAACCTTGCCCTTGCCCAACCACGTTATGTGCAGCAGTCATGCAGGAAGCTGAAACTACTCAACAGTCCCGATTTTAGCGGGACAGTCCCGATTATCAGGGTCTGTCCCGCTGTCCCACCCGCGGGCGGCAGTGTCCCGTGGTGAGGGGGGGCTGTTGGGAGTCCCCCCTACAGTGGCGGGCTGGGCCGGGGGGCAGGGTGCTATATGCCCCCCGGGCTGCACTGTGAGCTAATGATGCCTCAGGCCGCCTGTTTCAGAAACCTGTTTAGGTATTTCACATACTGCCACCAGCCGCTGCGGGACCTGCCACCAGCCCCGACTCGGTCAGTGTCAGCATTGCAGCAGTTCAGAGCTGGCTGTAAGGGGAGGAAGAGCTGCTCTCCTCTCTCCTATCAGCTCCTCCCCTTCAAATGTTTCAAAGTCCTGGCTTGTGGGCAGGCCCGATGACAGGGGACAGCCGACCCGGGCCTGACTGTCTGAGGGACCGTCACATCAAGCCAATCCTCAGCTTAGCCGCACAGTCGCTAAGTTCCCCCGCTCAGTCCTGTACTCAGACCCCGGCTTCCCGGCTTCACTGCACCCGGCTGGCTGGCACAGAAGATGAACCGCTGCGCCTCCCAGCTGCAAGTGTTCCAGCAGCCGACCAGCATCTCTCCCTAGGTCCCTGCCGGCATGTCACGTCCAGCGCCGGTACCTGGGGCTGCAGATGCTGCACCGCTCCTCCCGACTGCATGCAGTAGCCTGCCAATGAGGATTGACTCAGAAAAGGTATGTTCAGAGACTCCCAGCCAGGAGAATTTTTGGGGAGATGACACCAATCAGCCTATATATATATATATATATATATATATATATATATATATATATATATACATACATACATACACACACACACACACACACACACACACACACACACACACACACACACATGCACTGTATATAATTTCTACATTTATCTACTGTACACTTGTTTAATGGACCAGGTATTTAGTATATCATTTGCCATAATCACATCTGCTCCCCGAAGCCTTGTACACCTGCCACAGGCCACTTACTAGATTACAGCATTGGGGGAAGGGGGGAGGGGGGTGTTTGAGGGGGGCCCCAGAGATATTGGTGTATGGGCCCCAAGATTTCTGTTGCCGGCCCTGCTTGTTGGAGGCAAGGAGGAGCAATGGCAGGCTGACATCTCAATACGCAGCAGCAGTCCCCCTGATTTCCACCTGACCACATCAAAAAGCCAGCTCAATTTCAGTTAATTTTAGATTCTTATGTGTATATGCTATAGTACTGCGCACAAACACACTAGCACATGGTATGAGGAAAATGGCCCGTTACTTACGGGCCAGTGCTCTGGACTTGCCCCCCAGGCTAAACATTGCCAGCCAGCCCCTGCCCCCCTATCAGCTGCTAAACAGCGGGGATTAAACGCTGTGCGCATGTGCACAGCATCTATTCCCGCAGCCAGGGGGCTGGGGGCACGGCTAGAGGCTCACAGAGCCTCTGGGTCATGCCCCCATAGCGTCGAAATGGGGGCGTGGCCTCGCGGGGGTGCCGCGAGTATAGGCCATGCCCCCAATTAGGCCACGCCCCCGCCTGCTGATCTGACAAAGTTGGGAGGTATGCTACGGTAGTTAGGAGTATGCGGAGGGGGAATCTACAATCTGATGTGTATGGAGATCCAGTGGCGTAACTACCACTGCATCAGCCCCCGCAGTGGCTTGGTGGAGCCGGTGCCACTGGGGACTGTGGGGAGCGCCAAGCTGCTGGTGCCATCTGCTGCTGCCGGATGCCATATGTTTTGCTTGCTACTCTGTCTGCCTAACACAGGCAGCGGCGCCGGCAGCAGGAAGCCGCACTCTCAGACCCACATAGCTGAGGTGAGGTCCGTCTCTCCCTCCTTTCCTTCCAGCAGCAGCACAGGCAGGAACTAGGAAGGGTTTCTGTGCACACACACAGCCTCCGTCTGTCTGCACAGGCTGGTGCAGCATCCTCCCTCTGCACAGGCGGTTGCAGCATCCTCCCTCTCCCTGCTTTCTGTTCCTGAATGTCATGCTCATGAAGGCACTCAGGCACGAGTCTCTTCCCCTGCACTCTTCACTCTGGTTACTGAGCCCTCCCCTACAGGCTGCAGCACAGGAGCAGAACACAACAATAAGGTTAACCCTTTCACATCCTGGTTTTCTACATTGGGATGCAAGTGGTAGGCAAAACAGTTAGTGTCTGTGTCATCACATATCAGCATATTTGTGTCAGTGTCCGGGTCTCTGTGTTATGTCTCCAGATGTCAGCATCAGTGTCTCTATGTGGTCTGTGTGTCAGCGTATCCCTGTGTGTAGTTGGCTGTCAGTGTTCATGTGTCATTGGCTATCTGTGTCAGCATTTGTGTCTGTGTCAGCGTCCATGCGTTAAATTGTGTCTGTGTCAGTATCCGTGTGTCAGCGCCCATGTCTTAGGATCTGTCCATTCGTCAGCATCTGTCTGTGTGCCAGCATGTCGGCATCTGCGTATCCATGTGTTCAGCATACAGTAATTACCATATGTACCAATTTTCATGGGAAAGGGATTTATTTTTATGTGACCGTCCCACTGTCCCACCCAAGGGCAGCAATGTCCCACACTGGGGGGGTGGGGGCAGTTGGGAGACGCCCTGTCGGTTGGCAGAGCAGCAGTGAATAGACATATTACTATCCTCAAAATATGGCAATTCGTATTCGTATTGATAGCATATCAATACGAATACGAATTGCCGTATTTTCGGGATAGTAAATGTCAAAAATAAGTGTATTTCTGGATACAAATACACCTATTTTATTTTTTCAAATTTCCTTTAGTAAATTTCCCCCATTGCGCCTATGCAAAGCATCTATTCATGGGAGACAGAGGGGCTGGGGGCATGCCAGATTCTCACAGAGCACTTAGCATGCCTCCATAGTGATTAAAACTGGAAGCATGGCTTGTGGGGGCATTGTTTCTAATAAGCCTTGCCCCCTCACACCCTTTTTCTGGCAGCGGTGTGGCTTGGTCGCACAGAAGTCTAAATTCCTGCAGTGTAAGGAGCATTACTATGTATTTATTTACAGTTTCTTATATAGCGCAGCAGATTCTGTTGCACTTTACAATAGTAGACAGTGATAAAACAAACTGGGTAACAATGGCCCTGCTGCAAGCTTACAATCTATAGGGATATAGGAGGGATATAGGAGGGAAACACAAGGACAGGCACCAGTAATAGCATAGCAGTCCCACCAACTTACAAGTTCAGAAGGGAAGCTATATAATACATAAGTGCCTCAGAGGGTTATGGTGTAGAACTTAAATATGATAGGCTTGCCTGAAGAGGTGAGTTTTCAGGGAACACTTGAAAGTTTGGAGACTAGGAATAACAGATGCACAGGCAAAAATTTTAAAACTATGTGTGCAAATGCTAGAAGCCTAGGAGACAAAATTCCTGATCTAATTGCAATAATGACAAGGGATGACCTAGACATTGTGGCTATCACAGAGACATGGTGTAATGAGAACCATGGCTGGGACGTAGCTATACCAGGATACAATTTATTTAGGAAGGACAGAATGGGAAGAATCGGAGGAGGGGTAGCAATGTATGTAAAGAAAAGCATAAATGCTACTTTAATACAAAACATTGAAGAAAAAACTGAGGCCCTTTGGGTGACCATAGAAATGGGGGAGAAGAACATTATTCGTACTGGGGTCATCTATAGGCCACCAGGCCAGGGGCAGGATTTGGACAGGAGCCTATTGCTTAATGTCACTAAAATGGCTTTAAAGGGAGAAGTCATAATCATGGGAGACTTTAATCTACCTGATGTGAATTGGGAGGAGTCTTTTTCAAGATCATCTACAAGTGGCAAATTTCTAAATTCCCTACAGGGAGCCTCTCTCAAGCAATTGGTGAGGGAGCCTACTCGCAAAGACTCAATATTAGATTTAATACTCACAAATGGTGACAGGATATCAGATATATATGTGGGTGAGAACCTGGGATCCAGTGATCATCAGGCAGTATGGTTTAGTATCAAGGCAGGGTCCAACTCCAGTCACACAAAAACTAAGGTGTTGGATTTTAGGAAGGCTGACTATGCAAAATTGGGGAGATGTATAAGCGACTCATTAGCGGATTGGAGGAACTAGAAAGGAGTGCAGGAGAGGTGGAGAAAATTAAAAAGTGCAATACTAAAGGCAACGGACCTTTGTATCAAAAGGGTTAAGAAAAGTACCAGGAAAAGGAAGCCAGTGTGGTTTACTAAAGAGGTATCAACTAGTGTAAAAGCAAAAAAGATGGCCTTTAGGACATACAAGCAGACTCAAAATAATAATGACAAAGAAGTGTATCTTGCCAGACGCAAAGAGGCTAAGAAAGTGATCAGGCGTGCCAAGGCACAAGCTGAGGAGAAAATGGCTCAGTCAGTAGATAAAGGAAACAAAACTTTTTTTTAAGTATATAAGTGAAATGAGAAAATCAAATGGAGGAATAATAAGACTGTGGACAGACACTGAGAATTTGATGGAGGGAGACAAGGCATTAAAAGAAAGAATAGTGGAATATCTTAAATTAAACAACTTACAGGATCCAAAACAGCATGGTTTTACTGCAGGGAGATCATGCCAAACAAGTCTCATTGACTTTTTTGACTCCGTGACCAAAATACTAGATGAAGGGGGGGCTGTAGATGTGGCATATCTAGACTTTAGTAAGGCATTTGACACTGTCCCACATCGCAGGCTGCTAAATAAACTTGAAAGTGTGGGATTGGATTATAAAACAATTAAATGGATAAGAACCTGGTTGCAGGATAGGAAACAGACAGTTGTAGTAAATGGAGTGCATTCTATGGAGGGACATGTTACCAGTGGAGTACCCCAGGGATCTGTACTTGGACCAGTGTTCTTTAATATCTTTGTTAGTGACATTGCAAATGGTAAAATGGTATTGAAGGGAAAGTATGCCTTTTTGCAGATGACACAAAGATATGCAACAGAGTAGACACACCAGGAGGGGTAAATCAAATGACAGATGATCTAAGTAAACTTGAGAATTGGTCAAGAGAATGGCAACTACAGTTTAATGCTAAAAAATGCAAAATTATGCACTTGGGACTCAAAAACCCAAAGGCTCAATAAAGTATCAAGGGTACTATAATGGAAACTACTGAGGAGGAAAGAGATCTAGGAGTCAATATTTCAAGTGACTTAAAGGCAGGGAGGCAATGTAACAAAGCAATGAGGAAGGCTAGTCAGATGCTTGGTTGCATAGGGAGAGGAATCAGTAGCAGAAAAAAAGACGTAATAATGCCACTTTATAGGTCATTGGTACGACCTCATCTGGAATACTGTGTCCAGTTCTGGAGACCATATCTTCAGAAGGATATAAATACATTGGAGAGTGTACAAAGAATGGCAACTAAAATGGTGCATAGCCTACATCACAAAACTTACCTGGATAGACTAAAAGATCTTAACATGTATAGTTTGGAGCAGAGAAGGGAAAGGGGTGACATGATAGAAATCTTCAAATATATCAAGGGTTTTAACATAGAACAGGTGGGAAATTTTCTTCAAAGGAAAACAAGTAATAAAACACGAGGACATGCACTGAAACTGGAGGGAGGTACTGTAGGTTCAGGGGAAATGTTAGAAAGAATTACTTCACAGAAAGGGTAGTGGATAAGTGGAATAGCCTCCCATCAGAGGTGGTAGAGGCTAAGACAGTAGAACAATTTAAACATGCTTGGGATAGGCATATGAATATCCTTACAAAGAAATAAGGATTAAAAAGGGTTGAGTTTACCTGAAGGGTAAAAAAAGGGGCAGACTAGATGGGCCAAATGGTTCTTATCTGCCATCAAATTCTATGTTTCTATGTTTCTAGTGGAGAGTTTTATTGTGTGTGGAAGGGAATTCCATAGGACGGGAGTAGCCTGATGAAAGTCCTGTAATAGTGAATGGGAGTTATTGATCCGTGCAGAAGAGAGACACAGATCTTGCGGAGTGGTCGAGATGCAGATGAAAGATATTTTGTGATAAGTAAAGAGATATATGCTGGTGCAGTATGGTTAATAGCTTTATATGCGAGTAGAAGTGTTTTATATTGAATTCGGTAAGATACAGGCAACCAATGCAGGGACTGGCAGAGCGGATCAGCAGATGGTCGCTGATGAAAGGCAATCTCTGCCGGCAGTGCTGCAGAGGTAATCAGCTGGTCGCAGGAGCGTTATTAAAACGGGGCTGAAAACGGGAGCGTGCACCAGGCAATTTATCGCCGGGGCACACTCCCATCATTGGCAATATGGTCGCCTGCGACCATATTTCCAGCAAATTCAGCCCCTATCGCCCCTGTGTGTACACAGCTTTAGAAGTGTCTTGTGTGAGATACGGTCGTATTTTGGATATGTTTTTAGATGCATGTAATGAGGATTACTATGTGTGGTGTATAGTGAAAGGAGCATAACGGTGTGTGACAGATATGGCAGAATTTTATGCTGCCTGAGTTCAGTGTCAGTGCGAGATGTCCACCGAACTCGGACATTTTTTTAACCCCTTCCTGACACAGCCAGTTTTTGCCTTCCTGACAGAGCCCTTTTTTTCAAATCTGACATGTATCACTTAAGTGGGGATAACTTTTTTTTGCTTTTACTTATCCCAGTGATTTTGAGATTGTTTTCTCGTGACACATTGTACTTCAAATTAGTGGTAAATTTGGGTCGATACAGTCTGTGTTTTTTTGTGAAAAATACCAAAATGTCGTAAAAAAATGGAAAATTTAGCAATTTGCAAAATGTTAAATTTTCTGCTTGTGAGACAAATAATCATACCACTCAAAATAGTTAATAACTAACATAGACCATATGTCTACTTTATGTTTCCATCATTATTTCAACTTCCTTTTAATTTTTTTGGACACTAGGAGGCTTACAATATGAATAGCAAATTCTCAAATTTTCAAGAAAATTTCAAACACTGATTTTTTTAGGGACCAGTTCAGTTCTGATGTGACTTTGAGGGACTTGTATGTGAGACACCCCCATAAATGATGCCATTTCAAAAACACAGTATTCAAAACAGCATTTTGGAAGTTTGTTAACCCTTTAGGTGTTTCACAGGAATTAAAACAAAGTGTAGGTGAAATTTCAAAATTTCATTTTTTTTGCAGATTTGCAATTTTAATACATTTTTCTAAGGAACACAGTAGATTTTACTAGAGAAATGTGACTAAAAATTGATTCCCCCAATTCTTTTGTTTTCATAAATATCCTATATGTGGCCCTAGTGTGCACGTTGACCAAACCACAGGCTTCATAATAGAAGGAGCACCTACTTGATTTTGGAGCCTCCTTTTTATGAGATTATTTTTTAGGCACCATGTAGGTTTCTAGGCACCATAAGATGCTAAAATTTAGGACCCCCCCACAAGTGACCCCATTTTGCAAACTACACCCCTCAGGGAATTCATCTAGGGGTATAGTGTACATTTCAAACCCCCAGGGGTTTCACCAATTGTGGTACAACTGGGCAGTGAAAATGAAAAATTTAATTTTTTACACAAAAATGCAGTTCTGGCTCAAAATTTTTCATTTTCAGAAGGTATGAAGGAGAAAAAGCACCAACAAATCTGTGCCCCAATTTCTCCCGAGTACGGCAATGCCTCACATGTGACCAAATAATACCATTTGGGTGCATGGCAGGACTCAGAAGGGAAGGAGTGATTTTTGGATTTTGCAGCTCAGATTCTGGTGGAATGTTGGTGGGTGCTATGTCGCATTAGCAAGACCCCCCAAGCACCAATACAGTGGAACCCCCCCACAAGTGACCCCATTTTGCAAACTACACCCCTCAGGGAATTCATCTAGGGGTATAGTGTACATTTCAAACCCCCAGGGGTTTCATCAATTTTGATACAACTGGGCAGTGAAAATGAAAAATTACATTTTTTTACACAAAAATGCAGTTCTGGCTCAAAATTTTTCATTTCCAGAAGGTATGAAGGAGAAAAAGCACCCCAAAATCTGTGCCCCAATTTCTCCCGAGTACGGCAATGCCTCACATGTGACCAAAAAATACCATTTGGGTGCATGGCAGGACTCAGAAGGGAAGGAGTGATTTTTGGATTTTGCAGCTCAGATTCTGGTGGAATGTTGGTGGGTGCTATGTCGCATTAGCAAGACCCCCCAAGCACCAATACAGTGGAACCCCCCCACAAGTGACCCCATTTTGCAAACTACACCCCTCAGGGAATTCATCTAGGGATATAGTGTACATTTCAAACCCCCAGGGGTTTCACCAATTTTGATACAACTGGGCAGTGAAAATGAAAAATTACATTTTTTTACACAAAAATGCAGTTCTGGCTCAAAATTTTTCATTTTCAGAAGGTATGAAGGAGAAAAAGCACCCCAAAATCTGTGCCCCAATTTCTCCCGAGTACGGCAATGCCTCACATGTGACCAAAAAATACCATTTGGGTGCATGGCAGGACTCAGAAGGGAAGGAGTGATTTTTGGATTTTGCAGCTCAGATTCTGGTGGAATGTTGGTGGGTGCTATGTCGCATTAGCAAGACCCCCCAAGCACCAATACAGTGGATCCCCCCACAAGTGACCCCATTTTGCAAACTACACCCCTCAGGGAATTCATCTAGGGGTATAGTGTACATTTCAAACCCCCAGGGGTTTCACCAATTTTGATACAACTGGGCTGTGCAAATGAAAAATTACATTTTTTACACAAAAATGCAGTTCTGGCTCAAAATTTTTCATTTTCACAAGGAATGAAGGAGACAAAGCACCCCAAAATCTGTGCCCCAATTTCTCCCGAGTACGGCAATGCCTCACATGTGACCAAAAAATACCATTTGGGTGCATGGCAGGACTCAGAAGGGAAGGAGTGATTTTTGGATTTTGCAGCACAGATTCTGGTGGAATGTTGGTGGGTGCTATGTCGCATTAGCAAGACCCCCAAAGCACCAATACAGTGGAAGCCCCCCACAAGTGACCCCATTTTGCAAACTACACCCCTCAGGGAATTCATCTAGGGGTATAGTGTACATTTCAAACCCCCAGGGGTTTCACCAATTTTGATACAACTGGGCTGTGCAAATGAAAAATTAAATTTTTTACACAAAAATGCAGTTCTGGCTCAAAATTTTTCATTTTTACAAGGAATGAAGGAGACAAAGCACCCCAAAATCTGTGCCCCAATTTCTCCCGAGTACGGCAATGCCTCACATGTGACCAAAAAATACCATTTGGGTGCATGGCAGGACTCAGAAGGGAAGGAGTGATTTTTGGATTTTGCAGCACAGATTCTGGTGGAATGTTGGTGGGTGCTATGTCTCATTAGCAAGACCCCCAAAGCACCAATACAGTGGAAGCCCCCCACAAGTGACCCCATTTTGCAAACTACACCCCTCAGGGAATTCATCTAGGGGTATAGTGTACATTTCAAACCCCCAGGGGTTTCACCAATTTTGATACAACTGGGCAGTGAAAATGAAAAATTACATTTTTTTACACAAAAATGCAGTTCTGGCTCAAAATTTTTCATTTTCAGAAGGTATGAAGGAGAAAAAGCACCGCAAAATCTGTGCCCCAATTTCTCCCGAGTACGGCAATGCCTCATGTGTGACCAAAAAGTGGCAGGACTCAGAAGGGAAGGAGTGATATTTGGATTTTGCAGCACAGATTCTGGTGGAATGTTGGTGGGTGCTATGTCGCATTAGCAAGACCCCCAAAGCACCAATACAGTGGAACCCCCCCACAAATGACCCCATTTTGCAAACTACACCCCTCAGGGAATTCATCTAGGGGTATAGTGTACATTTCAAACCCCCAGGGGTTTCACCAATTTTGATACAACTGGGCAGTGAAAATGAAAAATTACATTTTTTTACACAAAAATGCAGTTCTGGCTCAAAATGTTTCATTTTCAGAAGGTATGAAGGAGAAAAAGCACCCCAAAATCTGTGCCCCAATTTCTCCCGAGTACGGCAATGCCTCACATGTGACCAAAAAATACCAGTTGGGTGCATGGCAGGACTCAGAAGGGAAGGAGTGATTTTTGGATTTTGCGGCTCAGATTCTGGTGGAATGAATGGTGGGTGCTATGTGGCATTAGCAAGACCCCCGAAGCACGGTGAAATTATGAACCTAATAATCCATAGATGTGTGGTATATTTTAAAACACTCCTTTATACATAGGCCGGGTTTGTCGGGGCAAGTGTCACACTGGAAAATAGTTTGCTTTCTTATTCCCTTTTTATAGCAAACTTTGCACCTTTTTTGTGTCCTGCCCTTTTTTCCAGTGGAGGGGATTTCATCAGGAAAATGCTGCCCTGGTACAATACGGGGGCCAGTACTAGAAGTACTGGGGCCCTCTGCCTGCTGGTTCCCAAATATTAGGCCCTTTATGACTTCCTCTTGAAAGTGCATAAATGTCCCCCTCTGGCTGGTAGAACGGAATAGCACGTAAGCGTTATACAGTGCCATCTGGATGATATACACGGCCAGCTTCTTGTACCAGATTTTTGTTTTCCGCAGGGCACTGTACGGCTTCAGTACCTGATCTGAAAGATCCACTCCGCCCATGTACCTATTGTAATCCAGGATACAATTAGGTTTTGAGGTGTGGGTACTGGTACCTCGTACAGGGACGGAGGTGGTACTGTCTCCGTGAATTGTTGTCAGTATAAGGACATCCCTCTTGTCCTTATATTTGACCAACAACATATTTTCGGTGCATATTCCCCTGCTTTCACCCCTTCTCATTACTTGGGCAATGTGCGTTTTTGGGAGGCCTCTTTGGTTCTTGCGCACAGTACCGCAAGCTGCTGTACCTCTTGAACCAAGGGCCTTAAACAGGGGGATGCTAGTGTAAAAGTTATCCACATAGAGGTGATAACCTTTATCCAGGAAGGGGTGCACTAAATCCCAGACAATTTTTCCACTAACACCTACGAGGGAGGGGGGGCATTCTGGCGGTTCAATTCTTGAATCCTTCCCTTCATATACCCTAAACCTGTGAGTGTACCCTGAGGTGCTTTCACACAGCTTATACATTTTTATGCCATACCTTGCCCTCTTACTGGGAAGATACTGGCGGAATTTAACCCTTCCTTTAAAATGTATAAGGGACTCGTCTATGCAAATGAATTTATCTGGGATGTACATCTCTTCAAATTTGGCACTGAAATGATCAATGACCGGCCTGACTTTGAATAGCCGGTCAAAGGTGGGATCATCTCTGGGTGGGCACTGTGCATTATCGTTGTAATGCAAAAATTTAAGGATTAACTCAAAACGAGTCCGGGTCATGGCCATACGGTAAAGTGGGGTGCTGTACAGAACATCTGTACTCCAATATTGCCTAATTTCTGGCTTTTTTACTATGCCCATATGAAACACCAGACCCCAAAACGTCATCATCTCTACTGCATCTACAGGGGTCCACCTAGCAAATGATGACGTGGGGTTTTGAGCAATAAACTGCTGGGCATATAAATTAGTTTGGTCCACCATTAAATTTATAAAATCATCAGAGAAAAATAATTTGAAAAAGTCAATTTCTCTGAGACCTGTGGAATCAAATTGGATTCCTGGGATGGCCAAAAACTCAGGAACCTGGGGCTCAAAATTGTCTGGTGGTGGGGTCCATATGAGATCAATTATTGGGGGGAGGGTCTCAGCTGCTCTACGGGGGCGTCTTTGAGGGGGTCCCTCATCACTAGAGGAGGAAGAGGAGCTTAAGATGAATCCTTCAAATTCCCCGCTTGCCTCACTGGCTGTGTCAGAGTCAGAGGCAAGCATGGCATATGCCTCCTCCGCTGAATACATTCTTCTGGATGACTGGGATGACATTTGGGATGACATTTGGGATGCCATTTTTATTTTTGTGTTTCTGGTAGTGAAATGTTTCAACACGTGTATAGTGTAGGGGGGGGTACAACCTTTATTTCAATGTAGTATGTAGTGTGTAGTGTGTATGTAGTGCAAAAAAAAAAAAGGTCCTGCGCCAAAAATTGAGCACAGATGTTGGTCAGTAACGTCCGTCACTGAACAGCGCTCAAAGGCAACAGGAATTTGATAAAAAAAAAAAAAAAAATTAGAAAAAAAAGACCCCACAGCACCCTCAAAAAAAAAAAAAGGTGATCAGTGATGCGACACTGATTACCAGTGAGGGGCAGCAGGTGCACAACCTTTGGTGCAACTGACAGTGCAACTGGCAGCAACTGACAGGTATATATAAAAAAAAAAACCTCTGCACCCCCAAAAAGTTGCTGATCACCTCAGATATAGTGATCAGCACAAAAGGGGGGTGCAGCAGACATAAAATATAGCACTCTCTATCACTCTCTGTCACTATCTCTCTCTATCTCTCTCTATCTCTCTCTATCTCTCTCTATCTCTCACTATCTATCACTATCTATCACTCTATGACACTGCAGCAGCAGCACTGACAGTTATATATATAAAAAATAACCCCTGCACCCCCAAAAAGTTGCTGGGGGTGCACAAAAGGGGGGCAGCAGATACAAAATATAGCACTCTCTATCACTCTCTGTCACTATCTCTCTCTATCTCTCTCTATCTCTCACTATCTCTCACTATCTATCACTATCTATCACTCTATGACACTGCAGCAGCAGCACTGACAGTTATATATATAAAAAATAACCCCTGCACCCCCAAAAAGTTGCTGGGGGTGCACAAAAGGGGGGCAGCAGACACAAAATATAGCACTTTCTATCACTATCTCTCTCTATCTCTCTATCTCTCACTATCTATCACTCTATGACACTGCAGCAGCAGCACTGACAGGTATATATATAAAAAAAAACCCTGCGCCCCCAAAAAGTTACTGATCAGTTAATTTATACTGATCAGCACAAAAGGGGGGGGGGGGGGCAGCAGTCAGTTGCACACGCAGTACAGCTGTATATATATAAAAAATATATAGCACAATCTGTCACTATCTCTCTATCTCTATCTCTCTCTATCTCTCTATCTATAACTCTATCACACTGCAGCAGCACAAAATATAGCACTCTCTGTCACTAGCTCTCTCTATCTCTCTCTCTCTATCTCTCTATCTATAAATCTATCACACTGCAGCAGCACAACACAGCACAGCACAACACAGGAAGTCACAAGAAGTAACAAGATCCAGGAACGCTACAAGCAGTGATCAGGTAAGTATTTGCAAGGATCAGGTCAGTATATCGCGGCAGATAGGCACGGTGACCGCACTGCACGCAATTCCAGACCGGAATGGCGTCTGCAGTGCAGTCACCGTTAGTTTAAATCACCCTCCATGGCTGTGATTGGTTCGTCGGTCCGGCGAACCAATCACGGCCTTTGGGGGCGGGTGGGGTGAGGTGGGGTGACACCAGTGTCACCCTTACACCCCGTGGTGATTGGTGCTGTACTTTACAGCACCAATCACCACCGATCCCTGTGTCACCGGCGATCGTTATTCGCCGGTACACAGGAAAACGCTGTGAATGGCTGTTCACACTGAACAGCCAATCACAGCGATCGCCGACGGGGGGGCGGCATCGCAGCCCCCCCTGGGCATGCAGGGACATGTCTGCTGTCAGGGACAGCAGACATGTTTAAACTGTCACCGCGTCTATAGACGCGGTGACAGTTAAATGGCATGACGTACATTTATGCCATGTGTCGGGAAGTACATCCCGGCCATGACGTAAATGTACGTCAAATGTCGGGAAGGGGTTAAAGGGGAATTACAAGGCAAAACCAGTTAATTCCCCTTTGAAAATGTCTGAGTTCGGCAGACATCTCGCACTGCACTGAACTCGGGCGGCATTAAATTCCGCCCATAGTGTAAGGTTTAATTATGGCATGTGGCATGTAGTGTAAGGGGCATTATGATGTGTGATGTAATGTGTATGGGGCATGGGGGGGGTGCTAAAAACTTTTTTGGCTGGGGAGAGCAAAATTTATAGTTACGCCACTGTGGAGATCATAATGCAGTATTTCTCAGGTAATTGCCTTTTTGAAATATACTACCATGTACCTTTTCTTTAAGTGTGTTTACATAACACAAACCAATTACCATACAATATTACCAGTATTTAGGGGAGTAGTGGGACCCCAATGAAATAAGCTGCATAACCTGAGGTATCCTTTGGTGTTCACATGCTGGTAAGTAACTAAATACAGTAGTGCATGCCATTAAAAAAATGTCCTACAGCAGCAATATATTGTAACAAGCTAACTGTACATTAGCATTGTGGATTACACCATTTCATGTTAAACCACCCAATCATTACGATGATAAAAAACACAGACACATATTACTGTAAATGAACAAGTTTACTAATGTAAGCAATGTTCAAATTATACAAGTAAAAAGTATTGTTCATCATAAATCAACATGTGCATATTACAACATAATTTTTTTGCAACCTGTGTACATGCACAGCCGCCTTTGCCCCTGAACCAAGGCCACCCCTGGTTCGCACACTCCTATGTGGGGGAAAAGTTTGGTGTACTTGACACACTGCTAATTGTGGAAGTTGCTGCCCCATATACATTTATTTCTTGGTTATTTAATTGTGTCTGCAGGGCGACCAATGCACTAGTTTGTGCTGTTATTGCTTGTGTTTGACCATGTACACAAGTGGTAGCCAACCCTAGCCCTCGAGAGCTACCAACAGTTAACATTTTCCAGACAACCTAGCTGCTGCACAGCTGCACTCATTAATCACTGACACATTTTAAAAGATACACAGATGGAGCTAATTAGCTCACTTGCGATTCTGTGAGGAGACCTGCAAAACATGCACTGTTGGTAGCTCTCAAGGACTAGGGTTGGCTACCCCAGATGTACACTCTCCTTTAGTATGGCTACATTTTTATTTTGGACCTGTAGGGCCTGGCTGATCTCGCCCAGACGTGTGTCCAGGGTGGCAGCCATTCTTACTTGTGTGCCCACACTTACACAGACACTGTTGCCCACTTTATTAAGTTGCTGAAAGATATTTCTAAGGTAACCTTGCATGTTGCCCATTTGATGGCTTTGTATCTCCATAAACGTTATTTGTTTATGCTTAAATTAATCTAATGAGCGTGCTAATTCATCTGCTGTAGATGGTGTAGGGAATGGTTGGGTGGATGTTGTTTGCTGGGGTGGCAGCACATTTGAGGGCCTTTGAGTGATGGTTGTCTGTGTGTTTTCCTCCTCAGGTGAGAATGCATCGAGTGGTTGAAGAATTATTTCTGTTTCTTCTTCCATCATTTGTGGTGTGTCGGATGTTTGCACCACTAGTTGTGATGATCCTGTGGAAATGCATATATAAGTGTGTAGTATATGTCATAGTGCATTTAAGGTGTTTTTTTGGTTATGGCAAATAACAATGGATACTGTACAGTAATACATGTATTGTTTAATGCTGTGATGTTAGATCTGTCTGCTGGTTTTTTAACATAAAAAATGCTTCCGTTGCTATGTAGTGGGTTTCAGTTACTCCATGCCATGGCCAGCATATCTGGCAACCAATCTGGCAAAAAAATATATATAAAAAGAAGACAATCGGGCGCAATGGTTTCTGAAAATGCTCCACTAATCAGTGCACCTATATATATGCATACACACTGATAGGTGTTAATTGGGATATGCTTTGGCTGCTCCCAGAGACAATTCTGGAAATTGCCAATGAAGGAAATGAGAATGAGTGATCTATATAATTTGCGTCACTGCAAAAATATGCTTAGTTGAATAAAGATACTAGAAAGCGCCACACATCTTGGAAAAAGTTATTACAATTTATTGACTAAAATAATTAAAATATTAAACGATAGACATTTAGAATTAATGCTCAATCTAATTTAAAAAAAGGAAAAATTATTATAAAAATACGGTAAATGGGCAGATAATTGCCAACAATTAACAAGATCACAATGATTTGAAAATAATACCCTGCTCAGGGTAACTTGAAATCTCTTGAGTTGTTTATTGGGACTAAACCTTCCCTTTATGAAGTCAATATGAAAAAAGCCCTGTGTACATCAGGGTATGTAAAAACGGGTGGTAGTCCTTTAAATAACCTTTAAGGAGATATGCAAATTACAGAGTCTAGTTGGTCATAGCCTTGATTATATTTAGATGTATGATCACCCTGGTGACTGGTGCATAATAGATTTCTTGGCCGCAAGAGTTCCTTTAGTGTGTACCCAGCGCCCAGACTCTGTGGCAGTTTGGGAGGAAGATTGATGTGGTGGGCTCGCTTCAACCCGCTCCGGCTCTAGCTATACAAATCGAGCTTCAGCTGGGAATGATGCTGGGAGCAAGCCTCACTGACCTGTATGCGATGAACAGGTCCTCCGTGTCCGGCTCCACAGTCTGCAGGCACTTGTATGAACAGTGGAGTGCGGCTGTACGCAGGAGGCGGTGGGCGCTTCTGTGCAGTCCTTCAGGGTGATGCAAGGGTGTGCTGAATAGGAGTCAGGGTGGTATGTCCCAAAGTGATTGTCCTTGACGCGTTTCTCCACTACAGGGATACGGCGGTTTCTTCAGAAGCATTGTAATGACAATTCAATCCTTCTGAAGAAACCGCTGTATCCCTGAGCAGGGTATTATTTTCAAATCATTGTGATCTTGTTAATTGTTGGCAATTATCTGCCCATTTACCGTATTTTTATAATAATTTTTCCTTTTTTTAAATTAGATTGAGCATTAATACAAAGGGTTTTTCTGGATTAACAGTGCGCTGGGTCGCTGCCTTAGGTAGTGTTGGAGGGTATGAATCACCTTACATACAAAGCACAAATCCGAACAAGAAAATAACAACACTGTCCTCTAGGCGCTGCTCAACAGGGGTTATCTCCACAGGTTCATAGGACAGATACCCAAAAATACAAAAGAAACGAAAAACAACAATAGTGTGATACTGTTATGGTAGACTAAACACAGTCCTAAATCAGTAGTAGTAGTATCCAATCCTTAATGGACATAGGGGGACTCGTACCCTTTCAGTTGGTCTACTTTTTAAGGTAGACTGAAACAGCTTGCATGGGGGCGGTCAAATCACCGTATGATTCCCACGTGGTCCACTTTTTCACTTGTAGCATATGAAATAAAAAAAGCTGGTATAGTGTAATACCGCTTTATTCACATACAATTAAAATACATACAGCAGGGATATGAAACATAGGACTCTCACCGAATGGTATTGTCCACACAAAGAATGCAGACAATGCCTTTGTTGTCTGCATTCTTTGTGTGGACAATACCATTCGGTGAGAGTCCTATCACTCATTCTCATATCTGGCAACACTGTAATGTGCTATTTTGCCAGCCATAACCCTATATTACATTTGTTTAATTAGCAGGTGTTCAGAATTAAACATGCTTCATCAAGTTATTGGAACATTGTAGGTGACATTTAATCTATATTTGGTTAACAGTAGGGGGGGG
The DNA here is from genome assembly GCF_055691185.1 of Crinia signifera. Classification (NCBI taxonomy): domain Eukaryota; kingdom Metazoa; phylum Chordata; class Amphibia; order Anura; family Myobatrachidae; genus Crinia; species Crinia signifera. The sequence continues at coordinate 72,311,768 of NC_139226.1, forward strand.
GGGGGTGGAGTACATTATAATATAGGCTACTGTGCATGTTACATACGTGTGTGTACTGTATGAGTAATGTTTTTGCATATATTTTGCTTGCAGCCTCTGAATCCGGACGTATGCATCGGCCTGTGTGGGGTGCGTGAGCACTTCAGGAATGTGGATCTGCAAACAAAATGGTGGACACTCGTTACAAATATTGCATGGACTACATTTATTTCCTGCATGCATCATAACATGCGGAACGTGTTTTTTCCCTGGGACACACATGTGTGGTTATACATAAAATAAAAATATTGTAAAAAATATTGATATAAAAATTCATGCCTGAAATAATGCACTATGGAGGCGTTCTTGCTATTACTGATTTTAAAACATGTTTTGGCCCTCACCAATTTGAACCTGTAACATAATTTGCTAGGCATTTGAACAATACCAGCAGTTGTTGAACTACCTGACCCAGCATCACCAACAATTGAGTTTTATGAACTGTACATAAGTTGACCTTGCTGGGATATGTAGTGCCACAGCAGCACTAATGTTATGCAAACATTAAAAGAGAACATTACAGTTAGAAAACATTGCAATGGTTCATGTACATGAAAATGTGTAAACACTTACCAGCTTGGGGCGGCGTTGGTGGTCTATCAGTGTCAGCAAAATGAGCCCAGGAAGGACCTCTGGTGGGATGATTCTTTTCAGTTGCTTCTCATACAAAGTGTATGTAACTGGTTGGCTGGTACCTCCTCCAGTGCGGCTGGCCTCTTTTAGTTCTATCACCATTTCAGTAGTCTTTTGATGTCATTAAACCTTTTTTCCACATTTCTAACACTTCTTTTGTGGCTGCTAACGGCATTGACTGCGCCAGTGATGGATTCCAACATGGCCCTCTTCCGCTGCACAGTGGTCCTGTTATTGTGCTTCCCCAGCAGCCTGTCAAATATGGGCACTATGGCGCGGACAAGGGCCACATTTTCTTTGTATGACAATCGCACTTTGCTGCCACTTTGGGTGCGAGCACTTTCTGGCTCCTCCTCAACCTCCTCTGCGGCCATGTCCCCCTCCTCCTCCAGGGCAGCATCCTCCTGCTCCTCACCTCCATCTTCCTCCACCTCAGGCCAGTCGACCTCAGAGATGTGTCCCTCCTGCAGCTCCTTCTCGGACTGTGTGGTGAACAGGCCCTCCTGTCCGAGGGTATAAGATGGGAATGCAAGAGGGTCCTCCACCTCCTCCAGCTGTGCCTGCTCCTCCGGGGTCCTCCCTTGCCCAGGCCTTGTTGTGGCCATGCTGGCTGGCACAGTGCCTCTCCCTCTGACACTGCTGGCTCTTAATGTGCCTCTGCTGCCTCTCCCCCTGGCTCCTCTGATGCTGCTGTTGGCTGGGAATGGCCCACTGCTGCCTCTGCCACCTGCACTCCCACACACTGCTCCTCTCCTGTCCATTCTTCTCACCTTAATACCTTCCAAAGATCAAAATGGCATCTGTGCCCCTTTATATAGAGGGTGTGATACATATTGTATGGGACTTAGGTGGGCCAATAGGTTAGGGGGTTGTTTGGTATGCAGAGGCAGTGTAGTCATTCGAATTTTGGTTAGTCAGAAAATCGCACATGACCTGTGCCGGAAATCGCACATTACTGTGTCATACATTCGCACCAAATCGCACCTCTTCGCACTTTTTGGGCACATTTTCGCATCCCATTAAATGATCAGTTTTGGAGAAAAAAAAAGCAATTTCAAAAAGTGCGAAATGGTGCGATAAGGTGTGAATTTGAGAAGTGACTAACATTTGCATCCAATTAAATGTCACCCATAGTATTAAATGCCTAATAGGCATGAGGCATATTGAGCATATAGACTTGAGGTGACGAAAGACAGAGGGGGAGGGAGAGGGGTGGGGTAGACATATGAGGGGCATTGAGTGTGCATGTAATACATCACATAATGATATTCTATACAGTAGTTTAATACACTTCGTCATTGAGTGGATCCCAATATTAAACTTAGAGGAATAGTCAATTAAGACTGAGTTTCGGAGCGGTTCGAAATAGGTATACATTAGGATGAGTAATAGTACACGGATATTGGTCAGTCATAACTTGAGCGTATTGAAGTGTTCTAACAAGGTGATCTAAAGTCTCCATTTAAGAAGGAAAGATTCTGTGGTAGCGTAGAGTCCAAGCATTATCGTGCATTTGTCAAAAAGCAAAAGTTGGAATAATTAGCTTTTTCAGATCACATAGTGACGGGGCGGTCGGTGCTGTCCAATAGATAAGGATCAGTTTTTTGCTATGGTTAGTACAAATGTCAGAAAGGGGACATGTTTTGTGGTGGAGGGAGGAAGGGACCAATGCTTGATGAAATTGATGCACAGACAATTAGAAAAACATCTGGATGCGAATTGAAGTGTGACCAAATATTGACAGGTCAAAATGTGTGAATTTTGTGGCAAAAAGTAAGATTTTTAACTGCAATTTGCACCCTAATACATGTGCGATTTTTGGAAAATGTTAGAATTCGGACATTTTTTGACCAAAAATTGCACATTTCTAAAAAATCACACCCTATTACGTTTCAGCCCAAATGTTTGTAGGCAGTTACTGTAGGTGGGCAGGCATCCGCATATAGTACCATGCGCACCACTCAGTGCTGTGCCTCTCCTCCAGTTTCTCTTCCCACGACAGCTCCCAGAAAGCATACCTCCCAACTGTCACGATTTTAGAGGGACAGTCCCGATTTTCCGCGCGAGTGTCCCTATTTCCTCACGTCAAAAGTTGGGAGGTATGCAGAAAGCCATGCACAATGATGTTCAGCCCTGAGCCGTCTGTAGCATTGATAATTGCTAAATAAAAATTGCCTTGGTGCCTTTCCTCCCCCTGAATCCAACACTGGTTTGTTATAACTTTACAGTATATATATATATATATTTATATATATATATATTTTTGGTACTTGTTTCCTAGCACGGCGCCCACGATATTAAGTTGTATGGCATCGCATCGCATGCCATATGCCCGAATGCGATGCGATTTTAAATTGTATAAGCCCCTATATGATTTTTACGCTTCGGGCTCGGTGGCTCGCTGTGCTCGCCACACTATCTAAAATCAACTCCATGCTGACGTGGATAGTGGGGGTATGAAAAGGTCGGAGGACACGTACCACCGCCCCTCGCGGGCTCGCTGCGCTCGTCACGCTTCGGGTTGGTGTTGATAGTGGGGGTGGCGTGGGGGTGCTTTTAACATTGTAAGCACCCATTAGGGTTCTTATACAATTTTTTATCGTATACCATTGTATATGACATACAATGGCATACAATGCAATGGTATACAATTTAAAATTGTATATCGTCGGCTGCCATCGCATAACATTGCATCGCATACCATCGTATGCCTTATGGTATGCGATGCGATGGGCGCCGTGCTAGGAAACAAGTACCATATATATTTTTTTTTTGCAGATATGCACACACACATATGTGGCCTTACAAGCAGTCTAAGGGACAAATGGGGAAGTGATGGGGTGCATTGCGGGGATGGCGACTGAGCAGTTCTGGAGTGAGGTCCAGACAACACAGGCACGTCCAAACTCTGTTTATGTGTGTAGGGGGGGGGGGGGAGTTGTGTGTGCAGCGCCTGAGTGACGTCACAAGCTTGTACCCGCTCCAATGTTATTATTATCATTAGGCTAGAAGGACAGACCAGAGGAAATGGGTATGCATGAAGGCTTTCAAATATTTTACTCACATGGATGTTCTGCTAATATGGAATCATATTGATTACATGTTTTGATTCCATCATGACTGTTGGTTACACATTCCCACCAGAGCCCACGGCAATTCTGACTGACCTGGAAGAGAAAATAAGTTGACAATAAACATATTTTCTTAGAAATGATATGCTGTTTACACATAGTGCGATAGCCTTGCTATCCGATCCCGATTCGATCGGGATCGAATCACATGGCAAGCCAAAAATGCATGCATTAAATTTTTACTATATAGTACAGATCTGTACTATATAGTCATTGCTGCACTGTCTTTTTGGCTATTCGATTTCTGCTCAACAGGAGCGCGCATCGACATCGAATTGGGATTAAAAGGTTAAAAACATGTTTGATCTCCATTTGATGTATATGAATCCCGACTATATACAGGTCGAGTATCCCGTATCCGAATATCCGTTATCCGAATTATTCCGAAATACGGACATTCCAGAAAGTGAAAAAAAATTTTTTTTTTGCTAAAAACTCACTGGGGACATTTGTAACAGCATCACTGGGGACATGATATGTAACTGGCACTATATATGTGCAAGACAATGATTGCTTGGCATTCAAATTCAGTGCTGAGATAGTACACACATTTTGTTTCACGTTTTGAAACCTTGTTTTTTGAACAATTAAAATATATTTGTGTGTATTTTATGTGGTAATAAAATATATTTGTGTGTATATTATGTGTTTATACAGCATAAATGCAAGATACTTCAAAATACATCATTGAAATATTAAAATATTCCGAAATACGGAATAATCCATTATCCAAAATTCTCCTGGTCCCGAGCATTTTGGATAAGGGATACTCAACCTGTAGTAAAAATCGAATGGCAATTTGTACCATGTGTACACATCAATACTGCTCAACCTATATAATCGCCAACTTGACAACAAAAAAAAATATTAATTAACATCCAGCTGTATGTATGTTGTGTGACTATTCTGCTTTAAAAAAGCCTGGTATTGCTGTCAGAACAATGACTACATAGATACCACTCTCTCTCTGCCTGACACCCCTTCTCCCCTCTCTCTCTTTTTGCCTGAAACTCTCTCACCCTCTGCTTGACTCCCCATATCTCTGCCTGATACCCCTCTCTCTCTGCCTGACACGCCCCCCTCTCTCTCTCTCTCTCTGCTTGACCCCCCTCTTATCCCTCTATCTCCCTTTTGCTAACCCCCCTCTCACCCCTCTCACTTTCTCTCTCTGTCTGATGCTACTCTCTCTCACCCATCTCTCTCTTTGACTGACCCCCTCTATTCCTCTACCTTATCCGTCTCTCTAACCCCTCTCTGTTCCCAACACCCTCTATCACCCCTCGTTATTTAACCACTTCTCTCCTCCCATGCTCTCATCCATTATGCTGTATCTCTCTCACCCTCCTCTTCTCTTTCCCTCTCAAACTCAGGCACCCTCTCCTCTGACACACTCTTTCTAATGGATGAGATAATTTGGTCTACAGCATTATGGTCGACAGTCATTAGGTTGACACCATTAGGTTGACATGGGAAAAGGTCGACATGGGTCTAGGTCGACATGGGAAGAGGTCGACATGGTTCTAGGTCGAAAGGTCATTAGTTCGACAGGTCGTTAGTTCGACAGGTCATTAGTTTGACATTGTTTAGGTTGACAGTCAAAAGGTCAACATGGGGTTTTTCACAGTTTTTTGAGCTGACATGTGCTGACAGGCGGTATTTCATGCCCTACCATCCACTAGGGCGTGGTGGGAGAATAAAATAGTGTGCCCGACGCATCGCGAGCGCAGCGAGCATTGCGAGGGGATGCTGTGCACTTTAAAATGTGTCCATGTTGACTGTGTTGACATTCAGGTAAAAAAAAACTGAAAAAAACCCATGTCGACCTTTTGACTGTCGACCTAGACAATGTCGAACTAATGACCTGTCGAACTAACGACCTGTTGAACTAAGGACCTTCCGACCTAGAACCATGTCAACCTTTTCCCATGTCAACCTAGACCCATGTTGAACTAATGGTGTCGACCTAATGACTGTCGACCATAATGCTGTAGACCAAATGATCCCAACCCCTTTCTAACCCTGACACTCTCTCACTTTACCCTCTCATTTCGTCACTTTCCCTGACTCCCCCCTCCCTCCCTGACATTCTCTCTCTCACTCTCTGACAGGGGGGCTTATATCTTGCCTCTGGGCTACATGGATGAACTTACGCCACTGTGTACACCCACACCAGTCGCCAACAGTAGTAGCACTTATTACACTTAATGCCCACACCAGTAGTGACAGTAGTAGCACTGCTTACCCGTACACCTGAACCAGTAGCCGACAGTAGTAGCACTAATTACATGTAATGCCCACACCAGTTGCCAACAGTAGTAGCACTAATTGCACATAATGCTCACACCAGTAACAGGCTGTAGTAGCACTGCTTACACATAACTCTCACACCTGTAGCCAACAGTAGTAGCACTAATTACACATAACGCCCACAACAGTAACAGACTGTAGTAGCACTGCTTACACATAACTCTCACACCTGTAGCCAACAGTAGTAGCACTAATTACATGTAACGTCCACACCAAATGCCGACAGTATTAGTGCTGCTTACATCTAATGCCCATGCCAGTTGCCAACAGTAGTAGCGCTGCTTCTAGTCCATCTAGTCTGTCCCTTTATTAAACATGTTTCCTCAAACCATATTTGATCTTTTGTTTTTTGTAAGGATATCAATATGCCTATCCCAAGCATGTTTAAACTGTTCTACTGTATTTGCCTCTACCAGCTCTGATGGGAGGCTATTCCACTTATCTACTACTCTTTCTGTGAAGGAATTCTTCCTCTAATTTCGCCTGAATTCCCCCTAGTTTCAGTGCATGTCCTCGTGTTCTGTTGCTCCTGTTCCTGTGAAGAATGTCTCCCACCTGTATCTTGTTATAACCCTTGATATATATGAAAGTTTCTATCATGTCCCCCCTTTCCCTTCTCTGCTCTAAAGTATACATATTAAGATCTTTTAGTCTTTCCTGGTATGTTTTGTCATGTAGACCATGCACCATTTCAGTTGCCTTTCTTTGTACAGTCTCTAATGTATTTATATCCTTTTGGAGATATGGACTCCAGAACTGAACACAGTACTCTAGAACTGAAAACAGCATCTGACTTGCCTTTTTCGTTGCTTTGTTACTTTGCCTACCTGCCTTTAAGTCCCCTGAAATAGTGACACCTAGATCCCTCTCTTCCTCAGTAGTTTCCATTATAGTGCCATTTATACTATATTTAGCCTTTAGTCTGGATTTTTGAGACCCAAGTGCATGATTTTGCTTTTTTTGGCATTAAACTGTAATTGCCATGCTCTTGACCATTCCTCTAATCTACCTAGATCATCAATCAAGGGTTCATTACATCAACCCTTTGTCCTGTGCCCCTTTGTCCCGTGTAGCTCTGCCCCCTCCAGATCATGTAGCTTCACCCCCTCTGGAGCTCTTCCCCCGTCTGGCCCATGAAGCTCTGCCCCCTCCTGCCGTTGACTTCATTACAGGGGAAGCCAGATGGATCTTCATGCATTGGTCCCTTGCCTGATATCCTGGGCCACTGAGGAGAAGCTGCTACAGGCAGGTGAAGTGATAGGAGCTAGGGAGCAGCTCACAGACAATAACGCTCATGTCGTTTTCACTGCCACACATAGGAACAATGTGCATAAGCGACATGAGCGATATTGTCCAGATTGAGCTGCAGGTCCGGAAGCCCCTTTATGAGCGATATTGGGGTCAATGTCTTCTAGTGTGTATGGGCCTTAACTCTAAATGAATTGTGGAAGATATGATGTGATGTATTTAATGAAATACAAAGACTTGGTTGCTATTTGAGTTTAAAGGTGCTTCCTGAATTTTTACTTAAGCTGGGTACACACAAGGCCCCTATGCAGATCTGAATGCAGTACAAATTTGTTTGGAAAATGGACAAAACCATGTGCACTGCAGATGTAACATGCAGAGAGAGTTAAATTTAGGTGGGGTGGGGTGTGTTGAAACTGAAATCTAAATTGCAGTGTAAAAATAATGCAGTCAGTATTTACCCTGCACAGAAACAAAATAATTCACACAAATCTAACTCTCTCTGCACATGTTACATCTGCCCCACCTGCAGTGAACATGGTTTTGCCCATTTTCCAAACAAAATTGTAATGTGATCGGATCTGAATAAAGGCCTAAGTGTTATTACAAACAATATAGCTCATTGTGGTTCTTTCCAGTAATATCTTTGGTAATATCATCATAAGTGTGTATTCTAATATTGTAAACGATTTGTGCTCCCATGGGATGTTAACGATGTCCTTCGTTGTTTGTACATGCAGCTCATTTTTTCTATATTGCCAACAACTGCATGTATAGAGAGCGAGTACACAATCACATCTCTGGATACCCAATATTGTTTAGCGTATATGCACTACAGGTATATAGTTTAAGAAAAATCTTTAATGTCATTATTCATAGACAATATGTTATAGTGTGTACCAGCTGCATACTATTTCACAAAAATCTCGGTGCTGTAAATAAAGATCAGAGAGAAAGATTTTATTACAATATCAAGGAGATGGAATGCAGATACCAGAATAGGAGGAATGTCAACATGAATAAGGACCAATGTTGGATGCTGCACAGAGAAGAGTTGCAAGTTATCATATCATATCATTGATGACATACCCCTGCCATCTGTCCTGGATCTAACATTGGTCACAATCAGTTGCCATCTATCACTGCGATTGTGTCTACAGTTTCCCTGCTCATTCCTAGTTGTACCATCTTCTATTACATCCACCATCAGAGTCACTATCTATATCAGCCACCATTGGTGTCAATCATTGGCAACTGTCATCATTGGTGACCTTCTTCTGCCTGTGTTATTGGTATATCATCAGAGCTCAAGTTACTTACCTGCAGTGTGCGGTACTGCTTCATTCTTTCCAGTGATACTATCGATGTTCACTATCGGCTAGACTTGTTGACTCACTTTTTTTCTTTTCCAGCCTATTCCTGCACATCTTCACCAGTGTCAGTTCCAGTCTCATCACGTCTCCTTTGCTTTCAGTCAATTCCAGTATTCCTCCAGTTCCAGCCCAGTCACAGTCTCCTTTGGTTACAGCTGATTCCAGTATTCCTATGGTTCTGGTCTGGCCAAGGTCCTCATTGCTTCCAGCTGATTCAAAGACTCAGTTCTGGTTCCTGCAGATCATTCTACAACTATTGCTCCTGACCATCCACTATTTGGCCACGCCTTTGGGCCTGGGACTATACCTCCCACTCTATGGTAATCTCCAGAGGCGTAACTAGACCTTTGTGGGCCCCATAGCCAAAAAATGGGCTTTCCAACTCAGGTCTTCTCCAGAGTCTGTATGGCTAGTGCCGCACAAGAAGTGTGGTTAGTGTTGCCTCATATATACATCCATACACCACTGCTCTCATACATATAAACATACACCGTTGCTCTCATACTGTATACACACACACACACACACACACAGCCGATCTTTTACATACATACACACACATATACTTAGCATCTCTTTTATATACATACATAGCCTCTAATGTACATACACTGCCTCCTTAATACTATTGTTAGACAGCACTTACATAGACAGCCATTACATCGACACCATTAGTTCGACATCTCAATAGGTCGACATGCTTTTAGGTCGACATGTCATTAGGTCGACAGCTCATTAGGTCGACAGCTCATTAGGTCGACATGTTTTTCGGTCGACACTGCCATTAGGTCGACAGTGTCTATGTCGACAGTCAAAAGGTCGACATGGTTTTTTTTCACTGTTTTTTGAGCCGACATGTGCCGACAGGCGGTATTTCATGCCCTACTATCCACTAGGGCGTGGAGGGAGAATAAAATAGTGTGCTGAGCGCAGCAAGGCACCGTGCCCGAAGCATAGCGAGCGAAGCGAGGGGCTGCGGTTCACTTCAAACTGTGTCCATGTCGACTGTGTCGACATTTCGGCCAAAAAACAGTGAAAAAACCCATGTCGACCTTTTGACTGTCGACATAGACACTGTCGACCTAATGGCAGTGTTGACCTAAAAACATGTCGACCTAATGAGCTGTCGACCTAATGAGCTGTCGACCTAATGACATGTCGACCTAATGACATGTCGACCTAATGGTATGTCGACCTAAAAGCATGTCGACCTATTGAGCTGTCGAACTAATGCTGTTGATGTAATGGCTGTCTATGTAAGTGCTGTCTAACATTGGTCCCAGATCCCCTCTAGTAACAGCATTAAGCCAGCCAGTGGCAGTGTCCTCGTCCCAGTTGTAGTGGTGGCTGCTCAGAGTCACTGGCTTAATGCTGTTACTAGAGGATATCATCCGCTCATTGTGTTGCTTAAAGAGGGGACACTGACTGCTCCACAATGCTGCTACAGCTTTCTCTGTAGTGACGCTGGCCGAGTTGTGCTGCAGTGCTTATTGGGCTGGTGCTGCTGCTTCTAACAGTAGGACACTGTACCTTGCTGCCGCTGTTTCTATAGTGCCGCTTGTCAGCTCGGCAGTCCTGCTGCTGGCGGGAGATGCGATGCACGGCTGCTGTCACTCATTTTCGGCCTGCTTGCCTCCCTGGGAACCCGCGGTGGTGTGCATACACTAAGTAAACATTTTTTTTAAATCACAGTGCAGGGGGTCGCTTCCTGGACCCACGGGCCCTTGAAACACCTGACTAGCAGCGGGCCCCATAACAAGTACACCCCCTGCACCCTCCATAGTTATGCCACTGGTAATCTCATTCCTGTGGAAAAACCACATCTTTAAAACTTCCAATGCTCTTCAGCCCCAGAGCAAGTCACTCAAAGAGGTCAGACAAATCCCTCAGGCATGACAGTTTCTACTGCCCCCAAATGGATCAAGCCAAAGGACAGAGGGAGGCATGCACTAAGTGAAAAATGCAGTAAAAACACTGTTATTGGGGTTTTTAACTGCATTTTGATATGCAGGACCTTGGGACTAAAGCTGGGACCAAGCGCACGCTGGGTTTTTGCTGCGGGGGTATCACCAGCAAAAGCTGGTGATACCCCATACTAGCATATAGGCTTCTCAACGCAACCCAGTGCCACCCCGCATGGATCCCCGCCGACCCCCCACAGACCCCCGCTGACCCCTTCCTCACCTGTGCCTGGGCAGCACAGTGCTGTACTGCCTGGAACAGTGACCTCCTCACTGCAGCAGCCGTGTAAGGGAGGGAGGGGGAGCTGCTGGGGACCTGCTCACCCTCCACAGGCTGCTTCACAATGGGCAGCTCTTATCGCAAGAGCTGCCCATTGCTATACTAATTGCATATGTTAGACCATATGCGATTAGTATCATTGCAGTAGCCGGCAGAGGGGGGCAGTAACTGGTGGTGGAGGATAGTGCATCCTGCCCTGAGTCTTGTGACTGGCCTGGTACAACAATTGGCAGCCCAGGTAGAAATCCAATTGCTGCATAAGGGCAAGTCCTCCAGTTCCTGCAAGAGTTGCTCACTAGGCTGGATAATATCCAGAATATAACAAACCAACTTTTGTGAGGTGTGCAAACAACTGCGCTTGGTGAGAGGGTAGTCAGTCCTAGAATAAATATTCTCAGGACTAGTGCCCTTTTCCAGTATTGCTAGGCAGCTTGATTTGTTACCAGTTCCTTGATGGTTAGGGCTGTTTCACACAGTACGGTTCCTGCCGCACGGTGAAATCCCGTACGGCCAGGGAGCCGTGCCGCACTCAGCAGTTGTGAATGGACACTATTGTGTCCATTCACACGGGACGGCCACGGCCCGGCCGCACGGCTGCAGCCGGATCCCCCCACTGGAAGGGACGGCTGCCGGGCTGTGGCCATCCCTGCCATTATAAAATTCTGAGTGCGGCGCGGCTCCCTGACCGTACGGGATTTCACCGTGCGGCAGGAACCGTACTGTGTGAAACAGCCCTTATGTTGATCCAATCCTGGTGCTTTAGGAACAAAGCTTTAGTCCCAAGGCAGTAGCAATCACAGCCTCTTTTAAGAGGGGTCAAGTTGAAGCAAAGGCGCTGCACTTGTGGAAGCAAGGTCCCAATCGTGGGTCCTGGTTCTTGTAGTTCATCAGGCGTTTGGTGTGCCAATAATATAATAGGTAAGTGTCCCAATAGTAGGCTCATATATAATCAATCTGGTTCCATCTGTCCATCTGAAGATTCCTTTGGTTCCAGATGACTCTGATATCTCTGCACTCAATCTGATCCTATTTGCTGTTCCAAATACTCCTCTGGTTCCAGACGATTCTAATGTCTCCGGACTCAATACAGTTCTATCCAATTGTTTCAATCATCTAAACTCAGTTCAGTCCCATCTGTTTGTCTGCTCCAGCCACCTTCAGTTTCAGCTGGTTCGAGTATCTGTACACCCAACCCCGGTTCACCAATGGATTCTAAAGACTCCTGTCCAGTTCCAAACAACAGTCCGGTCCTATCCTATGGTTCCATGAAAGGACTTCTGCCAGCTTGGTCTAGTATTTAACTGTTGACGCCACAGTTCCAAGTGGATATTTTGACTTTGCTTCCCTGTTTACATACAACGCAAGTGCACTATTCCTAGTTGAGGCTTCCAAGCATCCTTCTGAAACTTCTGAAATTATACAGCGTCGTAACCAATAGAGGAAACTGCTTATAGCTGAATCAACAGTTATTAAATAAATAGGGTAACTATCACCCAACAGCGTGTGGAAATCAGACAACGCTGCAATCTATAAAGGAAGATTGTATATATATGTAAAAGTCACTAACACATTAGTTAGGAAAACTGCATATATCAGGATTAGAGCAAACCTGAATGAATAAAAAATTATCGTGACATATACTTTCCTTCATAAGAATTAACTGGTTGGCAATAAGGCTGTACTGACACCAACACTGAATAAGGACCGCAATCCCAGTATATAACCAATATAAATATACAGCATAATAGGGGATTAGCGGAAGACTATTCGAATAATAATTGTGTCTACACTATACAAATTCATGGGCGCTGTATAGCATAGATCAGGCATGCCCAAAGTCAGGCCCGGGGGCCAGATGCGGCCCGTGCTATCATTTCAAGTGGCCCGCAGCCTCCAGTTGGAAGCAGGCAGAGCACCAGATGTGGGAAGCACAGCACAGGACACTAAAGGTGGGGCCCTGGCGAGCGCACCTTTACCTTGCTGTCTGCTGCAGTGAGGAGGTGCCGGCCGCCACAGTCAGATGTGTTTGGCGTCCTACCCCTGCTGCTGCAATCGTATATCACCCTACTCCACAATCACAGTGACAGCAGTGTTTGGGGAGGGGGTGCAGCACGGGGGAAGCTTGCTCCCGTAACATGCAGAGTGGAGGAGGGCAGCAGCGGGAGCCCAAGCATCTCCTGTCCTTCCAGTTTCTGCTTTGCCTCTCCTTCCTCTGACTCACACAAGGGGCTGGAAAACATACAGAGAAGGGAGGGGGCAGAGTGGGGGACATACAGTGAATGGGGACAGAGTGGGGGACAGAGTGAATGGAGGCAGTGATGGCCATTCAGAGAAGGGGGAGCAGGGGCAGGCTTGGGGATATACAGTGAATGGAGGTAGAGTGGGGTACATAGTGAATGGGGGTCATACAGTGAATGGGAGCCATACAGTGAAGAAGGGTCAGGCGTGGGGACATACAATGAATGGAGGCACTGATGCACATTAAGAGAAGGGGGGCAGGCTGTGGGACAGAGTGAATGGGAGCAGAGTGGGGGACCATTCTGATGTGATTAATGATTTTAAGAATGTCAGGCTGAATGGTCGGCCCTCCACATTTTCACTTCACCAAATCTGGCCCTCGTCACAAAAAGTTTGGACACCCCTGGCATAGATGCTGAAAAGGTCACAAATCCCAAACAGAAAGTTAAACACTCAAGACAAAATCAGAGTTATGTGCTGTTGAATAAATACAAAATTTACTATATATATCGTCACATGTGTAAAACAAGACAAGACAGTTAATACAAAAATCTGTCTGTCGCTACCCTCCCATCCCTCTAGGATTGATACAAATATTTATAAATATATCCGTAGAGTATGAAATAGATGAGAAGGATCTTTCTGATACAATCATTACCCATTGAGGAAGTATTGTATCAATATTTGCAATAATTGTTTGTACAAGTACACATGATGAGATAAATAGGATAGATATCTAGAAACAATCTCAATACATGTCTCTGAATGAGGATTAACAGATTAAAAGGATCTTTCTGATGCAAATTTAACCCATTGAGGAAATATTGCATCAATATCCACAACAATCGCTCGTAACGAGTACACATGATGAGATAAATTGTCTGGATATCTAAACACAATTTCAACACAAGTCTCTGAATAAAGCCAAATAAAAGGACGAAATAAAAACACACTGACACCGTTTTTAAATGAATTTTGTTTATTGCATCAATATTTCACTAAATAAGCAGTTTTAAAACAAATAAATAAAAGCTAAATTTTATAAAAACATTATAATAAACACTTGAACCATTCTATTCTCTTTCCTGTGCGCCAAAAAAAGAAGACAATCTTTTCTCTTTTTCTCTTTTGTCCTTCTGAAACTCTAAAGACTCTTGAATTAAATATGTCAAAAGTAAATCCTCCTGTCTTTTGACACCGACATCGGGGCTATTAAACAGATACTGGACACCCAGCATATATTTACTGTAACAGAGATTTCATGTAGTTCATGTAGTTCCGCATTATAGTACACCAATATCTCACTTAGGGCCTTATTCTGGTCTGTGCGGCCGGAGCCGAATATGCGGCCAGGACCGTGTGTCCTAAACCCCGCCTTCCGTACGGATCGCTCACTCCGTCCGAATGCGGTAAGCTGCTGACCGCACAGAGCACGAGTGGATTTCTCATGTATACACCTCCTCCATCTCTGGGAACCTCCCCCATCATTCGATGGTCGCATACCATCGAATGCAGGACCGAGTGGTCAGGCAGCTCCCGCAAGCTCAGACCACTTGGGCATTTCTCCGTGCAAAAGCAGGGATCTGGGCGGGCAGCTGACATCCGGCAATGTCATATGTCCGCCCCCTACACGTGCATCACGGCCGCATTACCATACGTACGCCCAGCGTTTTCATGGGAACGCCCATGAAACGCGGGGCGTATGCATATGTTAATGAGGCCAAACAGCCCTTCACGCCCCTCTCCTCCCCCTGTTCGTAGTGTAAACAATTCATGCGGAATTTGGACGTATGTCCCTTTCGCACATGCGCAGATATGCCTCTGCACATGCGCAAACACAAAACATCGGCGGAACGAACGCACGCGGACATATCCGCACCAACCAGAATAAGGGCCTTAGTTTGAGTCAGCATCTTTAATGAGTATATCTCCTGCTTACTCAGTTGAATATTTCCTACTCTGCTTTAGAGGCAAAGTCTTGGAAAGGGATAATCATCTCATGGAGTAGAAGGATCCAATATTAAATGTTCTCCCAGTATTCCTAAAAGTAGTTCAACGAGAATTTGCTTCAAAACCAGTCCATTTGAGACCATTCAAATCTTCTCCTAAATCATCAAATAATCCACTTACTGTACAGCTGTCCTTTTTAGACCAGTGTATCAGAAACTTACATGTCACCAGTAAACAAGGTCATTGCAAAACTTTCAGTCCATGGACTTAAAATCTGCACACACCTCTTTGTCGCCTTCATCTAGCAAATCCTCTGGAGGTATTCATTCCCTATTGACCCCCACCACAGTTACATCACGTACTGCCTGGCAGTGTCAGAGAGCTCTGACAAGCGAACAACAGCCGTCCACCGGAGATGGGTTAATTGACTCATGACAGCAGTCTACCGATAGTCACAGAAACTTTTTACTACTGTGATTAGGAACAACAGGTGTACTTTAGGTACACAGTTCAGAACTTTCCAAAGGACTTTAGTTTACCTGCACATCACATTTTTTTTTTATTTTTTTTTTGTCTTTTGAGCACATTGAGTAAAACAATAAAGTGTTTACCCAATTAACCACACTCTATCTTTTATCAAATAACCCAAACATACCCTCTGATCTGATAGTATTTATTATCACAGAGTGGGGGTAGAGCGCAGAATTCACACTATTGGTATTCATTCGTTAAGTTCACCCATTGTGCCACCTAAATTTTCATGGATTCTGACTTATTACAATTTTAGCAAGATCGCATGTTAGAACTTCACTGAAAGAAATACTCCAGAAACTGTTCAGGAAAAACAGTCTATTTTAATTTTGAGTTGGTTATGTTTCCTTTAATTCCACTCCAGATTGTATGCATAGTTCCAAAGTCATTGACATGTAAGATGCCACAAATTTTGGTACTCCTAAAGAAAAGATACCAATGCTCACCCAAGACTTGGAATCTGCCTCTGATAGTGAATTTGTTGATGACTCTATTTATGTTATGGGAGGCCCTATCCTTCCCAGTTTTGCTTTCACGCATGATGAGGTTCCTGAATTACCAACAAGATCTACAGGTCTCTGTACAAAAGCTCCTGGCTATTGTACAAGATTGAATTTAAGCCTCAGTGGAGTGGTAGCTTTAAGTTACTTTTTCACTCATTAGTTCCAGATGAAGGAACTCCCATTTCTGCTGATGATGGATGGTCCACCTGCTCAGAAGACAAAAATCTGTCCACTAAGGATGAAAATTGGGAAGACTCCAAATTCAGCTTGGACTTTTGTGAAAGTTATACCTCAAGTTCCTCTAAGTTCCTACATGGATGTCCAGAGTACATCCTTGAAGTGGGTAACTTCCACAATCCTGATTAAAAACTCATATCATTTGGTGACATCTGTCCAAAGACCCAAGGTCTTTCTGCTTTCTGAGATAACCTGCGTACGGTATGAGCTGCAAGTAAGCTGCACTCCTTCCTGATTATCCACCTGTGTAAAATCTAAAATCACAAAGATTCTTCATGTGGTATCTGCATAGCAGTTACTGAGGACTGTTCATACTATTGCTGTACAGCATAGCCATCCAGCAATGTTGGATGTCATTCTCAGCTTCCTGCGGCCCTACAAGTCAACGCCATTATCACAGTTCCCAGACCTGTTTGCTCCATCCCGAGTTTATCTCCAAGCACCAAACATGGGCACAGCCATGGTGGATGCAATCACATGATTCACCACAGCCAATCTTGTGATACCAGTTTCTGACACCTGTTTTTTTGCAGCTGTCAGTGGTCACTACAAGATTTCTGTGAAAACACCTCCAACTGGCCAATGCAATGATATATTCAGCATAGCTGTAGCCTGTGTTCCAGCTTCTGTGGGAATCTCTCTACTACAGACTCAGTGCAAGTCCTTAAAATATGCAAAACTTTAAAAATATATGTATAAAAATGTATAAGAAATATGTAGACTGCCAATGGTCGCTCTCAATGAACAGCTGGTTCCGCAAATAGATCTGATTGTGACAGCTGGCCATTACATCCAGGACTTCCCAGCTCAATTGTCACCAAGGTCTTCTCCAAGGGACATCGGCATTAACAGCAATTGTAGCACCAATTTCCATTTTAAAACTCCATATAAAACTCCACACAAATATCAATACAAGGTAAAATTTCAATTATACCCTATCAAGCACACTGGCATTCTAATTAGTGTTGGAGTTTGAATAATTATTATTCCCGGACATGGCTATATGAAAATTCTCAAAAATTCTTATTAATTCATAAGGGTTGCATTAATTTTAAATCTTTATGTAAGTATGATTTTATACGTGATTATATTAATTTGGTTTTAGTATATTGTTTATACTAGAGATGTGTGGGCTCGGATTGCCCAGATCCGAGCCCGTCTGAACGTCACTGATCCAAGCCCGGATCCAAGCGGCGTTCGTTTGTTCCCGCCCGACTCGGATCTGGGCGTGTTGGCAAAACGTCATTGCTCAGAGCCAGATTCTCGCGAGAGCTGGATCTCTATATAAGTCGCGAGAATCCTGTGTCTTGGGAATTTAGGGATTAGGGTGTGTGTTAGGAGCTTTGTTAGGAGCTGTCTCTCCTCTGCTGTTGGGGCCTAATATTGTTTTTTCTGCTAGTGCAGTGGCCTAGTGCCATTGTCTGCTGGTGCCTGCACTGCCAGTGGCTGCCAGCAGTACCTGCCTACTTCTCTGTGTAACTGAGTGTAAAGTATACACTCAGTTATATACTATTTAGCAGTCTGCTGGTGCCGGGTGCTGGACAGGGTCCCGACGTCGGGATCCCGATTGTCAAAACACCGACAGCCGTGTTCCCGATGGCCGACGGCTATTTTCCCTCGTGGGGGCTTTGTTGCGCTCGCCATGCTTGGTGGGTCCTGCCAGTCGGGAAATTGACGTTGGGATAATGACTGTCGGGATCCCGACTGTCGGACCCCTATACCACACCCACTGGTGCCTACCTACTGCAATCTATAACATGTATAATTCCAATCACTGGTGTCTAGTACCTACTGCTGTGTATATATATAGTTCTCTGGTAGACTCTGCACTCGTCCAGTGTACACAGCTGCCCGGGTGCACTTGCAGGTAATTAGGGATGCAGTCAAAATCCCGACAGTCAAAATCCCAACAGGGTCAAAATCCCGAATGTGTCATAATACCGACAAGGACAAAATCCCAACAAGGTCAAAATCCCGACATTTAAAAACCCGACAAGGACAAAATCCCGACATTTAAAATCCCGACAACGTCAAAATACCGGGATATAGAATGTACAGGTGAAACAGTCTACATGACTTTCGGTCGACATGTCGCAAGGTCGACAGGTCGCGAGGTCGACATGGGTTTTTTCACTGCTTTTTGATCCGACATGTGCCAAAAGGTGAAATTTCATGCTCTACCATCCACTAGGGCGTGGTGGGAGAATAAAATAGTGTGCCGAGGCACCGTGCCCGAAGCATCGCGAGCGAAGTGAGTTCACTTCCAACTGTGTCCATGTCCCCTGAGGAAAACCGGCTAGGAAATCCGGTTGAAACGGCTGTCGGGTCAGCCTAATCTACTTTATTGTAATGTCTTCTATTTAAAATACAAACTTCTTTTTCTTCATCAAAAAACGAGTGCTGGTCATTTCCTGTCCTATGCAATAGGTTGGGTAAGTACATCTATAATAACTTTTATGGACCCTGCACCGTCTACATTTATGCAACTTCAATTGAGTGCCGTTTTGAGACCCCTATATCAGT
Source organism: Crinia signifera (assembly GCF_055691185.1). Classification (NCBI taxonomy): domain Eukaryota; kingdom Metazoa; phylum Chordata; class Amphibia; order Anura; family Myobatrachidae; genus Crinia; species Crinia signifera. The sequence continues at coordinate 72,330,722 of NC_139226.1, forward strand.
GGCGTAACTACTGTAAGGCAGCCCCAGCAGCCGCTTGGGGGAGCAAGCAGCAGCAGGGTCTGTGTGGGCACCGGCACCTGCTCGACGCACCGACATGCTGCTGCCTGCCGCTGCCCACTGACCGAGCACTGGAGGCGAGTCAGCCACAGCGTGGGTGCGGCCATGGCAGAGATGACAAATCCCCCCACTGATTCAATTGACTGTACACAGAGCTGGCTATTGGCTACTTTGAACAGGATGGACAGGCGGATGGGCGTGCTAGGGCGGCCTGGGATGCGTCAGAACCAAGGGAAGCAGCAGTGTTTGCTGGTCTCTCTTCCTCTCTCCTGCTTCAGCTTCTCTGTTATGCATGTGACGTCATCACATCACACGCTAGGGAAACACGCTGGAGAGGAGCCTGGGGGGGGGGGGGGTTGCGCACCACAAACTTTTTGGCAGGGGGGAGCAAAATTTATAGTTACGCCACTGCCCTATATATATATATATATATATATATATATATATATATATATATATACATACACACAGTCTGCTAGTGCCTGCTTATGGCTGTGCCTGCCTATGGCTTTTAAATATATATTTCCAGTCTGCTAGTGCCTGTCTACCTACTTACGTATATATAATACCTGTTTGCTGGTTCCTACCTACTGATGTATATACAATACCTATCTGCTGGTGCCTACCTACTGACATATATATATATATATATATAACTGTCTGCTGGTGCCTAGTACTGATGTATATATGTAATACCTGTCTGCTGGTGCCTACCTACTGACGTCTATATATAATACTTGTCTGCTGTTGCATACCTACTGCCGTATATATAATACCAGTCAGCTGGTGCCTACGTAGCCTACTGACCAATGTTCCCTCTAATTTTACGAAGGCTTTGTGCAGAAAAAGATATTGGCTGTGCAACTTTGGAAGGAAATGTACATTTTTGTGCGTCACATAACGTATACAGGCCTAGATTTCGAGTTCTGTTGAGTTAATAAAGCAATTTGAATGTTTACAGACTTCACACACCACACATATAGACTATAGCAGTGATTTTCAACCTTATTAAACTCGTGGCACACTAAAACAAGATTTTAACCTTTGTGCGCTCAGTTGTAATGTCTGTGCGCGGGCTCTGCGAGTTGTGTGCGCGCGCACACGCGCACAGCTTAGAGGGAACACTGCTACTGACATGTATATAATACCAGTTTTCTAGTGCCTACCTAGCCTACTGATGTATAATTCCTGTCTGCTGGTGCCTACCTATGGATGTATATAATTGCACTCCAGTCGTGCTGTCCTGGAGGATAAAAAAAGGGAAAGATGAAGAGCCACTTCCTCATAGCTCTGAAGCTGCTGCCACTAGTCATGACATAGACGATTAAATGCCATCAATGTCATCTGCCAAGGCCGATGCCCAGTGTCAAAGTAGAGGGCATGTAAAATCGAAGGCAAAGTTCAGTAAACATTCCCTCAAAAATAAATGTAAATCGTTGGAGGAGAAACAAACTTGACAATGTGCCATTTACAACACGGAACGGCTAAGGCCAGGGCCTATGTTCATGACTAGTGGTTCAGCTTCACATCACATTCAAAGTCCTCCTCCTCCCCACCCTCTAGACAATTTAAGAGTTAAGCTGTAATCGACAAAAACACAGCAAACCAGCCTTCTAAAGACATTTTATCACAAATCCCCAAGGAGAGTCAAAGGGTGTTGGTGGCTGCGATGCCAGACCTTCCCATCACTGTACGGGAAGAGGTGGCTCCTTCCACCATTTGCAATATGCCCTCTGCATATGCTGGAAGGACCACAGTCCAGTTCCAGATTTTGATAATGAAGGTGTCAATGTTGTACACCAGGAGGAGGATATTGATGTAGCTGGCGCTGAGGAGGAAGTTGACGAGGAGGATGATGTGGTTTGCTTAAATGAGGCACCAGGGGGGAAAACAGTTGTTGTCCATGGGATGAAAAAGCCCATCGTCATGACTGGGCAGAGGACCAAAAAATCCACCTCTTCGGTCTGGATTTTTTTTTATCCAAATCGGACAACAAATGTACTGTATTGCCATATGTAGCTTATATAAAGCTGCAATAAGCAGGGGTAAGGATCTTGGCCACTTAGGGACATCCTCCCTTATACGTCACCTGAAGACCCTTCATAATTCAGTGTTTACTTCAGGTACTGTGGCTAGGACCGTCAGCAGTCCAGGGAACCTAAATCTTTTGGTCCTGTTGTATCCAAGCGCCTGGAAACTACATCAGCAACTCCCTCCTCATCAATTTCCTCCTCAATCCGGATTGGAGGTAGTCCTGCAGGCCATGTCACTGGCATCTGACTACTCTTCAATCTGGGATTCTTCCAGAGGATCCTGCAGCGTACTGCCGCTGCTGCTGGGAGTCGGTCATCTTCCTAGAGGGGAGGCCGTAAGATGGCTACATTTTTCACTAAGCAATTGACCGTCCAACAGTCGTTTGCCATGAGCAGAAAGTAGGACAGCAGTCATCCTATGGCAAAGCGGATAACTGCGGCCTTGACAGCTATGTTGGTGTTAAGACATGCATCCAGTGTCCGCCATCAGTGGAGTGGGATTTAGACGGTTGATGGAGGTATTGTTTCCCTGGTATCCAATTCCACCTAGATTCCACTTCACTAGGCAGGCAATACCTGGGATGTACAGAGAAGTTCGAAAAAGTGTCCTCAGTTCTCTGAAAAATGCTGTTGTAACCACTGTTCACTACGAACATGTGGACAAGTGGTTCAGGGCAAACTAAGGACTATATGAATGTGGCAGCCACTGGGTAGATGCATTGCCTTCCACAGCAACAGCAGAAACATCTCCTGCATGCTAGCTCCTTCCAAGGCAGGCTACATTGTGTATCACTGTTTTCAGTAAGAGGCACAACACCGACAACCTGTTAGAGAAACTGAGCGTGGCAGCAAATCCTCCTCAACCTGCCCTGCCATCACCTTAAACAAGAGGCGGTGACCCACTGGAACTCCACCCTATATATGCTGCAGAGGATGGAGGAGCAGCAAAAGGCCATTCAAGCCTACACAGCCACCTACGAAATAGGCAGAGGAGCAGAAATGCACCTGACTCAAGTGTAGTGGAGGCTGATTTCTGTGTTGTGCAAGGTTCTCCAGCCATTTGAATTTGCCGTACGTGAAGTCAGTTCCGACACTGCCAGCTTGAGTCAGGAGATTCCCCTGATCAGGCTGTTGCATAAGCAGCTGGAGAAAGTGAAGGAAGAGCTAAAGCGTTGCGATTCTGCAAAGCATGTAGCTTTTGTGGATGAAGCCCTCCAAATGCTTTGCCAGGATACGAGGGTGGTAAGTCTGTGAAAGTCAGAGGTATACATTCTGGCCACCGTGCTCGATCCTCGGTTTAAAAAGTATGTTGTGTCTCTGTTTCTGGTGGACACAAGTCTACAAAGGTGCAAAGACCTGCTGATCAGGAGATTGTCATCTGAAGTGGACCGCCACAGCTCCTCCTTAATTTTCTCCCCCACCTGTGGCTGTGAGGAAACAGCTGAGACTGACCCACTGGCGGGGATGCAGGGCAGGCAGAAGCGAGTTTGGAGATCTGGTGAAGGACCTGCCAATGATTGCTCACATGTCTACTGTCGCTGCATTGGATTCTGTCACCATTGAAAAAATGGTGGAGGATTACTTTGGTGACAGCATCCAAGCAGACATGTCAGACAGTCCTTACCTGTACAGTCAGGGAAAAAAGGCAGTTTGGAACCTGTAAAAAATTGCTCTATTTTACCTGAGTTGTCCCCCCTCCAGTATGTACTCCAAATGAGTTTTTAGTGCAGTGGGGAACCTGGTCAGTGAGCGGCGAAGGAGGCTGCTTCTGCAAAATGTGGTAAAGATGATGTTCATAAAAATGAATGAACAATAAAGACCAGCAATTGCCTCCAGAGACTACAAAGGGACCTGTGATTGTGGAGTCCAGGGGGACGAATTGATAATCTGTGAGGATGAGGAAGTACACACTGAAGGGGGCGGGGAATCAGAGGAGGAGGATTACGATGATACAGTATCTTGTCTCTGTAGGGCCATTTTGTACAGGGAAAGATGAATTGCTTTTTTTGTGTGGGGTCCCAAACAAACCAATCATTTCAGTTACATTTTTGTAGGCCCTGTCGCTGAAATGATTGGTTTGTTAAAGTGTGCATGTCCTATTTATGCAACATAGGGGTGGGTGGGAAGGCCCAAGGACAATTCCATATTGCACCTCTTTTTTTTCTTTGCATTATGTGTATGAAAATATAATTAATGTTTTTTTACGTCAGAATATATTTCTATTAATAAATTTGTGCATAAAACTATTTAAAAAAAATAGTTTTCATAATTAAATATGTTTCAACCATAATATGTATTATTATGCTATTTCCCCATATATTGCATTCACTTAGTGAAAAAAAAAAAAACCTTGCGTGATAGAGATTTGGTAGCCAAATTTGAAATCAGTATGTGAAAAACCAAACGAATCAGTCATTAGATTGGCAAACAATTTCACTGACCCTAGTGTTTCAGGCTGCTTTTTATATTACTCACCTCTAAGCTGTCATCTGCATTCACCATCCAGCAGTCGGTCCATGTGGCCACAACCAGAAACGCTGTTGAGATAATAGCCAGACAGAGGAACAGTAACTGCAGCATCACAATCATTCTTAAGTCTGGCGGCCTCCAAAAACAATAAACCTCTGTGCATACAAGAAACAAATATCTTATATTTTCAAATCATTCTATAAAGTGATTCAGTTTCTTGTCATCTGAATGCGGGAAACAAAATGATAGTGTGAGCACATTAATAAGCTGTGCACTCTTTTTTTGGGCAAGACATTAAAAAAAGGTGTACATGTTTAAAACAACATTTCTTATGTCAAGGCAAAGCACAAACTTGCATTGTAAATTTGTAACCCAACTACTATCCCTATTGATTGTAAGCTTGCGAGCAGGGCCATTCTACCTCTATGGGCAGTATTCAATGAGAAAAATTCTCTGTGTTTTATGGAGAATTTTTGCTTTTTTCGCCTTGGACGGAGCATTTTGCTCTCCAAAAGTGAACCACCCTATTCAATGTGAAATATTCTCCGTCTTTCTAAGTGATTTTCTCCGTGTCTCTCCGTGTAGCAATTCTCCATCTTTTGATGGGGAGCTGGAATGTGAACTTTTAAACTAAAAGGTTTTTTTTTTAATTTTGGTGTCAAAAAATCAGGTTTTTTTTTCTGTGAAGGGGCATGTTATTTTTATTCATGTGCTTATAGCACATGAATATATATTTAAATTTTAAAAAAATATATATATATTTTTTTTACACAGTGCAGCCAGCAGGGGGCCGGAGCGCTCGAGCCACTCATTAGATATTCATATATTCACTGCACCCGATCGTTAATATGCACGATCGGGTGCAGTGAATACTGGGTCCCCCGCTGGCTATAGGGGGGGGGGGCAGCCTGTGCTGCCTGGGTCCCGGGGAGCCCCCCTCCCCTCCACATTCCTCTGGAGCAGCCAGGGAGACTTTAATCTCTCTGGCTGCTTCCGTCCCCCGGCTCCCTGAAAGCTCCCTGCCGCGGACGCTCGTCCGCTGCAGGGGTTAAGACTCGCCGCGAGTGGCGGCGAGCATCAGCCACATTGAATAGTGGATAAAGTGCCGTGACGGAGAATCTCCAAACATGGAGAATCTCCGCAAAAACACGGAGAGTGCATGGCGAGCAAAATAAAACGCTCTCCATGCACGGAGAATTTTCTCATTGAATACTGCCCTATGTCGGTTTGTTTCTACCCAGTTCGTTTAATCACTGTTGTTTTCACTTGTAAAGTTCAATGGAATATGCGCGCTATATAAGAAACTGAAAATAATAATAATAATAATAATAATAATAATAATAATAATAATAACATTGCTATACTGGAAGAATTAGTAGTTGTTAAGGGGGAAATAGTAAACAAAAGCAACATAAATAAGGTAGATAAGACATTCACCTGCTTTCTCTTGTTGCGTTAAACAGGTATGGTTTATACCCCTTTCACACTGACAAATATTTCCCGGATTATTAGCCATGAATGCGCAACAACCCGGGAAACTGGTCAGTGTGAAAGGGTCATGGAACCAGTGGCGTAACTATAGCTCCGCAGCCCCCGTGGTGGCGGGGGGGGGCAGAGAAATTGGGGGCGCCGCCGGGGGGCTGCGGGGCTATAGTTACCCACAGTCTGCGTCTCGCCCGGCTCTCTGCCGGTACCTGCCTGACCATCACGGTCCCGGCTGGCTCCTGCTGCAATGAAAACTGACAATTATAAAATGGCTGTCCCCATACTGCAGACAGTTTTCTGTCTGCTGTATGGGGGCAGCCATTTTCTAATAGTCAGTTTTCATTGTAGCAGCAGGGGCCGGCTGGGACGGTCAGGCAGGTCACGGCAGAGAGCCAGGCGAGACGCTGACCGTGGGTGCAGGTACGGGTAAGAAGGGGGGGGCAGGTTAGGTGTGTGTGGGGGTGTGTGGGGGTGGGGGGGCACCGAAAAAATGTGCGGCGCGGGGGGGGGCGCAAAATAGTTAGTTACGCCCCTGACTGGAAGATTATCCCGTGTCCAACTGTTAATACCAGGTTATTTACTAAACGTAACATTATATTTTATGCAGAGAACTGACTGCGTTATTCTCTGTTGCTACTCTGCGATCAATAAACAAATTACCAAAAATATGATTAATAAGTATATTCATGTATGGTGACAAATAACATTGCATTAATGGTTTAAACATTTGTATGATAAAACAATATTACAGTTATTACATTTCAATACAAGCATCCAGGTTCATCAATGTAAGTCATACATTAGTATACATTCAATGTGTGAGTGTGTGTGTGTGTGTGTGTGTGTGTGTGTGTGTGTGCTGGAGGTGTGTCTACAAGACAACAGCATGTGTCGTAGCTCTATGTCAATCTGGTGTCGGCCATCTTGTGACCAGCTAACAATGGCAAGTCTTCATCTTGAGTTGCATAATGAAACCATATAACTGACCTTAAATGCAAAGCTATCTCACAACACAAATAACCAGCTATGATAACATTGTACTTCAAGCTACAATATACAGCCATTAAACCACTGTTTTGTCTCAATTTCACATTCATGCTTCTGGTATAACACAATACTATTGCACTGTAATTTAAACAGCAAACAGCAAATCACCACTAACTGGCATTTATCGCACAATCACAACTCAGCTACACTGCTGCATTTTTCTCATAGGGTTGCCGACCCTCCCGGAATTACCGGGAGGATCCCGAAAATCGGGTCCTCCTCCCGGCCCCCTGGAAAGGTGGGCAACCCTCCCGGATTCCGGGGGACCCCCACGCCACCCCCCGATTGCGGCATCTTCGCCATACCTTTTGGATTGAAATCGTCAATCCGCGGGTCTCAGAGGAGGGGGCGGAGCTAAAATCGCGTCATTTTAGCCCCGCCCCCTCCACAGAGATCCGTGAATTGGGGGTTTTAACATCCTGGGGGCGGAGCTTAATGATGTAAAGCTCAAGCCCCGCCCCCCGAACTGCAGCTGGAAGTCTCCTCTCCGGGCTTCTCCCGGAGAGGAGACAGAAAAAGTCGGCAACCCTGTGTTAAACCTACAACAGATATCTCTGTATTGAGCTAAAATGCATTCCACAGTAATTCAACTCTAACTGGGCATTATACAATCCAGGCCTTGCTATACAAAAATCTATCACATGGCTACAATATCCATGTTTAAACACACAGGGCTTTAACCACGGATGCTAACTTATTGCAATGTAAACAATTACTGAAACCAATCATAATCTAGGCCCAATGCTTGATTGCGATACCAAAGCATAACAAAGGAATCTAGGCCCCAAAGCCTGAACACATGATCATATTCAATGATATAACTCACAATCCTATTGTATTTGAATCACATTTATAATCTACCAATCAAAGCCTTTCCTAACTCACAAATCATAACCGCTACACTTGAGTATGTTCTAATCATTAAATTGTTTAATTCAGGCCTATTATAATAACCACCCGGGGGGGGGGGGTAGGTTGGGTGCTCGCGCTACCGATACTGCCAGGGGGGGGGGGGCTGGTGCTACTCACCGATGCCGAGTCCTGCCACACAGGGTCTCCTTGTCCCGGCCAGCTCGAGGTCCCTGCTGATGCAGGAGTTGGGTGACGTCATCCTATGCGGCTGCAGCATAGCCGCATAGGATGACGCCAGCACCGGCCCTGATAGTAGGGTCGGCGGCCCGGCCAGGTGGCAATCTGGACCGGCCCACCGGGGAAATGGCCCGGTCTCCCGGATGACCAATCCGCCTTTGTCAGACATCTAGATCTCTTCCTGGGGTATTCTGCTGCATTTTCTGATCTAGTCCTTCCAATGTTGGTCAGCACTGTGTGTGTGTTATCTGACTGTGCCTTTTCCAGTAGATACCTGGGGGGAGGGTGCTGTATCCTGTCCATTGTCCAAGCTGTTCAATAGAATCAGCCACACCCCCTCTGCTATCTGTAAGTGAGATATCTAATAATATCTTATAAGATTTAAGAATGTGAATAGTTTGTGATCTGAATTTGTAACAACTGTCATCTGATAGCTATTCTTATGTAGATCATTTTGACACCAAACATCGATGGTTTTGGAAGCATTTTTATCGCAAACTATGTTTTAGTTTATGAGCAGGCTCTTCCGTCTTTCATCAAAGTTTTGTTCTAAAATGGTGAAATATAATGCGCTAAAGTGTCTAAGTGTATTTCGAATTTGACACAATGTTCCAGGATTTCCACAACGGTCGCGGGTCCAGGGGCAGTGTGAACAGGTTCACTGCACTGTAAAGACGCTGGTGGGAGATGCTGACATCTCCCAGTGCCGCCCTTTCCCTGCCTCCCGATTAAGTCAGCTTTATGCTAATGTGAAAGCGCTTGCAAGCCGGGTCACAGCCGGGATTTTGTACCTGGCTTGCGACTCGCTTGCAAGCGCTTTCCAGTGTGAAAGGGGTATCAATAGATCCATAGTTAAAGGATAGACAGTGAACAGGTTGACCCCAAATGGCCAACATGCAAAAGGTTGGCATGGTCAAAAAGTGGACAGGGAATAGGAAATGGTTGACAGAGTTAAAAGGCCACCATGAAAATGGTCATTTGGTGTCATTTTGTACATTTAACCATATCTGAGCCAAATTAGCGTACCCTTGTCGGTTCACAATATTTTTCCTGTATTTCTAGAAGCAGCACTGTCTCAAAAAGCCTGGGACTGGATATGCTTAGGAGAGGGTACCCTGCTGCATTTTTTGTAAACCTTTCAACCAGGGGCGTAACTAGAACTTAATGGGCCCCATAGCAAAATCCTGAAAGGGCCCCCTCCCCAGGAAGGAGAGTGAAGGAGGGACAGCGAGGGGGATATAGACATAAAAAACATAATTGGAATACTGTAATAGTTAGAAAATGAATAAGTAATGCTACACACACTTATATTGCCTCAATAAACCCCTCTGGCCCTCCTACCACTGTGGGGATTTGGAAGGGTTTTGAATATTGCCACAATACCAGGGTAGCAGCAGAATGGATGGGACTCCAGCACTCAGTGGGACCTGTCTGATGACTGCAAGTCACAGTCAGTGGACTGTGGGACTCTAACACTAAGCGCTGGTGTCCCGTCTGTGCTGCTGCCCTGGTATTCCTGATCCCTGGCACTTCCAGCCTACTACGACCTCACCCGCCCCGCTCAGCACACCTGTCCAGGTCCTCCTTCCCTGCTGGCTGCCGTTTCATACTTGCAGCACGATTGTTCCCCGAATGGCGCAGGGAGAGCGGGCAGGTGGGTGCCTCCCTGTCCAAAAACCCTCCACACTCCTGCTGTGCTGTACACTGCTCACGTGTGACAGGGTGCAGGGGGAGCAGCAGACCGGTGGGTGCCTCCCTGCACAGACTGCAGACATGCCGGCACAGAGCTTCAAGTGTTGTTCATGTCTTCATGACATGTCATGCAGCAAGATGTCAGCGTAAGCGTTATCTCCTTTCATTAAATCAAAGCAGGACTCAGTGGCCTCATGGGATTTGTAGTTTATCGTTAACTGCCCAAAGTGTGACCAGTAAAAATAAACTACAATTCCCAAGATGCCGCTGTGCCTGCTTCTCTGGCTGGCTGGGTACCTCGGACAGGTAACTGAAGCTGCATCCCGGCGGCGGCCTTTTCACACTGTGGCGCTCTAAGCGGCACCCATGTAATGGTCGGGCTGGGCCTGCTGGTGGGACAGGGTGCAGGGGGAGCAGTGGGCCCTTCAAACTGCTCGGGCCCCATAGCAGCTGCACCCCCTGCACCCTCGGTAGTTACGCCGGTACTCTTTACTTAGAACGGCGCCCACGATTTTGATCGTGGGCATCGTTAGTAAAAAATCGCGGGCATCGCGGGCATTGAATGCACTAAAAAATCGGGTGCTATGCGACCGGCGCGATGCCCGCGATTTCCCATAGGGAACAATGTTAAATGTCTCAATTGACCCGATTTTCCTGTTCAATGCCTCAATTGACCCGATTTTTCCATAGGAAACAATGTAAAATGGCCCACAGAGGCCAAATAGGCACCCTGAAGTGTGAAATGGCCCCCACAATTGTTAACGCCACCCCACGATCAACGTGAACCCGAAGCGCGGCGAGCGCAGCGAGCCCGCGAGGGGCGGCGGTACGCGTCCTACGACCTTTTCATACCCCCACTATCCACGTCGGTGTGGAGTTGAGAATATAAAGTGTGGCGAGCGCAGCGAGCCACCGAGCCCGAAGTGTGGCGAGGGGACGCGGACAGCTGTGAAGCCCGCGAGGGGACGCGGATACCTGTGAAGGTATCCGCGTCCGCTCGCCATGCTTCGGGCTCGGTGGCTCGCTGCACTCGCCACACTTTCTATTCTCAACTCCACGCCGACGTGGATAGTGGGGGTATGAAAAGGTCGTAGGACGCGTACCGCCGCCCCTCGCGAGCTCGCTGCGCTCGCCACGCTTCGGGTTGACGTTGATCGCGGGGTGGTGTTTACAATTGGGGTGGCCATTTCACACTTCAGGGTGCCTATTTGGCCTCTGTGGCCCATTTAACATTGTTTCCTATGGAAAAATTGGGTCAATTGAGGCATTGAACAGGAAAATCGGGTCAATTGAGACATTTAACATTGTTCCCTATGGGAAATCGGGGGCATCGCGTCGGTCGCATCGCACCCGATTTTTTAGTGCGCTCAATGGCCGAGATGGCCACGATGGGCGCCCTTCTAGGTAAAGAGTACCGTTACGCCACTGCTTTCAACCCCAAACTCAGCAGCCAAGTAAAAATGACTTTACTAATGGAAAATGTGAATCATGAGAACATGGCAGCTTAGTAAATAAGCTGCATTCCCTGCAGACCCGGTTCCGTTTGTTTTCAGCTCAGCTGCCTAATGGCAGATACTGCTGAACTTAGTAAATTTCCTCCACAGAGAGGGTTGAGAGAGGGGAGGTTAACACCTCCCTTTCTCAACAGTGGCAGGTGAGGAGTTTGACTGGGGCAGTACATCTGTCAAACTGTAATGTAGGTATCCTAAGTTGAGCTCAGGGAGGGCAAAAACGTCCCATGGAGCAGAAGGGCAAAAGCCCTGATTTATAGTTACATGAGAACTTTAGGTCCCAGCAAGCATACAGAACTTTTACTTGAAGAACCACAAGTACCAGGGTATTTTAAGTATCAGGGTGTTTCAATCAATTCCATAGCTTCTACAAAACATATCCACAGATGAATTAGGAGAACCAGGGACTGCAAAGTGGATGTTTGTACTGTGGGCCCGATTCAGTAAGTCCTGCTAATTTGCAAAAATTGCAATTTTGCAAATTAGCTGTGACCGCAGTCTAAGGTACAACGGAGGGCAATGACCGATCATTGTGGTGTGGCTGCCAAGCACTTTCATGATTGGTGGGGAAGGGATGCATGATGATACTGATTTATAAATGCTAATTTTTATTTGTACCATTTGCCATTTCAGGAACATGAGGCACAATCTTCTTTCTAAATGTATTTTATTTCTCCCTCTCCCTCTCTTTGGTAAGTTTAAATAATGGTAACCACTTCCAAAGTTGGAAGAAGGCCAGGAATAGTTATGGATATTCAGGGTCATTGCTGGGCTCTTTGGTTCTTGTGGTTGGCAACACAACTAGGGAACTAATATAAGGCATAATATTAACCCATTCATGTCCAACGTCTAGTCAGGCTCAACAGCCCTAGTGCTAGTAGCAGATCCAATGGTGAGCCACTTTAAATAAGAACATTAACATTGTTCCACATTCAATGTAGACCATTATTGAAAAAAATATATGTTGGGTGAGATTTCATAGGATGAGAGTTTCAGAAAGTGAGAGATTTGGTGAGAAATAAAGCGGCAATCATTTACACTGCAAAATCAAACTGGTTTAGCAGTGTAAATGATTGCCACTTTAAAAAAACTGGAGATTTCTAACCAAATCTCTCACTTTCTTTATCTCTCATCCTATTAAATCTCACCCGTTGTATTTAAACATTTAAACCAGATTGTTTGAATTGCAAAAAAACAAAAACAAATGGACTGCAAAGGGTTGACAATCACCACTCTGTGCACATTGCCTCTTCTATTATTCACTCCCCATTTCTGAACACTCATGAGCTCTTTACTTACTTCTCTACATGTACTTTCACATCCACATCTCACCACCAATGTAAAAAATTAACAAACATCCACCTATATCTACAGTATCTCTCCTTTCTAATCTTATTAGCTGGTGACATCTCACCAAACCAAGGCCCTAACCACCTGTCCCACTCAGATTTTTTTTTTTAAAGTTTATCTTTATTTGCCATTTTTTTATTTATTCATACAACACAATCCATAAAACACTTGTATACACATACGCAAGCATTGATACAAGATTTCTAGACACGCACGCATCCGCCTTAATCATGCCTATAGTCCTTGCTAAATCATTCGCACGCAAACATACCAAAAGGGGAGTTGACTTACAGTGCTTACACATAAAACAGTTTGCACGCACGACCCTATTTACATACAAAGGGGGTAGAGTGTCCCTAGGGGCACTATAAGAGCGCTGAAAGCACTATAATTGGTGATGTGGATCACAATACAATTACAATAATTAAAATAACAGATGAGACTGCTGCCGCTTGTAAAAGAGGGTGTGTAGCCTCTTCAAGATACTAAGAAAAGAATTGTGAAGTGCTTTTGTCCCAAATTGGGACGCTGTCACTTTAAGAAGCGCAGTCTGACCTGAATAAACATTAAACACGAATTATAGTAAAATACTTTGATGCATTTTATTTGCAAAGTTATGCATATAATATATGAGTGAAGTGCACTTCACCATAGCAATGTACAATAATAAAAAACACATACACAACAGAATGACATACAACATATAACATAGATATCTGGCTGTTTTGAGTTAGAGGTAATTTTAGCAGGCTTGGATATGACAAGGCATGGTATTAGTTCCTTATTGGCATTTTGTAATCCGTTTATAGTTACCAGTCCTTCAACAGTGATTTACAGGTGGATGCGCCTCCTTGTGCAGGTGAAATTCTGTTGGTGGCACGTTTTCCTCCTTCTTTACCAGTGATGTGACTGGATGGAATGTTGTCCACTGTGAGATGTAACTGGCCGGTATTGCCTGAAGGAATAGGTGTCTGTAAAGCTCAAAAACGCGTTTCTCTGCCTGCGTGCTTATCGGCAGCTTCCTCAGTTTCCTGAAACTGAGGAAGCTGCCGATAAGCACGCAAGCAGAGAAACGCGTTTTTGAGCTTTACAGACACCTATTCCTTCAGGCAATACCGGCCAGTTACATCTCACAGTGGACAATATTCCATCCAGTCACATCACTGGTAAAGAAGGAGGAAAACGTGCCACCAACAGAATTTCACCTGCACAAGGAGGCGCATCCACCTGTAAATCACTGTTGAAGGACTGGTAACTATAAACGGATTACAAAATGCCAATAAGGAACTAATACCATGCCTTGTCATATCCAAGCCTGCTAAAATTACCTCTAACTCAAAACAGCCAGATATCTATGTTATATGTTGTATGTCATTCTGTTGTGTATGTGTTTTTTATTATTGTACATTGCTATGGTGAAGTGCACTTCACTCATATATTATATGCTTAACTTTGCAAATAAAATGCATCAAAGTATTTTACTATAATTCGTGTTTAATGTTTATTCAGGTCAGACTGCGCTTCTTAAAGTGACAGCGTCCCAATTTGGGACAAAAGCACTTCACAATTCTTTTCTACTATTTACATACACACATACAACACAGTCTGCGAACGAGCATGCTCTGGTCTCGCTTGTGTACTCACGGCATAACATGCTTTTTATACATTACACTTAGCAAGATAAGTTGTTTTGCTCTGCTAACATCTCATTGCTGTTGGTATGCATTGAGTAGTTGTGCTGAGTTAATTGAGTAACAAATTGACGCATTGATTGGTGTAAATGGTGTGCAGGTGCCATTGATTTAGCCATTTAGTGCATGTGGATTGGCCTTGCGAATGTAAAGTCGGCAAAAGTATGGTCTGCGAAACTTAAAACCTGCTTTGTCCTTTCGAATGTTTTGGCGTTTGAGGCAAACAAGCACTCAAGCACACATGCAAAGCCAATCCCCACCACTTGTAGTTAACGCCCATGTGTACGCCCAGGTATACGCCCAGTTTTGCTCATTATTCGGGTTGCGCCCATACAAACGCCCACATCACGCCTACTTCCAATTCATTAGTTCGCAAGAGTAAAGCTGCTCGGTAGGTTGCTTGCAAATAGGTTGATGTCTCCTTGCACATGCGCAATGGATGCATTCTGCAGATAATAGCGAATTCGCATGTGAAAAGGCCAATGTGAATAAGGGCCTTAATACTTACATAACACTAACAATGTACTAACACTTCACATAACAAATAATAAATCTGCATCTTTATAGAATTATTTCGTACACTTTGCCCCTATCCTATCCCTCCCTAGTAAACCTTTACTGACCCCTATCTTATCCCTCAGTTTTACATTTATCTCCCAAAGAGTTGGGGCATTCTTTATCTTTATCCGGATCTTGTACCAGTCTAATTAATTTGGTGTATAACCTTTGAAATACTTTACGTTCTGTTCCTATCTCTTCGTGCCTAATCCTATGTTTACCTCATGTGTTGTGGTTTATACCAAGGAAACTAAATATTTTCCTGGTTTTTATTTATCTGTGCACACTTATGTGAGTTGATTTTAAATTATACTTGTGATATTTCCATACATTTATCTACTTTTATATATTAAAGTTTTATATGTGTTTTATTATATTTTCTTTGTGATACTATCTACAAGTTGGCGACTTGTTTCGTTAAGCATTCTTAGTGATTGGTGCTCCTTTATAATAGATTGAGTGATACCAATCCCCCCATATTTTATAAAATGTATTTATATTGTTTCTTGTGATATATACTTCTCTCTCATGCTCAAACGTGTTGTTAACCAGGTTGGTCCATTCCTTTAACCCCGGTGCATTTTTTGCCATCCAAGTCCATGCAATGCAAACTTTGGCTATAGAGCTTAAGTTGATGGCCATCTGTCTTATTTCTACTGGCATCCCCAGATTGGGCCAATTCCAAGTATCATTGCGGTAGACTTGCTTTCTTGCTGGGGTATTCCCTGACTAATCATTATGCCTCTGATGTCATACCAAAATTTTTGCACCGAGTTGCATTGCCAGATAAGATGCATTTTGGGTATTTGTCTGCCTCTTTTCCCGAAAACTTACTTATTTTAACAGGTGTTAAATAAGTTCTGTGAATAATGTTATACTGTATCTGTTGCACTCTTATGGAGTTTGTTGATGTCTTAATAATTGCGAGTGCCTTCTCCCATTTCCCCTTTGATTTTGATTTGGTTATCTTTCACATCAGTATGGAAGTTTTTTTTATAATCCTCAAAGGCACTCCTAATCTGCAGGTACTGGAAGAACATGGTTTGTGGCAAATCGAATTCTTCCTGGAGTTGAGAGAATGGTTTTATTCTGTTTTAATCAATAATTTGACTTATTGTTTTAATTCCAGCAGCCTCCCATATTACACTACCTTGCTGTTTTCCTAGTTTTTTGAACGGGGTCAGTGAGAAGATGGTCGTTCCGGGATCTAACCCATTATAGCCTTGTTCCTTACTAATCCATTTCCATATTTTTGTCTACCCTAGGGATATTCCCATCTCCGGTTGGTATATCCTCCGATCCACCCCCTATGTCATCTACCATAAGATGGGATTTATCTCTGTTTATTTTTAGACCTGAATAGGATCCAAATTTCTGAAGGTTAGCCATTACCAGGGGAAGATCTTTCTGGTAGTTGGACATACCCACCAATAGGTCATGAGGAGATAAAAATGAGGAAAGATCCGCGCTCTTATTTGTATTGGCAGCTCCGCTTTTTATAAGTAGTGGAAAAACGGGGGGTATTGGAGCGCTCTATGTATAAAATATTTATAATAAATTGTGTAGATAAAAATAATAATAAAGACAGAAAAAATGGCAAAAGTAAAGAAAAACTTAGCAAAAGTAGAATAACGAGTGGACACCTGTAAAGGAATTAATATGTTAAGAATTGGAATTTCCAATGTTTACACTCTTTAAGTGAACTAGTGTGGAGTTGCCCGTCCTATCTCACCCTAACTACAAGCCGGCGGCGCCGCACGGAGGTTGCGATGCGTTGCCGCGGCTTTGTGTACCTTCTCCCGTATGGCAGCGGGGATGCAGCTGTCAGGTCCCGATGTTCGCCGGCGTCCCGGCACGGCTTCTGATGGTGTTCTTGCTGGCTGCTGGGTACTTCAAGGGGATGAGGCAGGTGGGCTCTGCTGAATCTGCTCCAACGCGTTTCATGCCGCAAGGGCACTTTTTCAAGGATGCAGTTTGTTTAAAAGTTCCGCTTTTTTATTCTAAAATCTTTATTGATAAAACAGGAAGTTGCTGGACGGATGTCCTCATTTTTTGGTGGGAACCTCATGGGTTCTTAGTCTTCGTGGTGCCACTCGTTTATTCATTGAAAAAAGGGGTTGGAAGAAATTTGAAAAATTAAAAAATCACTATAATAATAAAAATGAATATAAATTTGAAATAACTGAAGAATGGTTTTTTAAAGGCATTTTATGTACTTGAAAGAGATGATTTTTCTGGGTCCAGTAAGGACTCTTAGGGTTCAGAGGAAGTTACACATATTGTTTTTATTCTTAGTCCAGAAAGGCGTTGAGTTCTATATCTATATTTAGCCCCCGAGGGTGGAGAGTTTTTAGTTCAAAAATCCATCGCATTTCATTCTTTAAGAGATCTTTGACAATGTCTCCTCCCCTCCAGTTTTTGTGAATCTTCTGTATTGCTATGAATTTTAATTCTGTTGGGTCTTTATTGTGATATTCAAGGAAGTGATTTGATACACTATGCATAGTTAGGCCTCTTCTTATGTTGTAGATATGTTCTGCTATCCTGATTCTTGTTTTTCTTTTTGTTTGGCCGATGTATTGAAGTTTGCATGGGCATTCTAAGAGGTAAATGACCCCCTCTGTTTCACAACTGACCTGGTCTTTAATCTTGTATTGTTTGTCTGTGATGTTGGATTTGAAGTTTTTTACTGATTTGGTGCTGGTGGGTTTCAGTTTGCAGCCTTTGCAGTTCCCACAATTGTGGAAGCCTCCATTGGTTTGATGGATTTTTGTTTGATCAGTTGGTACATAGCTTGCTGTGATTTCTTGTTTCAGATTTTTGGCTCTTTTGTAAATTATCCTTGGTTTGTCGGAAATGATGGTTTGTAATGATTCATCTAGATGAAGAATATGCCAGTTCTTTTTAATCATGTCTTCTATCTGTTTGGAGTTACTGTTGTATTGTGTGATGAACGCTGTGTCGTGGATTTTGTTTTCTTCTTTGTTTTTGTACTTTAGTAAATCTTCTCTTTTTATTTTGTTGACTGTGGTGGTGTGTTTTTGCAATTGTTCTTCTTTGTAACCTTTTGCTTTGAAATTGTTAATCATCAGTTGGCTCTGTTGTTCAAATGTTTCTTGTTCTGTACAGTTGCGTTTTAATCTTCGCAGTTGGCCTCCTGGTATGTTGTTTACCCATTTAATATGATGATTACTGGATGCGGGGAGCATGTTGTTGCCTGAGACTTCTTTGATGTGTGTTTTGGTATTGATGGTATTATTTTTGATGTAGATTTCTAAGTCCAGGTATATGATCTCTTGTTTGCTGTGGGTAGTGGTGAACTCCAGATTTAGGTTATTAGAATTCATATATTCAATGAACCTTTTTAAGTCCTCTTCTTCCCCCTCCCAGACGAAGAAGACATCGTCGATATATCGACGCCAGACGACAAGATGTTTTTTGAACACATTATTGTTCCAGATGTTGTCATCCTCCCATTTTGCAACAAATAAATTAGCATAACTTGGGGCCAGGGGGGTCCCCATGGCCGTGCCACACAGCTGCAGATAGAACGTGTCGTTATACCAAAAATAATTGTGCGATAAAATAAAGTCGATATTTGCCATGATGAAATTTATCTGTTCATTGTTGAGATCTGATTGTGTTGATAGATAGTGGCGTGCGTGATCACATCCCTTCTCATGTTGAATACAGGTGTACAGAGATTTAACATCTGCTGTACAGAGTATGTAGTTATCTTTCCATTCAATTGTTTCAAGTATTTGCAGGATGCTGGTGGTGTCTTGGAGATAACTTTTTTGTTCTTTGACTAAATGTTGAAGAAAACTGTCTGTGTACTTTGATAAATTGGATGTTAATGATTGGAGACCAGATATGATTGGCCTGCCTGGGTTTTTTTTGGTGTCTTTGTGTATCTTCGGTAGGAAGTAGAACGTGGGGATTTTTGGATTCTGTTGTGAGAGGAATTTATGTTCTTTTTCATTCAGGATTCCAATGTCAAGACCTTCTTGGAGGTGTTCTGATAATTCTTTATTGTATTGATTTGTGGGGTCTGATTTTAGTATTTTGTATGTAGAGGCATCTGAAAGGAGATTTTCTGCTTCTCTTTCGTAGTTATCCTTAGACATGATGACGACTCCTCCGCCTTTGTCGGCTGGTTTGATGATTATGGAGTCATCTGACTTCAGGTCTTTTATCGCTTTCTTTTCCATTTTTGAAATGTTTTGTTGTATTTTTTGGTTGTCTGGTATTTTTTCAATTTCTGCTTCTATTAGTTTCTCGAAGGTACTTATGTGTGGGCCTTTGAGATGGGTTGGATTAAACGTTGATATTGGTCTCAGTTCTGTGTGTTTGAATGAATCGGTGACTATTGATTGTGGATAGCTGTTTTCTTTTTGTTTATAAAATTTTTTAATGCAAAGTTTGCGAGTGAATTTCTGCACATCCATGTACAAATCAAATTTATTGATTTTTGATTCAGGAGCAAATTTGAGTCCTTTTTGCAGAACTGCAATTTCTGTTTCTGTGAGAGATTTGTTGCTCAAGTTATATACTGTTAATTTTTGTTCTTTAGTTTTTTCTTCATCTTTTAGCAACTTTTTGGTTTTTCCGCTTCCTCTTGAGCCTCTATATCGATGTTTATCTTTTGTTTTTTGTATGTTGCCCCTCTTTGGTCTGGTGGTTTCTTGATGCCATGTGTAACGTCTAAAAAATCATAGTTTTCATCATCGGAGGTCTCGTTGTCTGTATCCTCTTCTAATTGTCTCTTTGAGGTTTTTGCCCTGGCTCCTTCTCTTTCTTTATTTTTTTTTTGAATTAATTCTGCCAGATTAGTTCTGTTGGTGTTTTCTTCTTCTATGGCTTTTTGTTTGCCCTGGTTGTATGATTCTCTGATGTTTGTGTTGTTGCTGTAGGTGAAGTTTCTTTTATTATATTGTTGGTATCGCCTGTCAGTTGCTTGTGTTGGTTCTTGGTTGATAAGGGGTTTTCTTTTGTTTTGATGTTGCTGAAAATGTGGTGTATACTCTTTTCTTTGTCTTTGCGGTTTTTGTTCTTTGGTATACGTTCCTATTCTTTTTTCCTTTTTCTTGTAGAGATCTGATTCATCCTGATCTCTCTTGTATTTCTTTTGTTTTTGAATGATGATGTCGTCTTCCAATTTTCCTATTTTATTGTTGGTCATTTTGATTAATTTATTGAAGTCTTCCATTTTTCTTAGACTTTCGAATCTGGTCTCATATGTTTTTATGTTGTCATTAATTAAATTCAATGATGTCTGTCTATCTTCTATTATTAATTTCATTAATTCTATGGAACTGTTGTCCAAGATGGTGTTCCATTTTTCATGAAACGATGGTATGGTTGGTTGAAATGTACATGTCTTCTGTAATCTTAATCCTCTGGGGATCATCTGATTCTCTATATATTTTTTCATAGTGGCGATTTCCCACCATTGTTTCACTTCTTGTGTATATAGTTTCTCCAATTTAAAGAATTGGTTGCAGAAGTTTTCTTCATTTTCTGGTGGCACTGTGATGATATTGTCTTTAGAAAAAATGTTGTTAATATTTTGCCTTTTATTTTCGTTTTGTATATGTATCGACTTGTATGTCGACATGATGCGGCAGCGGTTCAGTTTTTTGACAATAGATAAAAATGAGGAAAGATCCGCGCTCTTATTTGTATTGGCAGCTCCGCTTTTTATAAGTAGTGGAAAAACAGGGGGTATTGGAGCGCTCTATGTATAAAATATTTATAATAAATTGTGTAGATAAAAATAATAATAAAGACAGAAAAAATGGCAAAAGTAAAGAAAAACTTAGCAAAAGTAGAATAACGAGTGGACACCTGTAAAGGAATTAATATGTTAAGAATTGGAATTTCCAATGTTTACACTCTTTAAGTGAACTAGTGTGGAGTTGCCCGTCCTATCTCACCCTAACTACAAGCCGGCGGCGCCGCACGGAGGTTGCGATGCATTGCCGCGGCTTTGTGTACCTTCTCCCGTATGGCAGCGGAGATGCAGCTGTCAGGTCCCGATGTTCGCCGGCGTCCCGGCACGGCTGATGGTGTTCTTGCTGGCTGCTGGGTACTTCAAGGGGATGAGGCAGGTGGGCTCTGCTGAATCTGCTCCAACGCGTTTCATGCCGCAAGGGCACTTTTTCAAGGATGCAGTTTGTTTAAAAGTTCCGCTTTTTTATTCTAAAATCTTTATTGATAAAACAGGAAGTTGCTGGACGGATGTCCTCATTTTTTGGTGGGAACCTCATGGGTTCTTAGTCTTCGTGGTGCCACTCGTTTATTCATTGAAAAAAGGGGTTGGAAGAAATTTGAAAAATTAAAAAATCACTATAATAATAAAAATGAATATAAATTTGAAATAACTGAAGAATGGTTTTTTAAAGGCATTTTATGTACTTGAAAGAGATGATTTTTCTGGGTCCAGTAAGGACTCTTAGGGTTCAGAGGAAGTTACACATATTGTTTTTATTCTTAGTCCAGAAAGGCGTTGAGTTCTATATCTATATTTAGCCCCCGAGGGTGGAGAGTTTTTAGTTCAAAAATCCATCGCATTTCATTCTTTAAGAGATCTTTGACAATGTCTCCTCCCCTCCAGTTTTTGTGAATCTTCTGTATTGCTATGAATTTTAATTCTGTTGGGTCTTTATTGTGATATTCAAGGAAGTGATTTGATACACTATGCGTAGTTAGGCCTCTTCTTATGTTGTAGATATGTTCTGCTATCCTGATTCTTGTTTTTCTTTTTGTTTGGCCGATGTATTGAAGTTTGCATGGGCATTCTAAGAGGTAAATGACCCCCTCTGTTTCACAACTGACCTGGTCTTTAATCTTGTATTGTTTGTCTGTGATGTTGGATTTGAAGTTTTTTACTGATTTGGTGCTGGTGGGTTTCAGTTTGCAGCCTTTGCAGTTCCCACAATTGTGGAAGCCTCCATTGGTTTGATGGATTTTTGTTTGATCAGTTGGTACATAGCTTGTGTACAAAAAACATCTTGTCGTCTGGCGTCGATATATCGACGATGTCTTCTTCGTCTGGGAGGGGGAAGAAGAGGACTTAAAAAGGTTCATTGAATATATGAATTCTAATAACCTAAATCTGGAGTTCACCACTACCCACAGCAAACAAGAGATCATATACCTGGACTTAGAAATCTACATCAAAAATAATACCATCAATACCAAAACACACATCAAAGAAGTCTCAGGCAACAACATGCTCCCCGCATCCAGTAATCATCATATTAAATGGGTAAACAACATACCAGGAGGCCAACTGCGAAGATGGTACTTATGTAGTAACTGGGCTGCCGATTTCTAAATCGGGTCGGATCGGGAGATCGCATCGCATCGCATGCGACCATGCGATTCGATGCGATGCGATGCGATGCGATGACCCGATTTTTCCATAGGAATCAATGTTAAAATGGACTGAGTCCATTTTAACATGGAATTCAATGGGAAAAATGGGTCCTTTTCATACCCCTACTATCCAAGTGGGCATGGAGTTGGATATAAACCTGTGGCGAGCGTAGCGAGCCACCGAGCCCGAAGCGTGGCGAGCGAAGCGAGCCCCGCGAGGGGACGAATACCGTCCCCTCGCGGGGCTCGCTTCGCTCGCCACGCTTCGGGCTCGGTGGCTCGCTACGCTCGCCACAGGTTTATATCCAACTCCATGCCCACTTGGATAGTAGGGGTATGAAAAGGACCCATTTTTCCATAGGAATCATTTTAACATTGATTCCTATGGAAAAATCGGGTCATCGCATCCGATATCGGATGCGATATCGGATGCGATGCGATGCGATATCGCATCGCATCGCATCTGATTGTATGCCTTAACTTAAGGCATACAATAAAAAAATCGGCAGCCCAGTTACTACATAAGTACCGCGAAGATTAAAACGCAACTGTACAGAACAAGAAACATTTGAACAACAGAGCCAACTGATGATTAACAATTTCAAAGCAAAAGGTTACAAAGAAGAACAATTGCAAAAACACACCACCACAGTCAACAAAATAAAAAGAGAAGATTTACTAAAGTACAAAAACAAAGAAGAAAACAAAATCCACGACACAGCGTTCATCACACAATACAACAGTAACTCCAAACAGATAGAAGACATGATTAAAAAGAACTGGCATATTCTTCATCTAGATGAATCATTACAAACCATCATTTCCGACAAACCAAGGATAATTTACAAAAGAGCCAAAAATCTGAAACAAGAAATCACAGCAAGCTATGTACCAACTGATCAAACAAAAATCCATCAAACCAATGGAGGCTTCCACAATTGTGGGAACTGCAAAGGCTGCAAACTGAAACCCACCAGCACCAAATCAGTAAAAAACTTCAAATCCAACATCACAGACAAACAATACAAGATTAAAGACCAGGTCAGTTGTGAAACAGAGGGGGTCATTTACCTCTTAGAATGCCCATGCAAACTTCAATACATCGGCCAAACAAAAAGAAAAACAAGAATCAGGATAGCAGAACATATCTACAACATAAGAAGAGGCCTAACTACGCATAGTGTATCAAATCACTTCCTTGAATATCACAATAAAGACCCAACAGAATTAAAATTCATAGCAATACAGAAGATTCACAAAAACTGGAGGGGAGGAGACATTGTCAAAGATCTCTTAAAGAATGAAATGCGATGGATTTTTGAACTAAAAACTCTCCACCCTCGGGGGCTAAATATAGATATAGAACTCAACGCCTTTCTGGACTAAGAATAAAAACAATATGTGTAACTTCCTCTGAACCCTAAGAGTCCTTACTGGACCCAGAAAAATCATCTCTTTCAAGTACATAAAATGCCTTTAAAAAATCATTCTTCAGTTATTTCAAATTTATATTCATTTTTATTATTATAGTGATTTTTTAATTTTTCAAATTTCTTCCAACCCCTTTTTTCAATGAATAAACGAGTGGCACCACGAAGACTAAGAACCCATGAGGTTCCCACCAAAAAATGAGGACATCCGTCCAGCAACTTCCTGTTTTATCAATAAAGATTTTAGAATAAAAAAGCGGAACTTTTAAACAAACTGCATCCTTGAAAAAGTGCCCTTGCGGCATGAAACGCGTTGGAGCAGATTCAGCAGAGCCCACCTGCCTCATCCCCTTGAAGTACCCAGCAGCCAGCAAGAACACCATCAGAAGCCGTGCCGGGACGCCGGCGAACATCGGGACCTGACAGCTGCATCCCCGCTGCCATACGGGAGAAGGTACACAAAGCCGCGGCAACGCATCGCAACCTCCGTGCGGCGCCGCCGGCTTGTAGTTAGGGTGAGATAGGACGGGCAACTCCACACTAGTTCACTTAAAGAGTGTAAACATTGGAAATTCCAATTCTTAACATATTAATTCCTTTACAGGTGTCCACTCGTTATTCTACTTTTGCTAAGTTTTTCTTTACTTTTGCCATTTTTTTCTGTCTTTATTATTATTTTTATCTACACAATTTATTATAAATATTTTATACATAGAGCGCTCCAATACCCCCCGTTTTTCCAGGTCATGAGGAGAGACAAGGCTGCCCATCCTGCCCCCATTCCCCGCTTGTGCTTCAAAGAGAATTTTTCTAAGCTTACACGCAACTGGCTCAATGGCCACAGCAAATAATATAGGGGAGAGTGGGCAGCCCTGTCTCGTACCCCGAAATAGGGGGAATGATTCTGAGACTAACCCATTGATGGAGACTCTGGCGGTGGGGCTCTGGTAAATAGAGAAAACCCTATTTACGAATCGTGGTCCAAAGCCAAATGCATCTAGTGTATTTTTCAGGTATGACCAATCCAGCGAATCAAAGGCCTTATTGGCATCAAATGAGGCCACTGCTATCTCAGTTCTAGTGGTGTTCCCAGTTTGTAGGTAGGCAAATACCCTTCGCAAATTTATTGCGGTGGACTTACCCCTCCTAAAACCAGTCTGATCTGAATGGATAATTTAATTGATTACATAGTTTAATCTGTTGGCGTGAACCGTTGCGTATATCTTGGCATCAACCGTTAACAATGATATTGGTCTGTATGATTCCGCCCTAAGTGGATCTTTACCTTTTTTGAGTATTACCGTAATAATGGCCTCTGTCATAGACTGAGATAGCGTGCCCTCACTTTCCATTTCCTGAAAGAAATTGCTTTGGTGCCAGCGTACCCTCAAATACCTTGTATATCTCTGCTGGCAGGCCATCTATCTCAGATGCCATACCAGCCGAGAGTCCCTTTATTGTGGCTTCGACCTCTTCTAAACTAATAGACTGTTCTAATATTTCCCTGGCTTCAGGGTATAGCATGGGGAGGTCGAGATTATATAGGTATTTATTACAGTCGGCGTTCCCCAATGTAATTTTAGATTTGTATGTTTCTGCTAGATGGGTCACAAAAACATCTACCTCTTTTGGTGTCTCAGTAACTATTTCACCAGAATTTGTACATATTTTAGGAATTACATTCGGGGGTTTGTCCACTCTAGCAATATACGCCATAAGTTTCCCTGCTCTGTCTGAATTTAGATAGATTTTGTGGGACTCCTTTAAAAGCTTACATTTTGCCATTTCTTGCAGGTGTGTCACCCAAGCCCGTTGGGCGACCAGCCATTCTTGCTTACTTGGTTCGGTTTTTTGTTTTGTTCTAAGTTCATCATTTTTACCTCTAATGACAATGCTGTTTTTAGGAGTGTACCCTTAACCTGGGCAGTTCTTTTTATCATTATACCGCTTAAGATGGCTTTAAAGGATTCCCAAACGATTGCGGGTGGAGTTAATATTTGTTCCGAAGAAGCCGTAAATTTTCACTTTCACATCGTCTAAATCTCCAAGCTGGGGCAACCATGCTGATTGGAATCTCCAGTACTGGTGGCCTCGACAGGGTTCTGGATCCATTTGTAATACCAAGGAGGAGTGGTACGAGATACCACGAGGTTTGTATTCAATTACTGATATTTTATTAAGTAGATCTCTAGAGGAGAAAATCATATCAATTCTTGAAAAATTATTAAATGTGGGCGAGTAACATGAAAATTGACACTTCTCCGGTAACTTTTCTCTCCAAACCTCGTACCAGCCCACTTCATCAGTGAATTTAGCGAGACTACTTCTCCCCACCGGACTACCCCTTCTGGGGCTCCATATATCCATCCCATAATTCATCACTGTGTTAAAGTCACCTAAACATATAAATGAATTATCAGGCCTAGCTGCAATAAATTCCAGTGCCGCTCTTAGTACGTCGAATCGGAATGGTGGGGGAACATATACTGTTAGTAACCTTAACCTCACTGTATTAACATATCCATCTAAAAAAACATAGCGGCCATTCTGGTCCATCTGGACTGCTATATGCTCATATACCACTGTCTTTTTAATCAAGATGGAGTCCCCTCGTGAAGATGAGGTAAATGGTGCATGAAACGCTCGCGCTATCCATGGTCGTTTTAAGGACAGCAATTTATCTCCACACAGATGCGTTTCTTGTAAAAAAAAATATGTTGGCCTCTAGGGCCTTACATTGCCTAAGAACTAATGATCGTTTGATCTTATTATGTAAGCCGCGGACATTCCACGTCAGAATTTTAACCATTTTCTGATTTTTTAAACTTTTTTACCAATATTCCGCTCTTTCAGCCCCCTATATACCTTAACTCTCATATCTTGCAGAAGAAATCTTACAATCTGTTCCACTAAAAGACATATATACATTTACATATGACACAACATTTTTTCCAAATATCAGCATGTACATATAGAGATCATAGAATGGGGCAATAATGCTGCAGACATATACAAAGTAAAAACAAACAACATTTAACATATACCCCCTCCTCCCCCCACCCTGTATAACCTATCCAGTGAGGCATACCTATATCCTTACCCACGTATTTACAAACCCTATTTCCTTTTCGGTTAGGGGCATTTTACTTAATGACCACGTCTAGCACGGCAGATGCCCCCGGCACTTAAATACAAATTTTACTTCACATCTACTGTATTTACTCCACTTTTGCTCCCCAACTTGGGCAGATAACCCTATACACAACTTGCGGTCTTATCCCCAGCTACCTCCTCCATTATATTAAATTATTTGTTTCACAATTTAACATTGTTTACTATCTATTCTATTTCTATTTGTTTTTTGGCAGGATATGTTTTATCCAGCCACACGGCAGCTTCAGATGCTGCAGTAAAGAATTTTGATTCTCCATTGATGGCCACTCTGAGTTTAAAGGGGTACAGCATTGAGTATTTGAGGTCAAGCTTTCTAATCCTGCTAATTTAGCTCTGTCTCTCTGAACCTCTTGTGGGAGGTCCGGGAAGGTAGATATCCTCAACCCATTATACCCAAAATCAGTTTGATCTCGGGTCAGTTTTAACACTCTATCGCAGTCCTTAAAGTGGAGAAACTTTGCGATTAGGGTACGGGGATATCCTCCTGGGATAGGTGGACGAGCGGGTATATGATGGGCCGCCCTTTCAATGGAGAATTGGGCAGAGAAATTCTCATGACCAAGCTCTTTTTTTAACCATTCTTCTAGAAATTTCTCAGGCTCTCTTCCCTCTGCTCGTTCCTCTAGCCCGACAAATCTGACATTATTCCGCCGCAAACATCCTTCCATATCGGTATACTTGGATCGCAAGTCCACCAGCTGGCTGGAAATAGCTGTAACTTGGGCCTGTAGGGGACCCACTGTATCCTCAGTTGTTGAGACTCGCTTCTCCAACTCAGTGACTCTGTACCTGTTTTTTTGTGCATCATCTCTGATCAGCATAACATCTGCTTGTAGTTTGTTGATCTGTTCAGAGAGTCGTACTTCACAATTATTAACTGCCTCCAGAACCTGCTGTAATGTAACTTCAGGAACCTGGACTTGACTGGATGGTTTAGATGGTGTTGTTTGCAGTGTAGCAAGTTGGGAGTTGTTTGCAGCTTGTGTTTGTGAGCGGGCAAACTTTTCCAAATGGGCCGCAGCTGTATTTTGGCCAGTTTTCCCCATTTTCCTTTTTTATGATTTGGTTAATGTCCCTTTAAATATACAGGCTCAGCTTAGTGCAGCTCTCTAATTAGTGCTTCAAAGCACTTTCCCCTTTTAATGCTCTGTCTCTTATGGGAGAAAATACCTATCTGCACACAGTATTTCTCCTTTATAAGCCTTACAAAGGTAAGGGACAACCTCAGGAACAACACAGTTCTTTTAAAAAATGGCTTTTACCTCAGTATCAAGGTCCAGGCAGGGTCACTGAGGAGATACTTTTGCAGGTCATGAGGCTCCTTGTGTGGGTCTGGTCTCTGCATCCAGTCCTGCTGTCAACCTGGGCGCTGGAGATCTGGGCACAGGCACCTGTGTCTCTGCCTCCTGATATCTGTATGCGGCTTGCCGGCTCTCGCCTCCACACGCAGGGTCGCGCTCTTTCTCCCTCGCCGCTGCTTTTTTAAAATTTCCCTCCTCTGCGGGGAGATGCTGTCTCACCTGCTGCTGTATACTCAGCACACTTGCCGCCTCCTCATAAATATCACATGCCTCCCACCAAACAACTTAAATGTGCCCTATTGAATGCACACTCTGTTTGCAACAAATTAACATCCATCCACAATATCTCTCAAAACTTCAACCTGCTGGCTATTATAGAAACCTGGCTCACACATTCAGACACAGCCTTGTCTGCAGCACTGTCACATGGTGGATTCCACTTCACTCACACCTAGGGTTGCCAACTCTCACAGATTTCAGGGAATCTCCCGATTTTGGTGGCAACCCTCCAGGAGGCTTTTTCAGTTTCCCCCGGGTGTCTGAAAAAGCCTCCTTGCCCTATTTGCCGCCTCTCTGCGTCCCCAGTGCCCAGCCCGCCGCAGCATCTGCAAGGACTGCCTCCGCAGCCTGACAGATGCACTCGCGAGATGATAATGTCAGTATTAACCTGTAGCCCGCCGCCCGCTGTATAGATGTGCTGCGCTGCTACTAGGAAAGTGGACCTCCCAGCATGCCCTGCCTCCGCCCTCCACTCTTCGCTGCTGTCTGGCTGCCTGGACTGGACACCGCGCTGCTGCTGGCCTCCTGCTTGTAAACACTGGTGAGTTGACAGTGGACTTGAGTCGCGCTACCCCCCGGCCTGCCAGCGATGCCCACCCCCGGCCTGCCAGCTCCACCCCATCCGGCCTATATGTATACGTATGTATGTATGTATATGTATACATATGTATGTATGTATGTATATATATATAGCAATGGGGGGCAGATGGCACTCGCACGGACTTGGAGAAATAAGGTCAGACAACACAAGGAGGTACCGACGTTTCGGATTTTAATCCGTTATCAAGGTGAGAACACAGATAATGACAAAAGCACTTACATTTAACAGCATGGACCGGGATCAACCTCGCGCTGCCCTCTCTGTCACTCACTCCTCCGAGCCCCGACTTCCTGTTTGGTCACCTGATTCAGACAAACCGTCTGACGTCATTGGGATTTCCATGGGAGGCGTCCGTTGCTAGGAGACAGCGGTGCTAGAGCCGGGACAGCAGCTTGGAAGCGGCCAGTTACAAAACACCTAAAAGAAAAGTGAACACCATTAAGTTAATCACACAAGGGAAACAGGGGGAGAGGAGAGGGGAAGAGAGGGACAAGGGGAGTGGGGGAGCAGTACATATACCGTTGGCACATCATGGACAAAATGTCAAAACCCTTAAAAACGCCCGCCTCATGCCTTGCTTCACTCGGGGGCGCAACATACGTGATATAGTGGTCCGCACGGATATCTCCAAGAGATTACCAATGGGTACTACACGCAAAGCAGCAGGATGCTATCGGTGTTCTGGCTGCACCACTTGCAGCTCACTAATTGCCTGCAAGTCTTTCACACATCCCCACTCTGGACGCTCGATACCCATCAAGCATATACTCACCTGTTCTTCATCATTCGTGGTATATCTGATCACCTGCCCATGCGGCTTAGGGTATGTGGGGAAGACGATCAGGACGTTCAAAGAACGGATCGCCCTACATCGGACTGCTATACGCGCTGCTCTACTGAACAAGCCTGTAGAACAACCAGTCGCCAAACATTTCCTAGGTCTCGCAAATCTACGGTACACCATAATCGACCATGTCCCTGATGACATGAGAGGTGGCGACAGAGAAAAACGTCTTCTTCAAATCGAGACGCAATGGATTTTTAGACTGGACACTGTCAATCCCAGAGGTCTTAATGAACAACTTTCATTCAATATGTTTTTTTTGATCGGAGCCGCCCCGCAGGGAGCCAAGTGCCGACTTCCCTAGTCGACACATGCATCATCCTCTTTTTGCGATTTTTTTTCTGATTTTTTCTGACTTTCTCCGCTTTGTCCATTTTTTCTTAACATGTTGTCCATGATGTGCCAACGGTATATGTACTGCTCCCCCACTCCCCTTGTCCCTCTCTTCCCCTCTCCTCTCCCCCTGTTTCCCTTGTGTGATTAACTTAATGGTGTTCACTTTTCTTTTAGGTGTTATGTAACTGGCCGCTTCCAAGCTGCTGTCCCGGCTCTAGCACCGCTGTCTCCTAGCAACGGACGCCTCCCATGGAAATCCCAATGACGTCAGACGGTTTGTCTGAATCAGGTGACCAAACAGGAAGTCGGGACTCGGAGGAGTGAGTGACAGAGAGGGCAGCGCGAGGTTGATCCCGGTCCACGCTGTTAAATGTAAGTGCTTTTGTCATTATCTGTGTTCTCACCTTGATAACGGATTAAAATCCGAAACGTCGGTACCTCCTTGTGTTGTCTGACCTTATTTCTCCAAGTCCGTGCGAGTGCCATCTGCCCCCCATTGCTGCATTGTCCCCCCTCAGTGGCACCCCGGCAGTTGCTCCCCAGCATCAGGAGTGCCTTCCTACGCCAATCTGTATATATATATATATATATATATAGAAAAACAGAATATCCAGAGGATATAGATGGCAGCACTCCTGATGATACTTGTAAAAAAGAGATTTTTATTTCATATGTCACCTGACATTATAGATTAGCATATATTGCTGGGGTACAACTGCAACTGATGGAATAAGCAGGTACAACAAGTCATGGGTCTCAATTCAATGAGTAGAACATAGTCACCATTACGGCAGTCAACGGAGCCCGTTTCGGCTTATCCAGCCTTCATCCTGGACTGACCCACACTAAATCAGTGTCCCAGACACGTATATATAGCCAACAGTAATTAGGTTAATTCACACCACACTGTGTACTTCATTGGGTCCAATTGCGCTACTCCATTACCCTGTGTATGCATATTGCCACCTCCCGGATCTCCAAATATGGAGTATCCGGTTTTTGTTCCAATCAGAGACTGTGGAACAGTGCACACCTCCGTGCGTGTCACGGAGCCCAGCATGTGTGACGTGGGCGTGCGTCCGATGCGTCATAGCGTCATCGCGCATCCACCCGTTCAGCTAGAAGCCGGGGAAGCCTCCGTGTTTAGGAAGGTTGCTCCTCCCATACCTCAGCGTCATCCTGACGCGATGTTGAGACAGCTGGCACACTTTACCTTCCTTTTGTTTAAGGGTTTTGAGGTGGTCCCCAAGGGTCATAGACCACTTCCCCGAACCCTGATGAGGCTCAGCACGGTGGGTGACACTGATTGGTGTCAACTAACTGTAGCGACGAGATACCAGGTGATGAATGGATATATTATGTGTACCTGACAGCTGCCTTTCAACAGCATGTATATACCTGATGAAACTCGGCCCTGATGACTTTGCTTACTGCAGCGTACATTGGTGGCAGCGGGTTACCAGGGCAATGTTACTAACCAGCTGTCTCAACATCGCGTCAGGATGACGCTGAGGTATGGGAGGAGCAACCTTCCTAAACACGGAGGCTTCCCCGGCTTCTAGCTGAACGGGTGGATGCGCGATGACGCTATGACGCATCGGACGCACGCCCACGTCACACATGCTGGGCTCCGTGACACGCACGGAGGTGTGCACTGTTCCACAGTCTCTGATTGGAACAAAAACCGGATACTCCATATTTGGAGATCCGGGAGGTGGCAATATGCATACACAGGGTAACGGAGTAGCGCAATTGGACCCAATGAAGTACACAGTGTGGTGTGAATTAACCTAATTACTGTTGGCTATATATACGTGTCTGGGACACTGATTTAGTGTGGGTCAGTCCAGGATGAAGGCTGGATAAGCCGAAACGGGCTCCGTTGACTGCCGTAATGGTGACTATGTTCTACTCATTGAATTGAGACCCATGACTTGTTGTACCTGCTTATTCCATCAGTTGCAGTTGTACCCCAGCAATATATGCTAATCTATAATGTCAGGTGACATATGAAATAAAAATCTCTTTTTTACAAGTATCATCAGGAGTGCTGCCATCTATATCCTCTGGATATTCTGTTTTTCTACAAATTCTTTAGGCTGATTTGCACCCAATATATCATGAACTGTAATGAGTGCTTGCTCCCCCAAGGTTTCTCTATATATATATATATACAGTATGTATACATATGTATGTATATATGTGTATGTATTTATGTATATGTATACATATGTATGTATACGTATGTATTCCACTTTGGGAATAGACCACGCCCACTTTTGGTATAAGCCACGTCCCCCACGTATCCCAGGAATGCGACTGAGGGTTTTTCAGATTCACATTTGGACAATTTGCAGTACAATTGATTTTTCGTAAACGCTGGAGTACCTCCTTGACATGTAGACGGTGTTCTTGAAGATTCTGAGAAAAAATCAAGATGTCATCCAGATAAACTACAACTGAATAATACAGAAGATCATGGAATATCTCATTCATGAATTCTTGAAAAACAGCAGGTGCATTACTTAACCCAAATGGCATCACTAAATATTGGTAATGACCGTCCCTTGTGTTGAATGCAGTTTTCCATTCGTCACCAGCATGGATACGGATTAAGTTATAGGCCCCTCTGAGGTCTAGCTTAGAAAAGACTGTAGCCCCTTTGATCCGGTCAAATAATTCTGTGACTAGGGGAAGTGGGTACCGATTTTTTACGGTGATGTCATTCAAGGCTCTATAATCAATGCAAGGTCTAAGGCCACCGTCCTTCTTCTTTACAAAGAAAAACCCCGCCCCAGCTGGAGAGGAAGATGGTCGGATGAACCCCTTCTCAAGGTTTTCTTTAATATATGATGCCATGGCTTCAGTCTCTGGAAGAGAAAGAGGGTATGTCCTACCTCTGTGAGGAGTCTTTCCAGGAATCAAGTCGATCGGGCAGTCCCATCGGCGATGAGGAGGTAGTTTATCTGCCGATTTTTCACAGAAGACGTCCGAAAAAGCTTGATAGGCAGAGGGCAAGAGTGAAGCTCCAGCAGTAGCGGTGGTCTGGATTGGCATGATTTTTTGGAGACAGGATTCGTGACAGTCAGGACCCCAGGATAGGATTTGCATAGTTCCCCAATCCAAATGAGGGGAGTGTCTCTGAAGCCAAGGAAATCCTAAAACAATCAGGTGACTGGCTTTCGGGATTACTAAGAACTGAAGAAACTCACGGTGCAGTAAGCCGACTTGAACTGAGAGCGGGACAGTGCAGTGGGTAACTGATTCCTGAGGAAGGAAGCTGCCATCCACAGCAGAAAGACGATAGGCTTGCTCCAACAAAACAGTTCCAAGACGATGCTGCTTGACAAATTGTAAAGACATAAAATTTTCTGTTGCTCCAGAGTCCAGAAGGACTTGTACTTTGGTTAGTCCCAGAGGTAACGAAAGTTGCAAAGATAAAAGAGAATCGGACTTGAGTGGAGAAATATCTGCATGTATCCATGCTTCTCCAGAACCAGCTAGGACCGACGGTTTAACGGACGGCGTGGACAGGAGACAATAAGATGCCCCGGCTCTCCGCAAAAGAGACAAAGATTTTGGCGTTGCCTTCGTTGTCGTTCTTCAGGAGACAGATGGGCCCTATTGACTTGCATGGGCTCTTCAGGAGCGGGGGTTGGAACGGAGGATGCTAATCTGGGAGTGATCACAGATCGAGGCCGTTCTTGCGACCTCTCAACTTGTCTCTCACGAAACCGGAGGTCTAATTTATTACAGAGGGAAATTATGGCACTGAGGGTGCTGGGAAGGCCACGTGTTGCCAATTCGTCTTTAAGACGATCAGAAAGTCCTGCCAAGAAGGTTGACACCAAGGCTTCCTCATTCCAGGATGATTCGTAGGATAAAGTCTAAAAATGTATAACATACTGAGCAACAGTCCTGGTACCCTGGCGTATGTGCAGAAATTCATTGGCGGCTGAGGTCACCCGGCCGGGCTCATCAAAAATTTTCCGAAAGTCAGCAATGAAGTTTGAATAGTTAGTGAGTACAGGATCTGAACGTTCCCATAGGGGAGACACCCAATCCAGGGCTGACCCAGACAGTAGCGAGACTATGTAGGCAACACGAGTTAAATCTATAGGTGTAGCTTGCAGGATAGCGGGACGGATATAAGTCCTTCTCATACGGGACCGGGGAGGAGCCCAGGGCTGGTGGACACTGTATGATAGGACCTTCTACCTGCAACGCGTTGGTTGTGCGATGGGGAGTAATTTCGCCCCATCGTACACCAACGCGTACATGCTTGGAGTTGAACATGATTTGTTTTTTTCATCATTCGATGTATCGCGTAGGGTCTTTTACTACACGCGATACATCGATGATCTGTTTATGATCTGGACCGGATCTTGAGAGGATTTTATAACCATCATGGACAATCACAATCAATCACCCAGCCCTGTCAAGTTGACATACTCAGTCGACACTGAGCGTGTAAACTTCCTTGATGTGACATTGACTATCAGAGATGGGTTGGTGGAGACATCTGTCTTCACCAAGCCCACCGACCGTAACACGTTGCTACACGCCACCAGTGGTCACCCTGGGTCCACTAAATACAGTTTACCGTATTCCCAGTTCCTGCACGCTAGATGCATTTGTAGCACTGATGCGTTGGCTGAGGAGCAGATTGATGTAATGTCTCAGAAGTTTAGTGAAAGGGGGTATGATGCCACGTTGCTGCGGGATGCTAAAATGAAGGCCTTATCCAAAACCAGAGAGTCTCTGCTTGTATATCGGGACAAGACTAAGGCCGGTAATCGTTTACCTTGGGTCAATCATTTTAGTACCAGCAGCACTGGCAATAAGAAAATAGTAAAGAAGCTGTGGCCATTGGTGCAAATGGATCACACCCTAAAATTGTCGGATACCATGATTATGCCCAGTTACACTCGTGGCAGGAGTGTGAGGGACATAGTCATGAAAACTGACACTGAAGAATTACAACAAAGCAGCAGTGAGTCATTCTTAAGGGCCAGACCAGGTTGCTTTAAGTGCCTGAATTGTATCACTTGCAGGTCACTTATTACAGGTGAGAATTTTTGTCACCCGTCTAGTGGTAAAAGATATGGCATCAGGCACAGAGTAACGTGTACAACAAAGTACATTGTGTACATGATAACTTGCCCCTGCTCTCTCAGCTACATTGGCAAAATGGAGCAGACTCTGAGGGAGCGGATGGCAGGTCATCGTCATTCCATCAAAGTTGCATTGGAGAAGGGTGTCAGCGACCAACCAGTGGCGCAGCACTTTTTTGAAGCGCACCACACTATGCCCATGCTGAGTTACATGATTATAGACCACATTCCTGAGTCTATACACAGGGGTGACAGGTCGCAAAAACTATTACAGTGTGAGGCGCAATGGATTCAGCGTCTGGGCACACTTGCCCCGAGGGGCCTTAACGAATTTAGAGGCCTGCACTGTTTCTTATAGAAGGTTCCTTATGAATGGTTATGATAGTAGTTTCTCACTTGATAACGATGCCCGTTAATATGTATTGTGTAAACAGCAGTGCTCTGTTCTATTAATACGCCTGATCTCTTTTTTATTATATTGATCAGTGAAGCATGTATTCAGTGTGATGCCGCTGTATTTACCTTGTTCATTCGTGTGTATTAATGTTGTATTTCACGTGTTCTTTTTTCCTTTTGATTGTTGGTAAATAGGTTGTGGTGAAGCATGACTATGTTTTTAAATGCATTACTGTTATTATTGCATGATGCCGATGTTGCCAGCATATTTGCTGCTGACAGGTGTGTCATGTATGTTATGTACTGTTGCCGTAGCGACTAGGTACAGCCCGATTGGATTGAGCAACGGAGGCGTGTCTGTGCGTGGTGACGTGTCTAGTGACGCCGAACACGCCAGACGCAGTGAGCCAGGCTTGATAATCAGGTTGTGCCCGTAGTGACGAACGGCAAGGTGCGTTGTTATTCACCTTGGTAACAGAAGTGGGTTGGGGCGCAGTGACATGATCCGGCCTTCTGTGTGATGAGTCGCAGGCTGTGCACGTCATACATGGGCGTGTTGATCCGTCTAGTGGCGCCAAACCCGCCGGACACGATTGGTGCAGATATCATGGTGGTATGTATAAATATGGTTTTGTATGTCTTGTTTATTGTACATCCTGATGAAGAACCGTCAATAAAGGTTTGAAACGTTGAATACTGCCTATGAGAATATTATTTGGGAGAGTGCCGCCGTCTGGATATATATATATATATATATATATATATATATACAGTCCAGTACAGAGCGGCACTTCCTCAACAAGATAAAGTAGCTGCGGTGCCTTCCACTAATCCCAAAGGGACCTCACACATCCAACAGACGGCGGCACTCGACAAAATGACACAGGAGAACAGCAGTACTGCCAATGTTTCGAACCACTTTACTGGGTTCTTCCTCAGGACATCAAATACAGTTTACAAATAACAAACATTTATACATACCACCAAGTGCTCCCTAGCAATCAGAATCAGCGCCGTTCGCGGCAAATCCTGCGCCATGACGTCAGCGATACCCGCGCATACCATGGGCGTCATCACATCGGCATCACTACGCACATCGGGTGCCAGAGGCAGCCCATGTTGCCATAACAACGGACGTCTCCACTCAGCAACCAGCGCCATTCACGGCTCCTTCCACTGGTGCCATGACATCAGTGACCAACATGCATAAATTGCGCATCATCACATCAATGCCGCTACACACAGTGGATGCCGGAGGCAACCTATGTTACCATAGTGACAGACGTCAACAAGGACGCCGTCACTCAACCTTTTGAATACAACATTATGCATATACCTGTAGTAACGGCCACTTCAAACGTGAATCTGATACATATACATTGTGAAAAATAGAACACCAACGTTCAAGATACAATACAATAAATACAAAAAAAAAAAAAAGAAAACATAAAATAGAACAGCAAGAAAATGTTAAAAATCTCAAAGTCTATGCTAATTCACCTATCGCCACAATAATCTGTATCAATGCGTTTAATAGAAAACATATTAGTGGCCAATGCGTTATTACACATACAGATTAACTGTCTACTGTGGTATGCATAAAAACTGAACCGAAATCACAAAAAACAATGTAACTCCTTGCTCTCATTAAGACCTCTGGGGGACAAATCCACTGCAACTCACAATGCAATAATTTCTTGCCGCGATTTCCACCACGACATGATGCCGGTATATGATCTATGATCATATACTTGATCATGGGGATGGTATGTCGTTCCTCCAAAAAGTGTCTCACCACTGGCTGGTCACTGGAACCTTTCACCAGGGCGTGCTTAATGGAGGAACGATGCCCCGCCATATGTTCACGAAGGGTACATTGTGTTTTGCCTATATAGTGTAATGAGCATGGGCACGTAATCATGTACACTATATACTTTGTCATGCATGTCACACGATGTTTAATGAACATCCGTTTACCACTGGAGGGATGGCTAAAGGAATCACCAGTAATGAGAGCCCTACAAGTTACACAACCCAGGCATTTAAAACATCCAGGTTTCGCAGACAGAAATTGCTCGCTACCGGCCTGTTTAAGTTTAGAGATATCAGTTTTCATGACAATGTCACGTACACTCCTGCCACGAGTGTAACATGGCATGATCTTAGTGTCAGATAACTGCAATGCTGGATCCATCTGCACAAGTGGCCAAAACCTTTTGGTGGTAATATTGACGACTGAACTGGCAGTGTTAAAATGGTTTACCCATGGTAACCTCTTACTGTTGGTGGGTCGTTGCTGGTAAGACAATAGTGACTGTCTAGACCTAGACATGGCCTTAGTCTTGGCCTCCAAGAGTAACTCCTCAGTGTACCCCCGTTATCTCAACTTGGAGCAAATAATGTCGATCTGTTTATAGGCTAAGTCATCCGTACTACAAATATGTCTTGCATGTAGAAACTGTGAATAAGGCAAGCTGAATTTCATGGGCGCTGGGTGACAACTGGTGGCATGTAAAACCGTATTACGGTCTGTGGACTACTTTAATATTCTTGATCTCTCTCTCACACCAACACTGTCAATGGGAATCTATACCCTTTTATTTCTGACACTCTCTCATTGGAAATACTGCATGGTA
The DNA here is from genome assembly GCF_055691185.1 of Crinia signifera. Lineage (NCBI taxonomy): Eukaryota > Metazoa > Chordata > Amphibia > Anura > Myobatrachidae > Crinia > Crinia signifera. The sequence goes on from NC_139226.1 coordinate 72,369,195, forward strand.
TTTTGCATTGCAATGTCAGCATAAACAACAAGGCAACTTTACCCGCAGTTTATCCAACAGCAGAACTGCAACTACTGTATCTCTCTCTGACCCTATAGCACAGAGAAGGACTCTCTCACCCTGAGTCCAATGCACGTATGCAAGACTCAGTGACAGTAGCAGGTCCAATCTGACTTGCTAGAAGGTCAAGTTTTGGGAGATTTGAAATTGCTGCACATACCTTTCTTGAACACAATTTATGGCTAAACTAGCTACACAGAAATTGGTCTGGATACAGGTTAAATGTCAAACCTGACCCTACAAAAAGTCAATATTGAAAAATCAACTCTGATGCACTAACTGTTGGGATACTAACTTTTGTCACAACTTAATACAGAATTCAGTTTGGATGCATGCAAATTATTGCAACAACTTATTGTACGGACTGTAGGTAACTACATCCCCATTACTGAAAAACTTGACCGATATTTTATTGCAACAAACTTATTGTACGGATTGTAGGCAACTACATCCCTTTTGCTGGTAAACTTGACTTATATATCATCGGAATTTATGCTTGGTATCTGCCGACGGCTTGGCAGAACAATCTAACCCTCTCCCTGGTACAGGAATGTGGGAAATGTTGAATTAGCGATATACATTTCAAAGGTGGATTGTGCGCAAAATCTCTGTTCTGATAAAACGTTTATGTCATGTTGTGCTGTTAGCAATCTTAAAACAGTGTGTAATCATCAGCTGGCAATCGTTTTGTTTGGGTCGACTAGTGCTTACAATACACTGTGAGATCTAATTATACATATTTATTACTCTGAAAAAGAGCACTTACCCAATTTTCAGGGCTCCTTAACCTGACAGTGTGAAAGATTGTGTGGAAAAACCACCTATTAAGAGCCTGAACGAATGAGGACATACTGTGGTTAAGAACAGTTACATAGGAATCAGTCAGCAAATCTTGCTTGACAAATTTGTCACAGATTACTGAATCCAATAATATGTCGACATAACGCCAATTCCGCACCAAGTGCGCAAACTTAAGTCTGTAGATTGTATGTGAATTTGCATGTATTGATAAGCAATCTATGTTTTCCTGTCAGCAATCTTAAAAACAGTGCCTAACTGTTAGCCGACAATTTGTCTGGGTCAGTGGACCATTTCCAACTGGCCAGTACCTACAACACACTGTGCAATTTAATTGCACATCTCAACAATTCAAGAAGAGGCATTCACCTGACTATTAGGACTCTTTAACCTGACAGGTTCTAAAATGATGTGTGAAAAGTGATTAATCAAAAGCATGAAAGAATGATTATGTTTTTTGGATGACAACTGTGAAATAGAAACTGTTTAGCAACCTTGGCTAGATAAACTTTTACAGGCTGTTGAATCCTAAAACACATTAGCTTAACGCTAACTTTCTACCAAGTGTGCAAACACCAGTCTAAGCAGGTAATTTTCCCCATCAAATTTCTATAAATACCCTTCAGACGATACCTAGCTAACACAGCGACAAGCTTTGCTAGGCACATCTAAGATTTATGATTGTTCTGGTATAGAACATAAAACTTGCATAGCATATTACTTAAAAGCTCACTGCAAAATCTGTCTGTCTGTATTTGTCTTATGTTATCTGTTGGACAACGTATGTCCGCCCTATATTAAAAATTTAAAAATAAAAGCTAAGTTTTAAATCAAAATCAGAAAACAAAGAGTGCCCCACAAAAAGAGTCCACTTTCCCCTCTTCCCATTGTACTCAAATATCGGACTCAGGGGAGCACCACCAACATACAAAGACCCTCTATCCCGGAAGGTACATTACGTCTACAAAAAGTTGGTCACAGGCAACTCAGGCCGAACCCCAACAGAGTGGTGAAAGGGATCTCTTTTGACCCAATTCACACTTGGTGAGTAGGACCTTGTGCGGTTCCCAAAACCCCCCTTTCTCCAATATATATATGCATACTGAGCTTTCTCAGTCTCAGTGAGCCTTGCACAGGTCTACACAAAAAACTCTATTTACTCTATCAGTGAATTTCACACATATTACCCTGAGGACTACACAACCAACAGATCTATCTAAGAAGGACAGACTATGACGAGCTTCAATCTCAGAGAAGAATTATCAACAAGGAGCAAACGTAAGGAAGACACCAGTGACATCTTCTCCGAAGACAGTAACCCCACAATCTCCAATATTAAATGGGAAGAAGATCTACGCAAACTTACCAGCTACTGCAAAAACAAACCCGGCTTAATTGGGACTTAACTACCCTTGAAAATGACCAAAAGCAAAAGATTAGCCCCAGAGGTCTAAGACCAAGAATTTTCCCTGCATACCCACTCATCACAGAACAACTCAAACAGGACTGGGAAACGTGTTTACTCACGTGCTCTCAGGAACTCATTGGCATTCTCTTAAAACATAACCACCTAAATCTGGAAGATTGCAGTAAAGAAATTGACATTCTGGGCAAACAACTGGCCAAATGGGAAACTGACGGTGACTTCCAAAAAAACTTCAAAAAAAGCAAAAAGGATTTAGAAGAGTACGAAAAGGTCATCATTGAAAGAAAACATAACAAATTCTCTAGAGACAAGAGGGACTTCGCAACGGGTAACATCTTTCACTGGAGAACCATACAGAGGCCTGGAAGAAATCAAGAATCCCGAGAAGATTATACTTCATCGGAATTTGAGTCGTCTGGTGAAGAACAAAACGATACCTACAATTATCTCCAGTCCAGAAAACACCAACCTTCTGGTGTTCATTTTTTGAATTATACAAGGGGCAACTCAGGAGCCCGATACAACCCAAGAGACGGACCAGGAGGGCTAACAAGAAGAGAAAGACAAAGGAGAAAATGGGAGTCACCATCACCGAGCAACCACCAGATGCACACCAGACGGGGGAGATGACAGACCAACTTAAAATCATCAACTTATCAGACCGTACCCTCAGTGAAATAGAAAAGAAAATCTTGGAAAGAGGCCTCTCTTTCTCCCCATCTAAGGACTTTGACAGATTCCAATAGGGGAAAGACCTTAAACTATTCACCAGGAAATTACTGCTCAAAAAACATTTTACTAAATCAGAAACTAACACCAATCTAGACCAGCCAAACTCTTCACAAGAACAAGAGGCACTACAAGCCTTGGAATATCTAGCCGAAGAATCCGAAGACACTCCTATAGAAACCTCCACAAGACCTAAATGTAAACCCAAATCTACCTTCTTCCCCCCAGAACATAACTGCCCAGAAATCCAAGTCTTCTCCAATTTAGTCTCCAAAGACCTAGACAAACTGCTTGACATCAAAAAAGCATACAGGAAACGGGATAACCTCACAAGGGAAGAAAGAACTGCCCTCAAAAATATCAAAAGTTGGACCGAAGTCGAGATCAAACCATCCAACAAGGGTGGGAATATCGTGATATGGCCCAAGGATGAATATACAAAAGAAGCACATAAACAATTATCCAACAGGAACTGCTACAAACCAATCCTACTATGGAGAATTTCAAAATGGTGTACAAAAGGCTCATCGATGGGGCACTTGATGAGGGAATCATCACCAAAACAGAACACCGATATTTATGGATGGAACACCCGAGAATGGCAACCTTCTATCTATTGCCCAAAGTCCATAAAAACCCCACTACACCACCAGGAAGACCAATTGTCTCTGGCATAGGGGGAATAACAGAGAAAGCGAGTACGGTACTTCTTTACTTTCACGGCGCCAGCATGGCGCCGCACGTCAGAGTCCCCTTGCGGGGCTCGCTTCGCTCGCCCACGCTGCGGGCTCGGTGGCTCGCTACGCTCGCCACGCTAATTAAAATCAACTCCATGCCAACATGGATAGTGGAGGTATGAACTATCCATGTTGGCATGGCGTTAACTTAGTTTATTTTACTTAATTAGTGGCGAGCGTAACCCGGAAGTACGCGCGGCGCCATGCTGGCGCCGTGAAAGTAAAGAAGTACCGCGAGTACTTTCGTAGACCTCCATCTGAGAAGATTTGTCTTACAATTACCATCATACACCAAAGACACCTCCGACGTGCTCAGAAAGCTCCGTGATACAAAACTGGAAGAAGGTCAACTACTGGTTACCCTTGATGTAGAAGCCTTATATACCAGCATCGACCATGAACAAGGCTTGGCTGCAGTCCGCTATTTCCTCAACATGGAAACACAAAGCGACTTCCAAGACTTTGTCATCAAACTCTTAAATTACATGCTTAAATATAACTTTTTCACGCTTGATGATAAGTTTTAGGTGAGGGGCACAGCGATGGGGGCAGCATGTTCCCACACATATGCTAATTTATTCTTAGGCTGGTGGGAGAACGAGCATATCTTCCATGAGAAGAATGAGAAGTGGACCAAACATGTCATCACATGGTACCGCTATATAGATGACATTCTACTCATTTGGGATGGTGGCAGAGAACTACTGTTGGAATTCATTTACAGCATTAATAACAACAACCTGAATCTCAAATTGACCCACGAGATAAGTACAGACTCCATCTCCTTCCTCGATCTCAGAATCTACAGAGGAGATAACAACAACATAGAAACAGAGCTCTACAGAAAGAGCACCTCCACAAACAGCTTACTACACTAGACAAGCTCCCATTTTCCGCCTACTATCGAGAACATATCCAAAGGGGAATTTCTCCATTTAAGACGCAACTGCTCAGACGACAAAATCTACAAACTCAAAAGCCAAGAACTCACCAAGAGATTGAGAGAGAGGGGCTACAGCCACACTTCCACCAAAAAGGCACAGAGATTCATACAATCAGTCAAAAGAGAAACCCTCATCTTCCAGCCACCAAAAACAGCCAAAACGGCAGGGGACACACAGATCAGATTTGTTGGAAACTTCAATGAAAATTGGAGAGATATCAAGAAAATCATCCAAACACACTGGCACATCTTAAAATCTGACCCTGTCCTATCAGAACATCTGGATGAAAAAGTGGCAATAAGTTGGAGAAGATCTCCCAACCTCAGGGACCATCTAGTCAGCAGTCACTTTACACGGACCAAACCCAGAACCCCAACCATCGCTGGATCATTCCCATGTGGTACATGTAAAGCATGTGAACACATGCCCAAAACCAAAGAAGTAGAAGACAGATATGGCAACAAAACTAAAATCAAGGATTACATCAATTGCCGAAGCCAAGGGGTCATATATTGTATCTCCTGCGACTGTGGACCAAGATACGTAGGGATGACATCAAGGATGCTCAAACAACGCATTCTGGAACACCTGGGGTCAATAAGGAATGCAGAGCAGAACCGCAAAAGAATGAAATAACTCACAACAGTAGCAAGACATTTCCACTTCAAACATAATGGCAACACCAGCACTTTCAAAGCTTTTGGTTTGGAGAAAATACATCTTGGTATCAGAGGAGGAGATCTAACACAAGAACTCCTCAAACGTGAAAGTTTCTGGACATTCGAACTAGGAGCCCTGACTCCGGGAGGACTTAATGAACACATACATTACAGTGTCTTCATCTAAAGAAACACAAGCCTCCCAGTATCTATCTCACTGCAATCATATAAGAAACCCATATAAGAAACCCATATAACCCTGCCATATTTCACCCACATAACCTCACCATCTCTAAACCCAGTATTTATTACCCCTAACCAGGTAACCAACCATACTCACACAAGTAGGCCGCACTACCAATCACGGGATACCCACCAATCCCCCACTAGAATCACACTAACACAAACTACCCACCACACACTCATTGTGGTGAGTTCGCACCTATAGGGATACACTCCCTCCAATTTATACACTTTCTTTCCCCCTTCCCCCCCCCCCCCTCCTAACACCAAGATAGCAATCCCTCACCTTGAGCACATATCCACACACATGGGAATATAACACCCATCGGCTAGCTCACGGTTTCCCTTCCACCCATCATACCAATCTTATACACCGGGCCTATCTAAACCCCAGCAACACATCACCTATTTCACCCAACCCTCCCATTCCTCACCCTGGGCCAACACACAAGGCAACAGGCAGCAGGCAACCACTATATGACTAAATCCAACATAACTCTTAATTTGAGCACCAAACAGAATACCACTCCATAATTATTTAACACCAACTGCCCTTATAATATTTGAAAAAAATACACATTATTATTATTATGTTTTACTATCTCCCTCCCCTCCTTTCCGCATAACCATTGCCCCCCATACACTAAGGGGGATCGAGACTCCTTTTTGAGCCATCACAAATGAATCTGAAACAACTCTCCATTGCCAACATTCTATTTACGTGAACTTACAGGGCACACTATATTAAAATACGTGCCTTAATTCCTCCCTTACTTGTAAAGTAAATAAGTTTCCTGAGATGAGCCTACATAGTGTAATGAATACGCTATCACGTAATATCATCCTAGGGCATATCAGCTACCCAGGACTCGTTCCCCACGGAGATAGTAGAAACTCCGTGCTAATGACGCTGACAACAACTAGGTTAACCAGCCTATCAATCGCCCTACATCTCACAGGGGAGTGTTCTAGGACGCAGGACTTCCCCGCACGGAGATAGTAGAAACTCTATCAATGACGCTGACGTCAACAGTGACGATCAGCCAATCACAGCCATACACCTCACGGGGGAGTCCTCCCCAAGGGGTTACTTGAGGAGATCTCACCTTCCTTTCGGCACTTGATGTGAACAAGCCGTAGGAAGGCGAAACGCGCGTCATCTCCTGCACTGCCCGTCGGCGACGGCGGGACAGTGTCACTTAGACTGCTGAGCAATCACAGCCACAAGTCAGCCGCACACTCTGGGGACCCTGAAAACGGAAGGAGCGATACCCTATTGGAGCCTGCACGCAAACTGGCGACAGAGACAGGACTTTGAACGGTACTTGTTTCCTAGCACGGCCACAATCGCGGGCATCGGGTGTAATTTTTAGTGGTCTGCGACGCGACCGACGCGATGCCCCCGATTTCCCATTGAAATGCATTGAAAAAAGTCAAAACCGCTCGGTTGCATCGCAGGCGGCTAAAAAAGGCTTAAATGGTCCAGACGCGATGCCCCCGATTTCCCATAGGGAACAATGTTAAATGCCTCAATTTACCCAAATCATCATAGGGAACAATGGTAAATGGGCCAGAAACCCCCCAAAACACCCCATAACAGTGAAATGGCCCCCCCAAAATTAGTTTACGCCACCCCACAATCAACGTGAACCCGAAGCGTGGCGAGCGCAGCGAACCCGCGTGGGGCGGCGGTACGCGTCCTCCGACCTTTTCATACCCCCACTATCCACGTCGGCGTGGAGTTGAGAATAGAATAGTGTGGCGAGCGCAGCGAGCCACCGAGCCCGAAGCGTGGCGAGCGGACGCGGATACCTTCACAGGTAAACGCGTCCCTTCGCGGGCTTCACAGGTATATGCGTCCGCTCGCCACGCTTCGGGCACGGTGGCTCGCTGCGCTCGCCACACTATTCTATTCTCAACTCCACGCCGACGTGGATAGTGGGGGTATGAAAAGGTCGGAGGACACGTACCGCCGCCCCTCGCGGGCTTGCTGCGCTCGCCACGCTTCGGGTTCACGTTGATCGTGGGGTGGCGTAAACTAATTTTGGGGGGCCATTTCACTGTTATGGGGTGTTTTTGGGGGGTTCTGGACCATTTACCATTGTTCCCTATGATGATTTGGGTAAATTGAGGCATTTAACATTGTTCCCTATGGGAAATCGCGGGCCCCCGATTTTTACTAACGATGCCCACGATCATGATCGGTGTGGCCGTGCTAGGAAACAAGTACCCTTTGAACCCCTCCACTCTCTCCCTGCACACCGGGCATCCTCCTCCTCCTCCATACAGGTATCCCACACCTTCCAAAATTGCTGATTTACACAGGCTGCCATGCTCTGTTGTGTAAACAACATGGCAGCAGCTATCTAACAGCAAGAGTAGGAATGGGGTTCCCTTTACTTATTCTAACCACATTGAGAACCAGTGCCTGTCCTCTCTCATTACTCAAGTCCGCTGCAGGAGCAAGACTTATTTAAAAGCAGAAGGTGGCACTTGCTCCATGTGGACTACTTTGATATTATTGATCTCTCTCTCTCACACTAACACTGTCAATGGGAATCTATACCCTTTTATTTTATGACACTCTCTCATTGGAAATACTGCGTGGTGTTTTGCATTGCAATGTCAGCATAAACAACAAGGCAACTACTGTATCTCTCTCTGACCCTATAGCACAGAGAAGGACTCTCTCACCCTGAGTCCAATGCACGTATGCAAGACTCAGTGACAGTAGCAGGTCCAATCTGACTTGCTAGAAGGTCAAATTTTGGGAGATTTGAAATTGCTGCACATACCTTTCTTGAACACAATTTATGGCTAAACTAGCTACGCAGAAATTGGTCTGGATACAGGTTAAATGTAAAACCTGACCCTACAAAAAGTCAATATTGAAAAATCAAATCTGATGCACTAACTGTTGGGATACTAACTTTTGTCACAATGTATAATACAGAATTCAGTTTGGATGCATGCAAATTATTGCAACAACTTATTTTACGAACTGTAGGTAACTACATCCCCATTACTGAAAAACTTGACCGATATTTTATTGCCACAAACTTATTGTACGGATTGTAGGCAACTACATCCCTTTTCTGGTAAACTTGACTTATATATCATCGGAATTTATGCTTGGTATCTGCCGACGGCTTGGCAGAACAATCTAACCCTCTCCCTGGTACAGGAATGTGGGAAATGTTCAATTAGCGATATACATTTCAAAGGTGGATTGTGCGCAAAATCTCTGTTCTGATAAAACGTTTATGTCATGTTGTGCTGTTAGCAATCTTAAAACAGTAAGTAATCATCAGCTGGCAATCGTTTTGTTTGGGTCTGCGGACCGTTTCCAGTCGACTAGTGCTTACAATACACTGTGAGATCTAATTATACATCTTTATTACTCTGAAAAAGAGCACTTACCCAATTTTCAGGGCTCCTTAACCTGACAGTGTGAAAGATTGTGTGGAAAACCACCTATTAAGAGCCTGAACGAATGAGGACATAAACTGTATTTGTGAACTGTATTTGATGTCCTGAGGAAGAACCCAGTAAAGTGGTTCGAAACGTTGGCAGTACTGCTGTTCTCCTGTGTCATTTTGTCGAGTGCCGCCGTCTGTTAGATGTGTGAAGTCCCTTTGGGATTAGTGGAAGGCACCGCAGCTACTTTATCTTGTTGAGGAAGTGCCACTCCATACTGGACTGTGTTTATTCCCACATTGTTAGCAGACATATGTGGAGATTGGAGTTCGAGCACCCCGTTATTATCAACATTTATCTTCAAACACCAGGCTTTTGTCTTCTCCACACCAATTTACATCAAGGCTGAAGGTAGTGGTGGTGTTGATGCCGATTTCACCGATACAATCAATCTGGCGTTATTGACGCAGGGAAACGTTTTTTCATTCTCTGAATCTGAGGCTGAGGCTATTCTGGCTAAACAAGTTATTGATGAGGATGTGGATGACACTCGCCCTTTGGACTTTCTATATAAGGACTGGTTAAAGTTGAAACAACGAGAGGTCGACTACATGTACCACAGCATTACACTGAGTGAGTACTATAAAAACAAACGTATTCCCAGGGGGTTCAGGGTACGGAACGCACCCACTATAGGGTGTTTTAACGTCTCATTTTGCAAAAAGTGGATTGCGGTATTAAATATATGTAGTTTCGACTTGATTCTCCTTGTAATTAAAGAGTCTGGACGTGAGCTCGAATTGGCTCGTGAACGTATTGATACCTTTGAGAAAAATCATAAGTCCACTTTTTCTGCTGATGTACAGTATCATCTGATTGGCTCGATAGACTGAGTAAACAGGTCAGTGCCTAAAAAACGGGACTTAATACAGTTTAAGAAATCTAAGCTGGTTAAAGTGAACATCGACTACGAGCAGAATCGTGTCTATGCATGGATACAAGGTGGCAATAATATGTCGGGTTCACAACAGTATAGCAGACCGTATAGGAGACGAGGCCATACTGATAAAGATGTTACCGATTCTTCTCAGGAGGGTCTGACTACCAGTGACTCTGATGTGGCTTCTCGACCAAGCATAAAGCTATACTTCCCCCTTTAGGGGTGCGCACACGCCAACTGACACCCCGCGACGTCAGTTCAGGACGAGGAGAGGGGGTCAGTGCAAAAAGTCGAGGAAGAAGGGGCAGACCGCCCCTGAGAACATAGTGTTTAACTTGTCCTCTCATGTGCTGACGGAAGCTGAGGAACGTGTCCTCAACAAGGGACTTTCATTCGTTCCCTCCACACGATTCGATACCATGCAGTGGGAGGTTGAAAAATATAAATTGAATAGACTGCTTAAATTGAAAGAACATTTTGGAAAGTCTGATAAGAATGTAACTTCCTTGGCCTCCCCACAGGAAATTCCAGCAAAGTTGTAAAGATTGCAGCCGAAATCTGTTTTTCAGCCTTTATTCAGCCTATTCCCAATATTAAAACTTTCATGCAAGCAATTAACCATGAGGTCTCTAAGTGTATTTATGATAAAGCCAGTAAGGGGTGTTTTGTTAATTGTAATCTGACCAGGGAAGTGTTTTCTGCATTACACAACTTGGGTTCCTATACCGACATAGTTATACGGCCCGCCGATAAGGACGGGGCCATGGTAATACAGGACATCAGTGACTATCGATTGGAGATTGCCAGGCAACTGGCTGATACTTCGGTCTATAGGCCACTTAGTAGGGATCCCATGGCTGAATTCACGACTATTTTGAGCGGTATGTTGAAGGCTGCGGTTGACAATGGTGCCATCACTTCTGATTTGTCATCAGCACTTATGGCAGTGGATCCAGTGGTCCCGCTGCTGTATACACTGCCAAAGATCCACAAAGGCTTGGTGAAGCAGTGAGGAGACTACTAACCAATAATGCTAATTATCATGGACCTAACATTGTCTTTGTGCTTTCCCTCCTAGAGTTAGTCTTGACTCACAATTATTTCCTACAATGCATTGGCTGTGCGATGGGGAGCAATTTTGCCCCATCGTATGCCAACGCATTCATGATGGCCGTTGAGCAAGATATTTTCTTTTCCAGACCAGTTGTATCTCGGTGTGTATTTTTTTACATGAGGTACATCGATGATCTATTTGTAATCTGGACAGGCAGTAGGGAACATTTTATTTCTGTCATTGAGGGCCATAATGATACTGCCAGCCCAGTAAAGTTGACTTACACCATTGATGAGGAGTCGGTCAACTTCTTGGATGTGGCATTGACTATCAGTGATGGTGTTGTGGTGACTTCTGTGTTTACAAAACCTACAGACCGTAATATGATATTACATGCCACCAGTTGTCACCCAGCACCCATGAAATTCAGCTTGCCTTATTCACAGTTTCTACGTGCAAGACATATTTGTAGTACGGATGACTTAGCCTATAAACAAGAATGCAAAAGAATAGTGTTATTCCAAAAGCGCCACCAGTAGTTGTCTTTCACCAATAACCTGATAATAATTATTAGTAAACTTTCCTTAGAACATATAGTAAGTTCTCTCCAAGTTATGTCAGTTCTTTTTAATTTCTGAAAATAACTCCAAAGAGAAAGATTATTGTGCAATATTATATGTACACCATTAATTTCTTTATTTTCAATATCCCACTCACATTTCCTCAGTATAATTAAGCAAATCAATCCACCCAAAATTGGATATCCTTGATTTTCTTCCCTTTACAGGCTCAGCAAATATGAGGGCACTAAAAAGAGCGGGCCTTATTCTTGCTGGCGAATCGCCAGCAGCATGCTGCTGGCGATCAGCCAGCAACACGGCGGCTCCATCTGACTGAGATGCGCGTGCGTCCCCCACGCACGCACGTCTCAGTATCCGGGCGGCTGAGCGGCGAGGCGGAGGCAATACTGTCCGCCTCCTGCTCGAGGGGGGCTGGGGGGACCCGGGGAGGCTGCGGGGGGGTGCGGTCGCCCGGTGTGGGCACCGGGCGACCGAGGGCAGCACCGTCACACACAGATGGCGGCGGGGGCAGGGGATGGCGATGGCGACGCCATCGCCATCCCCTGCAAAGATGAATCCCGCTACATCTGTAGTGCAATACAGTTTGAAATTTAAATTTAAATGTCATAGCTGCCATCAGGACAATTGGCTAAATGCAATACCCATAGGACAATTTAAATGATTAAAGAGAAATTGCACCAAGCCAGAGGTCTTCAAAATACAGGCTGAAGAAATTAAAAAGATTTTTTTATCCAGCAGGTATGATATTCAAGAATTAGAGAAATCTATTGAAATAACACAAAATCTGGATAGGAAAGAACTCTTACAAATTAAAAAGAAAAAGCGGAATAAATCACAGGATTAAGATGTTTTTAAATGGTCTTTTATTACCTATTTTAGCACACAACATAGGGATGTTAAGGCTATTTAAAAGCCGCTGATGAAGCCGCTGACACCATAGGAGGCGGGGAAACGCGTCATCTAAACGATCCCTCACTGCTACACGTGGGGCACCGCCGACTGAGATAACCCAGAAGCCGGAGCTGAGCGTCCTGGATAAGGCTGACAACAATAACAGAGCGGCCGGGGACCCGCTCACGTCGTGGGCATAGTGACAAACCTCTCCTCAAATTGGATTACAAAAAGGATCCTGGAGCATAAGTATAACTTTTTTCAATACCTATAAATCTCAACTAAGCTTACTAACAGCTGAAAGCTTAAAATGGTATGCCTAAATGACAGACCACTAATACTTGGCTGGGAATCAGCAGCCCAATTGCATTGGAGTATGACTGTTGGAAGTGATTTAACATCTACACCCACAGCTAAATAGTGTCTTATACAAGACTGTCATTGATTCCTGCTTTACAGAAATTTAACACCGTGCATGCCTAACAAAATCTAAAGCCTGCAGATTATTAACCTCTGCTCTCTATCCGCATTTTAAGTGTGAAAGATTGATAAAGTGTGTACCATATTGTGCTAAAAAATATTTCAAGCACATCAAAAAGTGTAAAAAGCATGCTTAGTGGAATTGTTTTTTATATGATATATTTTTACTATATGTAAATCTCACCGGCCGTTGCTTTCGCTTTTTATGAAATTTATGAAATTCTTTTTATGAATAAATAAAACTATATTGATTTTTTACTGTAACAAGTATCCAGAGTATCCCTTTGCGCCATCTACCCTGTATCCATTGTCTCTTTTTCTTTTAAAGAGGGGTTGAGTATCCCCTCTAGATGGCTGCAGGGAAAAGTAAATCTTCCAGCGCTTCTCTATTACCTGTTTGGTATTTAAAAAAAGCATTGGTCCATCTTGAGGAAAGATCCGGTTATAGGCGGTCCAATACCAAACCGTCCTAAATGTATTTTTAGGAGAGCACCCAATTTAAAATCTAAACTCACTAGAAGTCTGTGTCCACGCTCACCTCAACGTGACATGATTTTAACCAAAGGTTTTTTAGTTGTGGTTCTTGTCTTGGGTGCAAATGTGTCACCAACAAATTCTAGAGTAAACTCACCGAACTATTAACTAATGGCCAAAAGTGCAAAATCGAAGATTTCCTAACATGCCATTCTATAAACATTGTTTATATGATTGAGTGTTCATGTGGAAAGTTCTATATTGGACATACAGGCAGATCATTAAAAATCAGAATAGGAGAACACTTACATAACATTAAAAAAGGTCTTGACACACATGCACTTTCGATGCATTTCAAACAAGAACACAATTGTGATCCGCAACAGATAAAAAAATATGCAGCAATAAAAAAGATCAACATTGGAGAAAGAGGGGTAACATTTACACAAAATTAGCCAAAAAGGAAATGAGTATGAGTATGATCTATCAGTATAAAACACTAATCCCAAACAGTCTTAACAAAGACTTCAAATTAAAATGGTTTTGTAAGTGGTAAGGTATTTCAAAGGTTTCATTGCCCATCATTTGGTACTGTCCCACACAAGAGGTTGATTAATAAAATGGAGAATTTAGGATTAGGTGAAAATATCTGCAGATGGGTAGGGAATTGGCTGTGTAATAGAGAACAAAGAGTGGTTGTGAATAGTGCCATATCAGATACGATACCGGTATTAAGTGGAGTGCCCCAGGGTTCGGTTTTAGGGTCCATTCTATTTAACATTTTTATTATCGATATTGGGATGGGGTTACTCAGCAATGTATCCATCTTTGCGGACGATACAAAACTTAACAAAGTCATCAAATCATCAGAAGATGTCAACATGCTCCAAAATGATCTTGCAATTCTAGATGAGTGGGCAAAAAAGTGGAAGATGAGGTTCAATGTAGATAAATGTCACACACCCTCTTTTATAATAGAAAGGAATCTAGGACGCGAGGGCATGAGTACAGATTAGTAGAAAAAAGATTTAGTTCAGCTAGTAGAAAGAATTTCTTTATGGTCAGAACAGTCAAACTCTGGAACTCTCTTCCCGGAGAGGTTGTAACGGCTGGCACAAAAAAAGGGGTTCAAGGCAAAGTTAGACAAACATTTACTGGATAAAAACATCCATGGGTACAATTAAGAAATATAATCTGTCTGTAAAATATCAGAACCTACCAAATCAGCAATGGATAATCTATACTAGGTTGAACTAGATGGACGCAAGTCTTTTTTCAGTCTTACCTACTATGTAACTATGTAACTATCTCCTGTTGAAATTTTCATTGCCGAATTTATTGCCAAATTTTTTATTGTTAAATTTCTCATTTTAGTTAAAACAATTTTTTAAATATATTAAATGTTTTTCTATGTATATTAGGAGGGTGTATCATGTATTAATTCACCTTTTTTCACTCTTTACATGACAATATCAGTTGAGTGATGGACTGTGTATATATAAAATAGGCAATAAAGTTATAAGCACTTTTCATCCACCACCGCCAGTAAAATGGTGATGGAACGCAAGGATCTTTCAATCAGACAACAATGGAATGCCACACTTCCGGGAGGAGACTTTGGCGCTGGAATCAAGGAGCATGTCAGGAGAGAATATAGTTTTCTCAAATCGCGGAATCTGTTGTATAAACATGTATTGAGTAGGAATATTAGAAGGTAGAGAATCCATGTCTGGAATTAGGCAATATTTTGTTAAGTGGAAAGAGGTCTATAAATACCCTCAAGACAAACTTTGTTTGAAACGCGTTGGCAGCAGGGGCTTGTCGACAGTGGACATATCACCGTAAAACTATCACATCCAGCATCCAGGGATGCCTGTGGTTTTCCATCTTATTCGCTGTTTTTGTCTACAGTTTTGTGGACAAATAATTCTGGTGAGAGTCCATTGTGTACACCCATATTGAATTTTTAATTGTATTTTTAAACCAATAAAACGGTATTTCACTATTGGAGGCAAATTATCATTTCTCGCCACATGGTAACTCATCTACAAGGGAAAGAGGATCGTTTTCTGGAGTTCATTTCTCCCCCCATTGAGCCCGCTATGTCTACTTAAATAAGTGGCGCACAACACAGGGTACGGTTCCCCACTTGGGAATTCTTTTGTTCAGTTTACACCTATAATTATGGTATTACACTATGTATGGTTTCTTTCTCTCTTCTATGAGAAATACCAGTAGAAATTGTATGGAATATTGAGACAAATTGAAAGTGAGGAGCGCCTGAAGAACTGTCAGTATATTTCTTTCCTCCGTGTGTATAGTTAGTTGATAAGGACATAGTTTTAAGTGCAGGGTTAGAGAGTACATTATTAGTGGCAGGGTTAGGAGATAATGGTATGGTACAGAAAAAAGTGTTGAGCGATAAGGATGCAGTATTGGTTGTTGGGTTAGTAGCTATCAGCCAGATAGTATTAGGAATGCTTTGATCTCTGGAGTTTGGTAAATTTAGCAGCAATGAAGCCCCCTACATTCAGCCCTTTAATAGGATTAAGTGAGTAATAGGATTACTCTGCTAATTTCCTACTGTGTATTGTATTGTTGCTGAGAACAATAGGCTAACCATTGCTAGCCATGGTGAGCCACGACCTAAGGAACAAAGTTGAGAAGGGCTCCATCTGTACGAGGGCTATGTTTGTGGTTGAATATGGAGAAACACAGGTAGATTTCAGAGAGATCTGCTGTGATCCCTCTATGGGACATAAAATACTAATGTTTTCTAAGCTAATTCAGAACCACTAGAAATATCTAATATTGACATAATAAATGACACTATGAAATGATCGGCATACTGTTATTTGTTTCTTGTGGATTTGTTAATTTGTTTGGTTATAAAGGAATGTTTCATAATGAAATTAAAAAGAAATTAATCTATATATATAATATTTGGAAAATAAAGGAAATAATAAAAAGTAAATGAAAAAAAAACACCAATTTGTAAGACATGAATTTTTATCTATATTATTTTTATACTTAAAGGACAAGTTTTCATTACAGTAATATTTAAAATTCATAGAATTTTCCTTGATCAAAGAAATAAAAGCCTGACAATGAGTTAAACTCCCAGGATATCTATTCCTTTGCAATTTGCATATTTTAATTTCTTCTACAGTAACTTCAATTTTACTGACACAAGAAAATTGTCTGCAATACCTAAAGTTTATTATTGGCTAATCAAAAGCTGGTATAACATTGCATATGCACTTAATAGTTAATCATCAATTGTAAGTCATAAAACATATTGTCAGCTTAATCCTAGCAGAAATGTATTTGCGGGACATAATATAGTCTGTGATTGTAGGGTCCACTGATGTTAAATTACCTTTAAAGTACTGTATCATATTTAAGTTTATAAATCTGATCAATGGGATTTCTTCTGAGTATTTGTGATATTACATGAGTAAATGTTCTTTGTCTTTTTTCCTTAGACATTTGTCCTCCTTACAATTGTTGACATGGCAGTATTTCTAGATATTTTGTAAGGTTTTTGCATAATAATATGTTGTTTAAGCATATTTTGTAGTAAAAACATATAACAGTGCATGCTTATAATGTTATTTTAGTAATACTGTCATTAGAATACATTTAAGCAAAATACTGTGTGTGTGTGTATATGGATATAAATATATATATATATATATATATATATATATATATATATATATATATATATATATATATATACACACACACACACACAACTAATTTTAAAACATGGTCCATGCTCTTACTATATTATTCTTTGTGTTTTGCTTTAATGATCTGTTTTCCCTTAGTAAGGATCATTTAATTATGTATCCATGTTCTATGGTAAAGTATCATATACATGTCAAACATATATAATTAATATTAAACATTGCCTTGTATATAGAGCAACAAAATTGTATGTCCAAAGCAGTAATAAATGTACAAAACATATATTGGAACTATAATAATTAAGAAATTAAATCATATATAACATTCAAAGGTAACTGAATTGCCTTGCCAGTTACTAGATTTAAAAATAAATCACATTTTTTTTATCATCCCCTCATCCTAAATTATTCTATTTTTTTCTATCTTTTTTTTTTCCAAAATAGTTTTTGAAAGTAACAATTTTGTGAGGTTACCTCCACTTTCTTCTTACAGGGCTCAGGGTCGCTGTTCCATGAGGGTGAGATGGCAGAAAACTAATTTGTTTGACCTCTCAAGGGCTGAAGACCCATAATAAAAGACTTTGTTCTAGAAAATGTTAAATTACCAACAAAGAAAAACTAGACTAATCCCGGAATGCCAACTGTGGGGAACAAGTCACCTTTTGAGCACTGGAAGAAAAAAAAAGGAGAAATTGTGCAGATTGGCAGCTGTGGAAGCCAATATAGTTTGTGTTATTTTAAGTCTTTCCAAGTCATGTCAGATGTACCTTGCTTTTTACAGTGTGATTTCTAGTCTAATTACCATGCTGATGGGCTGGAAATTGAGCGGAGTATTCAAGAAGGCATGCATAGCCATTATTAAATGTTGGTGTTATTGTAGGACAGTTTAAGTAAGTAAGTTTTATTTATATAGCGCACTTTCTCCAACAGGACTTAAGGCGCTTTACAGACATTAAAAATAACAATGCACATATTGTAATCCAAAGGGTTATCAGTACAAGGAACAGGCAACAATGGCAGTACAGATATACATCACAAGAACAGATATGCACAAGACACATTGTAATAAGAGACACGATCATGGGGAACATATTTACCGAGCTGTGCAGTACCCAGGCAGCCATTCAGAGGCACCACATGGTAGGTAGCCAGTAACAGTACAGATATATATATATATATATATATATATATATATAATATGGTTGCGGAGCGGCACTATATAATATATGGCATGTCGACTCAAAAACAAAGGCATAAGCTGGTGTCCGCTGGAGAACAAGCCCGTAGGAGACTGGCTCTATAGCAATGTGGTGACGGCGGCACTCAGTGCAAATAAGGAAACAGGAGACCCGTTACCCTAAATTGGGGTACGATTAACCAGCAAAGAGCCACATGATAATGGCTCCTTACTTGATATATCTGAACTATAAACAACCTACCTTGGAGCAACCTTAGACTATTCCATGTGGCATATCACAACCTGCATCTCCTCCTAATACAAGCTTCTTTCTGCCTCTAACAATATACATACAGATAGTGGTCAGGGCCGGATTAACAATGGGCCTGATGGAGCTACAGCTCCAGGCCCACTCTCCAAATAGGCGCCTTTTGTAGCTGAGGGCCAGGGCTTTCCAACGAGCCCAGCCCCACATCGCTAGCCCCCCGGGAACCGGAGATACCGCCAGGCAAATCTGGAACGTTTTCCCCATAGGATAACATGGGACCCACTAATTCCAACCTCAACCTGGTTCCAACAGCTGCCAGTTCCCCCTCCGGCATTAAAGAAGCTCGGGGTTGATCTCAGTCAAACCCAAATCGCTGGGCCTTCAATCTAATACCTTGTCCATATGTGTTCATTGGTTCTAGAGATATTGCGGGTTAACCAATTTTTTTTTTCATTTCTGAAATGTAATTTCATGGCTGTTCATGTTGTTTGAGAACAGATTTCTCTGGAACCAAACGGCCCAGTTTCACGGGACCAAACTCATTCGAAGTCTACATGTAAATGGGTCAGTTGGTTCTGAAGATATAGCTGGTTGTTTAAAGGGGGGTGGGGGTGGTTGTTTCTCCCCCTCACACCAGAAAATGCAGGGACTAGGCAGGTGAAAAAGGGGCCAGTCCGGGAATGTACCTGCATGATCCTGGGACCATATTCCCTGAAAAGAGGGGGGCCCTAGACTGCACACCCTGTAATGAGAGGTGCTACCTTGCTGAGATTTTTAGCTATATGCAAGACAGGGGTTTTGCAGGTGCACTATGCACTCATTACTGCTAACATGTATTCTTTTTATAATTCAATAATTCATTTATGAGGTTGTTAGCATACATTTGGCCAAATATATCTACCTGATCACCACTTTAAGGTCTCCCCATTAGAGCAGGTCCCTAGCACTATGGGGTTCATGCCTGGGGTGCAGGGCACCCCCAAGCCAGTCCAGCAAAACCACCCCAGGGTATCACATAAATAAAATATAGCTGTGAAGTGTAATAGAGTGTAATGTGTCATAGAATGTAGGGTATGTGTAAGCAACTAATAGTGATAAAGGGTGTGGCAAAAAGAAAATAATTGTGAAAAAATACATATAAAAAAGATATACATAGAAAAATGATGATATGTTTATGTGAGTCTATGTGTAAAGTAGCAATGCCCTGAAGTGGTCCAGCCAGACAAGCTCAAAGGGGCCCCGCACCCAGACAATTACTCCAAGAAAACTGACATTTATAAATGATTAGGACTTACTTGAAATTATGCCTTCATCACAGTTGTGTAGTCATTGCTAGTCCCTGCTTATTCCCTGGTAAATCCCTGCATTTTCTGGTGTGAAAGAGGTATTATTTCAAATAGCCGGGACATGCAGTGCTCTGAATACAGCCGGACAGCCCCCTGCTCTCTGCCCGGCTGTCAATGGCTGTCACTTCTGCCCGGCGGCAGCTGTCCCCCAGTTACCGCAAGCATGTATTCCTCCTTGGCAATGAGCATGAAATCCCACATGGCAATGAGCATGGAACCCCTGGCAATGAGCATGGAACCACTGGCAATGAACATGGAACCCCTGGCAATAAATATGTAGGTAAGCAACACTTATGTAGCATAAATTTTAATAGGTATTATGGTGTTTGGCATAATACGTAATGGAGATTATGGTGTGTGGCTTAACATGTAATGGGCATTATGGTGTAAATTTTTAATGCGCGCCTTCGGCGCGCAATGCACCTATCTATGAAGCATATTGTGCATTATTGCTCAATCTGTTTGGTATAGTGCAGGCATGTCCAAACTATGGCCCTCCAGCTGTTGTGAAACTACAAGTCCCATCATGCATTGCCACAGTTTTGCTATTAGGGAATGCTAAAACGATGTTAAGGCATGTTGGGACGTGTAGTTTCACAACAGCTGGAGGGCCACTGTTTGGACATGCCTGGTATAGTGTGTATTTTGGCTCAATCCATGTGGCAAAATGTGAATTTTGCCTTAATTTGTGTGGCATAACGTGAATTTTGACTCAATCCGTGTGCCATAGTGTGAATTTTGGCTCAATTGGTGTGAATTTTGGCTCATTCTATGTGGCATAATGTGTAAGAGGCAATTACAGTATAAGGGGGTTACTATTGTGTTGCATGATTTGTATAAGGGGTATATGGTGTGGTAAACTTAGCACATAAAAGGTGCTGAAATGTTGTCTACCAAGTTTCGGCTTCAGTATTTTTTTATGACTGGAGTGCTGCCTCACCCCGCAAGTATTTTAGGACATCGACATCCTGTGGGTGCACCTTGGGAGTGCACCCACCAATATATCTCCCTGCATTTTTCTTATGCCAGCCCCCTGCCTTTTCCAGGCATACAGTATATAATTAGTTGAACGTATTTACACAAATACAGACACACCCATGAGCAGACCACCCATCGAGAACACTGGTCATCCCACCCACTTTATTAGGTGCTGGACACAACCCCTATTATTGCGCATAATAGGCCCTTGATAATTTTAAGCTCCAGGCCCATTTAGACCTTAATCTGGCTCTGGGCACAGCAGGGACGCGCTGTGGTGCATGGCAGCTGAAGGTAAAGTATAACGCACGTTACTTCTGTGTGTGTTGTTTGCTGTAGGAGGGTCTGAAGAAGGGGTTTGTCCCCCAAAACGTCACCTGTTATGACCTACATGTTTGTACTTTAATATAAGTCTTCATAAGCTGAAAATCTCTGAGTGCCGTTATTGTCCTATACTCTAGGACTTTGGACTGTATTTATATATATATATATATATATATATATATATATATATATATCAGTGTATTATATTTTGGAAGACATAGTGTATAGGGAGAGGAGTGCTGGGCACAGAGTATAAAATGTATAGGTGGGGCCCATAAAAAAATGATACAGTACACA
This sequence comes from Crinia signifera, assembly GCF_055691185.1. NCBI lineage: Eukaryota > Metazoa > Chordata > Amphibia > Anura > Myobatrachidae > Crinia > Crinia signifera. Next base: position 72,390,710 of record NC_139226.1, read on the forward strand.
CACACATATATATATATATATATATATATATATATATAAAAAAAAAGAGAAGAAAAGTGCGCAAGTCCTTAGCTGTAAGTAGGAACGTTACAAGTCCCGGACGGTGAACAATGTTGGATGCACTTAACACCACACTTCCGTGGCTGGCAGCTCCCAAACGATCACTTGGACAAGTGAGGAAAATCTGAAATCTAGAAGAAAAGGAAGCGCTCCATAGTGCGTGTATCAAAAGGTAAAAATTCTTTATTCCTCTAAAAAACACTCGCTCAGTGCAGGTAATGAATCACGTACCCGTATAGGCGGTTACAGACAACCGCAGCTTTGACAGCATGTAAAGCAGACACTCCGGTCTTGTTGGAGTGGTTACACTCTACACCTCGATCAGTGCCAGGCCACGCCCCTACGCGTTTCGTCACACGGACTTCGTCAGAGGGCTGGCCTGGCACTGGTCAGTAGCCTCTTTATAGCCCTGTCTTTCTGAAAAATCAGATGCGACCAATTAGTTAATTAGAAGCGGGCTATTTTCTATGTCGATAAATTAGAGATGTTTCTTTAAAGCATTTTTCTAAACATTGCTGCATCGGAAATACAATGACTACCATTACATTTCATCAAATTATTACAATATAAAATTATTACAATATACAAACATCTCAAATGAAACAATTTTCCATTATGCTCTCACAAGGAAAATGATGATAATAAAAATAAAATATACATATACAAAGGAACAAAATTTTTTTGCCTTAACAGTATAAAACACTCAAAGCGGGCACCTTTCTCTGGACTTAGTTCGATATATTATATGCTTTAGATTCAATAACATTGTACAAGCCTCATGTCAGAATATCTCGTGAAACTTCCTACCGATTTGGCAATAGAATATGAGTGGAACAATTTCGCTAGACGGTATATGCAAGATATATATAAAAATGGGCGAAAATGCTCACATAATAACCAAGAATGCACTATAAAAAGGGGGTACAAAGTAGAAAACAGGTACATATTAAAAAAGGTATATAATAAAAAACAACACACATATGTTAGAAATAGAGAATACTCGGAATGAACCGGTATCATTTCGAGGGATAAACAATTAACCGGAAAAAGCCGCAATTCATTCTATAGTATAAGTATTTATCTCGTTAGGAACGGCGTGATCTCTACTCCTTCATTCAAACCCTGGGGTAAAAACGTACCCATATTTACAATCCAGAATGATTCCCTTTTAGACAGTAAAGTATCTCTGTTGCCTTTGCGGGTGTCTAGCTTAACATGTTCTAGACCAAAGAATTTCATATTTCTGGGATCACTTTTTTGGCAGGTTTTAAAATGGCGGGGGACACTATGATTTTCTATGCAATTTTTTATCTTTCTATAATGTTCTAAAATGCGCACCTTTAAACATCGTTTGGTTTTCCCAATGTAAGATTTACCGCAAATGCATTGTATACAATAAACAACATATGTGGTGTTGCAATTAATGAAACTTTTAATTATCTTGTCTTTACCTTCCTTATCTTTGAAGGATTTGATTCCATTAATTCCATGTGTACACATCTTACATTTACCACATGTGAAGAATCCCATTGGTTTATGTAGAAAATTTCCTCCAATCCCCTGTTCAATCTATATAGGTAATAAACTGGGAGAAAGTTTTGATTTAAGTGTATTGGATCTTCTGAATACCACCTCCGGATTGGTTCAAATTTTCTACATAAACCAATGGGATTCTTCACATGTGGTAAATGTAAGATGTGTACACATGGAATTAATGGAATCAAATCCTTCAAAGATAAGGAAGGTAAAGACAAGATAATTAAAAGTTTCATTAATTGCAACACCACATATGTTGTTTATTGTATACAATGCATTTGCGGTAAATCTTACATTGGGAAAACCAAACGATGTTTAAAGGTGCGCATTTTAGAACATTATAGAAATATAAAAAATTGCATAGAAAATCATAGTGTCCCCCGCCATTTTAAAACCTGCCAAAAAAGTGATCCCAGAAATATGAAATTCTTTGGTCTAGAACATGTTAAGCTAGACACCCGCAAAGGCAACAGAGATACTTTACTGTCTAAAAGGGAAACATTCTGGATTGTAAATATGGGTACGTTGGTACCCCAGGGTTTGAATGAAGGAGTAGAGATCACGCCGTTCCTAACGAGATAAATACTTATACTATAGAATAAATTGCGGCTTTTTCCGGTTAATTGTTTATCCCTCGAAATGATACCAGTTCATTCCGAGTATTCTCTATTTCTAACATATGTGTGTTGTTTTTTATTATATACCTTTTTTAATATGTACCTGTTTTCTACTTTGTACCCCCTTTTTATAGTGCATTCTTGGTTATTATGTGCGCATTTTCGCCCATTTTTATATATATCTTGCATATACCGTCTAGCGAAATTGTTCCACTCATATTCTATTGCCAAATCGGTAGGAAGTTTCACGAGATATTCTGACATGAGGCTTGTACAATGTTATTGAATCTAAAGCATATAATATATCGAACTAAGTCCAGAGAAAGGTGCCCGCTTTGAGTGTTTTATACTGTTAAGGCAAAAAAATTGTGTTCCTTTGTATATGTATATTTTATTTTTATTATCATCATTTTCCTTGTGAGAGCATAATGGAAAATTGTTTCATTTGAGATGTTTGTATATTGTAATAATTTTATATTGTAATAATTTGATGAAATGTAATGGTAATCATTGTATTTCCGATGCAGCAATGTTTAGAAAAATGCTTTAAAGAAACATCTCTAATTTATCGACATAGAAAATAGCCCGCTTCTAATTAACTAATTGGTCGCATCTGATTTTTCAGAAAGACAGGGCTATAAAGAGGCTACTGACCAGTGCCAGGCCAGCCCTCTGACGAAGTCCGTGTGACGAAACGCGTAGGGGCGTGGCCTGGCACTGATCGAGGTGTAGAGTGTAACCACTCCAACAAGACCGGAGTGTCTGCTTTACATGCTGTCAAAGCTGCGGTTGTCTGTAACCGCCTATACGGGTACGTGATTCATTACCTGCACTGAGCGAGTGGTTTTTAAAGGAATAAAGAATTTTTACCTTTTGATACACGCACTATGGAGCGCTTCCTTTTCTTCTAGATTTCATATATATATATATATATATATATATATATATATATATATATATATATATATATATATATATATATATAGAACAAAGATACCCAGCGCAAAGTCCTTAATGTTTTCTCAGGTATAAGTCCACATCAAGTCCCAAATGTGTGCAGTCTTTCTCTGGGATCGTGCCAATGATCCAGCGGGGAAAACTTGCAAAAGGAATAGAGAAGACGCACCAATGAGCAGAATGTAACAATACTTTACTTATGTAACAAAGCTCACATACATTGGGGTTAAAAATCTTATGCTTGCCAGCCAGATAGTTTATCACCGTCACAGCCCGGACATCAGTGTGAAAGAACCGCCACCGCTCAGCTGCCGCCGTCAAGCCGCAGACCAGGGAACAGCACACACAGAGTCGTAAGGATCGCCGGCTGGATCGCAGGTGGAAGCAGGACGTCTCCACGTCGGACCAAGAGGAAGCCACGCCCATTCCTTTTATGCCGGCACTCCAATAATTTTTAGGCAACTTGATAGGTGCACTCAAAATCACAATACGTAGAACTCCAATAAATAGAGGCACACAATCCAGGTAATCACATCAAGTGTATTGGGCAGATGCACATCGAGCGCTTTCGGGGGATGCAACCCCCGTCCTCAGGATGACAGCCCCAGCAACCAAAAGTGTAGTTATATATATATATATATATATATATATATATATGTATAAATATATATATATATATATATATATATAGAGAGAGAGAGATTGTGCGGTATCAAATACAACTGAAACGTTGTCTGCTATGGCTCTTGCCTGGTTATTTGTGGTTTTAGTTCTGAGTGCCGCACCATCTCTTCCATGTATCCACCCTTCTCTGTGAGGGCACCGGGCAAAGTTGTACCACTGTTACTGGGAGTGTCGGACCCTGCCTGCTATATATATATATATATATATATATATATATATATATATATATATATATATATATATATATATAGCAGCACTTTTCTCCTTGGAAGGAAAAGAAAACCAGCACTCACGGTTAAGGTGAAGAAACGAGTGGTTTGTATTTCAAACAGTCATGTTAGTCAGCCAGCCTGTCAGCAGTCCCGACAGCTGTTTCGAACGGCAGCATGCCAGTCTTCATCAGGGGTCTGCTGCCGGTCGAAACAGCTGTCGGGACTGCTGACAGGCTGGCTGACTAACATGACTGTTTGAAATACAAACCACTCGTTTCTTCACCTTAACCGTGAGTGCTGGTTTTCTTTTCCTTCCAAGGAGAAAAGTGCTGCTGTAAATTATTGTATGGACCTTGCACCACATGCATCACCTTAACCTTGTGTGCCACCTTGCCTTAACATATATATATATATATATATATATATATATATATATATATATATATAATCTTCGATGGTCTGGCACTCCAAATAATATACAAACAATGTCCCGGGTGCCCTCACAGAATAAAAGTAATAGACATGCAGAGGTGCGGCACTCCTGGTATAAATAATGACTCGTAGTCGGGAAACTTCCACAACGTTTCAGTTCATTGGAGAACTTTTTTCAAGTGTACAAAGAACAGTAAAAAACATCTTACCTTTATAGTACATTCACCCAATGTGTAAGCGCGGCTGGCTGGAAGCGGGACCTCTCTCCCGTCCAGTGTTGTCGCAAAATATTGACGTCATCACGCCCAGCGTGGCGCGTGACGCACAGTGTGTAAAAGAAACCCGTAACCAAGGGGACGTATAAACAAACAACGCAACAGCCGACCTGTATGTAATGAAAAATACAAAACAATAAGTATGCGAGTAGCACGGTAAATATAACTATAGTGGGCTATTGGCGCTAAGCATACAATAAGGCTAGGATGATATGAAGGTAAATTGAGCAAGAAAATAGGTGACTTGCCGTTAATGGCCGTCGACATACAAGTGTTGACCTAGGTACACTACATAAACCACCACAAACGGGTGACAACCTGTTAATATACTAAAGCAGGGTATACGAAGCTAAATACATGAATAATAACACACAAATAGAAAATGGAGATGAATAGGAAGAAATATAACAATAAAAGAGCGAGAAAGAGAGAAGAATGGACATAAGTACAATAGAGGATGGCAGACTTAATGCGAAATAAAGGAAATGTTCTCATTGAGTCCTTTAGGTGCGATGACATCCATTGTCATAATCCACTTCGTTTCTAATTGGATAAGCTTCAACGATCTATTGCCCCCTCGTGGCAATGGAGGTACCGTGTCGATCATGCGATATCTCAATGATTTTAAAGGATGGCTAAACTCCAGGAAATGTCTGGCGACCGGTTGTTCTGCCTTTCCAGATGCCAGTGCTTTACGAATAGCTGACCGATGCGCCGTCATTCTGTCCTTGAATTTGCAGTCAGTTTTGCCTATGTAGGTGAGCCCACATGGGCAAAGTATCTGATAGACTACGTGGGTGCTGTCACAATTGAATCTGTGCCTTATCAGATATTTACGTCCAGTATGAGGATGGTAGAAGCAGTCTCCGGGCAGCAGGAATTGACATGTTGTGCATCCACATTTACTACAACCCATCTTGGGTGTTTGTAAGAATGTTTCCTTAGATGCAGTTGTTTTATATTTGGTTATGTCAGATTTGACAAGAATGTCCTTCAAGTTTCTGCCTCGGGTATAACTTGGCATGATCTGAGTATTTTCCAGACCCAGCGCTGCATCAGTGTTGACTATTGGCCAGTATTTTTTAGTGATGGTGTTAATTTGTTGGAAGTTGACATTATATCTCGTTACCCATGGAATCCTGGAAGCCTTGGGCATAGAATTGCCCCGTGATGGCTGGAGTAAGGTTACTCTGTCCAGTTTAATGGCTTTTTCTTTGGAGGCCAGTAGATCTTTCATAGAATAGCCCCTGATAACAATTTTTTTTATAAGTTCATCTAGTTGCAAAAGTGCCGTAGTCTTGTCACTATTTATCCGCATCACCCTTACCATCTGGGAGTATGGTAGACCACGTATCAGGCTCTTGGAGTGGCAGCTGGTGGCTTGTAGAATCAAGTTACGGTCGGTCGGTTTGGAATACAGGGAGGTGTCAATCCTGGTGCCTTTTTTGGAGACCTTGACATCCAGGAAATGTACCTCTGTTTGACTGAAGGTATACGTAAATTTGATGGGGTTCTCGCTATGATTGTGATTCTCGAGTATGTCGACCAGCGATTTTTGAGTATTGTTCCAAACGATGAAAAGATCGTCTATGAAGCGACAAAGCATACCAATATCTTTCATGCAATCGGGGTTGTCATAGAATATGATATTCTCAATACCGTACATAACAATATTGGCGTAGCTAGGAGCTGCTGAAGACCCCATAGCACAGCCTTGGAGTTGAAGGTAATACTGTCCGTCTAATGTAAAGAAATTGTTGGTTAGTATTAACTCTAAAAGATTGACAATGATTTCCTGATGTTCTTCTGGGAAGGTGCTTTTCTGTTGTAAAAACCGGCGAACCATATTCAGTCCATAACTGTGGGGAATGGATGTGTATAGGCTTACGACATCTATGCCCACCAGCCAGCTGTCAGGTAGTATCTGAGGAATATTGTTCAATTTATTCAGGAATGTGCCAGTGTCCATCAAATAACTCGGTTCCTTTTGGATCAATGGTTGAAGCAGTGAGTCTATATATGCAGATGTGGGTTGCAGCAGTGATCCTTTAGCAGCGATGATTGGACGCCCGGGGGGATCTATAATGCTTTTATGAATTTTTGGCGTCGTGTAGAAGATGGGAGTGATGGGAAACTGAGGTACCAGAATTTTATGTATCTCTTGCGTTATGAGCCCGGAGTGTACTCCATCTTGCAGTATCCGCATGAGTGATTTTTTACACTGTGCTGTGGGATCTGCCGGCAAAGTGCCGTACACAGCTGTATCTTTCAATTGACGCAAAGCTTCTTTTTTATAATCTTGCACATCTTGCAATACGATACCTCCCCCCTTGTCCGCTGCACGGATGATCAATTGTTTATTGCTGGCTAAGTTGTTTAATGCCGTTCTCTCTAGCGGCGTCAAGTTAGGATGTGAGGATCGACTTGTGATGGTGGCGACATTTTCATCTACCATCCTCATATAGGATTTAATGCTGTCATTCATGGAGATGGGTTCGAAAGTAGATTTAATTTTATACGGTGCCAGCTGTTTAGGAATTGACAAATCTGTTTCTTTCTGTGTAGACGGTTTAGAGTGGAAATATTCTTTCAATTTCAATTTTCTGTGAAATGCTTGTCTTTCAATATTCCATTGCAGAGAGTCAAAGGGAACCGATGGTATAAATGATAACCCTTTGATCAATAGTCGATATTCGCTAGAGGACAATTCGTATGATGATAGGTTAAAGATTACCCCCTCGGAGGCTTGGGGGGTCTTCCCACCCTTCCTCTGCCTGCGGGCTTGCTGTCCCCTCCTGGTGTGGGGGCGTTTTTGCCTGCGATATTCGCCCTGGTAGCCACACCTAAAGGGCCTTTTGACTTCTCTGTGGTATCTGCTGATGAATTGGCAGACTCATCTGAGGTATCTGTATCGAAACGGTTATTCCATTTTCTATTTCTCCTGAAAAATGTTTTTTTTGCGATCAGTTGATTGAGGGTCCGCCAGCCATCTGTATACGGTATGTCTCTCGTAGTCTAGATCCACTTTTAGACTTTTCTCTTTTTTAAACTTTATCAGCTCTTTTTTATATTCAGCTATTTGTGTTTTTAATTTGTCAAGCCAATCTGTTTTGTGGTCAATGACTAACGTGGTTGTATGTTTGTCCTCGAACTCTTTAATTTTTATTTTCATTTTTTCTTTTTCTTTTGTAGATTGGTCTATCACTAGAAGCATCAGATCTAGTGAGCACTTATTTAGAATTGCTACCCAGCGCTTACAAAACGCTGGGTCGTAGCGGCCGATGGTGGGGCAGTTTCGGACACGGAAGCCTCTTGGAATCTTTTTACTTCTATAGTAATCAGAAAGGGATAGGCAATGTAGGTGGAAATCCACTTCTTTCTTCTTTAAGCGGAGAAGATCTCTATATATACTTTCACATGATGCTGCTTCAGCTTCATCCGCTATGCCTTTATCACAGACAATCTGTTCCACTTCTGACTCAGAATACGTAAACGTATCTCCAGCATGAAATTGCATATGTCCAAAGGCCTCCGTTCCTCCCTCTGCCATACTAGAATATGCCCTAGGGCAAACGCTGTGGGCTGACTCGGTGATAGGCTGAGGGCTGTTGCGGTGTATAAGAAATCACCTCACTGTGTAATAACTGCTATTGCGGATCCACTCCTGTATCCGATCCTGGCAGACAACCACATGCACTATATGATGTAAAACAGTGCTGTGACAAAAGACGCTCCAAATTGAGTACGTTACTTGCTTATGGATTGGGTGCCCATGACTGGTTCCAACGCTTTCCCAGCAGAGGCTCCTATATAATCTTCGATGGTCTGGCACTCCAAATAATATACAAACAATGTTCCGGGTGCCCTCACAGAATAAAAGTAATAGACATGCAGAGGTGCGGCACTCCTGGTATAAATAATGACTCGTAGTCGGGAAACTTCCACAACGTTTCAGTTCATTGGAGAACTTTTTTCAAGTGTACAAAGAACAGTAAAAAACATCTTACCTTTATAGTACATTCACCCAATGTGTAAGCGCGGCTGGCTGGAAGCGGGACCTCACTCCCGTCCAGTGTTGTCGCAAAATATTGACGTCATCACGCCCAGCGTGGCGCGTGACGGGTTACGGGTTTCTTTTACACACTGTGCGTCACGCGCCACGCTGGGCGTGATGACGTCAATATCTTGTATGTCGACGGCCATTAACGGCAAGTCACCTATTTTCTTGCTCAATTTACCTTCATATCATCCTAGCCTTATTGTATGCTTAGCGCCAATAGCCCACTATAGTTATATTTACCGTGCTACTCGCATACTTATTGTTTTGTATTTTTCATTACATACAGGTCGGCTGTTGCATTGTTTGTTTATACGTCCCCTTGGTTACGGGTTTCTTTTACACACTGTGCGTCACGCGCCACGCTGGGCGTGATGACGTCAATATTTTGCGACAACACTGGACGGGAGAGAGGTCCCGCTTCCAGCCAGCCGCGCTTACACATTGGGTGAATGTACTATAAAGGTAAGATGTTTTTTACTGTTCTTTGTACACTTGAAAAAAGTTCTCCAATGAACTGAAACGTTGTGGAAGTTTCCCGACTACGAGTCATTATTTATACCAGGAGTGCCGCACCTCTGCATGTCTATTACTTTTATTCTGTGAGGGCACCCGGGACATTGTTTGTATATTATTTGGAGTGCCAGACCATCGAAGATTATATAGGAACCTCTGCTGGGAAAGCGTTGGAACCAGTCATGGGCACCCAATCCATAAGCAAGTAACGTACTCAATTTGGAGCGTCTTTTGTCACAGCACTGTTTTACATCATATAGTGCATGTGGTTGTCTGCCAGGATCGGATACAGGAGTGGATCCGCAATAGCAGTTATTACACAGTGAGGTGATTTCTTATACACCGCAACAGCCCTCAGCCTATCACCGAGTCAGCCCACAGCGTTTGCCCTAGGGCATATTCTAGTATGGCAGAGGGAGGAACGGAGGCCTTTGGACATATGCAATTTCATGCTGGAGATACGTTTACGTATTCTGAGTCAGAAGTGGAACAGATTGTCTGTGATAAAGGCATAGCGGATGAAGCTGAAGCAGCATCATGTGAAAGTATATATAGAGATCTTCTCTGCTTAAAGAAGAAAGAAGTGGATTTCCACCTACATTGCCTATCCCTTTCTGATTACTATAGAAGTAAAAAGATTCCAAGAGGCTTCCGTGTCCGAAACTGCCCCACCATCGGCCGCTACGACCCAGCGTTTAGTAAGCGCTGGGTAGCAATTCTAAATAAGTGCTCACTAGATCTGATGCTTCTAGTGATAGACCAATCTACAAAAGAAAAAGAAAAAATGAAAATAAAAATTAAAGAGTTCGAGGACAAACATACAACCACGTTAGTCATTGACCACGAAGCAGATTGGCTTAACAAATTAAAAACACAAATAGCTGAATATAAAAAAGAGCTGATAAAGTTTAAAAAAGAGAAAAGTCTAAAAGTGGATCTAGACTATGAGAGACATACCGTATACAGATGGCTGGCGGACCCTCAATCAACTGATCGCAAAAAAACATTTTTTAGGAGAAATAGAAAATGGAATAACCGTTTCGATACAGATACCTCAGATGAGTCTGCCAATTCATCAGCAGATACCACAGAGAAGTCAAAAGGCCCTTTAGGTGTGGCTACCAGGGCGAATATCGCAGGCAAAAACGCCCCCACACCAGGAGGGGACAGCAAGCCCGCAGGCAGAGGAAGGGTGGGAAGACCCCCCAAGCCTCCGAGGGGGTAATCTTTAACCTATCTAGAAAATTGAAATTGAAAGAATATTTCCACTCTAAACCGTCTACACAGAAAGAAACAGATTTGTCAATTCCTAAACAGCTGGCACCGTATAAAATTAAATCTACTTTCGAACCCATCTCCATGAATGACAGCATTAAATCCTATATGAGGATGGTAGATGAAAATGTCGCCACCATCACACCTCGATCCTCGCATCCTAACTTGACGCCGCTAGAGAGAACGGCATTAAACAACTTAGCCAGCAATAAACAATTAATCATCCGTGCAGAGGACAAGGGGGGAGGTATCGTATTGCAAGATGTGCAAGATTATAAAAAAGAAGCTTTGCGTCAATTGAAAGATACAGCTGTGTACGGCACTTTGCCGGCAGATCCCACAGCACAGTGTAAAAAATCACTCATGCGGATACTGCAAGATGGAGTACACTCCGGGCTCATAACGCAAGAGATACATAAAATTCTGGTACCTCAGTTTCCCATCACTCCCATCTTCTACACGACGCCAAAAATTCATAAAAGCATTATAGATCCCCCCGGGCGTCCAATCATCGCTGCTAAAGGATCACTGCTGCAACCCACATCTGCATATATAGACTCACTACTTCAACCATTGATCCAAAAGGAACCGAGTTATTTGATGGACACTGGCACATTCCTGAATAAATTGAACAATATTCCTCAGATACTACCTGACAGCTGGCTGGTGGGCATAGATGTCGTAAGCCTATACACATCCATTCCCCACAGTTATGGACTGAATATGGTTCGCCGGTTTTTACAACAGAAAAGCACCTTCCCAGAAGAACATCAGGAAATCATTGTCAATCTTTTAGAGTTAATACTCACCAACAATTTCTTTACATTTGACGGACAGTATTACCTTCAACTCCAAGGCTGTGCTATGGGGTCTTCAGCAGCTCCTAGCTACGCCAATATTGTTATGTACGGTATTGAGAATATCATATTCTATGACAACCCCGATTGCATGAAAGATATTGGTATGCTTTGTCGCTTCATAGACGATCTTTTCATCGTTTGGAACAATACTCAAAAATCGCTGGTCGACATACTCGAGAATCACAATCATAGCGAGAACCCCATCAAATTTACGTATACCTTCAGTCAAACAGAGGTACATTTCCTGGATGTCAAGGTCTCCAAAAAAGGCACCAGGATTGACACCTCCCTGTATTCCAAACCGACCGACCGTAACTTGATTCTACAAGCCACCAGCTGCCACTCCAAGAGCCTGATACGTGGTCTACCATACTCCCAGATGGTAAGGGTGATGCGGATAAACAGTGACAAGACTACGGCACTTTTGCAACTAGATGAACTTATAAAAAAATTGTTATCAGGGGCTATTCTATGAAAGATCTACTGGCCTCCAAAGAAAAAGCCATTAAACTGGACAGAGTAACCTTACTCCAGCCATCACGGGGCAATTCTATGCCCAAGGCTTCCAGGATTCCATGGGTAACGAGATATAATGTCAACTTCCAACAAATTAACACCATCACTAAAAAATACTGGCCAATAGTCAACACTGATGCAGCGCTGGGTCTGGAAAATACTCAGATCATGCCAAGTTATACCCGAGGCAGAAACTTGAAGGACATTCTTGTCAAATCTGACATAACCAAATATAAAACAACTGCATCTAAGGAAACATTCTTACAAACACCCAAGATGGGTTGTAGTAAATGTGGATGCACAACATGTCAATTCCTGCTGCCCGGAGACTGCTTCTACCATCCTCATACTAGACGTAAATATCTGATAAGGCACAGATTCAATTGTGACAGCACCCACGTAGTCTATCAGATACTTTGCCCATGTGGGCTCGCCTACATAGGCAAAACTGACTGCAAATTCAAGGACAGAATGACGGCGCATCGGTCAGCTATTCGTAAAGCACTGGCATCTGGAAAGGCAGAACAACCGGTCGCCAGACATTTCCTGGAGTTTAGCCATCCTTTAAACTCATTGAGATATCGCATGATCGACACGGTACCTCCATTGCCACGAGGGGGCAATAGATAGTTGAAGCTTACCCAATTAGAAACTAAGTGGATTATGACAATGGATGTCATCGCACCTAAAGGACTCAATGAGAACATTTCCTTTATTTCGCATTAAGTCTGCCATCCTCTATTGTACTTATGTCCATTCTTCTCTCTTTCTCGCTCTTTTATTGTTATATTTCTTCCTATTCATCTCCATTTTCTATTTGTGTGTTATTATTCATGTATTTAGCTTCGTATACCCTGCTTTAGTATATTAACAGGTTGTCACCCGTTTGTGGTGGTTTATGTAGTGTACCTAGGTCGACACTTGTATGTCGACGGCCATTAACGGCAAGTCACCTATTTTCTTGCTCAATTTACCTTCATATCATCCTAGCCTTATTGTATGCTTAGCGCCAATAGCCCACTATAGTTATATTTACCGTGCTACTCGCATACTTATTGTTTTGTATTTTTCATTACATACAGGTCGGCTGTTGCATTGTTTGTTTATACGTCCCCTTGGTTACGGGTTTCTTTTACACACTGTGCGTCACGCGCCACGCTGGGCGTGATGACGTCAATATTTTGCGACAACACTGGACGGGAGAGAGGTCCCGCTTCCAGCCAGCCGCGCTTACACATTGGGTGAATGTACTATAAAGGTAAGATGTTTTTTACTGTTCTTTGTACACCTGAAAAAAGTTCTCCAATGAACTGAAACGTTGTGGAAGTTTCCCGACTACGAGTCATTATTTATACCAGGAGTGCCGCACCTCTGCATGTCTATATATATATATATATATATAGGTAAGTGGTTGCGGCCCGGCACTCCTACCAATAGTACAATGGACCTAGGTGCCTTCTGGATCAGGTTTGCAGAAAGAATGAGACAGGCAGCGGCACTCTTAGGAAATTTTCAAAATGTATTCAAAAACGTGACCAAACCAACGTTTCGGGGACTAGCCCCTTTGTCAAGGTGTAGGTAAAGGCTTGAAAAAGATTTGAAATCGAAACGCGTTGGTGGCTTTCTGGATCTGCACAACCTCTTTTTAAACTTTGGACCATCCTGTGTTTATGCTGGACATTGAAACAAAGGTACCGGGTGTTTACTCACCGACATCTCTAAACTTATCCGGAGAGTTTTTTGGTGTATACTTAGTGTAAGTTCCATCCAACATCTATCACCCACCTTTGGATTTTTTTACAGTGTACCTATGGTCAAAGTGTATTTTAATAATTTTTTTGTTTTGGCAATAAAAATAAATTTTTCAAGCTAAAGAAACCCAGATGTGCTTTGAAAATTCCTGCCAATTGTGAGTTATTGGTACGCTTGCCTTGAAAAGAAACCTTTATATGTATTGTAACACCTTGATCGTGTGAGTGAAAACGTACGCCCAATCTAATTCCATTGGACACCAGGGTGGATTTGGTGAAGGCTATACTATCATCGAAAAAAGATACCTTTACGTATTTGAAATACACACTCTCTCTGTGAGTGTGGTACGTTCTACTTCCATTCCCCCTGTATGTTTTGAAAAGAAAAATACAGTCCCACACATTGTGTTCTTTTTTCTTTATTTCCGCATATCGACTCACGAGGACGGGAGAAGTGAAGAGAACACATACAGACAGCGCTTGAATATATCCTTACCCCTGTTTCACTTACTATTGTCTTACTTGTTTTGGTTGAACAAGTTTTTTTTGGTTATATTGCATATATATATATATGCTTTTCTGTTTCTTTTGCGCCTTGGAAACCTCCAGTATTTCATATGATATATGTATATATATACTATGCAAAATTTTAGCTTACTGTATTGACGGCAGTTAGGGAACCGGCCGGGTACAAGCAGGTGAAGGTATGTACAGTAGCAGGGAGCAGACAGCAACTTTGGGCACATGAAAGCGGCCAGGGGCTGGGGGGCAAATACAAGCAAGTGGCCCTGGAGCGATAGAGGGTGGAATGTACCAAGCAGTGGCAGTACATCCCGCCACCCATCGTCATGATGCTCATCGCATATGTTCTGACATATGCGATGAGCAACACAAAGGGCAGTTCTCCTGCCACTGCCTGAACTTCCAGAGAGGAGCCCATAGGCTTCTAGAGCTGGCATATGGGCCGCGATGCCCTGACATTTGAAAATGCAGTAAACACCTAGAGGGTGAGAGGGAAAAATAGCAAGATAGCGCAGGGGAGAGATAGTGAATGGGAGATAGAGCACAGTGAAATAGCAAGAGAGTGCAAAGGGGAGCGAGAGAGAGAGATAGCGAGGAAAAATTCAGTGGAGAGAGACACATAGCTAGAGAGAGTGCAGGGGAGAGAGATAAGAGACAGCGCATGGGAGGATGAGACAATAAGAGATTGCAGGGGTGAGCGCATGGGAGAGAGGGCACAGGTGGAGAGGGAGATAGCTAGAGGGCAGGAGAGAGAGAAATAGAGAGGGCAGGAGAGAGAGAAACAGAGATCACAGGGGAGAACGAGATAATGAGAGGGCAGGGGAGAGAGCGATAGAGAGTGCAGGGGAGATAGTAAGAGAGAACCCAGCTGAGAGAGGCTGCAGGGGAGATAGTGAAAGAGACTGCAGGGTACTGAGAGTTTGAGATATCATATGGGGAGTTATTGAGAGAGACAGCATAGGAGATGGTGAGAGAGAAAGCCCAGGAGAGACTTAAGTCCCCCATACACTAGCCGATTTTGGTCAGATTTCAGCCAGATCAGTCGGATCTGGCCGAAATCGGACCAAAATCGGCTAGTTTTGATGTCCCCTCAGATCCGATGCGCAGTCCCGTGCGCATCGGATCTGCGTCGGGTGGTCGGACCTGCTGCACGTCCGACCACCCGACTTGGGACCTAGTGGGGCGGCGAGGCGGTAGAGGGAGCAGGGGGGGGCTGGGGATGCTGCGGGGGACACAGGTGGCATAGAGCCGGGCAGGGGGAGCCTGCGGGAGCTGTCAGTATTGAATAAAAAAAAAAAGCCTATACAATGCATGGGCGGCCTGTGATTGGCTGAGCTCTCTCTCAGCCAGTCAGCAATTGGCTGAGAGAGCGCTCAGCCAATCACAGGCTACCCATTCATTGTATAGGCTTTTTTTTTCTAGCACTGACAGCTCCCGCCGGCTCCCCCTGCCCGGCTCTATGCCGCCTGTGTCCCCCGCAGCGTCTGTGTCCCCCGCAGCGTCCCCAGCAGCGGGGGACACAGACGCTGTCCCCCGCAGCGTCCCCAGCAGCGGGGGACACAAACGTGTCCCCCGCAGCCTCCCCAGCCCCCCTGCTCCCACCAGCTCCCACCTCTGTAGCCCCCCCCCCTGCTCCCCGTTTTTTTTTACATGTGATAAATCGAGACGATTTATCACATGTAAAAAATGGCACATCAAGTGCCAATCTAATCAAGCTCCCCCGGGGAGCAGCCGGGGAAGCTCAGGGGGAAGTCGGGGGCGACTTGTCCTAAGGACAAGTCGCCCTAGTGTATGGGGGCCTTAAGAGAGGCCACATAGGAATTAATGAGAGAGACAGCAGGGGGGATTGTGACTGATACAGAAGGTAAGAGGGGGAGAGTGAGAGAGACAGCAGGGGAGTTAGTGAGAGAGATAGTAGAGGAGATAGTGAGAGACAGCAGTGGAGATATTGAAAGAGATAGCAACAGGGGAGAGACAGACTGCAGGAGTCAGGGAGTACCTTTGTGTTATTCTCTGCAGTTGATGTCAGCTGCAGCCTAGCCTTCTCCCTCCTGTGCGGTGCTGGGGAAGCAGGGACCAGGAAGCTCAGGCGATGAGAGGAAAGGAAGAGAGTTGGGGGCGGGGCTCCTGATGAACTCAGGCTGGCAGGAAGTTGATCCAGTCGGTGGGGTGGCTGAGGGGGGAGCTTCTGAGTCACTCTTTGCTGTGCTCCTGTTCCCCTTGTGCAGAGTGCAGACTGTCCGGCTGGCTGACAGTGGCACTTTTTCAGATCTGATCGCAGTACAAATTTGTTCTCTAAATGGGCAAAACCATGTGCACTGCCGGTGGGGCAGATGTAACAGGTGCAGAGAGAGTTATAGATTTCTGTGAGTTATTTTGTTTCTGTGCAGGGTAAATACTGGCTGCATTATTTTTAAACTGTAATTTAGATATCAGTTTCAACACACCCCACCCAAATGTAACTCTTTGCACATGTTACATCTGCCCCACCTGCAGTACACATGGTTTAGCCCATTTTGCTGAGCCGGCCTTAGGCATAGGCAAACTAGGAAATTGCCTAGGGCATTTGGAATGCATAGGGGCACCAGCAGCTTCTGCTGATTAAAATTATATGCAGCATGCCTATATTCTGTGTGTGAGTGAGGCTGTATCTGCATATGAAATAGTGTATTCATGGAAATCACTGTAAGATAGCATTCTGTATGCAGGTACATCCACAATCGCACACAGAATATAGGCATGCCGCATATCATTTTAATCATCAGAAGCTCTTTGTGTGCCCTGGTCACATAACAATGCCAATAAGACAAATTTTCAGCAAAAAAGGCAGCCAACGTTAACAGAACTGGCCAGAAGCTGCATGGCCTAATGAGGCAAGATGTATGAGGAAACATCTGTATCCAAGCAGAGGCAGAGGTCACAGTGTTTGCAGCTGTGCAAGTGTTGTCTGCGGGTGGGTTGGTTGTGCAATAGTGTTCGGCATATGTGTAAGGGGCATTATGTGTGTCATGTGTTTAAGGGCATTCATAATGTGCAACATATGTGTAATGGGCATTATATGTATCATGTGTATAAGGGCATTAATAATGTGCAACATATGTGTAAGGGGCATTATGTGTGTCATTATGTGTATGAAGGGCATTAATAAAGGTTGGCATAATGTGTAAGGGGTATTATGGTTATGAGGACATCAATAATGTGTGTCATGTGTAAGGGCCATTACTGTGTGGTATTATCAGGGGTGCCGAGAGAAAGGGGTAGGGGGTACAAATTACCCAGGCCAAAGTCTGATGGAAGGGCCCAGTGGGGGCCCCAGGCCCCCTCCCCTTAAGTGACAGCAGCAGCTGCAGCTCTTCTTCTCTGCCCAGCACACACTGCTTTGTGCCGGGTTGCAATGTGGCCATGGAGGTGCTTAAAATACAGGGAGTGGAGGGGTGGGGTGCACAGCACACATGCTGCCTCCACTGTCACTGTCAGCACAGGCAGGGGGGCGGCTGGCTGTCTAAGTATGGTGTACTCCCACCCTCCACCCACCCTGCTGAAACCACCCACCCTGCTGCACACTACTGCAGTGCAATCCACCCTGCTGCACCCACCCTCCTGCCCACTACTGCACTCCCCCTCCTAACCACATAACCCACCCACCCTGCTGCACCCTACTGCACCCACAAATCCACCCTACTGCACCCACCCACCCTGCTGCATCCTACTGCACCCACCCACCCTGCTGCACCCTACTGGCCCCTTGGCATCGAGCATGAAGCCCCTTGGCATCAAGCATGAAGCCCCTTGGCATCGAGCATGAAGCCCCTGGTATTGAGCATGTAGGTAAGTGGCACTTATGTGTCAAATGTGTAATGGGCATTATGGTTTGTTGTATGTAATGGGCATTGCGGAGTGTTTTATAGTACTGTATGTCATGGGCATTGCGGAGTGTTATATAGTATGTCATGGGCATTGCGGAGTGTTATATAGTATGTCATGGGCATTGCGGAGTGTTATATAGTATGTCATGGGCATTGCGGAGTGTTATATAGTATGTCATGGGCATTGCGGAGTGTTATATAGTATGTCATGGGCATTGCGGAGTGTTATATAGTATGTCATGGGCATTGCGGAGTGTTATACAGTATGCAATGGGCATCATGTGTGGGCTTATGTGTAATTGGAATTACAAAGTTCACTAAAATGTGCAATGGGCATTACGGTGTGTGGTATAATGTTGGTCCGTGCCCAATTTTCAACTGCGCAGGAGCCTCACCAACTACAAATTGGGGGGGAGGCACGAAACATGCCCTTGCTCCGGGCGCCGTGGCACCTAGCTACACCACTGGGTAAAGTGGTACTACTGTGTGAGGTAACGTGAATAAGGGACACCATCGCATGATATAATGTGAATAAAGTTGCACTACTGTGTGGCATAATTTGAATTGGGGGTACTATTGGGTGACCATGCCCCTTCCCAGCAAGAACACACACCTGTTTGGGCTGCGCACCGAATGTGTGCACTGTTTCTATTTAAAATATTGCGGGTAGGAGCACCAAAATGATGACTGCTATGATGAGGGTTGATGGTGCTGGGAAAGGGGAGTAGGGTCAGAGGCGGAACTAGTGGCGGTGCTAGGGGGCACCAGCCAAAATCTTGCTTAGGGTGTCATTTAGGCTAGGGCCGGCTCTGCCATTTTGAGAACAAATTTGTACTGCAATCAGATCTGAATAAGGGCCAATGTCAGCCCAGCTGAGCTCTGACACACAGAGCTAAGCCGCACACAAGCAGTCTCCAGCCACAGTGTCATAAGGCTGCCTATGCGTAGCAACGCAGCCTTATCACAGACTGGTAATAACTGTGGACCTACAGGGCTTCCGTAACCCTAAAGGTCCACAGTTTCCAGCAGTCTGTGATACAGCCACGCTGCCGTGCATAGGCAGCATTATGACACTGGACGTATCCTGTATGGCAAATCATGTGCCTGTGGCTGCTGATGGTGACAATCTGATTGCAGCTGCAGGTGCAAAAACCACTGGTCTACCAGTATACTGACGAAGGAGGGACTGGGAGACCACATTGCTGCTGCGCTGCTGACTGCACAGCCAGTACTCTGCGGCATCCAGCCACAGGCTGTAAGCTGCTGAAAGGTTAGTGTGACCCCCAAATACTTCAACTTATGTAACACCCGTCTGGGTGATAAAGTATGGGTTAAGGTGAGTATATAGGGGTTTGCAATTGGGTTAACAATTTCTGTTTAACACTCTAACAAGGATAACAACGTTTCAATTAAACAAGGTAAATTTTATTATACTGGAATCTCGAAGCACCTCTGGAAACTGAAAAAAAAGAGGGATCCAGCAAGCTCAAATCACACAACAGTATATTTCTTAACACAGTATCAGGCGATATGCTAAAACAGTGTGAATACTTTACAAATTGTATATTATTAAAAATAGTGATCACTATTTCCGTGGCAATGAAATAATTATAATAACTCAGAATGAACGTAACTATCGCCCTGGTATGACTATGCAATAAATATTCTAAATTATCTCTGCACGTTAAACAAGTAAAGTTCTTTTTACTCTATTACAGGATCCATTCTTTAACAACTACAGGTTAAACAATCCCACCCAGAATACACCCAACATCAAAGGTAAGTGACATATGGTCCAACGGGACCTTACAGTAGTCTATCAGGTTTGTCTCTCTACAGCTGTAACTTTGTAAGTAATTGGCTGTTCTCTCCCTCTGACTTTGCAGGGCCTGTCAGCTATTTTGTTTGATACAGTTTAGGACGGTTTATGTGAGCTTCACTGTGCACAGTAGGTAATTGCTAATTACTATAAGAATAAATAGTGGTCGGCTGTTCTTTCCCTCTCTGTCCTGCTATAATTGGAGCTGCCTTCCTGGGGTCCTCAGGTCGAGCTATTTGTGCTAGATGTACATGAAAAGGCGTCCCCTGATCCTATCCTTTTGATCGGGTTTAGCCTATTTGTTCTGATGACACTGACCTGTAGGGGTAGCCACAAGCGACTATCGGAGGAGGCAGTGAATGCTGTCCTATCCCTATTAGGGGTGTCCCATGACCCATGAGGAGTCGGGTTTAGCCCTCTTCAATCAGCTGTAAGACGGTGTAGGTAATGTGGGCGTGTCCAAGCGGTGATGCGGTGCTGGGCTGGCCGGAGGCGGGGATTAACACTCACCTCTACCCGGAAGGGAGTTCCGATGCTTTCGGCTGCCCCCCTGCAATGAGGCCACCCCGGACGGGCGCTCGGCGGTGATTCGTCGTGGATGCCGCTGTGCCGGCTTTCAAGTCAGGACCGGCCGGGTGTGCTGCTGCAATGACCAGAGGCTTCACCCAGACCTCCGGTAAGTCTGTGCGCTGAGTTTTCGTGCTGTCCTTGGCCGCCGCGGCCGTACGGAGCTCCTCTCTCTCTGTGCTCTCCGGGGAACTGCGCCACGGTCCAAACAGCCGCCTCAAATGTCCCCCAGTCCCGTGCCAACGGCTGCACTCCCCGCTCTACCTCGAGCTGCACAGCTTTATTTAGAGACCTCCAGCAACACCCGCTGTGTCTCTGCATTAGTCCCTTCGGTAAAGGCAGCACCCCAGTTCAACACATTTCTACGATCCCTAAGGGGGTTCCCAACGCGTTACTGCATGACTTAACAAATAAAACTATTCAACAGGTTACATGTATAAATGTGGGGTTCTACACTTATTATACTGATCCAGCCTGCCGCTGACTGCAGGAGACAGGGCTGAATTATGAAGTATTCAGCCCTGTCTCCAACCTGCAGTGTCCCCAGCCCAATTCTGTGGGTGACGCCACACCCGCAAGTGGGTGGAGCCATGTCAAAGTTTCGGTCTCACCGTCCTCCGGCCTCCCGGTAACTTTCCGGTGATTTAAATGGCCAATCCGCCCCTGCGTGCAATGCGATGTGATATTACTAAGTAATTTATTCACTGCTATTTTTACGCAGGTTATCTCACAATGCAATGCGATGTGGTCTTACTAAGTAATGCCAATTTTAGCTACCACCCCACTAACCACACCACCTTATAGCGTTGCAAGCGCAGCGTTCCCCCACCATCCACACCACCCGAAGCGTGGCGAGCGATGGCGGAACGCATCCTCCCGACCTTTTCATACCCCCACTATCCACGTTGACGTGGAGTTGATTGTATATAGTGTGGCGAGCGCAGCGAGTCACCAAGCCCGAAGTGTGGCGAGCATACGCGGAAAACATGTAAAGTAATCCGCGTCCCTTCGCGGGGCATGCTACGCTCGCCATGCTTCGGGCTTACTATATAAAATCAACTCCACGCTGACGTGGATAGTGGGCATATGAAAAGGTCAGGAGGACGTGTTCCGCCACCCCTCGCCATCAGTACTATATGCTCGCCATCACTACTATATGCATAGAAAGTACTGGGACCCCTAGTAATTTTGTCCCCCGTATTTTGGGAACCCCTATTTGGCCGGTTTTCTGATTTTTTAGAACCGGACCCGGCTCTTTCAGACCCCCACGCCGTTTTTTTAATTAATTAACTTATTCCTTTTTTTTTTACACTGCAGCCTGCACGGATCTGACTGATCCATGCCGGCTGAAGCCAAATATGCCTGGAAAATGAAGTGTATTTTCCAGGCGTATTTGGCCGGCAATTAGCGGACCTAACCCGCTAATTGACGACAATTACCAGCCGTATTGAAAATACAGCTGGTTAGTAAATTAGGAATCACCATTCTTTTGAAGGGTGATTCCAATTCATATTCTGTCAATGGCATATACATTCGTATTTGTAAATCCAAATACGAATGTGCCATAAATACGAATACGAATATGCATATTTTGGGCATAGTAAATGCCAAAAATATGAATACGCCTAAGAAATTCGTATTTTACTATGAAAATACAATTATTTTTGTTGTATTTGTCTTAGTAAATTTCCCTCGGAGGCTCCAATAGTACAAGAACCACTTCCTCCAAGTGCTGAATCTGCTGCCACTAGTCAAGATATGAAATGCCATCAACGTTGTCTGCCAATGCCAATGCCCAATGTCATCATCGAGGGCTTGTAATATTGAAAAAGGCAAAGTTAAGTACATTTAAGAAAAAAAAATGTAAATCCTTGGCCGAGAAATCTAAGTTTGCCAATATGCCATTTACCACACGGAGTGGCAAGGAATGGCTAAGGCCCTGGCCTATGCTCTTGATTAGTGGTCCAGCTTCACACGACGATCACAGCCCTCCTCCTAAACCTCCTCTTCCTCCCTAGAAATATAAAGAGAGTTAGCTGTCAACAAAAAGACTGCAAACAACTCAGCCTTTTAAAGACACGGTATTACA
The DNA here is from genome assembly GCF_055691185.1 of Crinia signifera. NCBI lineage: Eukaryota > Metazoa > Chordata > Amphibia > Anura > Myobatrachidae > Crinia > Crinia signifera. The sequence goes on from NC_139226.1 coordinate 72,413,321, forward strand.
AATCCTCAAGGAGAGTCCAAGGGTGTTGGTGGTTGCGATGCCTGTACGGGAACTTCACTGTACCCACTGCATATGTGGGAAGGATTACCCACAGTCCAGTTCCTGATTTTGAAGTTGTCAATGTTGTACATCAGGAGGAGGAAATTGATGTACAGATGGAGCCAGCCTCCCTCTTGCTGGTGAATCGCCAGATTGTCTCCGCTGGCGATCCGCCAGTGGCGAGGCGCTCCATCTGACTGAGACGCGCATGCTTCTCACACGCACACGCGTCTCAGTTTCCGGGCGGCGGGGCGACGGGAACCCTGTCCGTCTCCGCTTCAGGAAGACGGAGAGGGTTAGGTGGGAGAGCGGGGAGGCGGTGGGGACCCCGGGTGACTGCCGGCAAGCATCGGAAGGAGAAGCGCCGTCGGAAGGGGACGCGCGCGCATCTCGTGTGCGCGCGTCCCATTTCACAGATCAGATGGCGGCTGGCAGGGGATGGCGGCTGGCGATTCTTTCGCCATCCCCTGCAAGAGTGAGGTCAGCTCCATCTGTAGCTGGTGCTGAGGAGGAAGTTGATGAGGAGAATGCTGCTGATGGGGATGTTTTCTTAAATGAGGCACTAGGTGAGACAATTCTTGTCTGTGGGATGCACAAGGCCATCACCATGCCTGGGCAGAGGACAAAAAAATCCACCTCTTTGATCTGGAATTATTTTTATCCAGATCCGGACAACAGTTGTCTCGCCATATGTAGCTTATGTAAAGCTGGAATAAGGGGTAGGGACCGTTGGTCACCTAGGGACATCCTCGCTTATGGGCCATCTGACGTTAGTTCATAACTCACTGTTTAGTTCACAAACTGTGGCTAGGACCTTAAGAAGTCCAGGGACACCTAAATCCCTTGATCCTGTTGTATCCTAGTGACTGAAAACCACACCAGCAAGTCACTCCTCATCAATTTCCTCCTCCTTCCAGATTTGAGGTAGTCCTGCAGGAAATGTCACAATCATAACTGACTTCTCTTGCATGCGGGATTCCTCTGGAGAATCCTGCAGCGGTACTCCTACTACTGCTGCTGATAAGAGGGGAAGTCGTTGGACCACTAAGTCTTTCACTAAGCAGCCAACAGTCGTTTGCCATGATGACAAAGTACGACAGCAGTCATCCGATGGCACAGTGGATAACTGCGGCCTTGACAGCTATGTTGGTGTTAGATGTCTGTCCGGTGTCCGCCATCAGTGGAGTGGGATTTAGACGGTTGATGGAGGTATTGTGTACCCGGTACCAAATCCCATTAAGATTCCACTTCACTAGGCAGGCAATACCAAGGATGTACAGAGATGTCTGAAAAATGTGGTTGTACCCATTGTCCACTTAACCACGGACATGTGGACAAGTGGTTCAGGGCAAACTAAGGACTATATGACTATGACAGCCCACTGGGTAGATGCATCTCTTTCCACAGCAACAGCATCTCCTGCATGCCTGCCAAGGCAAGCAACGCTGTGTATCACCGGTTTCACTAAGAGGCACAACGCCGACAACCTCTTAGAGAAACTGAGGGAATTCATCTCCCAGTGGCTTACCCCACTTAGACTCTCCCGGGGATTTGTGGTGTTGGACAATGCCAGTAACATTGTACGGCTATTACATATGGGCAATTTCCAGCACATGCCCTGTTTTACCCACACTATAAATTTGGTGGTGCAGCATTTCATAAAAAGTGACAGGAGCGTGCAGGAGATGCTTGCCCACAAAATTGCTAGACACTTTTGGCATTCTGCCACTACCTGCCGAAGGCTGGAGCCAGGGCTAGCACCCCCACTAGGCAGCTTTAGACAATTGCCTAGGGCACCGGCCACTGGAGGGCGGCAGAATAAACACAGCAGCCCAGCCAGGAGGATGCTAACGCCATTTAAAATTAAGTAACCTCTCCCCTACGTGACCCCAGTATGTGGCTCCTATCCTGGTGGGTGAGTGCTGCCGCTGCCTTACACTGACATCGGGAACAGCTGCTGCCCGCCCAAACACCCTCCGCCATTAACACCCGTCCCTGGCCGCCTGTGCAGAATGTCCCGGACACTGACACTGGCAGTTGCCGCTGTCTTCCAGCCAGTGTCACCCTTCTCAGGCATGGACACTCGCGGTTGCCGCTCCCTGCCTGCCCACACACCCACCAGCATGTATACACCTCCATGCTGCATCTAGTGGAAGGGTCAACGAGGGGGATGGGCGGCTGACAGTTTCATTTGCTGAGGGTGTATGGGGGAGGGGGGAAGCGGCTGACAGTTTGCCTAGGGTGCAAGTAAACATTGCACCGGCCCTAGCTGGAGCGGCAGCAAAAACTCCTCAACCTGCCCTGCCATCAACTCTCACCACCTCTTGTCTCTATCACCTCAAACAAGAGGTGTTGATGTGCTGGAACTCCACCCTCTATATGCTACAGAGGATGGAGGAGCAGCAAAAAGTCATCCAAGCCTACTCGTTCACCTACGACATAGGCACAGGAGCGGGGATGCACCTGACTCAAGCACAGTGGAGGCTGATTTCCGTGTTGTGCAAGGTTCTCCATCCATTTGAACTTGCCACATGTGAAGTCAGCTCCGATACTGCCAGCTTGAGTCAGGTGATTCCCCTGATCAGGCTGATGCAGAAGCAGCTGGAGAAAGTGAAGGAGGAGCTAAAGCATTGCGATTGCACAAAGAATGTAGCTCTTGTGGATGAAGCCCTCCATATGCTTTGCCAGGATACGAGGGTTGTCAGTCTGTTAATGTCAGGAATACATTCTGGCCACCGTACTCGATCCTCGGTTTTAAGTGTACGTCTCTTTTTCCGGAAGATACAAGTCTACAAAGGTGAAAGACCTGCTGGTCAGGATATTGTCATCTGAAGCAAACCGTGACACAGCAGCAGCTCCTCCCTCATTTTCTCCCACACAAGTGGCTGCGAGGAAACAGCTGCAATTTCCAGGGAAGGCAGAAGGGAGTTTGGACATTTGGTCCGAACTAAAGGACCTGCCAACGATTGCTGACGTGTCTACTGTCGCTGCATTGGATGCTGTTACCATTGAAAAAATGGTGGAAGATTACTTTGGTGACAGCATCCAAGTAGACATGTCAGATAATCCATAACTTCACTGGCAGGGAAAAAAGGCAGTTTGGAGGCACCTGTACAAACTGACTCTATTTTACCTGAGTTGTACCCCCTCCAGTGTGTACTTGAAAAGAGTTTTTAGTGCAGCTGGGAACCTGGTCAGTGATTGGCATAGGAAGTTACTTCCACAAAATGTGGAGAAGATCATGTTTATCAAATTAATTATAAATTCTTTAATGACGACCAGCAATTGCCTCCAAGATAACAGAGGGACCAGTGATTTGACCATTATGTGTTTTGTGGGGGCTAGTTTTTCAAACTGCCATCCTGTCTGCCGCTGCAGTGCCACTCCTAGATGAGCCACGTGTTTGTGCTGCACACTTGTGTGGCTTAGCATAGTTATCCAGCTTCCTTGGTGCATTCATTGGCTTGTCTTTTCCACCCGGGTAAGAAACCCTTGGCCATTGACAATGTGTATTGCTTCCCTTCACCTAACTTGCTGGAAAACAGAAAGTTGATGATTTTCTTTTGGAAGCTCGGAGCCAGGGCCGGCGCCACCACACACTGCCAAATGAGTTGAGATGACTTGCGAGGAGCCCGAACTAAGCAGCGGGACAGCCGCCGCTGAGGGGAGCCGCTGCAATCAAGTCAGCCCCTAGCCAGTGCTGGCGGCGGAGGAGGCTAATAGGTAAGGCTGAGTACGGGCGAGTGAGGACTGGTACTGGGGGAGGCGGAGGCGGTCCCAAGCGTGGTTGGGGGCTGCTGCCGCTGTGAGTCTGGGGCGGGCTCCGTGTGAGCGCAGCTCAAGGCACCTGCTTTGGCAGCGCACCACAGCGCAGAGAGATGCCTGCACTGCTGCACTATTAGAGGTGTATATATGTACAGTATATTTCCCCCCTGTGGTGACTATTGTGGATGTGGCGGGCGTAGTGACGTGGGTTTGGTTTATTCAGATTACCAGGGGGGGTGGTGCTGGGGCAGTTTTGCCTAGGGCATCTACATGCCTTGCACCGGCCCTGCTCAGAGCAGACTTCAGTGCAGCCCAAATCATCCACTGCCCCTTGGCTTTAAGTATTTAAAAACCCATCAACCAGTAATGTAAAATCAGCAAACATGGCATCCAACATTGCTAGGTGCAGAGCCAAGCGGTGTAAGACTTCCAGAGCCAATTCTTTCAGCAAATGTGTAGACATTGGACGATCAAGCCATATAGTGGGGTTATCGTTTATTAAACTTTGCTTGTAAGTCAGCTTGTAAGTCTCACCTAACTCGCTGGAAAACAGAAAGTTGCTGAATTTCTTTTGGAAGCTCGGAGCAGATCTCAGTGTGGCCCAAATCATCTGCTACTCCTTGGCTATACATATTTAAATACCCATCAACCCAAAGGCTCCTCCCCCATGGGCACCACAATACAAATTAAAATGGCAAACTTCATGCATCCCGTACCTAGGCATCCTGATCCCCCGAAACCCAACCACCTTATACAGCCTAAACGTAACAAAAGCCATTACCACCCTAACTAACGAAGTGGCCAAATGGGAACGTCTCCCCTTATCTTACCTGGGACGTGCTAACTTGCTGAAGATGGTAGCAGTCCCGAAACTACTTTACCCATTACAAATGCTCCCAGTCCTACTAACTCAAAAAGATGCGCAACAGATCACCTGTATTGCCCGCAAATTTATATGGGCAGGAGGTCGTCCACGCATCGCGATGAAAAAACTTACACAACCTGTATTTAATGGAGGTGTTAACTTTCCAGACATAGTTACCTACAATCACGCAGCTTTATTTTGGCACTTGCGGGACTGGCTACACTCTAGTTCCGTGTATACTAACACCCCCCTGGAACAGGGCACCTGCTTTGGCAGCGCACCACAGCGCAGAGAGATGCCTGCACTGCTGCACTATTAGAGGTGTATATATGTACAGTATATTTCCCCCCTGTGGTGACTATTGTGGATGTGGCGGGCGTAGTGACGTGGGTTTGGTTTATTCAGATTACCAGGGGGGGTGGTGCTGGGGCAGTTTTGCCTAGGGCATCTACATGCCTTGCACCGGCCCTGCTCAGAGCAGACTTCAGTGCAGCCCAAATCATCCACTGCCCCTTGGCTTTAAGTATTTAAAAACCCATCAACCAGTAATGTAAAATCAGCAAACATGGCATCCAACATTGCTAGGTGCAGAGCCAAGCGGTGTAAGACTTCCAGAGCCAATTCTTTCAGCAAATGTGTAGACATTGGACGATCAAGCCATATAGTGGGGTTATCGTTTATTAAACTTTGCTTGTAAGTCAGCTTGTAAGTCTCACCTAACTCGCTGGAAAACAGAAAGTTGCTGAATTTCTTTTGGAAGCTCGGAGCAGATCTCAGTGTGGCCCAAATCATCTGCTACTCCTTGGCTATACATATTTAAATACCCATCAACCCAAAGGCTCCTCCCCCATGGGCACCACAATACAAATTAAAATGGCAAACTACATGCATCCCGTACCTAGGCATCCTGATCCCCCGAAACCCAACCACCTTATACAGCCTAAACGTAACAAAAGCCATTACCACCCTAACTAACGAAGTGGCCAAATGGCCAGTCTCCCCTTATCTTACCTGGGACGTGCTAACTTGCTGAAGATGGTAGCAGTCCCGAAACTACTTTACCCATTACAAATGCTCCCAGTCCTACTAACTCAAAAAGATGCGCAACAGATCACCTGTATTGCCCGCAAATTTATATGGGCAGGAGGTCGTCCACGCATCGCGATGAAAAAACTTACACAACCTGTATTTAATGGAGGTGTTAACTTTCCAGACATAGTTACCTACAATCACGCAGCTTTATTTCGGCACTTGCGGGACTGGCTACACTCTAGTTCCGTGTATACTAACACCCCCCTGGAACAGGGCTTCCTAAGCGATATGGGTCTTGTAGGTTTCCTACACTAACATGATCAAGAATTGCCTGACCAAATTAAAACCAACCCTCTGCTGTGGTCAACTAAAAAAATCTGGCACATATTAAGACACAAAACAGGCCTAAATCAACACCATTTCTGGACGGCATAGCTGCTCATCCCTACACCGCATGGGCAGCAGTGGGGATAAAATTGGTTGACTCCCTGGTAGTAAAGGAAGAAAAGCGAGTTCTATGTTTCTCAGAGTTGACAGCTAAATATCCCATGGTCAGCCCATACCCCTTGGCCTTTCTGCAGACCAATTTCTATGTGACGCATGTGATAGGGCATTTCTCTGATAAGGACTGGAATAACACCCTGGATACCATGCTAACTTATCAGGTTCCAACCTCAAAAGCTATTTCTATCCACTATACCTTTCTGAGACAGATCTTGGACTACACCAAGATCAAGGGTGGTATGGCCACTTGGCTTGACCACTTCCCTACGCTCTCGATTCCACAATTGCAGAAGGGCCTTCTATATTCCCGACAAACCCTCAAAGCCAACATGTACATTGAGCTATTCATAAACATTTATCATAACTCTTACCTATCCCCTGTAAGACGCTTCCATATGGGAACATCAGACACCCATACCTGTCCAAAATGCCGCTCTGACAACGCGGATACCTACCATTGTCTATGGGCATGTCCCATTATCCGTTACTTCTGGCTGCTAGTAAAGCGATACGCAGAGGCAAATCTCATTACCTTTGTCCCCTTTACTCCAGAATGGGCGATACTGTGAATATTCGACCCAAACACCCGTATGACAAAAGAAAGCAAAAACCTGCTGTTGGCTTTGAGTGCAGCGGGTAGGAAGACTATTCTCCAGGGATGGATTGACCCCACACCTCCACAATTTCCCCTATTTCGGTCTAAGCTACACTTCCTATTCAGGATGGATTGGGTGGAGGCTATGGTAGACAGAGATAAAAATGTAGGCAAATTCTTCTTGTTGTGGGACTCTTATATAACAACTCTCCCACTGAGAACCAGGAAAATGTTACACAATAGCCTGCAATCTACAACGTGGTACCTAAGCCGAATGGCTGCACAGGACCCACCAGTCCCTATCCAATGATTACTTGCAATGTGAAACAATGTTTTATTTGATACCTCGAAGATTGTAACAAGACCCAAATGAATGTACACAAACAAATGCCATTACTTATTGAACTTCTTCTTTATTTTTATCTTTTGATTGTTAAGAATGTGACAACTAATACATTGCGCATGTTATGTAAAGTGCACGGAATGTCTCAATAAAATTTTTATAAAAAAAAAAAATACCCATCAACCAATAATGTAAAATCAGCAAACTTGTGCATGTCCTATTTCCGCAACATAAGGGTGGGTGGGAGGGCCCAAGGACAATTCCATCTTGCATCACCAATTATTAATCCCACTGCTGAGAGTCATTGATGTGTAAGATAAGTGGACTCGTCTTTAATTGCATGCAACTGTTTGCACTCCACTTCTTGCTTCGGCAATGTATTGCAAGATGGTTGGTAATAATCACAGAGCTGAGCAATCCCACTTCTGAGAGTCATTGATATGTAAAATAAGTGGACTCATCTTTAAAAAAAAAATTATCACATAAGAGGGAAATTTTCGCATGAAAAAATCTCATAAAGGGAGTCATATATACATGATATTAAGCAGAATCGGAATGTCACAAAAAAGGGGGGGGGGTTCGGGTTTCTAGATGACATTAGGTCAGGAACGGGGTGATTTCTAGTCCCTCATTTAACCCGTTAGGCACAAGGGTATTCAAGGTTACAATCCAAAAGGATTCTCTTTTGGCGAGCATATGATCTCTATTTCCTTTTCTTATATCCATGTTCTCCAAACCAAAAAATGTCATCCCCTGGGGATTGCTTCCTTGGCATGTTTTAAAATGCCTAGGAACTCTATGATTTTCAATACAATTTTTGATGTTCCTATAGTGTTCTAGTATTCTAATTTTAACCCCTTCATGACAGAGCCAGTTTGTGCCTTCATGACAGAGCCCTTTTTTTTCAAATCTGACATGTCTCACTTAAGTGGGGATAACTTTTTTTTGCTTTTACTTATCCCAGTGATTTTGAGATTGTTTTCTCGTGACACATTGTACTTCAAGTTAGTGGTAAATTTTGGTCGATACAGTCTGTGTTTTTTTGTGAAAAATACCAAAATATCGTGAAAAAATTGAAAATTTAGCAATATGCAAAATGTCACATTTTCTGCTTGTGAGACAAATAATCATACCACTCAAAATAGTTAATAACTAACAAAGACCATATGTCTACTTTATGTTGCAATCATTATTTCAACTTCCTTTTAATTTTTTTGGACACTAGGAGGCTTCAGATATGACTAGCAAATTCTCAAATTTTCAAGAAAATTTCAAACACTGATTTTTTTAGGGACCAGTTCAGTTCTGATGTGACTTTGAGGGACTTGTATGTGAGACACCCCCATAAATGATGCCATTTCAAAAACTGCACCCCTCACAGTATTCAAAACAGCATTTTGGAAGTTTGTTAACCCTTTAGGTGTTTCACAGGAATTAAAACAAAGTGTAGGTGAAATTTCAAAATTTCTTTTTTTTTGCAGAGTTTCAATTTTAATACATTTTTCTAACGAATACAGTAGATTTTACTAGAGAAATGTGACTAAATATTGATTCCCCCAATTCTTTTGTTTTCAAAAATATCCTATATGTGGCCCTAGTGTGCACGTTGACCAAACCACAGGCTTCATAATAGAAGGAGCACCTACTTGATTTTGGAGCCTCCTTTTTATGAGATTTTTTTTTAGGCACCATGTAGGTTTCTAGGCACCATAAGTGCTAAAAGTTAGGAACCTCCCCCACAAGTCACCCCATTTTGCAATCTACACCCCTCAGGGAATTCATCTAGGGGTATAGTGTACATTTCAAACCCCCAGGGGTTTCACCAATTTTGGTACAACTGGGATGTGAAAATGGAAAATTACATTTTTTTACACAAACATGCAGTTCTGGCTCAAAATTTTTCATTTTCACAAGGAATGAAGGAGACAAAGCACCCCAAAATCTGTGCCCCAATTTCTCCCGAGTACGGCAATGCCTCACATGTGACCAAAAAATACCAGTTGGGCGCATGGCAGGACTCAGAAGGGAAGGAGTGATTTTTGGATTTTGCAGCACAGATTTTGGTGGAATAAATGGTGGGTGCTATGTTGCACCAATACAGTGGAACCCCCCCACAAGTCACCCCATTTTGCAAAGTACACCCCTCAGGGAATTCATCTAGGGGTATAGTGTACATTTCAAACCCCCAGGGGTTTCACCAATTTTGGTACAACTGGGCAGTGAAAATGAAAAATTACATTTTTTTTACACAAAAATGCAGTTCTGGCTCAAAATTTTTCATTTTCACAAGGAATGAAGGAGACAAAGCACCCCAAAATCTGTGCCCCAATTTCTCCCGAGTACGGCAATGCCTCACATGTGACCAAAAAATACCAGTTGGGCGCATGGCAGGACTCAGAAGGGAAGGAGTGATTTTTGGATTTGGCAGCACAGATTTTGGTGGAATGAATGGTGGGTGCCATGTTGCATTAGAAAGACTCCCAAAGCACCAATACAGTGGAACCCCCCCACAAGTCACCCCATTTTGCAAAGTACACCCCTCAGGGAATTCATCTAGGGGTATAGTGTACATTTCAAACCCCCAGGGGTTTCACCAATTTTGATACAACTGGGCAGTGAAAATGAAAAATTACATTTTTTTACACAAAAATGCAGTTCTGGCTCAAAATTTTTCATTTTCACAAGGAATGAAGGAGACAAAGCACCCCAAAATCTGTGCCCCAATTACTCCCGAGTACGGCAATGCCTCACATGTGACCAAAAAATACCAGTTGGGCGCATGGCAGGACTCAGAAGGGAAGGAGTGATTTTTGGATTTGGCAGCACAGATTTTGGTGGAATGAATGGTGGGTGCCATGTTGCATTAGCAAGACTCCCAAAGCACCAATACAGTGGAACCCCCCCACAAGTCACCCCATTTTGCAAAGTACACCCCTCAGGGAATTCATCTAGGGGTATAGTGTACATTTCAAACCCCCAGGGGTTTCACCAATTTTGATACAACTGGGCAGTGAAAATGAAAAATTACATTTTTTTACACAAAAATGCAGTTCTGGCTCAAAATTTTTCATTTTCACAAGGAATGAAGGAGACAAAGCACCCCAAAATCTGTGCCCCAATTTCTCCCGAGTACGGCAATGCCTCACATGTGACCAAAAAATACCAGTTGGGCGCATGGCAGGACTCAGAAGGGAAGGAGTGATTTTTGGATTTGGCAGCACAGATTTTGGTGGAATGAATGGTGGGTGCCATGTTGCATTAGCAAGACTCCCAAAGCACCAATACAGTGGAACCCCCCCACAAGTCACCCCATTTTGCAAAGTACACCCCTCAGGGAATTCATCTAGGGGTATAGTGTACATTTCAAACCCCCAGGGGTTTCACCAATTTTGATACAACTGGGCAGTGAAAATGAAAAATTACATTTTTTTACACAAAAATGCAGTTCTGGCTCAAAATTTTTAATTTTCACAAGGAATGAAGGAGACAAAGCACCCCAAAATCTGTGCCCCAATTTCTCCCGAGTACGGCAATGCCTCACATGTGACCAAAAAATACCAGTTGGGCGCATGGCAGGACTCAGAAGGGAAGGAGTGATTTTTGGATTTGGCAGCACAGATTTTGGTGGAATGAATGGTGGGTGCCATGTTGCATTAGCAAGACTCCCAAAGCACCAATACAGTGGAACCCCCCCACAAGTCACCCCATTTTGCAAAGTACACCCCTCAGGGAATTCATCTAGGGGTATAGTGTACATTTCAAACCCCCAGGGGTTTCACCAATTTTGATACAACTGGGCAGTGAAAATGAAAAATTACATTTTTTTACACAAAAATGCAGTTCTGGCTCAAAATTTTTCATTTTCACAAGGAATGAAGGAGACAAAGCACCCCAAAATCTGTGCCCCAATTTCTCCCGAGTACGGCAATGCCTCACATGTGACCAAAAAATACCAGTTGGGCGCATGGCAGGACTCAGAAGGGAAGGAGTGATTTTTGGATTTTGCAGCACAGATTTTGGTGGAATAAATGGTGGGTGCTATGTTGCACCAATACAGTGGAACCCCCCCACAAGTCACCCCATTTTGCAAAGTACACCCCTCAGGGAATTCATCTAGGGGTATAGTGTACATTTCAAACCCCCAGGGGTTTCACCAATTTTGGTACAACTGGGCAGTGAAAATGAAAAATTACATTTTTTTACACAAAAATGCAGTTCTGGCTCAAAATTTTTCATTTTCACAAGGAATGAAGGAGACAAAGCACCCCAAAATCTGTGCCCCAATTTCTCCCGAGTACGGCAATGCCTCACATGTGACCAAAAAATACCAGTTGGGCGCATGGCAGGACTCAGAAGGGAAGGAGTGATTTTTGGATTTGGCAGCACAGATTTTGGTGGAATGAATGGTGGGTGCCATGTTGCATTAGAAAGACTCCCAAAGCACCAATACAGTGGAACCCCCCCACAAGTCACCCCATTTTGCAAAGTACACCCCTCAGGGAATTCATCTAGGGGTATAGTGTACATTTCAAACCCCCAGGGGTTTCACCAATTTTGATACAACTGGGCAGTGAAAATGAAAAATTACATTTTTTTACACAAAAATGCAGTTCTGGCTCAAAATGTTTCATTTTCACAAGGAATGAAGGAGACAAAGCACCCCAAAATCTGTGCCCCAATTACTCCCGAGTACGGCAATGCCTCACATGTGACCAAAAAATACCAGTTGGGCGCATGGCAGGACTCAGAAGGGAAGGAGTGATTTTTGGATTTGGCAGCACAGATTTTGGTGGAATGAATGGTGGGTGCCATGTTGCATTAGCAAGACTCCCAAAGCACCAATACAGTGGAACCCCCCCACAAGTCACCCCATTTTGCAAAGTACACCCCTCAGGGAATTCATCTAGGGGTATAGTGTACATTTCAAACCCCCAGGGGTTTCACCAATTTTGATACAACTGGGCAGTGAAAATGAAAAATTACATTTTTTTACACAAAAATGCAGTTCTGGCTCAAAATTTTTCATTTTCACAAGGAATGAAGGAGACAAAGCACCCCAAAATCTGTGCCCCAATTTCTCCCGAGTACGGCAATGCCTCACATGTGACCAAAAAATACCAGTTGGGCGCATGGCAGGACTCAGAAGGGAAGGAGTGATTTTTGGATTTGGCAGCACAGATTTTGGTGGAATGAATGGTGGGTGCCATGTTGCATTAGCAAGACTCCCAAAGCACCAATACAGTGGAACCCCCCCACAAGTCACCCCATTTTGCAAAGTACACCCCTCAGGGAATTCATCTAGGGGTATAGTGTACATTTCAAACCCCCAGGGGTTTCACCAATTTTGATACAACTGGGCAGTGAAAATGAAAAATTACATTTTTTTACACAAAAATGCAGTTCTGGCTCAAAATTTTTCATTTTCACAAGGAATGAAGGAGACAAAGCACCCCAAAATCTGTGCCCCAATTTCTCCCGAGTACGGCAATGCCTCACATGTGACCAAAAAATACCAGTTGGGCGCATGGCAGGACTCAGAAGGGAAGGAGTGATTTTTGGATTTGGCAGCACAGATTTTGGTGGAATGAATGGTGGGTGCCATGTTGCATTAGCAAGACTCCCAAAGCACCAATACAGTGGAACCCCCCCACAAGTCACCCCATTTTGCAAAGTACACCCCTCAGGGAATTCATCTAGGGGTATAGTGTACATTTCAAACCCCCAGGGGTTTCACCAATTTTGATACAACTGGGCAGTGGAAATGAAAAATTACATTTTTTTACACAAAAATGCAGTTCTGGCTCAAAATTTTTCATTTTCACAAGGAATGAAGGAGACAAAGCACCCCAAAATCTGTGCCCCAATTTCTCCCGAGTACGGCAATGCCTCACATGTGACCAAAAAATACCAGTTGGGCGCATGGCAGGACTCAGAAGGGAAGGAGTGATTTTTGGATTTTGCAGCACAGATTTTGGTGGAATAAATGGTGGGTGCTATGTTGCACCAATACAGTGGAACCCCCCCACAAGTCACCCCATTTTGAAAAGTACACCCCTCAGGGAATTCATCTAGGGGTATAGTGTACATTTCAAACCCCCAGGGGTTTCACCAATTTTGGTACAACTGGGCTGTGAAAATGAAAAATTACATTTTTTTACACAAAAATGTACTTCTGGCTCAAAATTTTTCATTTTCACAAGGAATGAAGGAGACAAAGCACCCCAACATCTGTGCCCCCATTTCTCCAGAGTACGGCAATGCCTCACATGTGACCAAAAAATACCAGTTGGGTGCATGGCAGGACTCAGAAGGGAAGGAGTGATTTTTGGATTTTGGAGCACAGATTTTGGTGGAATGAATGGTGGGTGCTATGTTGCATTACCAATACAGTGGAACCCCCCCACAAGTGACCCCATTTTGCAAACTACACCCCTCAGGGAATTCATCTAGGGGTATAGTGTACATTTCAAACCCCCAGGGGTTTCACCAATTTTGATACAACTGGGTAGTGAAAATGAAAAATTACATTTTTTACACAAAAATGCAGTTCTGGCTCAAAATTTTTCATTTTCACAAGGAATGAAGGAGACAAAGCACCCCAAAATCTGTGCCCCAATTTCTCCAGAGTACGGCAATGCCTCACATGTGACCAAAAAATACCAGTTGGGTGCATGATAGGACTCAGAAGGGAAGGAGTGATTTTTGGATTTTGCAGCTCAGATTCTGGTGGAATGAATGGTGGGTGCTATGTGGCATTAGCAAGACCCCCGAAGCACGGTGAAATGATGAACCTAATAATCCATAGATGTGTGGTATATTTTGAAACACTCCTTTATACATAGGCCGGGTTTGTCGGGGCAAGTTTCACAGTGGAAAATAGTTTCCTTTCTTATTCCCTTTTTATAGCAAACTTTGCACCTTTTTTGTGTCCTGCCCTTTCTTGCAGTGGAGGGGATTTCGTTGGGAAAATGCTGCCCTGGTACAATACGGGGGCCAGTACTAGAAGTACTGGGGCCCTCTGCCTGCTGGTTCCCAAATATTAGGCCCTTTATGACTTCCTCTTGAAAGTGCATAAATGTCCCCCTCTGGCCGGTAGAACGGAATAGCACGTAAGCGTTATACAGTGCCATCTGGATGATATACACGGCCAGCTTCTTGTACCAGATATTTGTTTTCCGCAGGGCACTGTACGGCTTCAGTACCTGATCTGAAAGATCCACTCCGCCCATGTACTTATTGTAATCTAGGATACAATTTGGTTTTGAGGTGTGGGTACTGGTACCTCGTACAGGGATGGAGGTGGTACTGTCTCCATGAATTGTTGTCAGTATAAGGACATCCCTCTTGTCCTTATATTTGACCAACAACATATTTTCAGTGCATATTCCCCTGCTTTCACCCCTTCTCATTACTTGGGCAATGTGCGTTTTTGGGAGGCCTCTTTGGTTCTTACGCACAGTACCGCAAGCTGCTGTACCTCTTGAACCAAGGGCCTTAAACAGGGGGATGCTGGTGTAAAAGTTATCCACATAGAGGTGATAACCCTTATCCAGGAAGGGGTGCATTAAATCCCAGACAATTTTTCCACTAACACCTACGAGGGAGGGGGGGCATTCTGGCGGTTCAATTCTTGAATCCTTCCCTTCATATACCCTAAACTTGTGGGTGTACCCTGTGGTGCTTTCACACAGCTTATACATTTTTATGCCATACCTTGCCCTCTTACTGGGAAGGTACTGGCGGAATTTAACCCTTCCTTTAAAATGTATAAGGGACTCGTCGATGCTAATACATTTATCAGGGATGTATAGCTCTGCAAATTTGGCACTGAAATGATCAATGACCGGCCTGACTTTGAATAGCCTGTCAAAGGTGGGATCATCTCTGGGTGGGCACTGTGCATTATCAGTGTAATGTATAAATTTATGGATTGCCTCAAAACGAGTCCGAGTCATGGCCATACGGTAAAATGGGGTGCTGTACAGAACATCTGTACTCCAATATTGCCTAATTTGTGGCTTTTTTACTATGCCCATATGAAACACCAGACCCCAAAACGTCATCATCTCTACTGCATCTACAGGGGTCCACCTAGCAAATGATGACGTGGGGTTTTGAGCAATAAACTGCTGGGCATATAAATTAGTTTGGTCCACCATTAAATTTATAAAATCATCAGAGAAAAATAATTTGAAAAAGTCAATTTCTCTGAGACCTGTGGAATCAAATTGGATTCCTGGCATGGCCAAAAACTCAGGAACCTGGGGCTCAAAATTGTCTGGTGGTGGGGTCCATACGAGATCAATTATTGGGGGGGTCTCAGCTGCTCTACGGGGGCGTCTTTGAGGGGGTCCCTCATCACCAGAGGAGGAAGAGGAGCTTAAGACGAATCCTTCAAATTCCCCGCTTGCCTCACTGGCTGTGTCAGAATCAGAAGCAAGCATGGCATATGCCTCCTCCACTGAATACATTCTTCTGGATGACTGGGATGACATTTGGGATGACATTTGGGATGACATTTTTATTTTTGTGTTACTGGTAGTGAAATGTTTCAACACGTGTATAGTGTAGGGGGGGGTACAAACTTTATTTCAACCCGGGGGGTATGTAGTGTGTTGTGTGTATGTAGTGCAGAACAAAAAAAATACTTTATACAAAAAAAAAAAATTGAAGGGGTTAAAAAAAAAAAAAAATTGAAGGGGTTAAAAAAAAAAATTGAAGGGGTTAAAAACACAAAAAAAAGGTCCTGCGCCAAAAATTGAGCACAGATGTTGGTCAGTAACGTCTGTCACTGAACAGCGCTCAAAGGCAACAGGAATTTGATCAAAAAAAAAAAAAAATAGATCAACCCTGTGCCGAAAAAGCTGATCAGTGATGTACGTCACTGATCAGCGCACAGTGGCCACAGGACACCCACAAAATCACAGTGTGTGTAAAAAAAAAATTAAAAAAAGACCACACAGCACCCACAAAAAAAAAAAAAAGGTGATCAGTGATGCGACACTGATTACCAGTGAGGGGCAGCAGGTGCACAACCTTTGGTGCAACTGGCAGCAACTGACAGGTATATATAAAAAAAAAAAACCTCTGCGCCCCCAAAAAGTTGCTGATCACCTCAGATATAGTGATCAGCACAAAAGGCGAGGGTAGCAGACACAAAATATACACTCTCTATCACTCTCTGTCACTATCTCTCTCTATCTCTCACTATCTCTCACTATCTATCACTATCTATCACTATCTATCACTATCTATCACTATCTATCACACTGCAGCAGCAGCACTGACAGTTATATGTATAAAAAAAAACCTGCACCCCCAAAAAGGGGGGGTAGCAGACACAAATACCCCTTTTACACCGCCGAAAAATCCGGGTCAGCGGCGGGTCAGACCCGGATCCGCGGCGGTGTAAATGGGGGGTATCCGTTTCCATTTACACGGGTCCTCTACCCAGGTCCTGACCTGGGTAGAACACGGATAGGACCCGTGTAAATGTCGGTGTAAATGGTCCCGCTGCGGGTGCAGGCACCCGCAGCGGGTCCACAGCGTGCAGCGCTGGGGAAGATGTTCCCAGCTGCTGCGGGAGGAGGGGGGTCCCTGCGGCTGCTGAGGAGAGGGGGGTACCTGTCAGCCTGCTGTGCTGGGGGTACGGGGGTGCTAGGGGTGCTGGGGGTACCTGTCCTGCCTGCGGTCGGATCTCAGCGGAGAAGATGATGTGCGCCGCTGCTGTATCACCCCCCCCCCCGCATCCGGCAGCCGGTCCCTGCGGCGTATGGAGTGTCAGTATCGGCGGTCCCTCCAGCGCATAGGAACTAGTACTAGTTCCCATGCGCCAGAGGGACCCCCGCCACTGACACTCCATACGCCGCACGCCGCAGGGACCGTCTGCCGGGGAGGGGGGGGGGGGGGGGGGGGTGGTACAGCAACGGCGCACATCATCTTCTCCGCTGAGATCCGACCGCAGACAGGACAGGTACCTTCAGCACCCCTTGCACCCCCCAGCACCCCGGTACCCCCAGGTACACCAAGCACAGCAGGCAGGACAGGTACCCTCCGGCACCCCCAGCACCTTAAAAAAAAAAAAAAAAAAAAACACTTAACCTGGGTCAGCCCTGATATATATATATATATATATATATATTATATTTCTATATATTATATATTTCTATATATATATATATATTTTTCTATAAATATATATATAAAATATTATTTAAGGCAGGGCTGACCCAGGTTCAGTGTAAATGGTGCAGACCCAGGTCCGACCCAGGTCAAAGTGCTGTGTAAATGGGGTAAAAATATACACTCTCTATCACTCTCTGTCACTATCTCTCTCTATCTCTCTATCTCTCACTATCTATCACTATCTATCACTATGACACTGCAGCAGCAGCACTGACAGTTATATATATAAAAAAAAAACTGCACCCCCAAAAAGGGGGGGTAGCAGACACAAATCTCTCTATCTCTCACTATCTATCACTATCTCTCACTATCTATCACTATCTATCACTATGACACTGCAGCAGCAGCGACAGTTATTTATATATAAAAAACCACTGCACCCCCAAAAAGGGGGGGGTAGCAGACACAAAATATAGCTCTCTCTGTCACTATCTCTCTATCTCTCTCTATCTCTCTCTCTCTATCTCTCTATCTCTCTATCACACTGCAGCAGCAGCAGCAGGAAGTCTCAGGAAGTCAGATCCAGGAAGCGTCCAGCACGCTACAAGCAGTGATCAAGTGATCAGGTAAGGTATTTGCAAGGATCAGGTAAGTATTAGCAAGGATCAGGTCAGTATCACGACAGATAGGCACGGTGACCGCTCTGCACGCTACTCCAGACCGGAATGGCGTCTGCAGCGCAGTCACCGTTAGTTTAAATGTCGCGCCTTGGCTGTGATTGGTCCGTGGGTCCCACGGACCAATCACAGCCTTGGGGGCAGGTGGGGTGAGGGTGGGGTGAGGTGTCATCGTCACCGATGACCCCCTCATGCCCCCTGACGCCCGGCGGTGATTGACACCTGTGTTACCAAGCGTCTGATTCGCTGGTAACACAGGAAACCGCTATGAATGGCTGTTCACACTGAACAGCCAATCACAGCGATCGCCGACGGGGGGGCGACATCGCAGCCCCCCCTGGGCATGCAGGGACATGTCTGCTGTCAGGGACAGCAGACATCGTCCCTCTGTCACTGCGTCTCGAGACGCAGTGACAGTTTAAAGTCATGACGTATATATACGTCATGTGTCGGGAAGTACTTCCCGGCCATGACGTATATATACGTCAAATGTCGTGAAGGGGTTAAGACATCTCTTGGTTTTTCCTACATACGTTTTACTGCATTTGCATCTTAAAACATAAATGACATAAGAGGTGTTACTGTTTATTAAGCTTTTAATTGTTATTTCTTTTCCAGTCTCAGTTTTAAAGTTTTTTTAGGTAAAAACCCTTGCATCAAAAACCATTCCCGTGTTGCTTTCTGTTACTACTGGCAACATACTTGGTGCAAGCTTATTTTTTAGAGTGGCGGCCCGTTTAAAAACTAGTTCTGGATGAGGGGTGATCTTCTCTTTCAAGATAGGATCCATGGTAACAATATGCCAATACTTATTAAGAATATGTCTGATATTTTCATTCTGTACATTGTATTGCGTAACAAAATGGCAAAACGGGGTGCTCTTGTCACTTTGTATAGCTTCACTTTTATACTCCAGCAGTTTATTACTATCAAGGTTTCTGGCTCTATCCAGAGCTGACATGATAATACCATTAGGATAACCTTTTTCCCTAAATCTTTCAAGGTAAACTGTAGCTTGTTCTTCAAACTTTATCAGGGTACTACAATTACGCCTCAAGCGATACAGTTGTGAATAAGGAAGATTTTGTTTCCATTTGGAATAGTGACAACTTCCATAGTCTAGATAATTATTGCTGTCAACAGGTTTGAAGCATATGAATGTCTCCACATTCATAGCCTGTAAATTCTGCAGAGTTTTCAGGGTCAGATCTAAAAATTCAATCTCTTCCCCATTAAATTTTGAAGTGAAGCTCAAATTAAATTCCTCATTATGCATATATCAGACAAATTCATTAAATGTATCCTCCTCCTCCCCCTTACAAATTATTATTATATCGTCTATATAGCGCTTATAAAGCGCTATATAGTCAGAAAAAGGGTTATTTTCATAAATGTGGGACATCTCCCAAACCCCCATGAACAGATTTGCGTACCCCGGTGCGCAAATCGTCCCCATCGCTGTCCCATTCTTCTGTATAAAAAACTCCCCCAAAAAAGAAAAATAATTATGCTCCAACACAAATTTAAGACAATCACAAAAAAAATATGCTTTTTCAGCTACCGTATCAGGGTCTTTCATTAGTACTGACAGTATACATTCGATCCCCTTGCGGTGTGGAATTGAGGTATAAAGGGAATTAATATCGATGGTACCCCATTTAAAGTTTGATTCCCATCGTATATCTTTTACCATTTGTAATACTGCAGTGGAATCCTTTATATATGACTTTTCTGTCCACACCAGTAAGCCCTTCTTTTAGCATATCAAACTCCTTTTTTACCAATTTCTCAAAAAGATCTTAATTAGGACCCCGAGATTCTAGGGGGTAATACGTACTCGGTTTTTTTAAACCTGTGTTGTTCATTTCTTTGCTGCTCTCCCAGTTTTTGAGAACTGCCCCTGTTTTTTATAAATTTTTGAGAAAGTGACGTTTTAGCGTCATTTTTCTAATATATAGGTTTAGATCCATATACAAGAATTTGTTAACCCCCATCGATGGCGCAAACGATAATCCTTTTGCTAATAAGGATTTTCTGGGCTTGTAAGGGTTACCGTTGACAGGTTAAAAATCCCCTTTTGCTTATTAGTTTTCAAAACAGATTTCTTCTTTGGAAAAATGGGATTCTTTCCCCGCCCTCTTTGCCCCCTTCTTCTCTTGTTCTTTTCCTTATTCTTTGTGGTGAAGAGGTCGATTCTTCGACCGTTTTCCACCTGTTGGTTTTGGGTCGTGCCCCTAAAAAACCTTCCTCTTGGCTGTTCCTTGTAGCCAGGGGCTGGAATCTATTGGATTGAGTAGGGGAATTTTTATCCTTATTAAACGTTGTATTTTTGCGCCATGTTTTTCTGGGGGGTACCTGTTCCCAGCGCTCAGGCTGGTTCTCTGGTATAGGGTTTAATCTAGTGTGGGCTGGTCTATAATTCTCTGCCCGATATGAGGGATTCTCCTGTATTTTTTCACCACCTGAGTGTTGAAAAAATCTTCTATTTGTATTATTATTTCTATTGTGGTTATTTCTTAAATCTCTACGAAATACTTGATCTTTAGTATAATCCTCTTTGTCTCTTTTAAACTTTCTTACTTTAGTTTGTATTATTTCTTGTTCTAATTTAGGTACTTTTTCATTTATATATTCCCTAAACTCTTGTACATCTTTTGTATTGGTATGTTGCTCTAATTTGGTTTCCACAGTTATAAGTTGACTTTCGATCTCTTTAAGATTCTCTTTTTTCTCACAGATAATAAGCTTCATTAAGTTAAATGAACATTCATCTAAAATTCGGTGCCAATCATCTAAAAAAAAATGATTTGCTGTTTGCTGTACCGAAAGAAGGTTCCTTTAATGGGGAAGAGATTGAATTTTTAGATCTGACCCTGAAAACTCTGCAGAATTTACAGGCTTTGAATGTGGAGACATTCACATACTTTAAACCTTTTGACAGCAATAATTATCTAGCAGGGGCGTAGCTAAGGGTTCATGGGCCCTGGTGCGAAAGGTCAGCTTGGGCCCCCCCCTACATACAACAAAATATTGAATAAAAAAAACTGAGGCCCTTTGAGTGACCATAGAAACGGGGATGTTAATTTTCCCCCTTAGCAGGGCAATTTAGTGAGAGAACATAGAGGGGGGCCAGAGGAGTCCAGTGAGCCAGGGGAGGGAGCACCTGGTGAGGGAAGATGGTAGGACTGGGTCTTAAGAGCTGATTGTGCTGGGAGGCCAGGGGGGGTTCCTGCCTGGGTGCCGAGAAGCTGTGCACTATGGTTCTTGTAGTCCCCTACCCGCCGTGCAAGGCAGGGATCAGGGAGCTGCAATGCCGTGGGGGAAGCGGAGAGTCAGACCCGCGTCAAAGTGAGAATACTGCGCGGCAGTCTCGGTCCCTGCACGCTATGAGTGCGGCGCTGCGGTCGCACAGAACAGCCGCAGGATGGGTGCACGGAGGGAGCGCCGGGTCACAGCGCGTCCCCCACCACGCAGCAGCAGCTCGGGAGTGACACCAGCGGGCGGGGGGGTGGAGGGCGACGTACCTGTCCAGCAGAGTTGGCCGAACGGAGCCAAGCAAAAGAGCAGCCTGGGAACGGGGCTGGACGTCCAGGACGGCCGGACATCCAGGACGGCCGGACATCCAGGACGGCCAGACAGTGGCGGGGGTTGGGCCCCCCTGGCTCAGGGGCCCGGTCGCAGGTGCGACCGCTGCGACCCCTGTAGCTACGCCACTGTTATCTAGACCAGGGGTGTCAAACTCAAATTCATCAGAGGCCGCATCAGCAGTTTGGTCATCAAAGGGCCGGTTGTATCTGTAGGACTATGTGTCCACTCTTTATTATCATAAATTATTGTCACTGCTTTCAATTATTACTGTTTTTTGTAATAATGTAAGTAATAACTAGCAGGGAGATTAGCTGGGGGCCTGGGACAGGGCACAGTGACGTGACATCAGATCGCCCAGCAGGTGACCTGGGCCTCTGGGTTTGCAGGACTCTCGCTAGAGTTCTGGACTGGTGGTGACAGTGGGACAGATAATGATAATGACCCTGGACACAGCCAGCCGCACTGCAGATTTGTGGGCTCAGGCTGCGGCTGTGTGCTGCTGGCCTGGCTCTCTGCCTGCCCGGCCACGGACTCTGGACTGGACAGACTGGTCTGGACAACAAGAGACAACACAACTGTGCCCACCCCACTGCCGAACTTACAGTAAATATACTGAACCAACTGATGCCACTGCTGCGCAGCGCGGCACCACAGGTAGGAGGCAGCTCACCGCCGGGCCGGCGTCCAAGTCCGACAGGCAGCCGCAGCAGCATGCACGTCACGGTGTCTCTGGCACTGCTGTTAGGCGGGAGTGTGTCACACATGGCAGCGCCGTAGCCGCTGCCCGCAGGAGGAGCTGGGGAGGAGTCGGGCACGTCACACAGTGACACTAACAAGTCTGTGTCCACTGTCCTGCCTCCCTCCTCCTCCCAGCGAGCGCCGCGGCGGAGTGACTGTGTCACCCGGCTTCCTCACGTTGTTAGGTATGTCTCTCAGTCTCGAGTGTCACTGAATGTGATGTGACACTCACACTGTGATGGCTTCCCGCAGTAACGTAATTGGTGCCAGGCGGGGGTGGGTTGCGGCGGCTGCACGGGCCACATGACGAGGTCTGGCAGGCCGGATTTGGCCCGCGAGCCTTGTGTTTGACACCCATGATCTAGACCAGTGATTTTCAACCTTTTTACCTTGTGGCACACTAAATAAGATTCTAAAATTGCCAAGGCACACCATCAGATCCCCAAAGGGCAAAAACATTGGCCCCCACAGGAAAAAAAACAACCTGTTGGCCCCCATATAAAAAACAAACACACTGGCAACAAAATAAAATACATTGGCCCTTCACATGAAAAGTAGAGACCAGTAAATAACAGTTGAACTGGTGATTGCTGTAAACTGGTTTGGGCATCTCTAGATCTGGGGGCACACTTAAGAACAGCTCAAGGCACACTGGTGTGCCACGGCACAGTGGTTGAAAAACACTGATCTAGACTATTGAAGTTGTCACTATTCCAAATGGAAACAAAATCTTCCTTATTCACAACTGTATCACTTGAGGCGTAATTGTAGTACCCTGATAAAGTTTGAAGAACAAGCTACAGTTTACCTTGAAAGATTTAGGGAAAAAGGTTATCCTAATGGTATTATCATGTCAGCTCTGGATAGAGCCAGAAACCTTGATAGAAATAAACTGCTGGAGTATAAAAGTGAAGCTATACAAAGTGACAAGAGCGCCCCGTTTTGCCATTTTGTTACGCAATACAATGTACAGAATGAAAATATCAGACATATTCTTAATAAGTATTGGCATATTGTTACCATGGATCCTATCTTGAAAGAGAAGATCACCCCTCATCCAGAACTAGTTTTTAAACGGGCCGCCACTCTTAAAAATAAGCTTGCACCAAGTATGTTGCCAGTAGTAACAGAAAGCAACACGGGAATGGTTTTTGATGCGTTAAAACCGCAATGGTTTTTTACCTGCAGGAGATGCAAGATGTGTGTACATGGACAGTCCAGTTTAAAAAACTTTAAAACTGAGACTGGAAAAGAAATAACTATTAAAAGCTTAATAAACTGTAACACCTCTTATGTCATTTATGTTTTAAGATGCAAATGCGGTAAAACGTATGTAGGAAAAACCAAGAGATGTCTTAAAATTAGAATACTAGAACACTATAGGAACATCAAAAATTGTATTGAGAATCATAGTGTTCCTAGGCATTTTAAAACATGCCAAGGAAGCAATCCCCAGGGGATGACATTTTTTTGGTTTGGAGAACATTAAATTGGATATAAGAAAAGGTAATAGAGATCATATGCTCGCCAAAAGAGAATCCTTTTGGATTGTAACCTTGAATACCCTTGTGCCTAACGGGTTAAATAAGGGACTAGAAATCACCCCGTTCCTGACCTAATGTAATCTAGAAACCCAAACCCCCCCTTTTTTGTGACATTCCGATTCTGCTTAATATCATGTATATATGACTCCCTTTATGAGATTTTTTCATGCGAAAATCTTCTGATTCTTTCTGATTTTTTCATGCGAAAATTTCCCTCTTATGTGATAAAAAAATTTTTTGTACTTTATTACCTGTAGAAAAGAAATTTATACTTAATATGCGGCTTTTCCCCTTCTTTGTAAATGTAATTTTGGTACTTATGTAGTATCTGGGCTGCCGATTTTTTGATTGTATGCCTTAAGTTAAGGCATACAATCAGATGCGATGCGATGCGATATCGCATCGCATCGCATACGATGCGATGCGATGCGATGCGATGCGATGACCCGATTTTTCCATAGGATTCAATGTTAAAATGGACTGAGTCCATTTTAACATGGAATTCAATGGGAAAAAGGGGTCCTTTTCATACCCCTACTATCCAAGTGGGCATGGAGTTGGATATAAACCTGTGGCGAGCGTAGCGAGCCACCGAGCCCGAAGCGTGGCGAGCGAAGCGAGCCCCGCGAGGGGACGGTATTCTGTGTCCCCTCGCGGGGCTCGCTACGCTCGCCACGCTTCGGGCTCGGTGGCTCGCTACGCTCGCCACAGGTTTATATCCAACTCCATGCCCACTTGGATAGTAGGGGTATGAAAAGGACCCCTTTTTCCCATTGAATTCCATGTTAAAATGGACTCAGTCCATTTTAACATTGAATCCTATGGAAAAATCGGGTCCATCGCATCGCATCGCATCGCATCGCATCGCATGCGATTTGGTCGGGTGCGATGCGATGCGATGGACCCGATTTCAAAATCGGCAGCCCAGTTACTACATAAGTACCGTAATTTTAAATGTATTTGTAAATGTATTTTTATTCTTGATCTGATTTTTCCAGAAAATCTGTATGCTGCTTTTTGATGCTGATGGTTTTGATATGTGTGCACCAGTGTGTTTTTCTATGTAGTTTCCTCAAAAACAACTGAAGTGGAGTAGATGCAGGACAGCTGCTACAAATCAAGCCGGATTAGCCCACTGGAATAAGAAGCTTCAAATATGGCATGATTGTCTGTGTGTTTCTTTTTAAATAATTTTTTTAGTATTGATCTTAATGTGTTCTTAAGGTGTTCTTAAGGTGTTATATATGTATAAAATATGTATGTTGCTCTAATTTGGTTTCCACAGTTATAAGTTGACTTTCGATCTCTTTAAGATTCTCTTTTTTCTCACAGATAATAAGCTTCATTAAGTTAAATGAACATTCATCTAAAATTCGGTGCCAATCATCTAAAAAAAAATGATTTGCTGTTTGCTGTACCGAAAGAAGGTTCCTTTAATGGGGAAGAGATTGAATTTTTAGATCTGACCCTGAAAACTCTGCAGAATTTACAGGCTTTGAATGTGGAGACATTCACATACTTTAAACCTTTTGACAGCAATAATTATCTAGACCAGGGGTGTCAAACTCAAATTCATCAGAGGCCGCATCAGCAGTTTGGTCATCAAAGGGCCGGTTGTATCTGTAGGACTATGTGTCCACTCTTTATTATCATAAATTATTGTCACTGCTTTCAATTATTACTGTTTTTTGTAATAATGTAAGTAATAACTAGCAGGGAGATTAGCTGGGGGCCTGGGACAGGGCACAGTGACGTGACATCAGATCGCCCAGCAGGTGACCTGGGCCTCTGGGTTTGCAGGACTCTCGCTAGAGTTCTGGACTGGTGGTGACAGTGGGACAGATAATGATAATGACCCTGGACACAGCCAGCCGCACTGCAGATTTGTGGGCTCAGGCTGCGGCTGTGTGCTGCTGGCCTGGCTCTCTGCCTGCCCGGCCACGGACTCTGGACTGGACAGACTGGTCTGGACAACAAGAGACAACACAACTGTGCCCACCCCACTGCCGAACTTACAGTAAATATACTGAACCAACTGATGCCACTGCTGCGCAGCGCGGCACCACAGGTAGGAGGCAGCTCACCGCCGGGCCGGCGTCCAAGTCCGACAGGCAGCCGCAGCAGCATGCACGTCACGGTGTCTCTGGCACTGCTGTTAGGCGGGAGTGTGTCACACATGGCAGCGCCGTAGCCGCTGCCCGCAGGAGGAGCTGGGGAGGAGTCGGGCACGTCACACAGTGACACTAACAAGTCTGTGTCCACTGTCCTGCCTCCCTCCTCCTCCCAGCGAGCGCCGCGGCGGAGTGACTGTGTCACCCGGCTTCCTCACGTTGTTAGGTATGTCTCTCAGTCTCGAGTGTCACTGAATGTGATGTGACACTCACACTGTGATGGCTTCCCGCAGTAACGTAATTGGTGCCAGGCGGGGGTGGGTTGCGGCGGCTGCACGGGCCACATGACGAGGTCTGGCAGGCCGGATTTGGCCCGCGAGCCTTGTGTTTGACACCCATGATCTAGACCAGTGATTTTCAACCTTTTTACCTTGTGGCACACTAAATAAGATTCTAAAATTGCCAAGGCACACCATCAGATCCCCAAAGGGCAAAAACATTGGCCCCCACAGGAAAAAAAAAAAACCTGTTGGCCCCCATATAAAAAACAAACACACTGGCAACAAAATAAAATACATTGGCCCTTCACATGAAAAGTAGAGACCAGTAAATAACAGTTGAACTGGTGATTGCTGTAAACTGGTTTGGGCATCTCTAGATCTGGGGGCACACTTAAGAACAGCTCAAGGCACACTGGTGTGCCACGGCACAGTGGTTGAAAAACACTGATCTAGACTATTGAAGTTGTCACTATTCCAAATGGAAACAAAATCTTCCTTATTCACAACTGTATCACTTGAGGCGTAATTGTAGTACCCTGATAAAGTTTGAAGAACAAGCTACAGTTTACCTTGAAAGATTTAGGGAAAAAGGTTATCCTAATGGTATTATCATGTCAGCTCTGGATAGAGCCAGAAACCTTGATAGAAATAAACTGCTGGAGTATAAAAGTGAAGCTATACAAAGTGACAAGAGCGCCCCGTTTTGCCATTTTGTTACGCAATACAATGTACAGAATGAAAATATCAGACATATTCTTAATAAGTATTGGCATATTGTTACCATGGATCCTATCTTGAAAGAGAAGATCACCCCTCATCCAGAACTAGTTTTTAAACGGGCCGCCACTCTTAAAAATAAGCTTGCACCAAGTATGTTGCCAGTAGTAACAGAAAGCAACACGGGAATGGTTTTTGATGCGTTAAAACCGCAATGGTTTTTTACCTGCAGGAGATGCAAGATGTGTGTACATGGACAGTCCAGTTTAAAAAACTTTAAAACTGAGACTGGAAAAGAAATAACTATTAAAAGCTTAATAAACTGTAACACCTCTTATGTCATTTATGTTTTAAGATGCAAATGCGGTAAAACGTATGTAGGAAAAACCAAGAGATGTCTTAAAATTAGAATACTAGAACACTATAGGAACATCAAAAATTGTATTGAGAATCATAGTGTTCCTAGGCATTTTAAAACATGCCAAGGAAGCAATCCCCAGGGGATGACATTTTTTTGGTTTGGAGAACATTAAATTGGATATAAGAAAAGGTAATAGAGATCATATGCTCGCCAAAAGAGAATCCTTTTGGATTGTAACCTTGAATACCCTTGTGCCTAACGGGTTAAATAAGGGACTAGAAATCACCCCGTTCCTGACCTAATGTAATCTAGAAACCCAAACCCCCCCTTTTTTGTGACATTCCGATTCTGCTTAATATCATGTATATATGACTCCCTTTATGAGATTTTTTCATGCGAAAATCTTCTGATTCTTTCTGATTTTTTCATGCGAAAATTTCCCTCTTATGTGATAAAAAAATTTTTTGTACTTTATTACCTGTAGAAAAGAAATTTATACTTAATATGCGGCTTTTCCCCTTCTTTGTAAATGTAATTTTGGTACTTATGTAGTATCTGGGCTGCCGATTTTTTGATTGTATGCCTTAAGTTAAGGCATACAATCAGATGCGATGCGATGCGATATCGCATCGCATCGCATGCGATGCGATGCGATGCGATGACCCGATTTTTCCATAGGATTCAATGTTAAAATGGACTGAGTCCATTTTAACATGGAATTCAATGGGAAAAAGGGGTCCTTTTCATACCCCTACTATCCAAGTGGGCATGGAGTTGGATATAAACCTGTGGCGAGCGTAGCGAGCCACCGAGCCCGAAGCGTGGCGAGCGAAGCGAGCCCCGCGAGGGGACGGTATTCTGTGTCCCCTCGCGGGGCTCGCTACGCTCGCCACGCTTCGGGCTCGGTGGCTCGCTACGCTCGCCACAGGTTTATATCCAACTCCATGCCCACTTGGATAGTAGGGGTATGAAAAGGACCCCTTTTTCCCATTGAATTCCATGTTAAAATGGACTCAGTCCATTTTAACATTGAATCCTATGGAAAAATCGGGTCCATCGCATCGCATCGCATCGCATCGCATGCGATTTGGTCGGGTGCGATGCGATGCGATGGACTCGATTTCAAAATCGGCAGCCCAGTTACTACATAAGTACCGTAATTTTAAATGTATTTGTAAATGTATTTTTATTCTTGATCTGATTTTTCCAGAAAATCTGTATGCTGCTTTTTGATGCTGATGGTTTTGATATGTGTGCACCAGTGTGTTTTTCTATGTAGTTTCCTCAAAAACAACTGAAGTGGAGTAGATGCAGGACAGCTGCTACAAATCAAGCCGGATTAGCCCACTGGAATAAGAAGCTTCAAATATGGCATGATTGTCTGTGTGTTTCTTTTTAAATAATTTTTTTAGTATTGATCTTAATGTGTTCTTAAGGTGTTATATATGTATAAAATAATAATTTGATATGGTGTTTTTTAACTTGTGAAATTATGTTATTGTGTATATATGTACTACTGTATTTAGGCTGTTTTTCCCTTACGCACATTTGGTGGCTTCACTGACTGACATCTAGCAATTTAATATGAAATGAGATAAGTCAGCGATTTAATCAGCTGAAATAAGTACTCCGGCTTTGGCTAACAAATGGTCTCGTTATGTGTATATAGAACAGCCGGTTGTAAAATTGGTAATTTGCATATTGCAGTCACATGATGTCAGGGTGATGCTACTTAATGAGTGCTGACCAGTGCCAGGCCAGCCCTCTGACGAAGTCCACGTGACGAAACGCGTAGGGCCATGGCCTGGCACTGATCGTTCCTGGACGTGTGAGTGTAACCTCTCCTACCTGCCGCCTGAGGCTTAAGCGAAATACATCTGCGGTAGGTGATAACTTCCTGCTGTGGTACGTGATTCATTTTATCTGCACGTGAAAGTTTACCAAACAATACTTGCACTATGGAGCGCTCCGCCTTTGTCTTTTTCTAGAAATATATATATCAATAATTTTGATCCAGCACTCATGCGTATTGCTACGGTGCCCTCCTGTGACTGTCACTAAATATAGCAGGGGTAGAGATGGGGCGGTACTCCAAAGACTTAAACAGCAAAATGATATATATATATATATATAAAATGTATAAATAAATGACTTGAGCATATCCTCTATTAGCAATGAAGTGAAAAATAAGTGTTGCACAAAGGCATATTTGATTTGTGTGGGAGAGATCTCTCTAATTAAGAGTTCAGTCTATCACAAGGAATAACAATGCTCTGCCAAGCGTTCCCTTGTTAATATATTAACTTTGGAATTTACAGCATTCTCTGGCAAATGCAGGGTGAAGCCTTCCTTAATTTGCTACAGAACAGACTGTTATTGTGGGACATACAAGGGGCTCAGTAATTGCTACTATCTCATGTTATTGGGGCAGATTTAAATACTATAGAGCACAAACTATATTCAATCTGATAGTAAACGAGCAGTCATGAGTCAGAATTTTTACATAGGGAATAATAGGGAATAATAGACTGGCATCCAAATGGTTTAATTTTATTACTTTTGTATATCACTGAAGACATTCAGTCATCTAAAAATTCAGTGGTTCTTTTGTCAAAGCTTTTCAATTAGGAAAGTACATAATACTTACACTATCAGATACGTTTTGTAGAGACTTTGAAGGGTTTAAATTGCAAATAAGGAGCAAAACTTTTCATATTACAGTATATTGTCAGTGCTTTTTTCTATGACAGAATAGCTCTGTTTCCGTTATACAGCATTATAAATTATTATTATTAAGAATTAATAAATAATAATATTAACTATTAATAACTGATAATAAATAATAATACATAATTTATAATAATAATAACAATAATCATAACAATAAAAAAATTATAATTATATAGCACTTTTCTCTGTTAAACTAGTAAATCACCCCCCCCCCCCTTCGCAGTCACCAGAACCCCCCCCCCCCCCCCCCTTCAGCACCCGGCCACAAGTGTGCGATCTGGGGGACAATGAAGGGCTTCATGCTGAGTCGATTAATCATAGCCCTGCACCCCACTTGATAATGCCAGCACTGCCATTTTTCTATGATGCCATGGCTCCTTCTGCACCAACGTAGATTCCCCATTCCACAGGAGGTAGCCAGTAGTCTGTAAGCATGATTGTATTTAATGTTGTGTATGGGAAGAAAAAATATGTGGATTCCTTGGAGCTAACTGGAAAACATAAAAACAAAACAAAAAAATGGTACAATATATTAATAATAATAATAATAATAATAGTAACATAGTAAATAAGGCTGAAAAAAAGACATTAGTCCATCGAGTTCATCCTATCTGACTTGTAACTATTGACTTGAGTAAGTCATATCTATAGATAGTTAGTCAGTAGTTACAAGTCAGATAGGTTGAACTCGATGGACTAACATCTTTTTTCAGCCTTAATTACTATGTTACTATGGAGGTTATTCTGGTTGGTGCGGTCCTTTCCGAATTCTTTCGGAGCTGACCGAACGCCACGCTGTGCGGACATTGTAAGAACAAACGCCCACAGGTCCTCCGCATTCGGATGGACTCACTCTCTAAGAAGAGGGTGTGTTTTCGCACAACATCCAAACCGTGCGTGTGCGGTGGCCACACAAAGATTCTGCACAGTCTTACAGCGTCAGAACAGACGGGAAGCTGCCTGTACGCACCGATGCGGGGGTATGTCCGCAAAAGTCACGACTGTTATCTGAAGTCATACATCTGACACATGACACACTTATGCAATTAGCCAACCTCATAAAAAATGGATTGTTTGTAATTGTCATCAATTAAATCCTAATTGATACTTAAACACATTACTACCACTTTACATAAACCCTTACATCATGTGAAGTGCTATTCATTCATTGTTACCCCTTTACCTAGGTTTTATGTATGCATATTATATAATAATTGCAGGTCAAATACAATATTCTTCAATGTGCTAATTATTACTAACACATACGTAAACAAACTTACCATCAGTTATAAACACAGTGTGTGTGTGTGTGTGTGTGTGTGTTATGTTTTTTGCTTAATGTTATTTGGACTACAATTATATTACATTAGTGTCTTGCAAGGATGTGCACACTACAATAACACACATCTATATACAGTATCTACCTTTTGCAAATTATAAAAATAATAAACTATTTACACATACACTGTAAAATTACAAAAAACACACAGACAACTTCTAACTGGTATGAACTTTTTATTTCTAATAAACCAAAAATAAATTTTAGAGGAACAGGTCGGTCAGGGCCTGCAGATCTGCTTGTAGTAGTTGAAGGTGCTCCCTCATCCGGCGCAGGGCCCCGCGGACACCTTCATTAGGTTCCCTTTGGTCATCTGTGGGCATGTTAAAGGGGAGTAAACTTTAATAATAATAATAAGGTAGAAATGTTACATTGTGATGCTAAAATTCAATACAAACTACCTACAGCATTATAAATCATACATACATAAAATTACATAGGCTTCAGTTTCCAAAATATGATGGTGACATACACACAGTGGTGTATGATGGTGACATACACATAGTGGTTTACACTATACAATATGTTACTTACACCATTGTCAATGTATGTTTCCAAAGCACACCAACACTTGAGCCTCATTCAGACTTGTCATGGCTTAACACTACACAATGTACTATAAAGCTACATCCACTATAACTTTTCACATTTCTGCATAAATATAATCCTTCATGTCACTGCTCAATGGTTAACTGCAGGTATGTATGTATATATATATATATATATATATATATATATATATATATATATATATACTGTATATATCACACATACATACATACATACATACCACATGAAAAGGCTGGTTTTGTCACTCTAACACTTACTCTGTAGGAGACCTCACAGTCATAGTGTTCCCTCTGAATCCAAAACCCACCCATGACTAGGCTGCTACAGCTTTTGTCCTTGGACCTGAGAAGCATGTAATGAGCTCCACCAATCTCAACTCATAAAAAACCTATCAGGCTATGTTCTGCTGCAACGTGGCATGGGACTTAGTCAACTGTCAATAATGCACAGTAAACTTGTGCAATAACGGATGCCTTTGCTGCCGATATTCTGCTCCATTAATCATTGTTATATTGCCAGTTAGGTGAAGCTGCAGCACTAACCCACTCATCCCTTTAATCCGGGATACAGATTAACTACACAGGTTCTGTGCCATTTTAAATCGAGGTGAAAGCCATCCCCAGAACCTGTGTAATTAAGATGTCTTCTGGATGATAGTGATGATTTGCTCACCCTATCTAACCCCTAAGTGTGTCTGTTGTTACCCACTTTGTTGTCATAATTTTTGCAATAGTTAATCACAAATAATTCAGCATTGCGACATAATAAACAGTAGGCAAAAAAGACAATGATGCATTATGTATACCTACCACTTTCCACGACCTCCACCTCCTGAGGGGACTCCTCCATTACATAGCCCCAGGCCTCCTCCTCCTGCGGCACCTCACAGGCCTTCTCCTCCTCCTGAGCCTGGGCAGCCTCTTCAAGGCCCTGCTCCTCCTCCTCCTGGGCCTGGGCAGCCTCTTCAAGGCTCTGCTCCTCCTCCTCCTTGGCCTGGGCAGTCTCTTCAAGGCCCTGTTCCTCCTCCTCCTGGGCCTGGCCAGCCTCCTCCCAGACCTGCTCCTCCTCCTCCTGGGCCTGGCCAGCCTCCTCCCAGGCCTGCTCCTCCTGGGCCTGGCCAGCCTCCTCCCGGGCCTGCTCCTCCTCCTCCTGGGCCTGGCCAGCCTCCTCCCAGGCCTGCCTTGCTCGGTCACGTGCTGGTAAAAAAAATAGAATGCTGAGTGTCAATTAAGGGTCATTATTTTATGATTCATAATTTACCAAAAACAATGACATATTATATCCACATGATAGCATGTCAAAGAGGAAGTAACACATATATAGTGTATGCCATTTTCAACTCATTAACAGGCATTTAACCACATTTACATAAATAATCTACTTAAATCATTCACTAGTAAATATGTAATGTTTGCATAAAAACTCACATCTTGCTATCTGCAGCCTTAGACGCTGCAGAAGGTCTGGCTGGGGTCGGCGCAGATCCGACCAGCGTCGCTCGAGCTGCGCAACGGACCTCCGCACCTGGGTCCGCGCGAATATCGCTTTTATCGCGGTTGCTTATAAAGGGCCCCGCACGCCCCTGCCTGGTCTTCATGACAGAGACCAGGGCCCTCAGCTCAGCTGTGCTGAATGGTGCAGCTCGTTGGTAGGTCGCCTTGTTAGCAATGGCGCATCACAAACAATCATGTACTGTAATTGGTTGGTAATATTGTTATTTGGTATTAACTTGTATGTATGTATATGCGTACATTTATTAAAATACACACATACACATGCGTGCAGTTCTCCAGCCTACACCATTAAATTGGACACATTATAGACCTCAGCTGGCTGCCTGCCTGGCTGCCTGCCTGCCTGCTACTTCAAATATATAAAAAGATATATATATGTGATACCAAATAATATGTGCACAAATAAAATCATCACCAACACATACAAAACAGACAGGGTGAAAGAAGTAGGAAAATCAATATACTCACCAAACATGGATGATAACATCAGCTAAAATATTGGTAAAAAATAAAAAGTTTAACATACCTCTATAAGGTATAAATGTGAACTGCAATATTGGTGTCAAACCAATACACTTCAAACATTAAACATAGTGCAATAGCATTTTGCATTGCTAGGCCATGGTGCCTAATCTTTCCTTCCTAAACCACAATAATTACATACAGTATGTTTCATAGTTGATGGGTTTATTTGGGAAACATTTTGGATGGTCTGTGCAACATTCAAAAATGTACCTGAAGAAACGTCTGAGCACAGAGTCCCGCAGCTGGTATCCCCTGCGGCTTTCCGGGGAGCGGGATGGGCGCAGGGGAGCCTCTTGCGGCTCAGATGGTACCTCCCACTCATTAAAAGGGATATTACGCCGCACAGCTATGTCATGAAAGAATACACATAATCCCACAATCCTCGACACCATTTCAGGCGCATACTGTAAGTCACCACCAGTGCGGTGGAGCACTCTAAATCGACCCTTTAACAGGCCAATTGAACGCTCCACCAATTGCCTGGTGGCAACATGCACCCTATTGAATGCCTCCTGTGGGCCCGGTATTGGGGAGCTGTACGGCATAAGCAGCTAGGGTGTACATGGGTAACCGGAGTCACCCAGAACCCACGCATCACGGCCTTCAAGCTCTTGGAATCTATGCCAAATCCCGTTTTTTCGGATAACATGAGAGTCATGGGCACTTCCGGGAAACTTCAAGTTGAAGGCGAGAATTTCCATGGATGGTCCACATACCACCATCACGTTGAGTGAGTGGAACATTTTTCGGTTCCTATACATCATCTCACTCCGTGATGGAGGCACGAATGGTACATGGGTGCCATCCACAGCTCCTATCACATTAGGGAAGCCAGCAATTTGATGGAATGCCTGCTGGCTTCTGTGAAGGGTCTCTTGTACAAAAGACATGGCCATGAAGTGCCCCTTGCGCCTAAACATGGCTGACATCACACGCCTCAGGATTCTGCTGAAAGCAGGCTGGGATATTCCAGCAAGTACTGCCACTACTTGTTGGAACGATCCTGAGGCGCAGAAATGCAACACCGCCAGCAGCTGAGTGTGAGGCGGAATTGCCGCCGTGAGCCGATGAAGAGGTTCTAGATCACTCTCAATTAAAGAGAGTATATCTAGAATGACATGTGGGGGTAACCGGTACCTAGTAAGTGCCTCATCATCGGGCATCCCAAAGAGTGTCGCCCGTGTGCGAAAGATTCTTGCACGTCCTGGCCTCCTTTGGCGACGAAGGGGTGGAGCCGCAAGTGCCCTCAGCCCATGGGCCACAAATTGCATCACTGCTTCTGCAACCTACAATAAAATTACCACAATAAAAGGTACACCTAAGCAAAGAATGGCCCACAATAAACTATAGTAGAAACATATGGATCCATACGTACAACTGAAGGGCGCCCGCTCAGGTCCCGAATATCCATAATGATCTACAATTATGCAAAAATAATATAACCTCACACAACAATTGTAATATAAATATGTTTCTTACATGTAAAACTGAAACAATAATTAAGTTATATATTGAAAACATGAAGTTAGTCAAATCATGTAGTCATACACATGAAGGATGAATATTTTTAAAAATTACAGATGTTAAAGCATGGGTCCTCAACCTGTGCGCCTTCAGATGTGGTGAAAGTACATGTTCTAACATGCATAGCCACATTGTTAACTATAACAGCATGCCAAAACTGTCAGGTCTTGCTGGGACATGTAGTTCCACAACATATGGAGGGCCACAGGTTGAACACCTGTGTGTTAAAGGGTGGCCAGGTAACATGAATCATTTATGCAAACAACGATTGCCAGCAAAAATAGAGTGTGATATGTTAACAACTTGTGCCTAAATGAGTACACTAAAATAGTAAATGTATCTCATCTCGACAATAAACATGTCAAACCTTACCTTACACCGGGCCACAATAGAGATCTGTATTCAAATGTACCTAGCATCAAGCCACTATTTATAGGCCTATCACATGTGGATGCCATCAGTGATTACTATTGCATGAATTGTGGACTGGATTTTAATATGGAATGGGTTAGTTACATTTGTTGTACATACAAGACAAGTGCACAGTACAAATGAACATTCACATATAGCATTTATGTCTTGCAAAAGTTGTAGCTGGTCATTGTATAAAAATTCAGACAATTAGTACAAAATCAGACTTGGAATGTACACTTGGTTTTGTACACTATATTTTCCGCTGCTATGGGCGTGACGTTTGCGCCGCACAAACACCACGGTGTACGCAGCCGTATGGTACGCTGCCACACAGAACGCAGGGTGGGGCTGATGTACGCCAATTACATAAATGGGTATATAAAGGTGTGCAAGAAAAACAAGATTGTGCTGCAAACATGTCTGGTTCACAATCAGAGGGAGAACAGGAGCATCAGCTCCTCCTAGCTCAGCTGGACTCCATCACCTCCAATGTGCACCTGACCAGAAACCAGCCATTGGGAGGTGATCAGCTGGGTCATCTTGAGCTGGGCCATCTTCTGCCTCAGCAGAATCATTGGGAACACAGCAGGTGGCTTCACAAGAGAGTAGCCTGGCCAGCACTTCAAGTACAGCAACAGGTAGCCGTGGGCGTGGCCGGAAGAGGCCAACAGAGGAACCAACCACCAAGAACAAGGCATTCCAGCCAAATTCTAGTACCCCGTGCACGGGATTTGATCGAGTTGACACAGGCGAGGTTGACACCCACAATGAGATGGAGGATTTGGGAGGACATAACTGTGGAGATTAATGCAGTGGCTCCACAAGTTCGTGAGGCAGAGCTTGTGAAGAAAAGGCAAGTTCAAGTATTTGAAATTAGAGTTCAGCAATACCAGTAATGTGTGTATTAGAAGGTAGATGCAATTGTTAAATGGCAGGTCACGTTGCTAGGAGCAACAGACATGATTGCCATGTCACTTATTCTATATATATTATACGGTGAATGTGAATGTATGTTCAAGGTGATTATTTTAAACTTTAAACTAATGTCAGTTATGTGTTATGAAGCAGACTTCCAAATCTGTAGCAGATAACAATGCATGCTAATTCAAACATCAGGGGTGACATGTAATAATATGTAAACTTTGGTTGCAGGTGGCATCAGTGGCGTAACTAGCGGTAGGCAGCCCCAGCGGTGGCGGGGGGGAGCCGGGGCCACAGGGGCGCAGGTTTTGGAGAGGTGCGCTCGGCAACCATCTCCATGGCAACCCCAGCAGCAGCCCGCAGGCTGTTTGACCCCTGCAGCCACCATCCTCAGGTATAGGCGGTCCTGCGCTGTCACATCTCTGAGTGACAGCGCAGTTAGCCCCTCAGCGCTCTGTTACCAGCCAATTGTAGCGCTGCTTGTGGGGGGTCCCAGCGCTGTAGTGTGCTGTGCCCGCGCTGTGTACCTAGTATCAGCGTCCCTCCTGTAGTGAGTGAGAAGAGCCCCAGCGCTATACTGTATGTGCAGCCGCACTGAGGAGACAGAGTTCGCGCTGTGTCATATGCCGGGGGAGCTGAGGAGACGGAGCCCGCTGTAACATTATGCTGGGGGAGCTGTCACTCTCTGCCCTACGGTGTCTCCACATAGCGCCTGCAGCGCTATTTCATTGCCTACCTAATAGAACCCTCCTGCTCCAGACTGCACGGCTGTGCAGACTTCAAGCCAGCAGAGATACCTCTGCAGGAGCACCAATACACCTGCAGCAAGTTTGCATGTGAGTGTGTACACCTACCCCCCCTGTAGCCTATAACCCTAACCATACACACACACACTCCACAGCCTATCACCCTAACCATACACACACACACACACCGCAGCCTATAACCCTAATCATACACACACACATCGCAGCCTTTAACCCTAACCATACACACACACACACACACCGCAGCCTATAACCCTAACCATACACACACCCTGCAGCCTATAACCCTAACCATACACACACACCGGAGTCTATAACCCTAACCATACACACCGCAGCCTATAACCCTAACCATACACACACACACACCGCAGCCTATAACCCTAACCATACACACACACACCGCAGCCTATAACCCTAACCATACGCACACACCCCACAGCCTATAACCCTAACCATACACACACCGCAGCCTATAACACTAACCATACACACACCGCAGCCTATAACACTAACCATACACACACACCGCAGCCTATAACCCTAACCATACACACACACACCGCAGCCTATAACCCTAACCATACACACACACACTGCAGCCTATAACCCTAACCATACACACACACACTGCAGCCTATAACCCTAACCATACACAAGCACACACCGCAGCCTATAACCCTAACCATACACACACACACACCGCAGCCTATAACCCTAACCATACACAAACACACACCGCAGCCTATAACCCTAACCATACACACACCCTGCAGCCTATAACCCTAACCATACACACACACCGGAGTCTATAACCCTAACCATACACATACACACCGCAGCCTATAACCCTAACCACACACACACACACACACACCGCAGCCTATAACCCTAACCATACACACACACACCGCAGCCTATAACCCTAACCATACACACACACCGCAGCCTATAACCCTAACCATACACACACACACCGCAGCCTATAACCCTAACCATACACACACACACCGCAGCCTATAACACTAACCATACACACACCCCGCAACCTATAACCCTAACCATACACACCCCGCAGCCTATAACCCTAACCATAGAGTGTATAGTGTAAGGTACATTATGGTGTGGGGTGTATAGTGTGAGTGGAATTACAGTGTGTATCATATAGTATAAGTGACGCTAAGATGTATTGCCTAATGTATAAGGGACAGTATGTGGGGGGGCGCCTGAAAATATTTTGGCTGGGGGAGCAAAATTTATAGTTACGCCACTGGGTGGCATGACTTCAAAAGCAACCTCAAGAAGAAAATGGCCGCACCACTGGGGCTGGCCCCATGCCAGGCCGACTGAAGCTCACCCCCCTGGAGGAGTTGGCCACAGATTGCATTGCTATTGAGGAGGTCCGGGAGGTGAGCAACATGGACAGTGAGGCCCCAGTGGAAGTATTTGCGGCTGTACTTGAAGGTAATTAGTTAGCATGGCATAAGTACTTTGTAATAATTGTAAAGGAATGCGTTGTAATTGTAAGTTTCTCTTTCAGCATCATCTCCAACGTGCGGTAGCAATCTTCTTGAGGATGAGGAGGAGGATACAGTGCCACCTACCACACGTGGCAGCCATGTGCAGCAGCAGCAGCCAACGGCCACACAGGATGTGGACATGTGGTTGCAGATGCTTACCCACATTCACCAGCAGGGAGAGTTAGCATCAGAGCTGCTGATTAGGACCAAGGAGGTCATGCAGGCTATTGTCAGCATCCAGCAGGCAATTGCTGGGAGCCAGCAGACAATAGCTGGCACCCAGCAGGCCATAGCTGGCAGCCTGCAGGTGTTGGCAGATCAAGCCGTGCGCCAAAATGACCTCCTCCTTCGCCATAATGAGCTTGTGGCGGAGCTACTTAACACCAATAGGGCCCTATTGTCAGCCGTTTCTGGTGCATTCCCAACACCAGCACTCCCTGCTGATGGAAGGGGAACATCATCCCCCCCTTCCACATCATCTGCTCCACCTGACCCACCATCACAACGTGGCCATGGCCGAGGAGCTGCTGTACGTGGCAAGGCCCCTACCAGGGCCAAATGGTCACAAAAGTGAAGTGGCCTCCGCATTAATGTCCACCCTTATGTCGTGCCAAATCTTTCATTTTGCTGTGTGTGTCAACCTCATGTGTGCAACCCAATCCCGTGCAAAGGGTACAATAATTTGTGGTTCCTTCGGTTGGAATGTTTTGGTTGGTTCCCCTGTTGCCCTCTTTCTGCTACCATTACTGTCTGCTGTTCTTGAAGTGTTGGTCATATACTTTTGTTGTGAAGCCACCTGATGTGTTCCTAATGATTCTGCTGTGGCTATGTATGAAATGGCAAAAATGATATAAATGTTTTTTTTTTTTTTCTAATTATTTGTATGTTACCTTTATTTTTTGGCATGTGCCAAATAACATGCTAGAAAATTCATATGTTTTCCACCAATTTAATAAATGTTATTTTTACCCCCAAATGTGTGCTGTTATTGCTGAATGTAAAAGTGACATGTAAAATTATATTATTGGTACCAATTTCTGACCATTGCTTGCAGTATAAATGTGGGTAA
Organism: Crinia signifera; assembly: GCF_055691185.1. Taxonomy (NCBI): domain Eukaryota; kingdom Metazoa; phylum Chordata; class Amphibia; order Anura; family Myobatrachidae; genus Crinia; species Crinia signifera. The sequence continues at coordinate 72,453,499 of NC_139226.1, forward strand.
AATAGCAAACATGCAGTGGTGTTTTCAGCTTATATTTGTGTATTTACTAATGCTCCATTTAGGCAGCAATGCTTCCAATTGAAGCAATGAAAAGAGTGTAATTAATGACTAATGAGTTGAGGAGTGGATTGTATTGTGTTCATCTGACATTGCTTCAGGTGTGGGCGTACTAATTGGGCGAACCGAATGCCTAGCACATGAACAAGTGGTCTCTGCAAAGTGAAACTTGCTTATGAAGTCCGCATATTTCATGCGTGTTGCTTCGTTTGCAGTCGGTTGGCTGTCCGAATGCACGCCTACCAGAGTTAGTGCACTCCCTCGTACGCCCATATTTACGCCCAGTTTTTCCCACTTTAAAACCACGTCCTTGTGTAGGTCCGAATGACGCCCATATTACGCCCATATTTCCCGAGTCAATGCGGTGCACATTTGTGGACGGTAATACTGAGAACAAGTACGGAGACCATGCGTGGCACATGCGCATAGCGTTGCCTATGCATGCGCAGACGGCTAAAAAGCGCCCTCCGAAAGAATTCGGAACGGACCGCACTGAACAGAATAAGGCCCTATGTTACTTCTGGTCTCCCTCCAGATAATGCCATACACAGGTGGCAGCATATAAAAAAGGTACTGTAGATGAAGAGAACAAAAATCTCTGTCAACATTTTGTATCACCCATTTTTAAAGGTATGGTACGGTATGCCAGAGGGTGCTGTCATACGGCTCCATGCCTATTGGGAAAGGAAAAAATGTAAAATACTTGGTTATAGGTCTATTTAAAATATGAGACTCCTGGTCTCCTTCCAGTAAGGATATATATAGGTGGCTGTAGCTGAATGATTGAGTCAGTTGTAAGGAGGGTGCTGGGATGGGTGGTCCTGGAAACGGGATGAGGAAGGGGCTGGTAAGGGGGCTGGGGGGGCTCTTGTGTTTCCGGTAAATTAGCAAGATATTGGCTGTAAATTTTCAGGTACAATAAACGCCCTTGAAACAACAGCTTGCTGCTTAATCTCTCAAATGCCAGTTGTCGCAAACCTTTGGCCAAATATTAATTTATTTATTAACGTTTTCTTATATATCGCACAGATAGGCCCTTATTCAGATCTGATTGCAGTACAAATTTGTTCTCAAAATGGGCAAAACCATGTGCACTGCAGGTGGGGCAGATGTAACGTGTGCAGAGAGAGTTCAATTTGTGTGGGGTGTGTTGAAATTGACATCTAAATTGCAGTGTAGAAATAATTCAGCCACTATTTACCTTGCACAGAAACAAAAATAACTCACACAAATCTAACTCTCTCTGCACATGTTACATCTGCCCCACCTGCAGTGCACATGGTTTCGTCATTTTGAGAACAAATTTGTACTGCGATCAGATATGAAAAAGGGCCATATTCTGCAGCGCTTTACAGAGAATATTTGAACATTCACATCAGTCCCTGCCCCAGTGGAACTTACAATCTTTGGGGGTTATTCTGGTTGATTTGCAAGGCTGCGAATTCGCAGCCTTGCAAATCCACCAAACCCCACCCGCTGAATGTCCGCCCCCCCCACCCCCTCTTCTCAGCGCGGGTTCGCCCGCACAGGCTGCGAATGGATTGTAGCACAAAGATCCATTTGTATGTCGCGGGTAACCTCCCACATCTTTCGATGGTCGCCGACCATCGAAAGTTGTGGAAGATACACGCATATAAAAGTGACTTTCAAGTCACTTCCATATGCATGCACACTGGGTCGGATACGGGCGGGCAGCTGATATCCGGTGATGTCAGCTGCCAGCCCCCCGCACCTGTGTCACCGCCTCATGAAATGCTGGGCATTCCCATATTGTAAAGGGGCAGCCCGTTGCCCCTCGCCCTTCTCCGCCCCCCCCCCACACACGCCATCTAGGGTGCGTGCATCCGGCGAACCGAAAGTTTTCCATGGGTGCACGCACCCTACGTCTGCACATGTGCAGTAGGACAGAATGAATAAGAATAGCCGATGACCTCAGTGGTATGAGGCAGTAATGGTAACCATTACACCATCTGTACTGTCCCAAATATGTTGCAAAGGCATCATATTGGTCAGGGGGCCTTCGTAGAACCTGCTCTGCCTGCATCAGAGAGTCGTCCTTGGGTGTGTCACTTTTTTTCCCTTGCAGTGCATTTTTTTTAACATGGTGTTGTGCCTGGGTGGGTGATGGAGTGGGTGTTGTCCCAGCATCACTTGATTGGCCTGGAGTGTCTGATAGAGAGTGGTCCGTGGTCAGAGGTGGAGCTGTGTCACCACTGTAAAGGAAAAAAAAACTTTCTAAGCAATTTTCATTTACTTTTTGATTTCGTCAAGTTCATCTTCCTGGATGTCGACAGGAATGGCATGCTTCGGATGGTGGCACTTTTAAGGACATAAAATTCTACGAGAGACTCACTGTCAACACCCTTAACTTGCTATCTGTCCAGGAAACAAAACATGGGCTTAATTTCATGTTCGTGGTGGACAAGGCATTCGGCCTTCACGAGCATGTAATGAAGCCATATGCGCAAAGGGGACTGAACCATAACAAAAGGATCTACAACTACAGGCTATCCAGAGCATGCCGTATTGTGAAAAGTGCTTCTGGAATCCAGGATAACCACTTTCGCATATTTCACACTGTCATCAACTTGAGGGTGGACAAACTAGACTGGGTCGTCATGGCGTGCTATGTCCTGAACAATTTACTCCACTGCCAAACAACACAGCTTGGGGACGGAGGGCTACAGGCACAGCACTCCAAGAAGACCCAGATCTGCCAGAGGAGGTAGTGCAGATATCCTCCTTGGAAACCCTGGCACAACAGTTTATGGGGTATGCATGGGCCAAATACAGTAGGTCAGGGACCAGTACATGGTCATCGATGGGGGCTGTCGATTGGCAAGAGAAATCCATTTGATGGGCAACAAACAAATCATTGTCTGTACTTACCAACACGGTCTGTAAACTCTCGTCCAGATTCGCTGTCATGTTTTTTTGCCTCATTCTTGACCATCATAACCACTCCAGTCCTCTGTGTCTCATCAACCAAACGTAATAAATAGCAAAGCGCTGGAAATTGTTTGTCCCTGCTGCTGTCTAGAGGGGATACTCAACCCCTCTTTAAAGGAAAAAAACAGTATATACAAGGTAGACGGCGCGAAGGGGCAGTATAGATACTTGGTTTGATAAAAATCAATATATATTTTATTTTGATAATACAAAGTTTAAACACTTTTAAAAAGTGAGAACACCGGCCGGTGAAATTTACATAAAACAAAATAATTCACAGATCTGGGTTAATATGCAGAAGAGAGGCCTACTGGATCTTCCAGTTAGGAACAATGGTCCCCAACGGCCTAAACGACACCATTGAACTGAACAACATCTGAACAATACAGACTGTATTAGTACTGTTCCCCCTAGGTAAGAAACAGAAATTGTAATAATGAACAAATAGACCTCACTCGCTACTTTGATGTTTTTCCATATGTTTCCTGACAAACATCTCCCTCTAATTTTCATTCATTCATCCATTTTTTTCATTCATATATTCATTCTGTTTTTTGTCTGTTCTCTTTTTTCCTTTCCTCCTCTTCTTCCCCTATCCCTCATCTCTTCAAAAGCTACCAATACTTTTATATTCCCTTCCCCCCGCCCCTCCAGTCTGATCCAATTTTTGATAAGTACAGGATATGGATAAGACTGCTAGTGTTACCACCAGGAACAATTGGGTTCAATAATATATCTGTACATAGAGATATATATATATATATATAAACAGAAAATGTGTAACAATCCATATCTATTGCTGATTATAACCAACTCTAAAAAGTCTTTGATAATCTATATCTATCTCTGATTATAACCAACTCTAAAAAGTCTCTGATAAATTTTGGTATTGTATTGGAATCTGGCATGGTGTGCTCCGCAGGTGCACATATTTATCTGTATTGGATCAAAATAACATAACATAAAATAATTATATATTTTGTATACTTAATTGTGTATATATATATATATATATATATATATTCTGATTTTTGATGCCTATATTTGTATTTAATTTTAATTTTCATTTAACCAATTTTCTATATATTCTTTTGATTGTATATGTATTTTCATGCACATATGATTTCATTTGTCGATTCTCAATTTTCAATTTTATTTCTGTGTAACTATGGATATATATATATATATATATATATATATATATATATATATATATATATATACAGTATATACACAACACAGCAGCTCACCAAGAAGCAGGGGCGTCACTCGGAGACTTCAGAAGTGATTTCTTTATTCAGCAAAGCATGAACAATCCAACAATTGTTTCGAGCCTACAAGCTCGTCCTCAGGGATAGCACACAAGTGTACAATGAAGGGTATATATACCTATACCTATAGTGACTCCTCCTCCACAATTAATCATACCATAAACCATAAAACAATCTCACCTGTGTATGAAGGTGCGCGAGCTCGTCCACTCTCCGTCTCAGCCCGCGTGCATGCCGCGGCGTGTGACGTCATCAGCCTCCGTCCTTGTTACGGGCGCTGCTAAGCAATGTCTAACACGCCGCAGCTACACACAGCGTACCGGCCTGGAGATCAGTGCGCGTCCCAGCGTGTGACGTCACCCATACACAACCCTCAATGAAGGTGTTGCTAGGCGACAGTACAGACGCCGCTACGACACACCGTCCCCATACTAGAGAGGACAAGTTGGTACACAAGTCTAATTAAAGTGCAAGTGCATAAAAAAGTGCATAGTGAACACATCTAAAACATGATTAAAAAGACATACAACGTACATATCATACACACATAGAAAACTGATTTGTAAATAAACAATTTTTATCTGAATTCATCACCATAAGCATACATATTTCCCTATTGTATGCAATCTCATTATACCTTTAATTATTATTAGATGATATACTTTAACATATCCAAAGGTGCTAATGCTGTTGGGTAATTATATAACAAGTTCGAGTTTACTGTAATAAATTACATCATATATTAGCTATATAAAACAATTTAACCCTGTATGTTCATTCAGCCCTTTGGGGGCAAGTGCTTCAAGTTTATATATCCATCTGCACTCTGCTTGCAACAGACGTTTACCCCTATTGCCGCCTCTTATCGACACAGGTATGTGATCAACAATTTTAGATCGTATACTTGCGACACTGTGCCCCATTTGAGCACAGTGTCTTGCCACTGGTTGATCACTAATACCTTGTCGAATAGCAGCTCTGATGGCTGTGCGATGGTTAGCCATCCTATCTTTAAACTGGGTCTCTGTCTTGCCCACGTAGTATAATCCACATGGACAAGACAGAACATATACAACAAACTTAGAATGACCTGCTGATTTTATGGACTGGGACAGAGCAGGAGGTAAAAAAAAAACATCTTTATTGAGCATAACAATAGCGCTAGCCCTGTAAAATTTGAGTAAAAATGAAATTAATTTCCTGGATGTAAATATTAAGCAATGCCATGATGTATTATCCACCTCTATTTATATAAAGGATACGGACCGGAACACAATTTTAAAGTTTGATAGTTTCAACCCCTTACCGCTTAGGAGAGCCTTCCCTTTTCACAGATGCTGAGGTTGAAAAGAATAACGAGCGATGCCCAGCAATTATTGGTAGACTTGGAGAAAATGATTGAGAGATTTGTAGTGAGGGGATATCCCTTGAGAGAACTCATCAAGGCGAGAGACAGAGTATTATCCATACCAAGATCTAACTTGTTAAAAACTAAAAAAACCACTATCACTGATGACAAAAAATTACCTTGGGTGAACAGGTATTCCATGTCCAGTAATCAGATGACTAAACATGTCAAACAGTTTTGGCCTTTGATTACTGTAGACAGGGATTTAAATTCACTACAGAATACCAGAATTATGCCAGCCTATACTCGAGATAAAAACCTTAGAGATATACTGGTAAAGCTGGATGTAACTGAGATGACAAAGTCTCCAACACCTGCGCATTTTTTAACACGCCCGAAGGGCTGCTTTAAGTGCATAGGGTGTACTACATGCAGTGCCATGCTTACCGGCAATTACATCAGTCACCCTTATACAGGTAAAAAATTGGCCATTAAGTTTCCTGTCACGTGTACTTCTAAGTTTGTTGTATATGTTCTGTCTTGTCCATGTGGATTATACTACGTGGGCAAGACAGAGACCCAGTTTAAAGATAGGATGGCTAACCATCGCACAGCCATCAGAGCTGCTATTCGACAAGGTACAGATGGGGTAGGTCCCATCTTGGCAGGGGATGGCGCTGGCGTCGCCAGCCGCCATCCCCCGCCAGCGCCATGGCGATGGTGAGAAGGGGACGCGCGCGCACGAAAGCGCACACGTCCCCTTCCGACGGCGCTTCCATCCGTTCCCCCGTTCTATCTGCAATTGATGGTGTGGAAAAAATGTCGATTGTCCAGTTTCAAACATAAAAATGTTAGCGTATGAGGGGGCTACCGCAGCCCCCATCGCCACCCCCATCAATTGCAGATAGAATAGGTTCCCATATACAAAAAAAATCCTGGTCAAAATGATGTGCATGAGTTCCAGTACAAACCCGATGTTAGGTCCCTGGTAATCGGGATGATTATCCAGGAATCTGTGCATTGCCTCCAACCCCATGGGGTGCGGGATGGAGGTATATAATGCACTAACATCGATGGTGAAAAGATGTATTTCAGTGTTAGGCAATGTAAGGTTCTGAAGTTGTCTCAATAAATCAGTGGTATCAGATAAATATCTGGGATGAGCTTTAATACATGGTTGTAGTAAACTGTCTACATAAATCAAACAAAACTTGTAAAGGGGTAATCAAAGCAGCTAAAATATTATATGAAGAGTGCATAGCCACTGAAAGCAAAACCAACCCAAAGAAGTTTTTTAAATACATAAATAGTAAACGTTTAATTAAGGAAAACATAGGCCCACTAACTGATACTAGTGGAAAAAGTGTTACTGAGGACAAGGGAAAAGCAAAACTGTTAAATGAGTTCTTCTCATCAGTATTTACTAAGGGAGAGCAGACTGTGGAACGAACATTTACCACAAATGGGACAAATAAGCCAGATCTCATTGGGGATTTCACGCCGAAGGAAATAATACTGAGGGTAAGCAAACTCAAAACAAATAAGTCACCAGGGCCAGATGGGATTCATCCGAGGGTATTAATGGAATTAAGGGATGAACTAGCTACCCCCATACATTATATCTTTAGCAAGTCACTATCGTCAGGTATAGTACCAAAAGATTGGAGAATAGCAGAGGTAGTGCCAATATTCAAAAAAGGAAAAAAGGAAGATCCCGCTAATTACAGACCCGTTAGTTTAACATCAATTGTGGGTAAACTATTTGAAGGATTTTTAAGGGATGATATCCAGGAATATTTAGATCATCACCGTCTACTCAGTACTAACCAACATGGGTTCGTGAAAAATCGTTCATGCCAAACTAATCTACTAGGGTTCTATGAAGAGGTTAGCAAAAACCTCGATAATGGAAATGCTGTAGATGTGATTTTCCTAGATTTCGCTAAAGCATTTGATACTGTCCCACACAAGAGATTGATTAATAAAATGGAGAACCTAGGATTGGGTGAAAATATCTGCAGATGGGTAGGGAATTGGCTATGTAATAGAGAACAAAGAGTGGTTGTGAATGGTGCCGTATCAGATATGATAGCGGTACTAAGTGGAGTGCCCCAGGGTTCGGTTTTGGGGCCCATTTTGTTTAACATTTTTATTAACGATATTGGGATAGGGTTACTCAGCAATGTATCCATCTTTGCGGACGATACAAAACTTAGCAAAGTCATCAAATCACCAGAAGATGTCACCATGTTTCAAAATGATCTTGCAATTCTAGATGAGTGGGCAAAAAAATGGAAGATGAGGTTCAATGTAGATAAATGTAAGGTTATGCACCTTGGGAGACACAACCAGTGTGCTAATTATAACCTTAGCGGAGAGGAACTGGGTAATTCCATACTTGAAAAGGATCTAGGAGTCCAAATAGACAGCAATCTAGGATGTAGTGCCCATTGTAATGTAGCTACAAAAAAGGCCAACAAAATTCTGGCATGTATTAAGAGGGGAATGGAAACTAGGGACTCAAGGGTAATTATGCCACTATATAAAGCATTGGTGAGACCTCACCTAGAGTACGGAGTACAGTTCTGGGCCCCACACTATAAAAAGGACATCATAGAATTAGAAAAAGTCCAAAGGCGAGCAACAAAGCTTATTAGGGGAATGGAGAATTTAAGCTATGGGGAGAGATTAAGCAATTTGGGACTATTTACATTAGAAAAGAGACGTTTAAGGGGGGACATGCTCAACATGTACAAGTATATCAAGGGCCAATATAAGGAACTGTCACACACCCTATTTTCTACTAGAAAGGAATCTAGGACGCGAGGGCATGAGTATAGATTAGAAGAAAAAAGATTTCATTCAGCTAGTAGAAAGAATTTCTTTACGGTCAGAACAGTCAAACTCTGGAACTCTCTTCCCAGAGAGGTGGTAACGGCTGGCTCATTAAATGCGTTCAAGGCAAAGTTGGACAAACATTTACTGGAGAAAAACATCCATGGGTACAAATAAGAAATATAATTTGTCTGTTAAATACCAGAACCTACCAAATCAGCAATGGATATCTATACCAGGTTGAACTAGATGGACGCAAGTCTTTTTTCAGCCTTACCAAAAAAAAAAGAAAATCGATAGTGGTTGCATTGATGGGGCGACCCGGGGGGTCCACCCGGGGGGTCCACCATTGATTTATGTACCTTAGGAACACAATAAAATTGTGGAACCAACGGAAATTGGGGAAGCAAAGCATTTTTAGGACTTTCAGAAATAATACCCATGTTGACAGCCTTGGACAGTGTGTCGCTGAGATCCCTAGTGAATATCACAATATGTGTCAACATACGATATACTTTTACATTATCCAGGTGTACCATAATTTGTCTGTGGTAATGACTGAGGTCCATGATCACTAGTGCTCCGCCCTTGTCTGCCGGGTGGAACACTAGTGATCTGTCCTCCGACAGTGACTTTAATGCATTACGTTCCTTTTTACTGATGTTACTACATGCAGGTAATAGTTCTTTAACTGCCGCACGGGCTTCAAAGTCTGTGACTCTAGCAAATGTCTTAATTGAGTCATTATATGACACCGGGTCAAAGGCAGATTTTGCCATAATTTTACGCAATTGTTGAGGGATCCCCTCATGAGTAGATATTGGGGTACTCACAGTCTCTGTCGGGGTTTTGGATGGTTTGTTGAAGAATTCCTTAAGTCTCAGTGATCTTGTTAACCGGTGATGTTCTATCGTCCACTGTAATTCATTGTGTCGGGAAGATGGAATGAAGGTAAGTCCTTTTGATAAAATGGCTTGTTCGGTGTCTGTAAGGGTATGCGATGACAAGTTTAAGATGATGCTTTCTTGGATTTTGCTACCCTCTTTCCTTCTCTCCCGGTGCCTCTGGCCCCCCCGCTGGGTGACTCTACGGGACCGTCTGCGTGTTGTCTCGTGGTTACCCCTAAAGGGATGGGGGCTTTACGTTCTCTTGTGGGTCTGCTGCTGTTGTCGCTGCTACTGGAATTAAAATCAGTCGAGCTGTGCTGCTGGTCTGGTTTCTTACGGCCTCTGCGACAAAACGGCTTGGTCCCCTCTCTGTCACGGTAAGGGTTAGTCCACTGGTAGACTGTCTGCAATTCATAGTCTTTGTCTACCTTAATTTTATCAATTCTCGCTTGTATATTTGAATTTGAGAATTTAATTTATCGTACCACTGTGTGGATGTATCCGCCACCAGACTTGCTTTGTGAATGGCTTCAAATGCTGCAGCCTTTTCCTTGCAAATTTGACCTCCTTGGAGGAATGCACGATTATTAAAATCATCCAGTCCAGGGAGCATTTATTAGCAATTGCCACCCATTTTCTGCAGAACTCTGCATCGTATTTTCCTATGGTGGGGGCATTTCTTATGCGTAGGCCTCGGGGGATTTTTTTAGCGCGATAGTAATCGCTAAGCGATAGTGTATGATAATGGTAGTCCACCTCCCGTTTATGCAGTCTTAAAAGGTCACGGAATACATCCTCTAGTGGAGTGGCTTCCTCTTGTTCAGTGATTTGGCTTTGTAAAAGGATATTGTCCACTTCATTAACAGTAAAGGTGAACGTGTCACCAGTGACATAGGTCTTACGTGCAAAGCCGCCGGCCAGGTTACTCTCCGCAGGTGGGTTCTCCATGTTGTAATCTTGAACACCTGTGCCGTGCAGTGCATGGTGCAAACCTAGAACGGCTCTGTATCCGAGCTGTGCAGGACGGTTTTGGAGCTGCTGACCGCAGTGGATGCTTTGTGGGGGTGCCTCTGGCAGGAACGACTCCGCTTCGGTGTCTTCCAATATATACATGTACCAGGGCCGGGCACAACCTCCGGGTTCAATTGCTCAGTCGGGTGCCCTCGTCAGGGTAGATACAAACTTCTGTAGGGATGGACGCGGCACTCCAGGCTTTTGTGAACAGCAAATTTCTTTATTTGAGTGAACGGCAACGTTTCAATGCAACAGCATTATCATCAGACTCAAAGCACACTACACATCTAGGGCCTTATTCTGGTTGGAGCGGCCGGGCCGTACGCGTACGTCCCGGGATTTTTTGTGATCTGCGCATGCGTACATTCGCTAATGCGCAGGCGCGACCACTCACCAACGCTTACGGACGGGTCTCTACGTGCGAAAAAACCTGTACGCGAGTGTACGGGTATTGGGGGCGGCATAGGGGCGTGTTGAGGGGAGCGGCCGAAATAATGAGGGAAAATGGGCGTAAATATGGGCGTACACGGGGGTGTGCACCAAAAATGAGCGGTGCTACTACCGCACGATCGACTAAAGCACCGTTCATTTCGCCATCTCAAACCACCCCTACAGATACCGCATGCCAGCGTGCGCCTGGGTTAGCTAATTTACGCGGATTACTGCTCAAACACATACACCTGAATGTAATAAGCAATGCTGCAGTCTATTAAGTCAAAACCATGAATTCACTACCTGCAAGCCACACACAGCACTCTAACACATTGGAAGGTTATCTTTCTATACTTCTCTACATTTAAAGGTTTGTTTAATTTAAGGTAAGAATCTTTGTAAGACCTGCTTATATATGCTAAGGTAGGTATTTGTTAAACAGTTCGACACATTCACTACGTGCTTTCATAGACTTTACACAGTAGCACACTCAATCTACACAAGTCGACATGTGTCAACGTGTTCACTCTAATACAAACATAGGTTTTGTATTTATTATACAATAACATAAACCACATCTAACACCTACAAAGGATGTTTCAGCAATGTTTTAAGCCCATGGCCACTATTTTGCACATTAATTAATTCAATCAATTAATTAATTTTCATAATTATAGTTGAAAGGCAAGATTTGCAGGTCCATATATATGAAGGGTATGAGCGGTGACATAAGCTGACTTTTCTATTGAAAACAATAGGGACCCATCCGTGCAAGCTGGCGTACGCTCAGATAGCCGCAAGAAGTCGGTGGGGAGACGGACGAAAGACGTCCGTAAACGGCGCCATACGCTCAGTTGTACGCCTGTTGTCGGAGTGCAAGGGCTGGGCCGTCCGCGTACGTTGCCGTACGCTCATTTGTACGCCACTCCCCTTCTACGGTATTTCTGCCCGTACGTAAGCGGCTGATTTGTGGGTGGACCTAACCCTAACGGCCGCATACGGCTAGCGTACGTTAATAGTGAACGTACGCACGTTTGGCCGCTCCGATCAGAATAACCTCCCTAATCATTTAGAACAATTGGGTTCAATAATATATCTGTACATAGAGAGATATATATATATATATATAAACAGAAAATGTGTAACAATCTATTGCTGATTATAACCAACTCTAAAAAGTCTTTGATAATCTATATCTATCTCTGATTATAACCAACTCTAAAATTGGATCAAAATAACATAACATAAAATAATTATATATTTTGTATACTTAATTGTTGTGTATATATATTCTGATTTTTGATGCCTATATTTGTATTTAATTTTGATTTTCATTTAACCAATTTTCTATATATTCTTTTGATTGTATATGTATTTTCATGCACATATGATTTCATTTGTCGATTCTCAATTTTCAATTTTATTTCTGTGTAACTATATATATATATATATATATATATATATATATATATATATATATATAATAAAAATAGAATAGAGTGTGCTCTATGATGTCCACCACCTTTTACATATATTAAGGTAGACACAGCGATTAAAACTTATTAAAAGACATAATTTATTTTCCTGACACAAGTTTCATAATCCATATCTTCCAAAAGACATATACCCGACGCGTTTCGTCATATGAATGACTTCATCAGGGGACAGATTTTCCAAACCCTTTGCATATGGGTTAAAATGGTGGATCCTGTTTTAGGATAACTTTAGCATCAAAATTGACCCTTTATTCCAGCAGGAAAATGACAAATTTTCCAATGAAATATTCAAATGACAAATTTTCCAATGAAATATTCAACAGGCAAAAAGCAGTGACCTAGATCACTCCAGAATGGATCCTATGCCACCAGTGTCTGAATAGGATATATATATATATATGGTGAGGGTAGCATATATGCTTGGGGCATCCATTGGTTGTTCCCCCGCTGAAGGCACCTGGCCCAAAAAATCATTTGAAGAAGGAGAAGTGCCAGCCGTTCACGCTATATATATATATATATATATATATATATATATATATATATATATATATATATATATAAGTGGTTTTGCAGGATGGCACTCAACAAGCGTAATACAGTCCTCCGGTGCCAGGAACTTAAATGGATAATAAAGAGCACTTACCCCCTTTCCTTACGGGTGAGGATTGAACCGGCACACAGATGTAGAAGTGAAGAAAAGACGTTTATTGTACAGGCATGGTATGCACAGACAGTCAGCTGTAACCTAACAGCCGTTTCAACCACTTCCTAGTGATTTTCATCAGAGGTGATGAAAACCACTAGGAAGTGGTTGAAACGGCTGTTAGGTTACAGCTGACTGTCTGTGCATACCATGCCTGTACAATAAACGTCTTTTCTTCACTTCTACATCTGTGTGCCGGTTCAATCCTCACCCGTAAGGAAAGGGGGTAAGTGCTCTATATATATATATATATATATATATATATATATATATATATATATTGTTTTCGATGAAATATCTTTTTTATTAGATGATCTCTCTCTGCTTATTGTGTGTGTATATATATATATATATATATATATATATATATATATGTATTATTTCTAATAGCCATCAGGAATTTGGTAAATAGTGGTGACATATACATAATGATATACCAATGATTAAGTGACCAAAGTTTTTCTTTTTCATTTTATATATATTGTTATGCATATTCATAGCAAGTATGTGCAAAGCATAATGAAATATTGTGATAAGGCAAATATAACTTAAGATCGAGTCTTGGTTCCATACTAAAGAAATATATATGAGGAAGTAAAAACGGACATCAAACCGAGGCTTGGTTTGGAAAGAAAGGCGCATGTGCAGGATAAAAAACCCAAAGAGCTGGTGATCAAGCAAAATACACGCCCACATGAGCGGCGCATGCCCGATGAATACTAGGGATGGGACATCCATACGTCGTCTGATGAAGCCGCCGACATTCTATGAGGCGGGGAAACACGTCATCAAGTTCCTACTGCCTGTACGTGAGACACTGCTGACTGGGAGAACCCGGAAGCCGGAGCTGTGCATTCCAGACAAGACAGACGGAGCAGCCGGGAACCCGCTCACGGCGTGGGCAACCAAACAAAACTCCCCAAAAAGTGGATTACAAAATGAATAGCCACGGAGCATAAGTATAACTCTTACTTCTTTCGCATTTATACTGTATGTCTAAAGCTTGCTAACAACTAAAAGCTTATCTGTATGGCTAAGTGACTGAGCACTAACATCTAGCTGGAAACTAGCAATTTATTTGCATTGGAGTGTGATTTCGGAGAGATCCAATGTTTATATTCACAGACTAATATTGTCTTACAAAAAGACTGCTACTATTCCCTGCTTTGCAGAAACTAACCCCATGCATGCCTAACCAAGCCAAAAGCCTGCAATTTATTTGTCTTTGTTTTCTATCTGCATCCTGAATGTGAAAGATAGATAGAGTGTGGAGAACAACCATTTGTAATATACTCCCTTGTGCTGGAAACATTAAAAGCACATTAAGAATAGTGAATGGTGCTATGAATATAAATGCTTTTTTTATGTGAATTATTTTGTTTTATGTAAATTTCACCGGCCGGTGTTCTCACTTTTTAAAAGTGTTTAAACTTTGTACAGGTCGAGTATCCCGTATCCGAATTATTCCGAAAACCAGACATTCCAGAAAGTGAAAAAATAATTATTTTTTTGCTAAAAACTCACTGGGGACATGTGTAACAGCATCACTGGGGACATGATATGTAACTGGCACTATATATGTGCAAGACAATGATTGCTTGGCATTCAAATTCAGTGCTGAGATAGTACACACATTTTGTTTCACGTTTTGAAACCTTGTTTTTTGAACAAATAAAATATATTTGTGTGTATTTTATGTGGTAATAAAATATATTTGTGTGTATATTATGTGTTTATACAGCATAAATGCAAGATACTTCAAAATACATCATTGAAATATTAAAATATTCCGAAATACGGAATAATCCGTTATCCAAAATTCTCCTGGTCCCGAGCATTTTGGATAAGGGATACTCAACCTGTATTATCAAAATAAAATATATATTGATTCTCTGTGTCTCATGACTGAGGGTGAATTTGAGTCAATCATAGTAACAGAGGGATGTTTGGTACAGTAGACAAATTAACAAAAATGAAAGATCGCACACACTAAATTAAAATGTATGAAAAAAAGGGTGGGCTGCTCCTGATAGCAGTCTGGAAATTGCTTAAATGGACAATCAAAGAAAATATAAATATAAAGGTAACAAAATAGATATATAAAAGAGCACCAGAGAACTGTTCTGATAATGATAAAAATATTTATTTATTTATTTATATATATTCAGCTTAAGATAATGTAGCATTGATAATAAATAAATAAAAAATTGACATTTAAGAAACTGTATAATTGATAATGCACGTCTCAGATAATATAGGATTGGTAGTATCCAAATATATGCTAAATTGAACCTCTTATAAAATGTCAATTGACCTGTTATGATATGACGTGGTTTCTCACCCTTTTATGATTTATTAGCTGTAAATTCCAACTGTAGAACAAATGTTCCTGATGATACAGTAACAACACTTTTATAGATGTAATACAACACCTTTATAGATAGTAATAGCCGGAATGCAGTGGAGATTAACCATCTTATTTAAAGGTCTAGTCACCGCTCCAGCAGATTACCGTAAGCAGCAGCCGCTGCCTGATGACGGGCTGCCTGTAGAGTGTAACAGTGTCCACAAACCAGAAACCCCGTGGGTAGTGTGAATTAGCGGCAATATAGTGACAATATAGGCCAGGGCTTGTGTACGGCTCTTGCTGTCTGCCGTATACAGCAGCCGTCACTTGATGATGGGCTGTCCGCAGGTGGTCAGGGAAACAGCGAGCCATCAGTCTCCACTTGTAATTGCCGATATTGTTGCAGCAGTAAGCATCTTAGAAGTGGTTGCTGCGGGTGTCCAAGGAATCTACTTGGACAATGGTGCAAATAGAAGAAGAAAAGCTGTAAACCCCATTTACTAAACGCATTTCTCCGCTATCTGGGTGCAGTGGTTTCATCAGAAGAAGATTCTGCTGGTGTTTGTTCAAAAAATCGAAAAAACAATTGTGTATTGTTGTGGAACTATGCTTCCTAGAAACCTGCACTGCATGCAGGGACTTGGAGAACCACCAGACACATTAATGGGCCCACTGGAACTTGTAGTTCTGTGACAGTACAAATAGTTAAATAAACACACACTGACACACCAGTACAGTATAACTTTATTACATACATCCCACACATACTGATACTTACCTACCTGACACGTAGGTATCCGTCTGTCTGCTGGTCCTGAAGATAATCCAATTGGGTATCTGTGGAAAAAAACTATACTCACCAGGATCCTCCAGCATAGATTGCATCCTCTATAATCCATGTAGACATCCACATACTTGGCAAAAAACAAACTGCCATGTACGCAATCCCTGCAGGAATTTAAGAGTAGCTGCAGAAGGTTTGTTTACATTCTGCTGCTCCTCTCTCCGAATAGTGGCCGCCTAGCAGCCTAGCGGCTCCTGATTGGCTGCTAGGCATCCAATAGCACTAGTAGCACTATTCGGGGGGGGAGGGGCTGCAAAATGTAAACAAACCTTCTGTGGCTACTCCTCAATTTGTGCAGGGATTGCATACATGGTGGGATTTTTTTTTGCCAAGTAGGACTTAAACTACTTGGGAAGATATAGCCACTCTGATACAAATATTAACCTAGATCACTGTATGTAAATATGTATATCTTATTTAAATTTTAAATAAAAAAGTCATAGTTAGTACCTTTTTTATTATTTTGTTAAACTGGCTATCATCAAATGAGGGCGTATAATCAATCACTGAAAATAATAAGATTAGGCAAAGGGGGAGGGGCTAATCTTATTATTTTCAGTGATTGGTTATACGCCCTCATTTGATTATAAGTGATTATAAGCCTATGGACGCCATCACCCATAAATTTGGCCCTGAGGACTGTAGTGACTAGCACTCATGGCATATTGTGGACCTATACATAATCTAGCAATATTCTCTGTGAAGCGTTACAGAATTTGTGTGCGCTATATAGACTGTAATATAGAAAATAATTTTTCATATGGAACAAATGATTGGCATTAATTCAACTTTCCAAGAATTTCAATATAAAAAGACTACAACATTACTCTTACTTTAATGATTTGCATAGTACCAACAGAAATATGAAGTTTCTGAACTAATTTTAGATTTCTTTATTAGTTAACAAAAAGTTATAAACACAGCAAAAACATGTAAATGCACTTCAAAATTTATTTTATTTTCAATATGTACAGTTTCATATGGGAAAAAAAAACACCTGAGGTTAAACTGTTACTTTATAAGTAAAGAATGTATGGATACTCTATTCAGTCTCCCTTTAATAGTAAATAAATGTTAAATATTCCTGGATTATTATGTTAAAATGAAGTTACAAGATCATATTCAGTATAATTGAAATTCTCAAATATATTTTCTGTAATATGAAATTTGAGTTAAAAAAATTAAGGAAAACCTTTAATTGAGGGTTTGTGGGGTTTAACAACTGTGGACGGTCTACACAACTGATTATATATGGTGATACAGGCCATGTTGGATAAATGTATCTAACACAATGGGAGAAACTGAATGCTATATCTTAATTTACTAATGTAAAATAATATGTCAGCCATAGCCTCCAGATAAACAGATTTCCCAGTGGACACATTTACTTGCAATAACTTTGAAAAAAAAATACTTCATACTTAATTACCTTTCTTCTACTTTGGAAGGAGAACACAAGTGATTATAAACTGCCTAAATTATATTCAAGTTTGACTTTCTGAAAACACACATACTGTACTGTATTTCATTTTTGCAAACACTTCTGACGGACAACATTGTCTCTGTAGTATTGTTGTCTCCATTTTTTCTTGGCAAGAGATATGTTTTATTTTCTAGATACAGATCTGTATTATTTGTATCGTCCAAAAAGAAAAATGTATTCTATATTACGGAGGTTGTATAAATTCTTACAGATGATAGAGTCCACACAAATGTCTTAGAGGTCCTTAGAAATTTCAAGGGACACCACTTGAACATTCCCACTCTAGGAAATATCTGTTCCTTATTAGTATGCCTTGTGGGCTAATCAGGACATTTCTGCAACAGCTGTTCTAAAATAGTAAGCCTCTTTGAAGAAGATGATCATTCCGAACTCATTTCCATATTCCTCTATTGTTCTTGTTCCAATGTTGAAACAATTTTGGAAACTTGGATTAATTGATGGGTTCGCCTATTAACTTGTTTCTTCTTTTTTCTTTATGGGTATTTTTGTTGTTCTAGATAAAACGATAATTGAATTACAAAACAAAATATGGAACATGTCATGTTTTTTGTGATTATTATAGTCAGTATGTAAAGACAGATTTTGATAACATCTATTATTTCAATAATTAGTGTGATCAAATATGAATTTTATATTTTTTGTGCAGTATAAGGTGGGTTGTAAATAAATTACAATGCATAATGTTAGGTATATTTCTTAACTTTTTTATTTTTTCGCCTGCAAATCTCATTCTGAGAATATTCTTATGCGTTGATTAACTAGCCCTAACATGCGTGGGGAACAAGTTGCTGTTGCAATAGCGTAGAAACACTGACAACTGCAGCAGAATTCGCCTTGTTGCCCAATTTCATTACAGATTCATGGATTTTGGTACTCAGTTTTGTGGGACTGTAAACAAAATTTTGCATGTACTTACTTGTCATGAATAATTTGATATTAATTGAATCGACCCCTTAGAATGTTTTATTCTATTAAAGCTCAATTTTGTTTAAGAAGACATGAGATCACATTGCACTTACTTTTTCTTGATCTAAAATCACTGCACTATTTAGTTGTTCTTTTGGGAGTATTAACACCTACTATCTTATAGTGCAGGGCTGGGCAACACCGGCCCTCCAGATGTTCGTGAACTACACATCCCAGGATGCTTTGCATTAGTTTTGCTATGTGGCCATGCTGAAACTGATGCAAGGCATGCTGGGATGTGTAGTTCATCAACATCTGGAGGGTGAAAAAAACCATGTCGACCTCGCGACCTGTCGACACAAAGTCATGTTGACTGTTTCCCCTGTACATTCTATATGTCGGTATTTTGGCCTTGTCGGGATTTTAAATGTCAGGATTTTGTCCTTGTCTGGATTTTAAATGTCGGGATTTTGTCCTTGTCGGGATTTTGACCCATTTGGGATTTTGACCCTGTCGGAATTTTGACTGTCGGGACTTCATACCGAATCCATCAAAACAATTTAACTGTAAATTGTATATACAGAAGCTAACAAATTGAGTATACTATCATCTTGATTTATAGTAGTGTAATATGTATTCTGCTATAAAAATATAAACAATTTAAGTATACAGTGTAGAGATAAGACTAACGCTCAATTAAATAATTCTTAATTTGCATTTAGAAACATCATGTTACTTCATTAAGCCAAATTATTTGTGTGAAGGACTATTTACAATGTGTATGTCCACCTGTGTGTCAACATGCAGCAATGTGTTATGTGTTTCTGAGACTTCTGTGATGTCACTAATGTGGCCACGTATATTTGTTCTTGAAGCATTAACTGGGTGGTTTGGTTGGGTTATTTAACAAAAAAACCAATGCTAATCTTTAATACTTCTGGCCATGTGAATGTGAATGAAGGCTTAGCTTCAAACTCTGACATTAATACATTATGGCTGTAAAGACTGTTTTTTTTCCATGTTGTGTCAATAAAAATCTGTCAGTAAACTTACTGCTCTGTGGATGGAAGTTTCTGGAAATGTATTCATGAAAAATAATGGTTCATGGTACCTGAATTTGGTAGTTGGACTCTCCTTCTTACTTGTGTAAAGCATCAAAATATTACTTTAGTCTAGAAAAGAAAGCTTAATACTGTAGTTTTAGTGGTGGTGGTGTTACCACTAGACAGACTTATTTACATAGTTACATAGTATTTAAGGCTGAATAAAGACTCACGTCCATCCAGTTCAACCTTGGTGTATTAGCTTCATCCCATGTAATACGTAGTGTATACTGATATATTTAAGGACAGGTTATGGTTATTGTTAGTACCCCTGAATGTTTTTAACCAATAGATGTTTGTCCAACTTTATTTTAAACGTATTTGTTGACACCACATCTCCCGGAAGAGAGTTCCATAGTTTGGCTGCCTGTACTGTAAAAAAAATGCTTTCTTCTAAGGGAATGAAATCTTCTTTCCTCTAATCTAAACTCATGTCCTCTTGTGCTTAAGTCCTTCTTTACAGTAAAAAGGGCGTCTGACAGTTCCTTATATTGGCCCCTGATATATTTGTACATGTTAAGCATATCCCCCCTTAATCGTCTCTTCTCTAGCCTAAACAATCCTAAATGATTCAATCCATCTTCATAGCTTAAATTCTCTATTCCCTTTATTAGCGGTTGCTCTTCTCTTGACTTTTTCCAGTTCTATGATGTCCTTTTTATAGTGCGGGGCCAGAATTGTACCCCATATGCTAGATGTGGTCTAACCAATGCTTTGTACAGTGAAATAATTACATTTGAGTTTCTAGTCTCCATGCCCCTTTTTATGCATGCTAGTATCCTGTTGGCCTTATTTGTTGCTATATGACATTGAGCACTACACCCCAGTTTGTTATCTATTTGCACTCCTACTGTAGGTCCTTTTCAAGTTCTGAATTACCCAGTGCCTCCCCCACTTATTATAGCTAGCAAATTGGTTGTGTTTCCCAAGATGCATTACCTTGCATTTATCCACACTGAACCTCATTTTCCACTTTGGCATTCTAAAATACCAAGGTGGATGAGGTATTGAAACTACTGAATGAATGACATCATTTTACACATTCAGGGCAGATTCTTCAGATTTGTTTCTATGCAAAGAAACTGTTATGGGAAGCTGATGCTAAATTTACTACAATTTTTTATGTTAATACAAGGATTCAACTAAACCCTGTGCCATGCATTGATTTTAAGATGCCATTATTAGTAACTTTACTTGCTCTGTGCTACGTACAGTATGTGTCAACATACATCTATTCTTCATATGCTACACGTCACGTTACATAACATGTGAGCTCCATATGATTCTGCAGTATTGGGTGTCTTTTTTTTTGTTCGACTTTATCCTGTTAAAATGCGCATTAATTGCAAAACTTAGTGAAAAACACAAACAGCTGTTGCAGTTAACAATTATATGCAACAAGCCTATTTTCTTTGTGTGACTGTGGTTGTTTCTGCATAAGAATTTATATGTTACAGAATTTTCCAAGAAAACTGTAATGTAACATTTTTTATGCATATACATAAACGCATGTTGCATATCATTTTAATCAGCAAAAGATGCTTGTGCATTATATTTGCATTTTAATAGGTCACAAAAAGACGCCTGGCGCTACCAAGCCGCTCCATGATGTGGCATAACAAGAAGGGATTTTTAATGTGAAACAAGGCTATATGTAAATTGACACATCTGTACATGCAAGAGATACATTGGAAACAGGCCTTCCCTTCCCGAATGCATGCCTCGGAAACACAAGGAGCTTTTAAACATGCTCATGACACTCTCACTAGTATTCCCACCCCAAACAGTTCTATCTTATGTAAAGTCAGATCTGTCCACATAATGAATATATAGGACTAACATATGCAAAAATGCATACATTAATTTATGCATATGCACTGTAAAAAAAAAAAAAAAAACATACAGTACCATTTGCCTCCCTGATAAGAGGGGTGTGCATTTACCTGCTCACTAGACAGCAAATATACGCAACAAACTCCCCCCCCCCCCTCTTGACTGTATTGTCAATTATGCATGCTAGTAGCGGGGGTGTGTGTGTGTGTGGGGGGTTATCATTAATCAGCTAGTGTGTATGGGATTTTAGATGCTGGATGGCTGGTACTTTATTTCTATCCACTTTAAGCCTTTAAGGTTTATGACAGAGACCCCCTCAGTGTCTTAATTGTCACCTTAACTCTTCCACTTTGATCACCAGCTAGCGGCATAACAGTTGGTAGTGCACCCTGTGCTGGCACTGCCCCCTGAATGAATGATGTCAAAATGTAGCACATGGAGGGCAAGGCCACCAGCATTAGGAAGTGCAGCACTTCCCAGAGTATCCTGATGACACTCTGAGCAGTTGTGCAGACTGCAAGGTATGTGCCTTGAGTTTCAAAAGCATGCTCCAAGCAGCACTGCAGCAGTCATACTGGCCACAGGTTGTTGTTCCAGACACTCTGCTAGCCAGAAACACCATCAGGCAGCAATGGTGTATCCCCTAGGCCCTATTCTCTGTGCAATGGCACCACTGACACCCCTAGATGTAGCCCTGTCACCCGCCATTTACTTGAAGGGTCAACAGCTGGCAAACTTCTTACCTTTGAAGTTGCCAATTGCTGCACCTCTGAAATTGTAATGTGTAGGGAATCGGAGTGTGGTACTTGATTCTCACGTGACAGCCAAGGACCACAGTCCAAAAATAGAAATTGTTACCCCACAACTCAGGTAAGCTATAGGAAGGGGACTGTTGAAAATAATACTGTAATTAGTGCCCAGATGCCACTCTGGTCAACCTTGATAATACTCTCCATTATGTGGTCAGCTCTGCTAGGGAAAACCAGATTTCACCATGGCAGGATTCAGTGAGAATACAAAGCAGATGGCATATTTTTGCACTGCACCATGTAAACAATAGAGCAAGACATTAAATATTTCCAGTACTTACTTTTCTGGTATGTACATTTTAAAGATTTTTAAAGGTTCTAATTGCTTTATTTCATTAACTAGGTATGTTAATATCTTTATGACTTGTTAGCATGTAAAACAAAGAGATTAATTTTCAATAACATCGGTATTACTGAGTGAATATTTCCTAGCAACATATTTAAAAGACAAAACAAAACTGAGCTTTTATGGACCTCAGGAACAAATTTGGTCAAAATATTTATTAGAACCATACCAAATTAATAAATCTGTTACAACCATAAAGACAAACCTAATGTTGTTGCTTGTTAAATCAGTTAATTAACAGATAAATCATGCAAGCATAGGTAAGTAGACATAATTAATTGGAATGGACAACTTACATACTGACATTTTGCTACAAAATATTCACTTAAAGGAAAGAAAAGCTTTAAGTTAAAGTTGGTATTGAGATTGAACTAGACGGACTTGACAGTACAGAATATGTTTTCAAGTCCAAGAAAACTCGCCAGATGCTGGTGGTATAATAAATTAGGCAAACTGTACACTGAAGGCATGCACAAAACAGTGACAACAAATTTTAAGGGTTTTCTGTAATAAATATCAGAAGTGTTTATACTAGGCTGAAATACACTGAATATACAGTACTTACAAGAGAAATTAAGAAAAAAAAAAAAAAATAAGCAGCAATAAAGACAAAAACAAAAACTAATTTAGTTTTATTATACATGGTTTAGATGAAAACACCTGAGGATGCTGGTATTTAGTATGTTTGTGAATTTTCTAGATATTAGACATACTCTCTTGTTGTTGCTGATGGCTGTGATTGTCTATAATACTGTTGTCCTCTCCCCTCATCATTGGGACATGAGCAGCAAAGAAAGGATCCCCCAAGCATGGTGAGGCTGGCGGCAGCCCATCCTACAAATAATGCTGAACCAAATTCATACCTAAAAGAAAAATGTAATAAATACAATTAATAACTTGATAAACAGAACAAGTGTAACTAAGCCTACTTGGACTCGTCCAGATGAGTGCATTATTTTAATGATCCTAGGAGAGGAAGAGGGACGATCTGATTTTTTTTGTCACGATACTAAGGGGCGTATCCTATTAGCAGCAGTAATTTTCAGTTGCTTATAGGTTCACCGGGTACATGCGAAGCTTAATCAGCCCTCAGAGCCATGATAACGCATGGGTCTGTGAACTTATCCCGGTTCCCATATGTTATCACATGTAACGAGTTCTTTTGGGGGGGGTCAATAACAATGGCCTATATTTGGATAACATTGGTGACATACTTTTACCACTGACAGATATGTGATATTTAATAGTATTCCTCATGAAAAAAAAAATAGCACATCTAATTTGCCTTATTTGATTTAGTTCTCTTAATCAACTTTTAGGACTTGTGTGACATAATAATAATAATAATAATAATAATAATAATAATAATAATAATAATAATAATAATAATAATATTATTTATTTTTATTTATATGGTGCCACAAGGGTTCTGTAGTGCCTGACAATACATACATGAGCAAAAAACAAACAAAAATATGACAGTACAAGACAATTTAGGACAAGTATATTGTAAATAAAGTGAGTTGCATCAGAGGACAGGACACTGAAGCATTTTATTGGGTGGCAGATGCCGTTTGTCCAATGGTGTCATAGGTACGTATATATAGTCAGTGCTTTTCCATCTCAGCTGATTGTACTAATAAAGTCACATGTTTGTTAACCCGTCAGCACACTGGCCTTAATTGTGAATGAACTGATCTTAAACTGGTGGTGCAATAGATACAATTGGCAACATTCAATAATGATTTCTACACAGATTTGCAATATATATATATATATATAAATAAATACACAACACAAAAAGACAACTTATTACAATATACATGTTACATCAACAATAAATTTAATAATTAAATAAAAAGGAAATTAATTATAAAAAAAACAGCTGTATATGTGCTATTAATTTCATGTAAAAATACATATCTAAAGCATAACTCTACAATTAGTAATACCTAAATGCACTAATATTGTGACCAATAGAACATAAAGACAAATTAATAATAATAATAATAAGAAGAAAAATAAACACATTAGTATTGGCACTCAATCTAAAATACATCATTTCTTATGAAAGACACATTACACATATTAGTAATCCTCATGATCAAAGAATTAATCAATATAGAAACCGATATGCTATTAATTCTAAAGACCCATCTATGTATTAAAATGAGAGAGCAACACTGGACCTGCACCTCTGATGAATACTCCCGCTGACTTTAAGGTGCAAGCAAAGGAGTAAAAACTCAACTGCAATGCCACACCAGTCTACGGGAGGGTCATCATCGGCTTAATGCAGGAAAGGCACAATGTCAATACTCTCATTCATACCCAATGGAGACATAGTATTAGCGGTATGAATCCAGTAAGTTTTACGTTTACTCAATTTATTTGAAATATTGCCACCTCTTTCGTCTAAGATGACGTGTTCCAAAGCTTTGAAAGAAAAACATGACAGATCAGATTTGCAGCATTTTTCGAAACGTCTAGGCACACTATGTAGACAAGATTTATTTATTATACTTCTTGTATGCTCTAAAATGCAAATCTTAAGGGGATGTTTAGTTTTCCCAATACATTTTTACCGCATTTGCAGCTAATCATATAGATAACATGAGTAGTCAGACAAGTAATGCGGCTTTTAATATCCCATGTATTTGTGTAATCACTATTCCAAAACTTATGTCTCTCTTTATCTACATATGGACACATTTTACATTGCACGGATAACACCCATTAGTGCTTTTAAACCAACCCTTTTCATTGGTGTTATCAGGTTTTTTGAGCATACAGGGAGCAAGTGTGGACTTCAAGGAATTGGCTTTTCTAATAATTACTACTGGTTTGGGAGGAATAACTGTGTCAAAATATGCAAGTATTCAGTGTTACCTGCTTGTAAAATCCTGCTGGCTCTGTCTATTGCTGCTGACAACTCTGTGTGGTTGAACTCTGCATGCTGATTACAGCTTCTGATCCACTCCATGCTGCAGGAAAGTCTGTGTGATCTGAGCTCTGCTGATTAGTTGCAACACCTGGTAACTCTCTCCTGCAGGAGAGTTCAGTGTGAACTGACCGTACTCAGCCTTCATTGATTAGGGCACCTGTGAGTAATTAGCTCCCTGTGTTTCCTATAAAAAGGCAGTTTCTGGCAGACAGAGGCTGCCAGAGTATAGGTTCACACCAGCTCCAGCGTTCCCAGTGCTTGGTCTGAAATCCAGTGTTACCAGTGTATGATTCCGGCTATTCTCCTGCCTGCTCCCTGTGTACTACATCCGTGACATCCAGTGTATGACCTTGGCTTGTTCTGTGACCATTCTGCAGCCTCATCCCAGTGTACTGTGCCTTCCTGTGTATGACCCGGCCTGACTCTGACCATTCGTTGCTGCATCCCTTTGTACTGTATCTGCTCACCTGTTATCGACCCGGCTTGATCTCGACTACCCGCTTGCTTCAGTCCCTGACACCGCTTCTGTCCGACTGTTACCTACCCAGCTTGACGACCACGCTCCATATTCCACAAGCTCCTACCACTCATACGGGGAACCTGACCAGGGGACCGTGACCGACGTGTCGGGAGCCGCAGAAGCCCAAATCCCGCTTGGAGGGGTCACTGGCAGAAAATCCCTGGCACGGTTAGACTCCGCACCCCTGTGTCAGGTCTAGCCAATCCCTAGAATGTCTCAGAATGTCACAAGCCCCAGGAGGGGAATACGAGTATCAAGACCCGATATGGGAGTCCAAGTATCAAACCCAAAGATGGGATTCTGTCCCGCCTGCCCAAGATGGGGGTCCTGTCAGTTCAGCCCAAGGAGGGGCGTCTGAGTACTGTGCTCCAGGAGGAGCTTCCTAGTGTCTTGCCCAAGGAGGGGCTTCCGAGTATTGTGCTCCAGGAGTAGCTTCCTAGTGTCTTGCCCAAGGAAGGGCTTCCTAGTGTCTTGCCCGAAGAGGGGCATCAAAGGGTTTCACCCCAAGTGGACTCTCACAGTGTCGAGTTCCGAGAGGGGTCTCAGAATGGCGAGCCCCAAGAAGGGGTACAGAGTCTTTTTCCTCGGAAGGGGTCTCGGGGGGTCATTTCCCAGGAGGGTTCTCAAAGTTTCAAGCCGCAGAAAGGAGTTCAGAGTGTCATGCACCAGGAGGGGTCTCAGACCGTCAGACTCCAAGCAGGGTCTCAGAGTACCACACCCCAAACAGGGTCTCTGAGCATTGAGCCCCAGGAGGGTTTCCTGAGCACTGCACCCCAAGAGGGGTCTCTGAAGGTGGTACCCCGAAAAGGGCCTCTGACTAAATTACCCCAAGAGGAATCTCTGAGTGGTGCACCCCAAAAGGATCCTCTGGTTGCCACACCCCAGGAAGGGTCTCTGAGTGTGGCTTCCCAAGATGGGGCACTGAGCACTTTGCCTCAAGAAGGGGCTCTATATATCACCCCAGATGGGGGTTCCGAGCCAGTCACCCCAGGTGGGGGTTCCGAGCCAGTCACCCCAGGTGGGGATTCCAAGCCAGTCACCCCAGGTGGGGGTTCCGAGCCAGTCACCCCAGGTGGGGGTTCCGAGCCAGTCACCCCAGGTGGGGGTTCCAGGTCTGTCACCCCTAGTAGAGATCTATCTGCCCTTGCCTCCGGGCATGAGGACCCATCTGCCCTTGCCTCCGAGCATTAGGACTTGTGTGCTGTGGTCTCAGGATCAGTCCTCGTGGTCTCCGGGCCAGTCCCCGTGGTCTCCGGGCCAGTCCCCGTGGCCTCCGGGCCAGTCTCCTTGGCCTCCGGGCCAGTCTCCATGGCCTCCGGGCCTGCCTCCGTGGTCTCCGGGCCTGCTTCCTTGGCCTCTGGGCCTTCCTCCGGACCTGTCTCCATTGCTTCCGTGATCTCCGGGCCTGAGTCTATTGCATCCATGATCTCTGGGCCTAAACATGTCAGCCAAGAAAAACTTCTAGAGTACCGATGCCTACTGTACTGGACATCCATGAGGCTTCAGCAGTGCCTCAAGTCCAAGAGAGATCCGTCGTGTCAAAGGTCCCACCAGGGTTGGCTATTACACAGTAGCCAGCTGAAGAGTCTTCTGAAGTCATTTGCTTTGATGGGAACATTGATCCATCCTCCGGGGTTAATCTGGCAAATAATGTAAAATTTATGATCTTATCCTTCCGAGGAGAAGCACTAGAATGGGTTAATCCACTTGTTGAAGCCAATGATCCTCGACTGCGAGATCTGATATCATTCTCCAGGGCCGTGATTGACAAATTTGGATTAAAGACTTCTTCATCTACCTTGGTTGAAAGTCTGTCCATGCCTCTTCAAAACCATGGGTCATCTAGACGGCATGCTGAGTACTAGTGCTTCTGGGATTTTTTTTTTACCAAGATCTGAATCAAAGAACTCAACAGTTATGGGCATTCGTGTCGGCTCTTTAGCACTTCATGGTCCCAGTGAATCATCAGCCAAAAAGTCTTTGATCTGCACCCCAGAACTAGACTACAACTCAGATTATGATTCTGAACACGATGCCGCTCCCTTTCTGGGTGGTCTAGTGTTGACCAGAGCCCGTTTTGTAGAGCCAAAGGTCGCACATCAGTCAACGAAATCCAAACAGTCTTCCAAAAAGAAGAAGCACCGCAGACAACCTTGAAAATTTCCTTGTGGGTTGTTCGGAGCCCACCCCTAGAGGGGGGTAATGTCACAATATGCAAGTATTCAGTGTTACCTGCTTGTAAAATCCTGCTGGCTCTGTCTATTGCTGCTGACAACTCTGTGTGGTTGAACTCTGCATGCTGATTACAGCTTCTGATCCACTCCATGCTGCAGGAAAGTCTGTGTGATCTGAGCTCTGATGATTAGTTGCAACACCTGGTAACTCTCTCCTGCAGGAGAGTTCAGTGTGAACTGACCATACTCAGCCTTCATTGATTAGGGCACCTGTGAGTAATTAGCTCCCTGTGTTTCCTATAAAAAGGCAGTCTCTGGCAGACAGAGGCTGCCAGAGTATAGGTTCACACCAGCTCCAGCGTTCCCAGTGCTTGGTCTGAAATCCAGTGTTACCAGTGTATGATTCTGGCTATTCTCCTGACTATTCTCCTGCCTGCTCCCTGTGTACTACATCCGTGACATCCAGTGCATGACCTTGGCTTGTTCTGTGACCATTCTGCAGCCTCATCCCAGTGTACTGTGCCTTCCTGTGTATGACCCGGCCTGACTCTGACCATTCGTTGCTCCATCCCTTGGTACTGTATCTGCTCACCTGTTATCGACCCGGCTTGATCTCGACTACCCGCTTGCTTCAGTCCTTGACACCGCTTCTGTCCAACTGTTACCTACCCAGCTTGAGGACCACGCGACCGATGTGTCGGGAGCCGCAGAAGCCCAAATCCCGCTTGGAGGGGTCACTGGCAGAAAACCACCGGCACGGTTAGACTCCGCGCCCCTTTGTCAGGTCTAGCCAATCCCTGAGTGGTAGTGCACCCAAGTTTGTGACAAACTGTACGTAAAATAGGGTCTAGAAGTAGTATATCCCAATGTTTAAGTATTTCTCATATTTTATGACCATCTGAATTGTATTGAGTGATAAAGGGTACAAAATTGGTGTCAGTGTTTTCTTTCTTTTTATATTGTAATAACTCCGTTCTATCCGTTTTTAGCTTTTTCTCTGCATTTATCAATGAGATCAGTGGGATAATTCTTTTCTACAAACCTACCACTATAAAATTCAGCTTGCTCATCAAATTTGTTGATGTTAGCACAATTTCTACGAATTCTCACAAATTGTGAATACAGAATATTTTTAGCCATTTTTAAACCTTAGATTATACTGGCTGGTATTTAAGTCCATTATGAATTTGTTAAACAACATTTCATCTCCATCCCAAATTATTAGGATATCATCAATGTATCATTTATACCCTATAATGTTCTATTTATATACCACATTCAGTTGAACATTGCATTCCTCCCATTGTCCCAGATACAGGTGAGCTAAGCTCGGTGCATATGGGGTCCCCATAGCTACCCCTTGTAGCAGTAGAAAGTAATCCCCCTGGAAACAAAAACATTGTTTATCATAACCAAATCAAGAAAATCAATAATAAGTTTTCTAAAATTTTCATCCACGTTGTCATCCTTATCTAGATAATATGGTATAGCATTAAGTCCCCCTTCATGTGTAATAGACGTATATAACGCTTCGGTACTTATGTAATATCTGGGCTCCCGTTTTCTTATGAGACCGGTCGCCACGCTTTGGGCACAGTGGCTCGCTGCGCTCGCCACACTATATAAAATCAACTCCATGCGTAGTTGGATAGTAGGGGTATGAAAAAATGGGGTGCATTTATCATAGGAGCCCAGATAATACATAAGTACCAACGCTTCTATGTCTATTATACACCACATGTTGGACTTTTGCCAGGGTATACTTTATATATAAGTAAGTACTTGTGTCGAGTCTTTGATATAAGAATTAAGGTTTTCAACATATTTCTGTAGATCAACGTACTCAGTGAGCTTAGAGGTGGCTGAATCTATGCCGGCAATAATCGGCCGGCCTGGAGGTTTTTCTAAACATTTTTGTATCTTGGGTATGTAATAAAACAAAGCCATCAAAGGGTTTTCATTAATAATAAATCTGCATTCATTATCCGAAATACATCCTCTACGTACACCATCATATAGCAAACGTTTTATTTTATCGACAATATTGGAGGTTGGATTGGTTTTTATTTTTTGATATGTTGTCTCATCATTTAGAAGCCTATAGGCATCCTCCAGATAATCATCACAATTTAACACCACAAATCCCCCCCTCCATATCAGCCATTTTGATGACTATGTTTTGATTTTTTTCTAATTTTTTGGTAGCTCCTCTTTCATTATTTTTAAGGTTGTATTTACTTTTATTCTTATTTTTACAAAGATTATCCAAATCATTTTTAACTAACTCAACGAATGTTTCTATGTTATTACCTCTGGATCAGATAAAACGCGGATTTTGGTTTCAAATTTGTATTGGGATTCTGTCTACTGTCTGATGGGGCATTCTCTATTTTTGGTAAAATGTCTACTTAATGTAAGGGTGTGGATACATTTAATTGTATCTATAAATAAATTAAAATAATTGGGAACTGTATTCGGGGCAAAAGATAAACCTTTTTTCAATGTTAAATTTGCCGAGTTTAGCTAGCCTTTATCTGGTACAATGGGAGGAATGCAATGTTCAGCTGAATGTGGTATATAAACAGAACATTATAGGGTATAAACGTTACATTGATGATATCCTAA
This sequence comes from Crinia signifera, assembly GCF_055691185.1. Lineage (NCBI taxonomy): Eukaryota > Metazoa > Chordata > Amphibia > Anura > Myobatrachidae > Crinia > Crinia signifera. The sequence goes on from NC_139226.1 coordinate 72,484,449, forward strand.
TAATTTGGGATGGAGATGAAACGTTGTTTAACAAATTCATAATGGACTTAAATATAAACCAGTATAATCTAAGGTTTACGTCTAAGATCCATAAAGATCTAACAGAGTTTCTAGATTTGTTTGTAGATACCACTGAATGGTCCAGTACAAATAATGTTATTGAAACATCTACATTCATTAAAAAAGTAGATAGTAACAGCTATGTACATTATAATAGCTGCCACTATAAAAAGTGGCTAAAAAATATTCCGTATTCACAATTTGTGAGAATTGTGCTAACATCAACAAATTTGATGAGCAAGCTGAAATTTATAGTGGTAGGTTTGTAGAAAAGAATTATCCGACTGATCTCATCGATAAATGCAGAAAAAAAAATCTAAAAAACGTGATAGAACGGAGTTATTACAATATAAAAAAAAGAAAACACTGACACCAATTTTGTACCCTTTATCACTCAATACAATTCAGAAGGTCATAAAATACGAGAAATACTCAAAACATTGGGATATACTACTTCTAGACCCTATTTTAAGTACAGTTATTCCTCCCAAACCAGTAGTAGTTTTTAGAAAAGCCAATTCCTTGAAGTCCACACTTGCTCCCAGTATGCTCAAAAAACCTGATAACACCAATGAACAGGGTTGGTTTAAAAGCACTAATGGGTGTTATCCGTGCAATAAATGTAAAATGTGTCCATATATAGGTAAATAAAGATATAAGTTTTGGAAAAGTGATTACATGAAGTCATGGGATATTAAAAGCCGCATTACTTGTCTGACTATCTCTGTTATCTATAGGATTAGCTGCAAATGCGGCAAAAAATAAATAATATGTGTAATGTGTATTTTATACGAAATTATGTGTCTTTTATACAAAATTATGTATTTTAGATTGAGTGCCAATACTGATATGTTTCTTTTTCTTCTTCTTATTTCGTTCTGTCTTTATGTTCTATAGGTTACAATATTAGTGCATTTAGGTATTACTAATTGTAGAATTATACTTTAGATATGTATTTTTACATGAAAATAATAGCACATATACAGCTGTTTTTTAATAATAAATTTCCTTTTGATTTAATTATTAAATTTATTGTTAATGTAACATGTATATTGTAATAAGTTGTTTTTTTGTGAGTTGTGTTTTTTTATATATTGTAAATCTGTGTAGAAATCATTACTGAATGTTGCCAATTGTATCCTTTGTACCACCAGTTTAAGATCAGTTCATTCACAATTCAGGCCAGTGTTCTGATCGGTTAACAAACATGTGACTTAATTAGTACAATCAGCTGAGACAGAAAAGCACTGACTATATATATCTACCTATGACACCATTGGACACGCCTCCTGATAAAGTCCATTGTGACAAAATGCGTTGAGGGTGTGTTCTTGTTGACGTCAAACCGGTGGTCTTATCCTTTGCTGTGAAGACGCCTGACTGTGCTCTATCCACGCCGCTTAGCCGCTGAAGTTACAGAAGCCGCCAAGCTGGGGATTCCCGAGTGTGCCGATACACGGATGCTGGTGATCTGATGCCGATCTTGTAATACTTCTGTGTATGTGAACTTTTTACTTAGTAAAGTGTTTTACACATATTGCTTACCAGCGTGCCTCCTACCATTCTTCTTTTAATATGTGCATTCAGTTGGAGGTTGGAGATAGCCTCCCTTTTGGATAAGGGGCTGCGCCGCAGAAAAGGGACATTTTAAAAGACCACAGAATTAGAAAGAGGACTGTGCGCCTATCAGATTATTATATATATATATATATATATATATATATATATATATATATACACACACATTGATATACATTTAATGTGACCTATGATATAACTGGTTTGTGTATTCCTGTTAGCCTCCTCTGGATTTAAAAGTTTTTACCTAAAAATGGATGACGATCCCTCGACCAAATGAATCTCCACTGGGACTTCTGATCGCTTCAGAGAGGCTAGCAGAAAAGCATTCTGCTAGCCTCTCTAAAGCGATCAGAAGTCCCAGCGGAGATTCATTTGTTCTTAATTTTTGGATGAGGGATCGTCATCCATTTTTAGGTAAAAACTTTTAAATCCAGAGGAGGCTAACAGGAATACACAAACCAGTTATATCATAGGTCACATTAAATGTATATATATATATATATATATATATATATATATATATATATATATATATACAATAATCTGATAGGCGCACAGTCCTCTTTCTAATTCTGTGGTCTTGTAAAATGTCCCTTTTCTGCGGCGCAGCCCCTTATCCAAAAGGGAGGCTATCTCCAACCTATCATAGGTCACATTAATTGGCTCACTTCAAATATCTCAACTGAATTTTGATATATGTACTCCTACTATAGGTTTAAGGATTATCATGTCCTCACATTAGATTAATCTGGAAAACATCTTTATATAGAAGAAAGGAATCACAAGACCGTTATTCCCCTGATGAAGTCTCTATGAGACTAAATGCGTTGGGATTTTCTACAAGCGTTTTTTACCTGACTATCCTGTGAAGAAAATTAAACTAAAGTATTGGAAAAACATCTCCTGGTTTACTTCACTGGATGTGGATATTGCAAGTTTGCTATTAAACTTTGTTATAGACGTCATACCACTATTGTGTAAAAACATTGGGCTCTGTTCGTTCCCTACCCCTCAGGGAACTTAGTGGTGAGGCTGCCAAGCATATAATTGTGACACACTGTTTACATAATTTGTGAAATAGGCTTCAGCGCGAGTTGGAATATTGGGGATACATATATAAATATAAAAGGCAGAGAGAAAAAATGCACACCACTTAAGTTTGTAGTGGGTGGGTGCTAGATCCCATAAGTAGAGATAGATACACAACTTTCCCCAATGAAGGAGAAAGGAAATCTGCACACCATAGATCAATAGACTTTAAGTCATTTTTATAAGTCTCTTAAAAAGAGGTGATATAACAGATGGCAATATATTGCATAGAAAAAAAAAAGCTGTAGGTTACTTATCCATAACGGGTTAACATCATATTGCCTGTGGATGCCCACGCTAGTCCCATAACCACAGTAGCTCGACAGTCTGTTTTGGTGGGGTATCCACCTTTCTCAAGAGCACAATGACTATTGAACACATGCCATATAAATAGGACCCAGAAGCCCGCCATAATCAATACAACACATCTCACCTGTTAAAGCTGCAAAGTCTCATTCCACGCTGGAAACCCAGTGATGAGACGCATACATTGCGGCTCATGACACGCACGGACTTCCGCTTCCTGTACGTCACTCCCGGTCACACAGGGCACCCGCCTCATCAATGTGACAGTGTTGGAGGAGAGAGCTCCAGAGTCAAGACCACATATAGTAGCCATCACGCTGTGATCAATCTTCTCCTATCCTGCATCGTTACTCGAGCGCTGGGACGCAAGTAAACTGGCCGTGGGACACACAGCTATGTTTCCCGCATCTACCAATCACGCACCATATTCTACATCATGCGCTCTCAGGCTGTATGCGCATCCGGATCCTGCCCTTGGAACGCATAGCCATATTGGTACTTGTTTCCTAGCACGGCCACAATCGCGGGCATCGGGTGTCATTTTTAGTGGTCTGCAACGCGACCGACGCGATGCCCCCGATTTTCCCATTGAAATGCATTGAAAAAAGTCAAAATCGCGTTGGTCGCGTCGTAAAAAGGCTTAAATGGTACAGACGCGATGCACCCGATTTCCCCATAGGGAAAAATGTTAAATGCCTCAATTTACCCGCGATGCCCCCCATTTCCCATAGGAAACAATGTTAAATGGCTCAATTTACCCAAATGATCATAGGGAACAATGGTAAATGGGCCAGAAAGCCCCAAAACACCCCTCAACAGTGAAATGTCCCCCCAAAAGTAGTTTACGCCGCCCCACGATCAACACGAACCCGAAGCATGGCGAGCGCAGTGAGCTCACGAGGGGCGGCGGTACGCGTCCTCCGACCTTTTCATACCCCCACTATCCACGTCGGCGTGGAGTTGAGAATAGAATAGTGTGGCGAGCGCAGCGAGCCCCGCGAGGGGACGCGGATACCTTCACAGGTAAACGCGTCCCTTCGCGGGCTTCACAGGTATCCGCGTCCACTCGCCACGCTTCGGGCTCGGTGGCTCGCCACACTATTCTATTCTCAACTCCACGCTGATGTGGATAGTGGGGGTATGAAAAGGTTGGAGGACGCGTACCGCCGCCCCTCGCGGGCTCGCTGCGCTTGCCACGCTTTGGGTTCGCGTTGATCGTGGGGTGGCGTAAACTACTTTTGGGGGGACATTTCAATGTTCAGGGGTGTTTTGGGGTGTTTCTGGCCCATTTACCATTGTTCCCTATGATGATTTGGGTAAATTGAGCCATTTAACATTGTTTCCTATGGGAAATAGGGGTCATCGCGGGTAAATTGAGGCATTTAACATTGTTCCCTATGGGGAAATCGCGGGCATCGCGTCGGTACCATCGCACCCGATTTTTTAGTGCATGCGATGGCCGCGATGCCCCCGATTTTTACACCCGATGCCCACGATCATGATCGTTGTGGCCGTGCTAGGAAACAAGTACCGCCATATTTCCAGCAGTAACCTGTCAATAATGAGATTACTCACGCGGGTGGCCAGACTAACAACAATAGCCTGCAAAAAATGTCTGGAAACCGGTTGATCACTCTGTCCGGTGGTCAAAGCAGTACGGATGGAATAGCGGTGTGCTGCCATGCGCTCCCGCAACGTACGGTCGGTTTTGCCGACATAGCTGAGACCATATATATATATATATATATATATATATATATATATATATATATATATATAAAAAACACAAAATTCCTAGATTTGCGCTAATTTCCCAGTTACACAAATGGTCCCTTATAACACTTAGCCTCCTACTAGTGTGGCTACTACAATCCAATGCCACCACAATAGTGTTATATAGCACCTAGTTTCTTTTTTTGTCTTTCCTTATCTCAAAACATCCATAGACACAATTTCTCAAATATAAAACATTTATTAAAATACACTTTAATACAAAAGTGTTTTCAAAGTAGTTCCTTGTCAGAGGATTTTCTTAAATAGTGGATGTAAACTAAATCCCGACACATTTCGTCTCATTAAGAGACTTCATCAGGGGTGCTTTACATAACTCTACAAAAAGTATAACATATTGGTAAGCATATACAAAAAGGAAAGACATAACAATATGTACAATTTCATTTTGACAGATGATCTATATAAAAGAGGAATAGATGGAAGATTCTTAGATGTTCTTTAAAGGTTTATTTTTATTTGTATAAATTACTATAAATATATAATATAAATTATTTCTAAATGTATAACAAGGACTTTTTCAATCTTTAAACTTGCTATATGATTAGAAAAAATTAGGGCGGGGGGGGGGGAGGAAGAAAAGAGGAGGAGGTTTCAATCTAGAATATCCAATTACTTTTTTGTAAGTAGGATGTATCGTACCTTTATTGATCTGTATAGGAATTTCTCCTTATTTCAACAGTGAATGAATTTCTATATTGATACTACTTTTTATGGCGCAGAATGAATGAACTCTCCACTGGATGTGATCTTACTAACAATAAAGAGACATAAATTCTAACTATTGATATCAAGTTTCCTTATTTTAATTATATATGTATATTTGTTATATTTAATTTCTATTACCTTTAGAACAAGGTTTTTTTAATGATCCATATCCTCTCTTCTTTCAGGTAATAACTGAAGAAATATCTAATAGATTTATAAAGAGTGAAATTTTCCTACTTTTTATTATAAAATAAAATTTTCATTATTTATTAGTAGGCTATATTCCTTATACGTACCAATTAGTTTTGGATTCTGACACTGATTTGATATTAGTACAATCGATAAAGTTCCACATATGTAAAGATCTAAATTTAAACCAGAACTGCAATTCCAATTTTATTCTATAGAGGGAGTAAGTGCATATTATAGTTTTTTCAAATATCTTATAAATGATCTCAATACAATATTATTCTTTTTGGTCTTTTTTTACATACCTCCAATAGTTAAATAATTGTATGATGCTTGGAGATTGAATTCAACTTTCCCAATGAAATAAATAATCCCTAATGGATAACATACAGAATATAGTATTACAATCAAAATCAAAATAGCAGGTACCATTCCCAAAAATAATCAAATATGATCTAAATGGCCTTTATTTACCTGGTTCCACCAGCAGTAGTGTACTCCTCTGTGTCCAATGTGCAAGTGATTTGTGTGTATCCTGGTGTCTATTTATAGGGAGTTACTAGTGACCTCACTTCCTGTGTTTCTATTTTTTTTATATTTATTTATATTCAATATAATTTATATAATTTTCAGTGTCCATATTATTTATTTATTTATACCTACATTTATATAATTTTGTTAAGGAAAAAAGAGTGATCAGAGTGCGCTCAAATCGTAGCACCTAGCACCGATAAACATATAATATGATCCCACAATCATTGATTTTCCGTAGTTAGTTTAAGGTGTTCAACAATAAGATGAAGACTTCATTCAAATAGGTATTCTCTTTATTAATAGAAGCCCTTTTAATAAAGAAAATAGCTGTTTGAACAAAGTTTTCATCTTATTGCTGAACACCTTCAACTGACTATGGAAAATCAATGATTGTGAGATCATATTATATGTTTATTGGTGCTAGGTGGTACGATTTGAGCGCACTCTGGTCACTCTTTTTTTCTTAGCTTCCATTTGTGTCTCTCACTAACAGGAGAGACATTTCAGAGTCGCAGCTTGGTATTTTGTCATTAACACAACACCTGAACCACTCCTTTCTTATATAATTTTGTGCCTTATATTTATCTTTTAGTTATTACATAGGGAAATATTATTTTATATTGTGTCACTGTGTTCTTATTTTTTCATCTATATTCCCTTATTTCGATAGTTTAGTGGTTCTAAACTTTCTTTACTAAATCATGTAAATATTTATATTTTTGGTTCAGGAAAAATAGTAAAAATGCCTTAATAGGCTAGTCTGCATTCCTCCCTCGGACTGGTGGAACGCACCGCCATTATAATAAAATTTCATTAGTTATATAGATGACCCTGATTGGCTATTTAGCTTTCCACCGCATACCTAGTGGAACGCATCTATCTCCACGGGAAGTTCACTCCCTGGCAGCTGCGCATCCCATACTAGCACTATGCGTTCCACCCAATCCACCCGTGGCGGTGCGTTCCACTCGGAGATCGGGTGGAACGCATAGCGCTAATATGGGATGAGCAGTGGCCTGGGAGTGGACTTCCGGCGGAGATAGATGCGTTCCACCGGGTATGCGGTGGAAAGCTTAATAGCCAATCAGGGCCATCTATATAACTAATGAAATTTTATTATAATGGCGGTGCATTCCACCAGTCCGAGGGTGGAACGCAAACTAGCCTATTATGGCATTTTTACTATTTTTCCTGAACCAAAAATATAAATATTTACATGATTTAGTAAAGAAAGGTTAGAACCACTAAACTACCGAAATAGGGGAATATAGATGAAAAAATAAGAACACAGTGACATTGAAATAATATATCACTATGTAATAACTAAAAGATAAATATAAGGCACAAAATTATATAAATGTAGGTATAAATAAAGAAATAAATAATATGGGCACTGAAAATTATATAAATTATATTGAATATAAATAAATAAATATAAAAAAATAGAAACACAGGAAGTGAGGTCACTAGTTACTCCCTATAAATAGAGACACCGGGATACACACAAATCACTTGCACATTGGACACAGAGGAGTACACTGCTGCTGGTGGAACCAGGTAAATAAAGGCCATTTAGATCATATAGGATTATTGTTGGGAATGGTGCCTGCTATTTTTTAATACAATATTCTGTATGTTATCCATTAGGGATTATTTGTTTCTTTGGGAAAGTTGAATTCAATTTCCAAGGATCATACAATTATTTACCTATTGGCGGTATGTAAAATAAGACCAAAAAAAATATTATGGAATTTGGATCATTTATAAGATATTTGAAAAAACTATAATATGCCCTTACTCCCACTATAGAATAAAATCAGAATTGCAGTTCTGGTTTGAATTTGGATCTTTACATATGTGGAACTTTATCGATTGTACTAATATCAAATCAGTATCAGAATCTATCTAATTGGCAATATAGCCTACTAATAAATAATGAAAATTTAATTTTATAATAAAAAGTAGGAAAAATTCACTCTTTATAAATCTATTAGATATTTCTTCAGTTATTAACTGAAAGAAGAGTGGGTATGGATCATTAAAAAAAACTTGTACTAACGGTAATTGAAATTAAATATAACAAATATACATATATAATTAAAATAAGGAAACTTGATATCAATAGTTAAAATTTATGGGTGAGATTTAATAGGATGAGAGATTCAGAAAGTGAGAGATTCAGTAAGAAATCTCCAGTTTTTTTAAAGCAGCAATCATTTACACTGCAATACCAGTTTGATTTTGCAGTGTAAATGATTGCCGCTTTAAAAAAACTGCATATTTCTTACCAAATCTCTCACCCTATTAAATCTCACCCTATGTCTCTTTATTGGTAGTAAGATCACATCCAGTGGAGAGTTCATTCATTCTGCGCCATAAAAAGTAGTATCAATATATAAAATCATTCACTGTTGAAATAAGGAGAAATTCCTATACAGATCATTAAAGGTATGATACATCTTACTTACATAAAAGTAATTGGATATACTAGATTGAAACCTCCTCCTCTCCCCCCCCCCCATCTTTTTTCTAATCATATAGCAAATTTAAAGATTGAAAAAGTCCTCGTTATACAATTAGAAATAATTTATATGATAATAATTTGTAGAAATAAAAATAAACCTTTAAAGAACATCTAAGATTCTTCCATCTGTTCCTCTTTTATTTAGACCATCTGTCAAAATGAAATTGTACATATTGTTATGTCTTTCCTTTTTGTATATGCTTACCAATATGTTCTACTTTTTGTAGATTTATGCAAAGCACCCCTGATGAAGTCTCTTAATTAGATGAAATGCATCTGGATTTTGTTTACATCCACTATTTAAGAAAATCCTTTAACAGGAAATACTTTGAAAAAACTTTCGTTTTAAAGTGTATTTTAATAAATATTTTATGTTTGAGAAATTGTGTCTATGGATGTTTTGAGATAAGGAAAGACAAAAAAAAAGAAACTGTGCGCTATATAACACTATTGGGGTGACTGAAAAGTTGTCTTCAGCTCTGCTTGCTGACTATTTATTACAGCTATTGAAAAAGTCAGAATGCCACACCTCATCACCACATTATTACCCTTCTGTGAGGGCACTGGGCGCAGTTCTGTATTTGCATTGGGAGTGCAGGACCCCCGAAATTATATAGAAATATATATATATATATATATATATATATATATATTTAAAGCTTACATTCTAAAGGGGATATACACAGAAGGTTAGGATGAGAGAAGGCTGGGTTTACTGAAGAAGTGGGTCGAGAGTACCTCTTTAAAGTTTTGAAGGGAGGTGGAGAAACTAGTAGGCAGGGGTACAGAATCCCAGAGATAAGGAGCACAATCGACAAAATCTTGGAGGCGGGAATTGGAGGAATTAACCAGTTGGCAGAAGAGGCAGCATGCATTTGTGGAGCTAAGAGAGAGGGAAGGATGTAAAGAGAGATAAGGTCAGATATGTAGGTGGGAGAGGAATGGAAGATGGCTTTGTAAGGGAGGAGCTTTAATTGAATTCTGAAGGGAAAGGGAAGCCATTGTAGGGTTTGTAAGAGAGGGGAGGTGGACATAGTTAATTTGGAGAGGAAGATGAGCTGGGCAGCAGCAGGGCCGGTGCTAGGGTGTCCAGTGCCTTCCTGGAAAATCTATATTTGCGCCCTCCCTCTCCTAAAGGGACAGAGCAGACAAATAAAGGGTGTGGTATCATAAGGAATGATCATAGCCCGGTTTAATTACACCTTACAGTAGCACAATCTTTACATTACACTGCAGATAGTGCCCTTGATTCATAATACACCTCATAGTAGCATCCCTTGAACACAAAGCCCACAGAAGTAGTGCCCCTTAAACATAATGCCCACATTGGTGCCACTAAAAACACCCACAATATTGCCCCTTATACATAACACCCATTACACATAAAATCCACAGTGGTAATGCACCTTATACACATAATGCCCACAATAGTAGTGACTTATGGTGTGAAGAGAGTAGAAGAGGAATACCCCTCTTTTCATACCCCCACTATCCACGGCTGGTTGGAGTTGAGAATAGAAAGTGTGGCGAGCGCAGCGAGCCACCGAGCCCGAAGCGTGGCGAGCGCAGCGGATACCTTCACAGGTATACGGGTCCCCTCGCGGGCTTCACAGGTGTCCGCTTCCCCTCGCGGGGCTCGCCACGCTTCGGGCTCGGTGGCTCGCTGCGCTCGCCACACTTTCTATTCTCAACTCCACGCCGACGTGGATAGTGGGGGTATGAAAAGGTCGGAGGATGCGTACCGCCGCCTCTAGCGGGCTCGCTGCGCTCGCCACGCTTCGGGTTCACGTTTATAGTGGGGGGTGGTGTGGGGGTGCATTTAACATTGTAAGCACCCATTAGGGTGCTTATACAATGTTTAATCGCATCGCATTGTATGGCATTGTATGCCATATACAATGGCATACAATTTTACAATTGTATGCCATTGTACAATATCGCGTCGCATCACATACCATCGCATGCCTTATGGTAACAGTGAGTTGTGAGAGGAACAAGAGAAAAGTGGCTGCTGTTGGAAAATTATAGATGGGGTACAAGGAAAAAAAGATAGAAGTGAGAAAGCCAGATACTGGGCAGAGAGAGGGTAGGACAGCCATATACTGGGAAGAGAGAGGGGGACAGCCATATGCTGGGCAGAGAGATGTGGGACAGATGTGGAGAGAGACAATAGGGAGAAAGTGGGGGGACATATGCTGGGTAGAGGGGGGCAGTTGCTGGGCAGAGAGAGAAATGTGATCAGCGACAGGGGAAGAGATGATGTGCATGGAGAGGGGGTAGATACTGGGCAGATGTGAACAGATGCTGGGGAGATACTGATAGGGGGGAAAGTTTATGGGCAGGAAGATGGGGTACAGATGATGGGCAGAGATGTATGGGGGGGAATGTGATAGGCAGGGAGAGGGGGCAGATACTGGGAAGGGAGAATGGGACAGATGCTGGGGAGAGATGGGCAGATGCCGGAAATGAGCAGATGCTGGGGTGCGGATGTGGGGAGAGGGTGAAAATGCTGGCAACAGAGGGATTAAGGCCAGATGATGGAGAGGGAGAGGGGGTACAAATGCTAGGCAGAGCGATGGGGAGATATGCTGGGCAGAGAAAGGAGGGGCAGATATTGGGCACGGAGAGGGGGCAGATACTGGGAAGGGAGAATGGGACAGATGCTGGGGAGAGAGGGGCAGATGCCAGAAAGGAGCAGATGCTGGGGTGCAGATGTGGGGAGAGGGGGAAAATGATGGGCACAGAGGGATTGGGGCCAGATGATGGACATTAAGAGGGGGTACAAATGCTAGGCAGAGAGAGGGGGAGATATGCTGGGCAGAGAAAGGAGGGGCAGATATTGGGCAGGGAGTGGGGGGCAGGTACTGGGCAGGGAGAGGGGGGCAAGTACTTGGCAGGGAGAGGGGGAAGGTACTTTGCAGGGAAAGAGGGGGAGATATGCTGGGTAGGGAGTGGGGTGCAGGTACTGGGCAGGTACTGGGGGGCAGGTGCTGGGCAGAGAAAGGAGGGACAGATGGTGTGCAGGGAAAGGGGGCCAGACAGTGGGCTGGGAGATGGGTACTGATACTGGGCAGGGTAGGGGGGCAGATGGTGGGCAGGGAGAGGGGGACCGATGGTAGGCAGGGAGTGGGAGGATAGATGGTCAGCAGGAAGAGAGGGGACAGATGGTGGGCAGGGAGATGGGGACAGACACTGGGCAGGGTAGGGGGACTGATGGTAGGGAGGGAGTGGGAGGACAGATGGTTGGCAGGGAGAGGGGGACAGATAATGGAAAGGCTAGGGGGGACTGATGGTAGGCATAAAGTGGGGGGACAGATGCTGGGCAGGGAGAGGGGGGACAGATGCTGGGCAGGGAGAGGGGGGACAGATGCTGGGAAGAGAGAGGGTGGACAGATGCTGGGCAGAGAAAGTGTGGACAGATCCTGGGCAGGGAGAGGGGGTACAGATGCTGGGCAGGGTATGGGGGGGACATATGGTGGGCAGGGAGAGGAGGACAGACACTGGGCAGGGTGGGGGGCAGATGGTGGGGAGGGAGAGGGGGACAGATGGTGGGGAGGGAGAGGGACAGATGGTGGGCAGGGAGAGGGGGACAGATTCTGGACAGGGAGGGTGTGGTAGAGGTAAAGAGAGAAGCTGCAGGGACAGTGGAGGCAGGGCACACGCTCACAGACAGGTCCATGCTTTGCTGACAGATCCTCCGTATTTCATGTATAAGAGGAGCTCCTCCAATCAAGTTCTCTTCTATTCAGCATGTGCCGAGCTCCTCCAATCACAGCTCGGCACATGCTGGCCCTGATGATGACATGAGGGGGGAAGGGTGCGGCACCGCAGTCACCAATGAGGAAGGTGCAAGAACATTCCATGCTGCTGCTGCTATATTCCAATGTAAGCGCACTCTCTCCCCTCTGCTGCCGGTGCTGCTGCTTGCTCTACACTGTCACTGACAGGCGCAGCAGCAGTTTGCAGTAAGTTACATCACTGCACACAGTGGCAGGGAGAGCGCCTTTACAGCCCAGCGCCTCCCTGCTTTGAAGGCTCTGCTGATGTGACTGATATGAATGTTCAAAGCGCTGAGGAATATGTGTGCGCTATATAAGAAACTGTTAATAAATAAAATAATTGGTGGGGACCAAATTGTTACAGAATGATCTGGCATTCCAGAAAGAGAAGCAGAGGACTGGATTAGAGACAAAAGAGGTGAGAGAAGAGAAGGTGAAGGAGACTGGGGGGGAGAATAGAGATGGAGGCAGTTTGTAAGATGTAGGATTAGGAAGGCAATGAGTGAAGGATGGAGTTAAAGAAAACATGGACATAGTGTGTCGTAGGTTACTAGGTGGAGCCAAAATGCAATTAGGAGTAGTCTGCAAGAAAGAGAGCAGGAAAGTAAGTGACAGTGTTGTAATGGTATAAAAATAAAAGAGGAATACAACTTATCAGGCGCTCGGAGTCTTGAATCCACCAGGATCGCCTCCCTTGAAATTCACATAAAAGTAAAAAATAAATGCATATAATAGTGAAGTATGTTTTTTCACAATAATTTCATTTAATAAAACATCTGATAAAATGACATAAAAAAGGATCCACAATGCAATACACAAAGCACTGTTTAAAGTGCATAAGAATGTCCTGGGTAAGACAGAGGCTGAGACTTAATACTTGAAGGTGACACCTTGAAAAAGCCCTCCTCCGAGGAAGAAACGTGTTGCCGATACTGTATATGAACTGGAGAAATAGACGGAGGACCGGAGAAATGGCAGGACAGGAAGCCCAGCGGATGTATCAGTGTGGGACTGCTCTAAGCTTTTGTGGAACTGTTCGCATATCAGTTCCTTCATATCTGATAATTCTTACCCAGGACTTTATGCACTTTAAACAGTGCTTTGTGTATTGCATTGTGGATACTTTTCTAATGTAATTTTTTCAGACGTTTTATTACATGAAATTATTGTGAAAAAAAAAAACGTACTTCACTATTATATGCATTTATTTTTCACTTTTATGTGAATTTCACAGGTGGGATCCTGGTGGATTCAAGACTCCAAGCGCCTGATAAGTTGTATTCCTCTTTTGTTAGAGCTATTGGCTGCTGGATGCGCGATAGACCTATCTACTAATTTTCATTCTATAGTGTTGTAATGGTATATGCTCAATGACAGTAACTCAGACAGGACTGTCATATGTATGAAAGAAAAATGCATAGGTATAGCTGTGTTATTATCCAGATTTAGCAGCCAGGAATTGCATGTTGTGAAGTTAAAATGAACTCGCTCAAAGTAGTTTGGTTTTCAGAGTTGTGGTAGATTTCTGTCACGGACTGAGAATTTGATGGTATCGTCTGGTGTTCAGGAATTGGAGACTGACCAGCAGATGACGGGTTGAAACAGGCAGGTTTAATGAAGGATTTCATATAAGGGAAAACAATAGCAAGCTCAAATACGTCTTTGAGAAAAAGTCTATGGCAAAAGAAATAAGGAAGTCTTTGCAAACAATTTGGGTTTTCCAGGGGTAGTAGAGAAGAACTGCGATGGAAGCTGGAGATGATGGTTTGAAGGAATAAAGATGACGGTATGTCTGTCCGGAAAGAGGAGTGAAGCTGATGATGACTATAGGATCCTGAAGAAAAGAGCGGAAGGACTTTGGAATACTGGAACTGGTAGAACTGTGAGCTAGACTTGAGACTGGAACTGAACTGGAACTGGAGGGTACTGCAAAGGCCCAAGGAGGCCCAGGAGCTGGATGCGGCCCAATGGGAATGGCCAATCTGCAGAGACTGCGATGAGGTCAGAGGCCAACTGAGATACACTGATAGGCAGGTCAGTGTGAGAGCAAAGGCACTAGTATAGTCAGGAAGGGTGTGCACGGCTCAGAAGACTTTTTGTACTGACACAGAACAGCCTAGGCAGATCCCCTATATAGGTAGAGGGCGGCTGCCTCAGGCTGACTGGTGGAGGAGAGACCCTAACCTGGCCAACACACTGTTTGCCCTCAAACAAGATGGTGACGCAAGCCTCCCGATGCCGCCAGCCCATACAGCATACTGCTGCGTCTCCGGATCCCTCCAGCACTGCTCAGAAGCCATCCAGAGCCCGCAACCGCCTGTCCGCCCCTGGAGGCAGCTGGACACATGCCAGCCGTCGGCGGACACAGACGGGTGCGTACAGTGCCTGCCGTGTCCCGCCGCCGTGGCATGTGACAGATTTCTGTCCTTTAGTTTCACTTTGGTGAAATGCTGGTATAACGCTGCCGTTATGTTTCAATTCTGCCACACTTTAAAAATAATATGCACTTTGAATAGAATATGCATATAAATTTTATATGCATACACATATTACATGTACACAGATACACCAGAGGCGTAGCTACCGTAAGGCAGCCACCGCGGCTGCTTGGGGGAGCAAGTGCCAGCGAGGCACCCGGGCACTCTGGTCAGATCCCCCCTTACCCCTCCGCATGCCAATGCCACCGCATTCAGTCCGGCACCGCAGATAGCCTCCGGGCTCCGTCTCCTGCAGTAATGAAAAATGACACGACAAAATGGCTGCCCCCTAATAGCAGACAGTTTTTACGGATGCTAGAGGAGGCCGCCGCCTCCTCTAACATCCCTAAAAAAACTGTCTGCTGTACGGGGGCAGCCATTTTGTCGTGTCATTTTTCATTACTGCAGGAGACGGAGCCCGGAGGCTATCTGCGGTGCCGGACTGAATGCGGTGGCATTGGCATGCGGAGGGGTAAGGGGGGATCTGACCAGAGTGCCCGGGTGCCTCGCTGGCGCTTGCTCCCCCAAGCAGCCGCGGTGGCTGCCTTACGGTAGCTACCCCAAGATTTTGCATGAAATTTTCCGCTCAAAGTTGCATTGGTGTGCATTCGCAACTGGCAGCAAGTTAGCATGAAATTGACAAGAACTAGGCGGGGAGGTCAAAGTTGCTTGGCAAAGCTCATTTCTATTTATTGGGAATGTCATGGGCATCTTTTGGGTATATATTAAATGCTGTTATGTCTTTAGAGTGTCACATAGGAATCAGATTCCTTTTCAGATGGGTAATTTATACCAAGCCTGGGCTGATGCAAAATCAGATGCTGGATGCATGGATGCTAATACACAGATACAAACACAGTTTATAGGAGGGGTGTAAATTTGTAAATAGCAATAAAAATGGACTTTGATTGGCGGTGGCAATTTCCTCTTAGGCATGTGCGTAGCACTTGTTGGCAGAGGTCACTTGGCTTCACAAACAATTTCCACTGTACTATACATATGCCATCTTGAATAGAGTGGGACATTACACTTGTAATCTGTCCTACTGTACATAAGTAAAAATAAAAATGTCATAGCTAGAGGCTTTTTTCAATTATTCTTTGAAATGCGCAAACTCAAATGAGGACTTTTAGCCAATCAATAAAAATAATAAAATTAGGCAATGGGGGTGAGGAGAGGGATGCCATTACTGTTTAGCCTAGGGGCACTCTAATAAATTCATCCCTGGGTTCTGGTGGTAATAATTCCTAATAAAATAGAAGAAACGTGTTCAACTTACCGAGCATTAACTGGCGTGCTTGGGTTAAAAAACTCATGAGTAACATGAGTGGCATACCACGAAACCGCTATTAACGTTAACAGACCTGAAGAGACAGATTTGCAAGAAAGATCAGATGTGTATGTGAGAGGTCAACACATAATACAAAGTGTAAACAGTAGATACTCGCCTACTTTTTAAAACTAGTTTCAGAGAGATCATAATTGGCAGTAGGGGCATTTCATGCTTTGCCCAAAGAGTGTGTCTAGCTACACATATGGGTACATAGGTACTTAAATACTTAGTGCAAGATATTTCTATACAACATTACTAGCAATATTTTGGGAAATTTTGTAAGCATTGATAATCTGCAAAAATCAAAAATCAATTTCTTGTATGCATACTTCTTTTGAAGGATGAAATGTCTATTGTGCATTTAATTTGATATCACTATATATATATATATATATATATATATATATATATATATATATATATATATATATATAGCAAACAGAGCATAGAGGACACTCACCAGTAATAAAGGCAGTTTATTCCAGCATCGCAACATTGTTGCAAACGTGCAAGACAGTGGGCCAAGGGCCGACGTTTCGATCTGACTCCAGACCTTTTTAAAGGCCCCCACTCTCTCCTCATAAAGTTCATAACCTCCCAAACACCATGTGACCCTTAAATGCCTCCAGGGCTGATAACGCCAGCCCCCTTCTATGGTCTCTCAAAAAACCTGGACAGCCAGCTCTAAATAGTACACTCACAATCGCCTCCAAGACCTGCATATCAGCCACATAAAATCTATAGCCCGGTGCCACCTCTTACCTAACACGGCGATCCAGCCATATGAATGTGCCCCATCACTAGCCGGCATTCTGATCCCCGGGTGGACATGCATCATCCGACACCCATAATTACCTCACTTCCATCCCTTGGAACGCACAACCCGGAAGTGTGTGTTCCACTGTGGACTTCTCTAACGCTTAACATGAGGCAGCCTTTACACCAGGCTGTTTAAACACCAAAAAGATGGCCGATTAACCCGGCAAATGCTGGACATCAAATCCCCGGGCAGTCTATTTAATTTGAACTGTCTATTGAACACCAAAAAGATGGCCGAATAACCCGGCAAATGCCGGACATCAAATCCCCAGGCTGTATATCTAATTTGGAACAGCATCCAAGAGATCACATGGTGCAACACCCTAAAGCAACATTCATAAATGACATTTTTACATATTAAACGAAATATATATAGGGGTAATTGGAGTGCGCTATAACAAGTACCACCTAGCCAATTAGCATAGTTAGTCCATTAAACCGATAAGATGTAGACTCCAGTCAAACAAATGATTCTTTATTCATAAAATAAATAATTCTTTATTCATAAAATAAAGAATCATTTGTTTGACTGGAGTCTACATCTTTTATGGAAAGAGGACAAAATAACCTTTTATGCTAATTGGCTAGGTGGTACTTGTTATAGCGCACACTCCGATAACCCCCATTTGTATTTGTTTACACCCCAGAAGCACACATCACCGCTTTGCCACACCCAACGTGTTTC